>NC_087328.1:0-732500 GCF_037043105.1 Vanessa tameamea | reverse complement strand
AACATAATAATGTAAACATAAACCTTTCACAAATTGATCATGTTTCTCTTTTGTCAGAGGTTTTGTCAACAAATCAGCAATCATTAAATCTGTTGGCAAATACTTAACATTAACAATATTTTTCTTAATGTTTTCTCTAATGAAATGATGCCTTACATCAATGTGTTTAGTTCTACTATGATACATACAATTAGCAGTTAATTTTTGTGCAGATTGGTTATCATTATATAAAGTAACTTTACATTCAATATTCAACAATTCTTGAAGAAAACCTCTTATAAAAAGTGCCTCTTTACAACTATCAGAGATTGCCATGTATTCAGCCTCTGTGCTGGAGAGAGCAACAGTCTTTTGCTTTCGACTTTCCCAAGAAATCAATGAATTACCTAGCTTAAAAATAAAACCAGTGAAAGATCTACGATCAAGTTCATTCCCACCCCAATCAGCATCTACATGAGCAGTTACATCCAAACCACTCTTCTGAAAAACTAACCTATGGTTCAGCGTACCTTTAAGATAGCGAAGAACGCGCTTCAAAGCTTTCCAGTGAGTTTCAGTGTGACACTCATTGAATTGACTGAGCATACTCACCGCATGAGCGATATCTGGTCGGGTGCACACTGCTATGTACATGAGACAGCCAAGCAAATTTCTGTAATGAGAATTTTCACTTTTATGATCACACTTTGGTAATTTGATTCCTTTTTGTAGTGGAGTTGCAGCTGGTTTGCAATCTGTCATTTTGAACTTCTCCAATATCCTTTTTATGTATCCGACTTGATCAAGTGTAATTTTATTCTCACTTTTAATTACTCTCATCCCAAGGATATGGTGTGCAGGTCCAAGATCCTTCATTTCAAATGTGTTCATAAGTTCACGTTTCACTTTATCCTTTAAATTTGAATTGCTAGAAAACAATAAAATATCATCAACATAAAGTGCAATTATTAACAATTCACTTTTAATTTTCATGTAAAATACACATGGTTCTGAAGATACCCTTTTGAAGTGCATTTTCTCTAACAATACTTCATTTATCTTCTCGTACCACATTTTGGAAGCTTGTTTTAAGCCATAAATAGCCTTATTTAATTTATACACATAATCTTCCTTACCTTTTTCAATGAAGCCATCTGGTTGTTCCATAAATACATTTTCGTTTAGATCTCCATTCAAAAATGCAGTTTTAACGTCAAGATGATCAATGTCCATGTTGAATTCAGCAGCAATAGCGAGTAGAGTTCTAATAGTTGAGTGTCTTACCACTGGTGAAAAAATTTCCTCATAGTCGATTCCGTACTTCTGTGAATAACCTTTTGCTACCAGCCGTGCTTTGTATTTCAAAAGTTTACCATTCAGGTCTCTCTTCTTTTTAAAAACCCATTTGCACTTAATTGGTTTCTGGTTCTTCGGTTTCTCAACTAAAGTCCAACATTTGTTGTAGTTAAACGATTTATACTCATCTGACATAGCTTTAGTCCATTCAGTTGCTTCGTTTCCTGACAACGCTTCTTGAACTGTTTCTGGTTCATCATCATCATTGCACAACTTTTTAACTAACAAAACAGACATTTCAGCCTCATCGAGATCTTCATATTCTGATGAACTTGATGTCATCTCATCCAGTGTTGAGCTTCCTGGAACGTACGTAGGATCCGCAGAACTATTTGATTCTATAGTTGTGTCAATCTCACTATCTGAATCATTCACTGTAATTGTGGTCGACCGTGTTTTTGGTTGGTCATCAGAAAACTGTGGTCTTACGGTGGATGGTTCAGACTGGCTCGGCTCAGGCCGTTCGTCTTGCTGTGAGTACCTGTCACCATCCAGGATTGATTCTGGGTCATGCAAAACACTCACAGGTTTCTTCGAATTATCATTTTGAGGAAACTCAATTAACTCAGAGTCAAAATTATCATCATGTAATCTATTATTCTGAAATTTATTTTCCAAGAAAATGACATCTCTAGCTTTGACACACTTATATGATCTATCAGGGTCTAATAGTCGATAACCTTTAGTATCCTCACAATACCCAACAAAAATATGCTGCTTGGATTTCGAATCCAGTTTGTTTCTAATCGGTTTCACAGCATAGGCAGTACAGCCAAAAATACGTAAATGACTAACATCTACCTTTTTATTCTTCCATTTTTCTTCAGGTACTTGTCCAATTAGAGCCTTAGTTGGTGTCCGGTTTTTGAGATACACGGCGGTATTTACAGCTTCCGCCCAGAATTTGTTATCCAGGCCGGCATCCCTTAGCATACATCTGACTTTCTCAACAATGGTCCTGTTCGCTCTTTCTGCCACACCGTTTTGTTGAGGAGAATATGGAACCGTTGTGTGATGTATGATACCCCATTCTTTCAGATAAGCCTGTAGTTTAGAATTGACAAATTCACCACCATTGTCACTGCGAAGAATTTTAATTTTGTGGTTAGTTTGATTCTCCACAGAAACTTTAAAATTCTTAAAGTGTTCAAAAACTTCATCTTTATTATGCAAAAAATAAACAAATGTTTTCCTACTGAAATCGTCTATAAATATCAGAAAATATTTTGCACCACCAATAGACTGCGTTGGCATTGGTCCACATAAATCTGTGTGTACTATTCCTAATAACTGTGTGGCTCGTGTGTATGACTTTTTAGGAAAGGGAGCACGGGTTTGCTTTCCTTCGATGCATGCCACACAAGGATTAAAAACATTTGAATTATATTTAATACCTGTGACCATACCTTTATTCATCAGTGCCATACTTCTGGAGTTCAAGTGGCCAAGTCGACGATGCCATATTTCCTGTGACTTCTCTTCTACTGTACCTTTTGAGCTAGATGAAGAAATCATTACAGTCATTTCACTAGACTGTACTTCTTTGTTAACTGTACTGTAAGAAGCAAAATTGTTATTACCTGCCCCCCCACACAAAGGCTGATCAATGGTATCAAGTTGATATATACCATTCCTAAGAGTGGCAGTTGCCAAAACTTCATCCTCATCAGATACAATACATTTCTGGTAACTAAATGTTACTGTATAACCTTTATTTACTAAACAACTAACAGAAAGTAAGTTTCCTGAAAGATTAGGTACAAAGTAAACGTCTCTAATGGTTCTCGCACAGTCTTGCAATTTGACACGAACATTACCTTGTCCAGCTGTTGGTAAATTATCACCGTTGGCAACACTTACTTGTGATGTATTTTCTTCATTAAAATCACAAAAAAGTTCTCGATTATTGCACATATGGTGTGATGCACCGCTGTCCACATACCAAACACCACGCTGGATACTAACTGAGAGTGCAGTTAACAGAGCTTTTGATGGTCTATCCTTATCAGACTTCTTGTCTTTTTCTGGCTTCTTATTAAAATTCCTCGGGCAGTCCTTTATAAAATGTCCTGTTTTCTTACATTTATAGCATTTTGGTGCTTTTCTAGTTGTTGCAAATGCCATGGTACCTTCAGTATTATTCCTGCGGTCATATTCTTGTAATAATTTAACTTTGACCATGTCACTCGACAACTTTAAATTTGAATTTTCAAGTGCCATAATGAGTGGATCATAATTACTTGGTAACCCGCTGAGCATGATGACAGCCAAGAATTCATCATCCAGAGATGAATTGATATCATGCAATTGTTGAGATAGTTCCTGCAGTCGGCCAAGGTAGCTTTCCATGCTATTATACTCTGACAGTTTAGTACTGAACAACGTTCTCAACAGACCTAGTCTTCGGCACAGCCCTTTATCCTCATAGGCTTTGCTCAGGTTGTTCCACGCCTCACGTGCATCTTTTGCGTTCCTGACGTGGGGAAATGCACTCGTTTGAACCGACAAACATATTCTCGCTAGTGCCTTCTGCGATTTTTTCATATCTACATCGCTACGTGTTTTTTCTTTTTGCTCACCATCGATAGTGTCCCAGAGGTCTTCATGGATTAGTATCATCTTCATACAAAACTTCCATGTCGAATAATTTTCAATACCTTTGAGTTTCTCGATGCTTTGCATTGGTGAATTATTTCCAGCCATTTTTTTTTCCGCATGAATACGTAGAAGTTATAATTAATTTTTCTTCTAATTTCGTATTTCACGTGAAATATTAATATACCCGTGTTAATTTCGGCATCCTGGGCCCATAACCTGATAGATTAATGTCGGAAATGCAAACACCAAAAAGATTAGAAAAGATTTTTAATCCGTATGTTAATACATTCGAGAACGTTCCAGAAGCAAGTGAGAGATGTCAATCTTTTTTTTAAAACTATACAGCTACGGAACATTCTTTAAGACCCAATAATTAAACATTTATAGAGTAAACATTATGTGAGACCCAATTCATAATTATTTCCCTTATGACATTGTGTTTATAAAGACAGCTCTAATAATACATACATACATACATACATACATACATACATACATACATACATACATACATACATACATACATACATACATACATACATACATACATACATACATACATACATACATACATACATACATTCATACATACATAGATACATAGATACATGGATACATACATACATACATACATACATACATAGATACATAGATACATAGATACATAGATACAATGATACATAGATACATAGATACATACATACATGCATACATGCATACATGCATACATGCATACATGCATACATGCATACATGCATACATGCATACATATGTATATACTCACGGTATCACTGACTTACCTATTTTGTGAACCAACCAGATTTAAAAAATCGAAATGTTAACGTTGAAGAAGAGTAACTATTGAGTTTCTTGCCAGTTCCTTTCGGTAGAATCTGCATTCCGAACCGTAATATAGTTTGTTAAGTGACGATTAAAAAGTGCTTGTAAAAGCCTACTCGAATAAAGTATATTTTGATTTGATTCGACATTAAATATTGTCTTGTAATTGCGAAGTATATGAAATACTAGTTCCCGCACGCGGCCTCGCACGCTTTTTTGTACCCTTGCGTGTAAGCAGAATGTCATAATAATCCTGAGTCTAGTAGTTAAGACGTGAAGCGTGACTAACAAATAAAATTTATAATATTCATTAGGATTAATCTATACTAATATTATAGATACGAAAGTAACTCTATCTCTGTCTGACTGCCTATCTCTTGCTCTTTCACCGCACAAGCCAATGCACCGAATTTGATGAAGCTTTGTACGAATCAAACTTGAACATGAACTTCAAGGAAGTACACGGGCTCCTAGGCTTAAAACCTGACGACCAATCCCTGAAACGCAGGCGATTTAATAAAATCACTTCACTTAGATGTGATATCAAATTGTATGCAAGCTTTTTTTTAAATAGTATGTTTTGATACTACGAAAGTCTTAAATTCCGACGATAGAGTCAAGGCGACGTGTGATGTTATTAATAGTGTTTGTGGGAAACCAAGGAAGTAAGTGTTGCCAATCGAATCATATGTAGATATTAGATATTTAAATTTAGAATAATAACGGCTTGAGAGATATTTACTGCAAAGAAAAAATAAAACTGATAATATCTATAGTCTGAGTATCCGTGTGTGTTTATGTGTGTGTGTGTGTTTATGTGTGTGTGTGTGTATTAAAGTGAAGATATTTGTGTAATTATAAATACAAAATACAACTAAAAATATGTATATAACGAAAAGAAAATTTGTGGTGAGGTTTGTACCAACGATAGGCCTCGTAAAATGTATCTGACCCGCATAAAATGTTGTTCTTGCTGACTGATCGCTGATAAAAATTATGAAGTATTTCAATTTCACAAGTCACCGTGTTTTCGAAACTTCGAGCGTAGTGAGTTAATGATATTATCGATTGCATTTGTCTTGACGTGCGATGCGCCGACAGACAACTTGACAGGCCGCAAGTGCACTCGACTGTTCGTTTCCGATCAAAAGCTCAATATAGGCTTCGTTGTATCGACTTTTAAAAATAGCTTTGTATTTTTAGACTTCTTTATCTAATTATAAATTTTAGGTTTTAGTTTCTTTCCGAAATCGGGTCACCTGTGAGATATTTTTTTAAATCATACATTTATAGTTGAAGATTTTATCTACTTGAAATTGTCAAGTTTCTCCACAAAGTCAATTAAACACGCCGGAGATATTTTCGACATAAAAAAAATGTATATGTTTTATTAAAAAATATATGTTAATAAATAAGGTACATTATTGGTATGTAAGCCCTAACACGTGAAAACTGAAAATAAATCGTGTTATGGAATAACACGAGTTAAAGAGAAAATACTTTTTTATTTACATCCGATCCAATGAATATCGATTTATTGGATCGGATTGAGCTGAAATTTTGTACATATCTATATATAATATAAATATACAGATAATATAACATATATACAGCTAATATATACCCATTTTATATGGAATATAAAAATAACCTCCGAGTTTCTTTCGCCGTTTCATCTCAGATCTGAGTCTTATCTTTTTCGAACCGGATTAATTCAACAGTAATAAGTAAGTTTAAGAAGTAATCCTTCAATATTGAATAAAGGAATTTGATTTGATTTGAGATATATAATGAGCAAAAGCGCAGGAAGCTTACTTTATTGGAAGTAACAACCACCGCCCATCGACATTTACAACACCGGAGTGCTTACAAGTGTGTTCCCAGCCTTTAAGAAAAGATTAGACACTTTTTCGAAGGTTCCCAAGACAAATCAGTTTGAAAAAACCGCTATTGAAAACATAAATTCATACAGTTTTTTTAAATAATTTATTCTGTTTATTTGAGCGTTAAATTATTCAACCGATTTTTGATACAAATTGAATTACGAGAAGAAAATTAGTATCGTATTGAGTTGTCGATCATATATTATTTTAAGTGGCCTGTCTCCACGTCTACGTCATTTGTTACAGTGTATACATATTTCATAGCGAGAACATTCATAAATCAACTCAAAGCGTGATTTCTACACATGTATTGTACTTTAGTTCTTAATATAGTTTGCCTTTGAATTTAATTTATCTTTCATATACAAAATATTAAGTTGTTGAGCAATGATGTGCATTGGCGAAAGTTCTACGCCTGGTAGGGTTTCTGGGTACTTTTAAAATGAGTAACAGAGTAGTTTAACTATATTTTTAGCGTAATTGCCATTGTCTTTTTTTTTTTTTTTGTTAACCCGTTTGATTCCGAATAAACAATTGGACCAATACACGTAACAACTATTAACACACTTAGAAGTGTTGCCTTTTAATAACATTAATTGTGTTTATTATTGCGTGAAGTATGTTAATATAAAAAAAAACATAAGAGCCTCTTTTATATACAAAATATGTAATCTGTGCAGTCGTAATGTAGCTACATACGCGCGGAAGTGGGCGCGATCTCGCTTCTGAGAATCCTGTGTTCAGAACCGTAGAGCGAATATTCATTTATTCGTTCCGATAAAATTGTTCAATGAAATAAGTGTTAGAAATATAATATTTAGTAAAAATTTGTAAAATTGACAATGTCTAAATTTCACTAATATTATATGTATTCGACAGTATGTCAGAAGGCTATATCAGAGTAGGGTATATGCTTCACCCGTGAGCTCACAAGGAAGCACAGCACGGGAGGGACCGAGGAAGCGTTATATCGACACGACCTCGCAGCCTCTCCGATCTGTATGATCCGGGTTTTTGAAGGTATCCACTACGTAAAAAATGTGTCTGTGTGATCCAATATCGTATTATATATAAATATATATGTATATATATAGTGTAATTACTAGTTAAACAAAACAATACCCTTATATAGCGATAACAAACTAAATAAAAAAAATTAAAATTGTTATTAGTATTTATATGTATATAGTCAGACATACGACTCTTTCTGAAAAGCCTTAGCTAATCTGGTTAAGGGTTCAATCCCTTAAGGCCCCTTACACGAAACCGTCCGGGGGGCACTTCGTCCGTCCGTCTGGGGTACTTCTGAGATAGCGTAGGCTAATTGGTTATGATCTGGGCGCCAATTCTACGAACGAATTGATACTTTATAATAAATCTCAATTCAATCGATACTATCAATTTCCCATTCTACTAATACAACAATATCGTTGTGGTTCAGTCGAATTGCGTCGTAATTTAAGGGGGATCATATCAAAACCGATAAATAAATAGAATCGGCCCTCAGTTACGGTTAAGTTGAGGTTTATTTTTGTAAGGAATAGTCGAAGATGAATCGGAAACGTATCACAACCATTATATGATAGTAGAAATACCCCCTGGAAGGTAAAGAGCTTAATCATATGGCCAGAGATGATCGTCTTATTTTGGGAAATCATTTGGTTGAGCAATGAGAGTTGTGTGTTGTATATAGTTGTAGTGTAGTATGGAGGTTGACTTATAGTCGAACTCCTTTCACAATGATTTTTGACCAGCAATCAAATTCTGAATTTAATTGAAATATAAAAAAGATTATAAGATTTAAAAAAAGAATGAGATAGTCGTACGTTGAAATTAGTAACGAAATATTTATTTCGATTATTATTATTAAACTAAGAATTGTAATATAAATATGTTTGAGGATTGAATGAAGAAAATGTTATAAATGAAATTCTATACGTTATATGTCTCAGAGCCGGAGGTCCCACAATATCATCAACGTGGACAAAATAGGTGGGAAGCGAGTCGTTTCAAATGATGGTTCTGTTTTACTATTAGCTTGTGTAGAATATAACTAAACGTTTACACATTTATTTTCTTGTAAATACTGTTTCAGATCTTTGAGAATACTGCTTTTCGCCTTCGAATACATTCGACCACAAAAAATCATTACTATTATTGATATTTCAATATTTTTCCTACTCTTCTATTTTTTTAATTTATAACACTTGTCTATAACTACTTAAAAAAATCGGTTGACAAACAGCGGATAAAAAGGTACTGAACTGTTTTGTATTTAACTTTCTTATAACCTGTATATCAACTTTGCCTATTCAAAAAATTTAGAGCTCATGTCAAAAAAATATTGGTAAATAGGGTATATTACTCAGTATAAGATTATATTACAGATAAAAAAAGCATCGAATTATTGATTTCTAGGCTATATATATAAAAAAATATTTGTACTTTACTGATATAATCTGTAATTAAAATGGTGGCAAAGAGTAACTATTGAGTTTCTTGCCGGTTCTTGTCGGTACAATCTCGTTTCCGAACCGGTAGTAGCTTAACATTTAATTCAACAGTGTAACATGACGATTCAAAAGTGCTTTTATGATCCTATATAAATATATACATATATATATAACCAACCGCCTAGAATATATATATATATATATATATTATATTCTAGGCGTGTTAAACAGACAGATTTTCCTGTAACTATGGATACTCTCCAGATAGATGTATTGTTCAGGTGTGACGTTGGTTCTGGAAAGGTGAATAGTTAAGTGTGAGTTGCTTACGTTCTATGGTTTTATTGGTGAGAGCGCAGATGCAAGCACCCCTGGCGTATGACGCGCATCCATTGTATGAAATTTATTACAACCTGTACATTACTGTTTTAAAGTATTTTATATAATATATATCTTCCAGTTTGTATTTTAAATATACATATGCAACTTTAAGCCTAATTGTAAAACAATTATGTGTTAAATTCAAATGCATAATTTACTCTAGACGTGTAAAATTTAAATTTGTATTCATAGTTAGTCTAAATTTAGTATTTTGTTTTTAAAGTTATATGTGTTATTGAATAAATTATGGGAATAATTATTTTGTCCGCAGCACCCTCGTTAGCCAGGTAATGAACACGTTGCACGTTACAACGCTCACCTCCCCCGTCCGGTCCGGAGGCTGCGCGCTACCCCGATCGATAAAGATGTACTGCACCGCCCATCCCGGGCCAGTCTGCGCCCGGACGCCGCCGCAAGCCTTTTTCTAAGAGCGTTTTTTTATTATTTTTTAACATTTAGCAGTGGTTTTATAAACCCCTTTTCTAGAGTCCCTTTTCGATAGTGCGCGCTCCGGAGTTTTCTGGAGATGGGACGTAGCTAAAGGTAAGTATTATTTTTTAAAACTGCTCACCAATTTTTTTCACCATATACAAAAATAGATATTAAATCTGTTTTCTGAAATAATAATTAGGTAATTCAGTAGAAAGATTACACACTTTTATCGATAACGTCTAGATATTTTTTTATATATATTTTTTTTATATAAAAATTGTATAGATTATTTCTTAAATTTTCGAGCTAATATTGTACATAAAACGTTTACTTAAATATTAATCAATAGCAAAGTATTATTTTCCATTTTATTTCAATGAATCAAAATTTTATTGTGACGTCAATCTCAACGCCATCTGTTGGTGGAAAACATTGGCGACCTCGCCCATATTTTCTCTGAAATACAATGCAATTATGGCGCTGTGGATAAAGAAATAATCTACAATGGAAATAAAGTGTCGAATTGTATTTTACTTTTAATGTTCCAAATCGAATGCTTCTGGGAACAATTTATATCCCATTAAATCGAGCTCAGACGCCATTATTAATTCAGATATATTTGACAGATTCCAAATAGCGGCCATATTTGTAATGGCGACCGAGAAGTTTCCAATATATTAACGATTATATTTAATCTTTATTAAGTTTATATTCATTTAAATGGGTTATTTTTTTACCTATTTATACTAACATTGTTTTACATTTAAGTTATAATAATCGACTGCATCACGATTTATTTTTAAATACTTATTGGCAAAGGTCAAAAAATTTTTTTGCATTACTTAACTGGCGTTTGTTAACTAACGATTTTCATTTGATATAACTAAGACTATATGGGTTAAGTGTTATTAGTTAATCTACCAGCAAACAACCATATCTTGAGTAAGTATGATGTACGTGAGTGAGCCTTGGGCGCTGTCTGCCCTGTATGGGAAGAAAACGCTAAAATAGTGTAAACAGCCTAAAGATATACGAACTGCTTAGAGATACTAAAGTTTTACCTTCAATCCTGACCTTGAAGGTCCGTAGCAACAGCTAAATTTGACTTATATCGTGGCTAATTAACACATATACGATGGTCTTAAAATAGTAATTCCTTTGTTTTATAAATGTTTAAGAAAAATGGAATTCTTTTTTCGACAGTGTGTCATCGGTACGTGATAAATGAAAATCGGTAAAAATATTTATACTTATTTTTTTAATATTAATAAATATATATGCGTTTGGAATAATATCGTATTATTCCAAACGCATATATATTTATATAAGCTAAATAGCATTTAGCATAATATTAATGTTACGTGTGGCGTGGCGTTTATCAGATTTGAAGTTATATTGTAATTTTTTTAGTTGCGTGGTACCGTATGGTACAACAAATTTTTATCACATTAACAAACTTCTAAAATAGTTTGTATTAATTTGTTGCGTTAGATATTTCGTTTATTAATCTACATGAGTATTTTATTACTAATTATGCGAGATTTTAAAATAACAGTTAATTTCTTATTAATTGAACCGTACCTGTACCACCGCGAGGCAAACGCCTGTCTTTTATTTACTGGCAAAAACCTCATGAATGAAAAGCACACGGATCCTCAATTCCGAGCCGAGATGGCCCAGTGGTTAGAACGTACACATTGGTGCCGTAAGCAGTTCCAGCCATTCCTTACATCGCCGATGCGCCATCAACCTTAGGAACTAAGATGTTATTTCCCTTGTTAGTTAGTTATATTGGGGCTCTCTCGTTTTAAATCGAAATACAAAAAACAACTGCTTGGCAGTAGAATCTATATTGATAGCCTACCCAGACGGCCTTAGACAAAGCATAACCTCCAAGTTAATTTTATTTTGAGTATCAATTCTTATAAATCTGTTATATTAATTATTATGTCTCATCTTGGCGAAGGTAACGGTTCTATCAGCCAAAAGAATTTCGTTTAATCTATATAAATTGTAATTCGGTTAATAAGTAGCTTCCTAATGTATATTAAAATAAAAGATAAAAAAAAGTTCTGGTTTTATTTACTGCGATACGCAAATTCCAGGAAGTAAACAAGTTACTGTATATTTATTTGTATCTGTGGTTTGTTAATAAAAGCATAAATGTCAAAATGCAAAGGAATAGAGTATGTTCTTAATTTTTACGAATTAATAATATCAGATGTGATTTTATTTTGTCGGTTTTTTTTTTTTCAATCGAATATTCAACAGACGTATTTTCCGGTTAGGGTGAGTAGCCAGTAACTAGGGGCACGAGGGACATAAACTTAATTTCCAAGGTTGGCGAAGCATTGGTTATTAAGGGACGGCGAATAATCATATAACGCCTTTGTCTATGGACCATTCACCATCAGGTGACACCTATTTCATAAAAAAATATTCTTTATAAAGGATTTCGCGGCAGTTCTTTTTTGATGCGCGAACTGCGCAGTAGATGGCTTAGTACATTAGCGAGTTTGCGCAACAGATGTTCTCTATTTCTTCACTCCTTATCTAATGGGATGCGTTCCAAGCTGCTACTGAAATTATTACTTGATAGGAAAACCCGATAGCTTTTTCTTGACGAGACAGATATCGTGGTCGTAGCTCATGATAATGGATCAACAGCTTTACTAGTAGGGGATGAACGAGGGAGTCATAATATCTGATACGATTTATTTTAGTATTGCTGATATTATTTGAAATACTTCTATGTACCTACATATAAATAAATATAACTCGTAAATATATATTTAATTAAATGATAATTTAATGACGAAAATAATTAACTATAGAATTTCTTGACGTTTCTTCTCGGTAGTATTTACTTTCCGAATATTTTTTTTTTTTTTCATCAAATTGTGTAAAATTGGAATGGCTTTTTAGAGCCTATACGAGAAAATATAATAAATTATTGCGAAGTATATTTTTATATTGATTTTTTATTTCATAGAGCCTACATAATTAAGCCAATAGTAAAATTATATTATATTATTAATTACTTAATTATTAATATGACATAATAATATCATGTCATATAATATCAAGTAGCGACGAAGTACGACGTTCGATAAACATGTTATATTAAATTGAATATAAAGTAACCGTTAAAGTCGCAAATTGACCTGTCATGGTGACATTTACATATTTTGTTGTAGTTCAAAGGTTGTAGAT
Organism: Vanessa tameamea; assembly: GCF_037043105.1. Taxonomy (NCBI): domain Eukaryota; kingdom Metazoa; phylum Arthropoda; class Insecta; order Lepidoptera; family Nymphalidae; genus Vanessa; species Vanessa tameamea. Next base: position 719,365 of record NC_087328.1, on the reverse strand, counting down.
ATACAGCCACGGGGCCATGGCTTCTGCGCAGATGCACTGCGTCTAGGTAGATGTCTCCGCTAGCTGATTATATTTGACAGATTACGGTTACAACGACAGTTAGTTACGAGCTGTCTTCATGGACGGACGTGAACAATATTAAGGAAATTAGTGGGATATTAACATGTAAATTATTAGACAGTTTATTTAGTATTTAATTTGAATAGTGTGACATTTAGAAGTGCAATTGGCAAACGTGCGCTGTGGTTATTTATAAAGGCACATACTTTGTGTTTTGAGAATACGCGCGCGCATTCTTGGTTAGATATTTAAATAAAGGTATGATAAATAATTAAAAATAAATATCTTTATTGGTTTGAATATTGAGATAATTTTTTATGTTATTGAAATTATTTTTTTTTTTAATAAAAGTGTCAGGTGGCAATGGTGCAATGTGCATTTCACAAATAAAAAAAAATTACACGATAAGTAAAGTGATATTATGTATTAGGGTGATTGTAAGTAGTACCTAATTAGCGTTATTTTTATACAGCTTACCTTTATTAGCGTATTCCGGTAACTTTTCTGAATAGTTGGCGATTTTCCAATATCTATTTGATGTTAGTTTTGCTGTCACTTTTTTACGTGGGAAAATTTGACAGATTAAATTTTGTTTAAATCTGTGTTGAATTCTTTTGAAGACGTATTTTAAATACAAGTGTAACATTTTTCACGTCTGACATGATATATAAGCACTGAATTTACGACGGGGATTTTATTAATGTGTGGTATATTTTAGCGAATTTAAATCAACTTTTATTTTATTGTCATAATATAAATGTCGACTGACATTGATTTTTCTCGCTTAGTAAATCATTTTTTATTAAGAATTGGAACATAGTTTAATAAAATTCAGTTGTAAAAATTAAATTCAAACAAATACATAAAACACATTAATTGTTATTTAGACGTTAACTTGTCATCATTTTAGACGTTATATTTAAATCAAAGATAAAGTTGCGCATTCTTTTGAGTTGTAGCCACAAATTTCTTAATTCAATGTTGCCATTACAAAATAAAATAGGAGTAACAAGACTAATTTGTATAAAATTATAATAACATTGAGCAACAAACGGTATTGGTAACGTTTGGCGTTTGAAGTTTGGATCAAAGTCCATTCGAATAAAAATATTTAGATTTGCTTTGATCAACTTAACTGCCAAATAAAATAGATAAATTCGCAAGAAGGTAACTAAATTTTTATCACTCTTAATTTTGTCCAGATATGATCACGCGACTTTTATTTAACTCTAAAGTATATAGATACATTGTTACAAAATAACAATAATTATTATAAAATAACGTGTAATTAAAAGAAGTTTAATAAGAAAAATAATAATAAAAAAAAAATCTTGTAGCAGATAAACACTTTAATGCTCTAAGTAATAGAAATTATTTTCTCTACCCAATAGTGGGCCAGTAGGGGTGTAGGAAATTGGGTGGGAGGAGGACAAAAAAAAATAATGTAACGTAGGTTGCATTATTTATCGATTGTCGATAGCGACGCAAACTTCGTTGGTGTCATACGCCATTTCCCTCAAACTAATTTATTTACATCCGCCCTTTTCAAAATGGCGGTCGGGAGCTGATACAATTTTCGTTAGTAACTTATTTAGAGAGGGAGCGTCGAATGTAAATATGTTTTAGGTGCGGAAGTTACTAGGGTTAGTTAAGGTAAAATTGATTTTGTCTGCGATTTTAGTTGACTTTTAAAAACGTTTTTGTTGGTTGTATTGTTTACTTTACTTGGTGGTAGGACTTTGTGCAATCCTGCCCGGGTACCCAGTACCCACTTATCAGGTATTTTACCGATAAGAAGCCTATTTGCTCGTCCGCATATCTATATAATAAAAAAAAACTTAATTGTATGTGAGCAATGTAAAATTTTTATTCTTAAGCCCATTGCGAATATTTACGCACTTTTTTATATTTATAAAACTAATAATAATATCGGAATCAATAAGAAATAAAAATTACACAAAAAACTTTCTTAAAAATAAAAGAAAACGTAATCATTATACATAAATATAATTGACCTTAGAAATTTAGCTTGGCTTTACTTTTTTATTTACATTTTGATCATCGGTAGGACTATCAGTAACTAAAAAAAAAATTAAGTCGACTGTTCTACTGAATCTAAATAAAAAAAAACATTCCTTCATATTCTTTATTATTCTTGACACTGGCAGAATAGTTTGTGCAAAATATAGACTATAATAAAAAAAAATGCATGGCGTTATAAACGTACGTTTCACACGTAGTATGAGTTAAATTATAGCATAATAATACCTTCGTAGCAGTGCTTTTAACAATCCTTTGTGGAGTCACTTGGAATAGTTCTCAGTGTAATTATAGGAGGGAATGTTATAGTGTCGAGTATTTGATAAAGCTAGACGGAACTATGATTGAAGTCGTGCAATTAAATTTAACAATTTATTCATAATAAGTTTTGTTATTAGCAGTATCGTGTATCTGTATAGAAATTTCATATCGTTCCTTTTTGTTTAATATTTTAAAACGTTTTTATAAAGTGGGTAAAATTTTTATTATTGTCATTCGTTTTATTCACTGATTCATTAGTCTTGTTTATATACGAATTCACTAGATACGTTATTATTATTATTATAGAGTTCTCCGGCATATACCTACACATATTGCCTTCTGGCGTACTGTTATAATAGATACTTACTGATTTTGATCTGTAAGTATCACAATCACAATGAGACTAAGACTTTTTGACATTTTGATTTTTTTAACAAAGGAAATTTTCTTCACAAAATAAAAAAAATAAATTAAATTTTGCATTTATATCAGTTGGTGCAAATACACTGAAATGAGAAAATGATGCTCTACACCGTAGTGTACCATATCTTAATACGATTGAATACGAAATGAAAATCTGTGCTCATTTAAAATCTGTACAAACGGAAGCGGAAACATTAACAAGCTTAAAAAAGCTATAAATTTTGTCGCTATTTAATAATAAACGATATCGTTTTAATTATATCTGTGCACATAAAGTTGCATGTTAGCTTATTGCACTCGTATGACAGAAATTTACAATTTTATATGCACGCGACCGCGACAAACTCTGGATACTGTTTATTTTATTGTGAAAAATCGTGAACGTTACTGCGCCCGTGGCACGCAGCGGCCAGTCGTATAGTCTACACCCGAGACCTGGGTTACAACGCGTGCATCTTAACCGATGACTGCGACAAACCCAGGCTACATCCACTGAATATTCATGTGCTTAATTTGTGTTAATAATTCATCTATTCATTCAACTTGAACGTGTCTAGTTTCAATGTAATTCTGTCACATGTGTTGGGAAGACGTATTGAAATAGCGAATGGGACATATTCTTTAATAAACCTTTCTCAACAAATGGGCTATTGTTGTATCTGGCTAGTTATCCCAAGATTCTGAGAAAACAAGCTCTTTAACTTTATATATTAAGATATACAGAATATTAGTCGCATATCATGATTTAGTTTAAATCTATGTTGAAAAAAAAAGTACAATAAATTCAAACAGATTAATTGTTATGCCACACGTTTAAATATTGATTTTATATTATTAAATTCCAGTGTTAATGTAACTAAAACGGTGTTATTAAAATTAATAATGTTTGTAGAGAGGCCAAGATGGCCCAGTGTAGTTGTGATTCGTAATATGCGGTAGGATTTTCAGGGATATTTAGTATTATTGGGATCTTTTGGAAGGGTGAGTGAGCCAGTGTGACTACAGGCACATGGGACATAACATCTTAGTTACTAAGGTTGGCGCATTGGAAGGCGCATTGGCTATGTGGGATAATTACTATTTTTACAGCACCAATCTATGTAGTGGTGACCTATAAATAAACATAAAGTTGAAAGTAAAAGGGTATTTTTACTGAAGTTTTTTTTGTGTTTATTGCAGACAGAGGATGGACGTCACTCGGCCATCATGCGCCCTCCTTGTTCTACTAGTGCTATACATTTTAAACCTCGCAACGTAAGTAACCACTTTGTTTTTATATTATATTAATTGAAAGACTGTGTGTGTGGGAGAGATAAATACATAAAAGTAAGTGCATAAATATAATACGTGCACGTCTTTAATATACGAGCAGTCGAAAAACATAAATATATAATTAGTACAATGTTACAACAGCGTTAAAAGATACAGCTTCGCGCTTCATGACTCGTGGACTATAAGTTCTCTCAATGATTGGGCTATTTAACGAGAAAAGCTTTTCTAAATCAGACGAATAAAGTCTGAAATTAGCAACTTCGCAAACAAACTTGATATTATTATATTAGTATAGATAAGACACAGTAGTGTGTGAAGTATGACAATGAAAGATTTTACGCTCATGCAATACGGAGACTAATATTGTTGCACTAACATTATAAATTCGTAAGCAACTCTATCTGTTTGTTGCTCTTTCACGGCCAAACTACAGAAGCGAAATGGACGATTTGGTATAAAGCAAGCTTGAACTACAAGAAAGGACAGAGTCTACTTTTTATGCTTAACACCTGACAAACAAAACCTAAATCGCGAGCGAAACTGCGAGCGACAACTATGTAGTCGCATATATCAAATAAAAAAATCGAGATATAATATTCAATAAATACTAGATTTTTGTTTGGAATTCGTTGAAATAAACGTTTAATTTGTGAAACGATAATTCAAGTGTGTCGCAAAACTGTGTGACGGAAATTAATCTGGACTCTGGGAATTCAACACTGTGATGTATGATAGTAGTTCCATAAATTTAGAAATAAAACGTAATATTTGCTAGCTGTAATGTTTAATATTTCATAAAATTATTCTAGAGGAGGAGAAAAGCTTTTTTGTAACAGACAATTTAGAGAAAAAGTAGCAGGATACTTGGTAGTCGGGCTATGCGTAAGGCCCCCTGGGAAGTTACCGCCCACTCATCATATATTCTATCGCCAATCAGTAATACTAGTATTGTTGTGTTTTGGTTGTAAGGGTGAGTGAGCCAGTGTAACTACAGTCATGGTGCATAACATCTCAGTTCTCAAGGTCGATGATGCATTGACGATGTAAGGAATGGTTAAAATTTCCAATTCCCATGGGTTGTGGTACTTACTATCAGGTGGCCCATTTGCTCGTCCACCTCTGACAAAAAAAACAGAACTAAAAATTATTATAAAAATTACAATTAAAATAATTAATTCAATTCAAAATACAACTTAAGAATTTTATACTAAACCCTTGTGGCAATGTCAATAGGTAAGTCTGTCAGTCGGATGTGTACCACCTAAAACTGATTTTCAGTGATCTGCAGTTAAGGTCGACGATAATTAGTTATGAAAAATTAAAATCCTTGTTGTGATCAATCCAAAAAAGTGTACATATTAGCAATCGGGCTTAACAATGATCTGGAAAGGTATCTGATCCGACTGGATGCGGAAAACGTCTCTGCCTTGCCTAAATCCTAAAGCTGTAGACTACAGTTCACTGATTGATAGATTGAAATGCGATGGTACAACAAGGGCACGGAACGTCTGTGAGATTCAATAAATATACATGAAAATACGTAATTAAAAAAAAATCGGAATTCCATTCTGTTTTATGATTGTCAAAGTGCTGTTTGTCTAACTGTACTAATATTATAAAAAAGGTAAAATTTGTTTGATTTTATGTAAGTAATAATCTCCGAAATTAACGATCAAATTTCACAATTCGTGAGTGCAATAGGGTATATTATATTTAAATAATATCATTGTCTTCATCGTCGTCATCGGACGGGTGCCAGTGTTCAAATATAACGTCGAGGAATAAATTTGACAGTAATTAAGTAGATTATTTCGCAGACGCGTCGCTTTATCTCGAGTCAAGCAATTGCTACATTTAAATAGAGACTATATTATAGCAACAGGAATTTGAACTATTTACGAATCCCAAGGTTTACACGTACTCGTTCCAACTATGCTGGTGTTTAAAGAATTCAATTGAAAAGTATATTTTTTAATGAAGAATTATTATTGACAAACTGTAAGCTCGGCTTCGTGTGTGGTCTTTCATGTGGATCGAATTTTCATGTACCGTGCAACATCTTTATATTTAGGAATTTTATTAGTAAACTGAATTTTTCTCGTCAACATTACAACATTAACAGCCTGTAAATTTTCCACTGCTGGGCTAAGGCCTCCTCTCCCTTTGAGGAGGTTTGGAGTATATTCCACCACGCTGCTTCAATGCGGGTTTGTGGAATACACATGTGGCAGAATTTCGTTGAAATTAGACACATGCAGCTTTCCTCGCAATGTTTTCCTTCACCACTGAGCACAAGATGAATTATAAACACAATTAAGTACATGAAATTTCAGTGGTGCTTGTCTGAGTTTGAACCCGAAATCATCCATTAAGATGCACGCGTTCTAACCACTGGGCCATCTCGGTTTTTTTTATCGTTAATAGTTAATAATTAGTTCATGAATAAGTTATCAAGGTGAAAGGCCAGTTTTTTATTAAATGGGCAAATAGGTCACCTGATGGCACACAAGCGTTCAACACCCACCACCCAATAGGCATTAGTATCGTAATTAATATTAACCATCCCTTGGGAGCTAAGATGTATCTTGTGCCTGTAGTTACACTGACGTGGTCACCTCTCAAACTAGAACATGAAAGTAAAAATATTTCTTTTTGGGGGTAGGATTTGTGATGAGTGGGTGGTACCACCCAGATTAGCACAAAGCTCAACAATTAGCTATATTGTATTCAATGACTAAAATAAAAAAGTTAACGTCAAGTTAAGTTAGTGAAGTAACACCAGATTGTATTGGCACCACTGAAAGTATGTGCAAAATTTGAATTGGTTTTAAATCGAATTTATACTTTTAGCGCAAACAAAATTAGTTATTCATAAAAGAAGAAAATGTCGCTGAATTTGAAATAAAAAACGTAATGTCGAAAGTTCTAAATAAATAACGTGCTAGCTAACAAATGTTCTAATAAAATGTTAAAAATAAATGACCGGTAAGACAGCTGAAACCGAAGCCGTCAGACGGTTGAAATGTTGACATTGTTCCCAATTACGTATTACAAAATTAGAAAGAACTGTGTTTTTATAGGAATCAGAAATTTTCACTTTTGAAATGTAGAAAAATATTTTCTCTCTATTAAATAATGGAAGGTTAAATTATATAGGTGATGATAGATTCTCCATTGTTATTTCTTACAACATCGGACCAACCATGGAACCTACGATGTAATTCCCCTTGTCTCGTTTTATTGGCATTAGCTGGATACGTAATGTTAATGATAAGATTGTCAATATAATCAATTGATTCATATATTTTTTTAAAGTAGACAACAAATAAATTGCATTGCTCATGTTCAGATGTATGAATGCGAAGATAAACTTCAGGGAGAAAGAGAAACAGATCCTGGACCAGATCCTTGGTCCAGGACGTTACGACGCCCGCATCAGACCCTCCGGAATCAATGGAACTGGTAAGTAACTCATCTTCATAATTATTAAAAAATACATCTAAATTACTGTAAACTTTAAGTAATGTTATGACATGAGGCACAACGCTGCTTCGCACTTTGTCATTATTTAATTGAAAAATATCATTATTTGTAGCAACTGTAGTGATAAAATTACGTAAATACTTTTTATGTAATTCGTCACATAATTTACAATATTTTATATTTCGAATATAATCATGTTATCAAAAACAGAGACAAAAAATAAAGTGTAATATAAAATAGGTCCTTGTGGAACACCGATTTTACTATTCAGCTATTTTTTTTTTAAATATATTTTATTCGAGATTTACAAATTGATATTTCTTTTTTATTTTATGTTGCAACATTTATTAGAAGGATACTGATATAAACCACAAGCGTTATTAAATATTTTAAACAGAGAGGATCCTCCTAAAATTGTTACCATTATAGTTAAGTGAAAAATTGTTCATTGAATAGTGGAAGTGTTATTTAGTAATCGTAAACACCCACACAGTAAAATATTTGAATAGATAATGTAAGCGTCAATTGAGGATATCTGTAAGAAGAAAACTGACTGAAGAACCATCTGCCCAATAGTAGCACTTAAGTCGTAATCTATTCGTATTTGTATATTGGATAAACTGACAATACTCTCGCGAATAAATAAAATGCTTTTATTATGTTGGTACTATTAATAGGTTATCCATAATAATAAGCAAAATTGATTTAATTGTTTTAATTTTATTTAATGATGCTCCTATTAATCATCAATTATTTACCACTTTAATAATTGAATAAATACTTCTGATCTGAGATGCCACACGACTATTTCTTTGTTATTTTGAATATATGTAAGCAATCACATATTGACAATAAAAATAAATAAAAATTGCAGTTACAAATTTCTTTGTTTGTGGCCATTAAATACACCTTTTAAAAACTAAAAAGGTAAATCATGTTTAAATAAATATAACTTTTATTTAAGCGAAGTGTTTTCTTCTAATAATTTCATGTCATCATTTTCAAGACGATTGTGTAAGAATTCACTTAGAAAAATGTGATATGTTTTAACCGACTTACGGTGATACGCCATTTTGATACGTGTACCTTATAAATTTTATAATTATTATAGTGAATGTCGCATACTGGCATTATACGCTCGTTTTCTGCGGCGAGTGTTGAGTTTCTTCTTACAGAATACCTCTAGTTTTATTTATTATTCAATAAGAGAATAATAGTTCAAAAGTTAATATGTAATTGCCAGATTCACTAATATTCAACTGTATACATCATGTTGTATGGAACTAATCTAAATTTACCAAATGATCCTAAACTTGAGTTGTTTATTGAGGCCATTGAAAACACCCTCTATTCAACTCTTCGTTGTTACCATCAGATGACTATAAATTAGTGGAATTTTATTCGAATTACATTACAAAGTTTCATATAAATAGGACATTTTGAAGTTAAATAAATTGCTTTACCCGTTTTGTATAGTTCGTAATTATGATATTTTAAATAATTGTAAAAGTAAAAAGTAACATATTTAAATGAACATCTGTTGGGCTAAGGCGTCCAATTTTTTAGTAGAATATTTTTAGAGTTTATGGCACCATGTAATTTTGTAATTTTAATTACAATAAATATGTTCGTCTGTTTAAGAACATAAAGAAATTCGTATTACAATATTTAAATATAATTAACGAAATAGTTTATGGGTCTAGCGATGTCACAGTCATTAGTTTGACTGGTCCCACCAAATATAAAAGCTATAAGCAATTAGAAAGGAAAATGAGAACATAATTAATTCGTACAAAACAGGCATTTTCGTTATTAATATTTGTTTAAATCGTAAGGAATTATTTATGAATGCCAAAGTACACAATTTCATATTATATTTTATTTGTATTAATAATTATATTTATTCAGAATGTATATTCGCTGAAATTTTCTCTGGTAAGTTATATAATTGGCAGGTGGTTTGTTCTTTTCGAAAACTTTTTCTAAAAAATCTTTAATTTTATTTATATATAATTACCAAAAGATATTGTAATAAATTAAGTCTTTAACTTGTGTTTAATAATAACCCTGTAACCGTTTCGAATTTTTTTGTGTCTTTTATAGGATTAAGAAGATCAGATAAGATATTGTTTTAATAAAAATGAAGTAACATGGTAACATACCACTACTTGGCTAAGACTCTCCATTTTAAGGGTCGGGTTGGAACCTACTCCACTAGGCTGTCTCATTGCGGCTTGATGGATACACGTGTGAAAGACTTTCATCTAACACTATAGATTTTCTCACAATGTTTTTCTTTGTCACCGAGCAAGAGATAACGATAATGAAAATTCTATTCTTCGATCAAGATTCACGTACTCTAACCACTGGGTCATCTCGGTTTATTGTCGTATAAGTATTGATATTGAAAACTTATCAGTCTAAAAAAATTAAAAAAAAAAACGGTATTTATAGTTATGGTAAATAACCGAATCAACGACGATAGGAATAATTCTGAATGTTATCTGACCAGTATATTTGTTGATCTCTATTAATAATAAGATGATATAAAGCAAAAAAATTAAAAAGTCATAAAAAACAATGTAATCAAGTTTTGCTTTATATCCGTTTACCTCGGACCAGACAAAATGCTGTGTCTCGACAGCTGTATTGAGCTAGCCGGCTCCATGTAAGCCCACACAAGATTATCGTTAAATTTGAATTGTCATTATTCGAAATCCTTCTTTCTTCCAATGTTTTCATATTCATAAATCATATTTAACACTCAGGACGTAAGACGCTATAACATGTTTAACAGATGGACCAGCAATAGTTAATATAAACCTGTTCGTCCGAAGTATTACCACAATAAGTGACATTAAGATGGTTAGTAAATTTCAAGAAATAAAAAATAGTCTTCAACGGTCGTTCGCTTTGAATTAAACGTTTGTACGATATCTCATATTGCATATTTCATATGCATTTATTTATATTTATTGATGTTAATTATTTTTTATCGTGGCAACACCGTATTCCTTTTTCGAATTATTGTCATAGACATTTTTTTGTAAACGTATTCTAGATTGAGATATCGGACAATGAAACCGCTTAATCTCTTACCATGGAATTGTTATTAATACTGGTGATTTGATATATTTGAAACGAAACAGCTGTAATTACGTCGTATCGAGAAAGAGAGATAAATGATTTACAAATTATATAATAAAGTAATAAATTTAAGAGCCATTTTGCTGTAACCCTCCATTATTATTAAAAATAAAGCGAATAATTTTTTGATATTACAGTAAATCAATTCTGTTCACCGAAATCCAGTAATAAAACTTTTTTTATATATTTTCGATTAATTACTAATATTCGTAACTCTATGGTAAGGGAGTACCTGTAGGAATCCTGTCGAATCCTGTGTCTTTTTTTTTCAATTATTCCAATCCAATGCCTGAAAGTGATTCTGAGTGTCTTATTCGACGACTTCCGAGACATAAATACGCGAACGTACAACTATTTTTTTTTTTTAATATATCTTAGCAGTGTCGATGGTTTTTAAAAAATTATGTCTAGAAAGTCGTTCATTGTGAGTATTTTAACTAAACTCATGTTACGGCCCGGTGGACTTTTAACAGTTAGTTAAACGCCGCACGAGTGCGGGCGTGCTTCGATTGTTTTAAATAAAAACTTTTTTTTTTTATTTATTATCTGTTGTATTAAATAAAATCTATATTCATTTTAAACAAACTAAATAATAATTTGTCAACTATTTAATTTAATTATATAACGATATCAATAAGTATAATTATAGATTTATAATTGAAATATCAATAATATAATTTGAAACGAGATTAACACTCGTTTGAAGAATCCGTCCATATTGTTAATTCAAAATTATAATATGCATGTTTCTCTGATTTTAACATATAAATCATGAAAATTAAATATAAATACATGTTGGTCAATAACCTTCTTAAAACGACTGTAAACTAAATAACTACGTTACGAATGGTAAAATTTAAATCAGATTTGGCTCATCAATTGCTCGTATAGATTAAGTTATTCTGTTGATTGTTTTGGTCTGTTTTTTTGTTTATTCTTTATCTATTTTAGAAGTAGGAACGCTCATATTATGAAATAAAAGCCACGTGGAGCGTGCGGAACATTATTGTGAAGCAGCAAAAGTAAATACAAAATCTAAAGCGAATACAAATTTCCGGTGGTATGTCTTCATCTTTTTGTTAGTAGTCTCAAGTGTCACTTTAATAAATAATTAATTATTGACGTATTAACAAATCTTTAGTTACCACACTACTACCGGGAACTTGCAATCGCTTTTGAATTTGTATTCGCTTTTCTTGCTTCACTATAATGTTCCGCACGCTCCGCGTGGCTTTTGTTTTACAGTCTGAGTGGGAACGTATACTATTGCAGTTACATTTATTTTCATCCTATCAGTTTTGAGTCTAGTCATTATCAACACTTGTGTTGCACATCTGACGAGATTAACACAATTTTATTACATATAATTTTAATCAGTAAAATTTTATAATATTTAACATTCTTTACAAATAACTGTTTACGTGAATGATAAAGATTTTTAATGATTTATACTTTTTGAATTCCTGGCCTGAACACTAACACAAATTCCTATAAACAAGCCAACTTGTCTTTGTAAGTAAATATTTTAATTTTTGTTTTATACTTTGTTTTATTTTCATCGCCATTACTTTTTTAATGATTATTTCATCGACCTTTGTATCATTGACATTATAGGTACCGTATAGGACTTGAACATATACATTTACAGGGAACAAGGTGAGTAACATAGCAAAGCAAAAGTGTGTGGTTTTCAGAGTCGGCACCGCGTGACACGAAATGTTTGCTCCTATAGGGCTTAGTTATTTTGTAATATAATATCAACCGTATATTTTGCTTGGTACTTAGATGGGCCAGCGGTTGTGAGCGTCAATATATTTGTCCGAAGTATATCAAAAATCGATGACGTCACAATGGTAAGTCAACGACCGATCGGGCCATGCATATAGAATAAGATAATGTATGAGATTGTTTTTATTCCTTTGAATCGGTTTTTCATTTTCTCTAACAAGTCAAATGAATGGGCAATTCGCTCCTTCTGTTTTGTGGAGAGATTTACCCGATTTAATGTAAAGTTCAGTTTTATATAATATTATTTTTTTTCTCTTCCTCTCTTTGGTGTTGACGACCAAAATCGTTTTTAGCGCGATTTATTTTATCCCATTATAGCTGCTTTAAGGGTTCCTGCGATCTCGGATCTAATAAATTATTGGAAGGTCGGTTTGCATTTCACTCGATACTTTCCAGCGATTTATTTTTATTAGATTTTAAATCGATATTGCAATTGGTTTATTAATTTTTTTTTTTGTTAATTTTAGAATAAACGATTATTTTTATAATTTAACGAGTTGATATTTCATCGGCTTATCATAATGGAATGGACCGACGCCCGAACGTGTCGGCTCCATCTCATTGACTGTTTCAATATTTAACATTACTCCATTAACTTTCGTCTCTAAATTATCGTTTGGTTTAACATTTGAAAGGTTAAAATGTTTCATAAGCGAAAGCGGTTAATTTTTTTTTTAAATACCTGTCTTTTTTCTCACAAAGGCGAAGCGCCAACGTTAGTTCGCGTCAACCTGTATCTCCGATCCATCAGCAAAATAGATGATTACAAAATGGTGAGTGGTTTCACGTGACCAATTAACCAGTCACTGTCGCTTTTATTATAAAACAAAGTTATCGTCCCACACGTGTGTCGAGTCCTGTAAATATATATGACGTTTCGAAGCTTTGTTTGTAATAAAATTAGCGATAAACAGATGAATATCTGGCATTGATGCACTGCGCTAAACGTTCTCAAGCTATCGTGTTCGTACATAATTTGGATATGTTTGTGTTTATTTATTATATTCATTTATAATTATAATTTTTTGTTCCTATTTCCTTTTATTTACTTTTATATACATACATTTATGTATATTTTGCACTTTTTTTGTTCCCTGAATGTTCATTAGTCCGAAAAAAGTGTTTATACTTTACACACGTACAAGTCGAAGAGATTATGAATCACGGTGCGGTGCTGCGAAAACTGTAAACTTTAACAAAACGAAAACGTTTTCTTTCGAAATGAAAGTAACCGATGAGAGTCCTGTTATTTTTGTTTTTGATTATTTTAATTTCGGTTTCGTTTTTTTTTTTTTTTTGATTTTTTCTTTTTTTATTATTTTGTACAACCTTGTTATTAGAGGGCACGTTCCGGTACTCTTTGTATAAACACCTGATGGATATTGGCATACAAGTAGTCAGCACAAATATCAACCGCTTCGGTCAGCACGTTTTATTAAATTAAAAATCGATTTGATTGTAAGATATTAGATGAACTCGATTAACGACTCGCTTTATGTATTCGATTAGGACACGAGACAACGCGGCCCGCACCCTCAAACGTTCATCTCATACTTTTGTTTCGTTTCATCTTTTCCATGCTTCAATTTACGTTCTTGTCATGCAATTATTCTTTGGAAAATGATTTGACATAAAAACTATTTTGGTCGTGTACATTGACTGTGAAATAATTGATATTGTCTTGTTCATGTGAATTTGTGTTGTGTAAAGTTATTATTATATCGAGATCAAACGTCGCGTCCGCACTCGGTTCGGTGCTTCTGTTCGGTGGCTGACCACCAGACCGCAATATGTGACCCTCGCCCTGAAGCTAGTAATACCGTACCGTAGCTCTAGTTAACTGATCCTTGAGTCTGCATGAAGGTATAACCAAGCATTCCATCGACGAATGCGAAACGGTGAGTTGGTTTATAAATTGTGCTTGAATTTAAAGGAATGGACGCATGATTCCTTTGAAACATTTATATCGATATAAAATCTTATAAGCACATCACTATCACTCAACGGTCTATAGTCTCGATTCACATAAATTTGATCGTTTCCGTAGTTATATTTTGGGATAACAGTTGCATGATGATTCTTACAGGTGAAAAATTAATAAAACTCCCTAAAATCAACTGAATTCTGTTTATATCGATATATTTTATAGAAGTTAGCTTTTGAAAAAATTCATCGTATTTTCTTGGAATTCCAATATGAAAAATTCCAATGAGATTTTACAAACAGCTTTGACATATAACGGGAAGCATATTGTGTATACCTTCGGCTTCCCTTTTATATCGTATAAAAACTATAAAACATTCGATAAATGGTGGATACGTTACGACTCCCCTCTGGCACGTAGCCAATATTTTAAGTAATCCATTGTGATCAATTTTTTGGGCATCCATCACTGTCTTCCTCTCCGGATACTTTATCTATATAATTATTATCATTACTAAATTATTAGGGTTTTAACGTAAACTTTAATATTCTCCATCCTAATCGAAAAACAATTAAATATTTAGTAAACCTTAGATTGACATTACATTACATTACTGCTGGGCTAAGGCCTCCTCTCCCTTTGAGGAGAAGGTTTGGAGGATATTTCACCACGCTGCTCCCATGCAGGTTGGTGGAATACACATATGGCAGAATTTCATTGAAATTAGACACATGCAGGTTTCCTCACGATGTTTTCCTTCACCGCCGAGCACGAGATGAATTATAAACATAAATTAAGCATATGAAATTCAGCGGTGCTTGCCTGGGTTTGAACCCGAAATCATCGGTTAAGATGCACGCGTTCTAACCACTGGGCCATCTCGGCTCGTATTGATTGATATAATCCATGTGAATTGCTAATAGTTCTCCTATATTGTGCACTACAAACCGTTCTCGATGAATATATTTTTATTTATGATACATACATATATATTCCACTTAATTTTTTATAATTTTAATTTTACTTATAAAGTAAGATACGACATTCATAACGCCCAATTGTAATGTTATGGTTACCACAGTTTATACAAAATCTCGACCAATGATGTCCCGTCAACACAATGTCAAAGTTGTTCGGTTTCTTTACTCATTTTGTGGTTGAAGAGGTTGTATATATTTTTATAATTCGATTATTTATAGAAGATTTTTTTAATCTGTAATTGAATACAAAAGCTAACTTTTATAGCATGTTCTATTTATGTACATAATATTATGTAGCAAGCTTTCTATGTTACGATAATTCATTTGACTTGCTCTTTTGATGTCGATGGATCTGATTTTTTTATATTTTGATGTTATAATAATTTTAAATGAAAAGACCCTTCGACACCAACATTTTTTTTTTCTAAATATTTTTAATTGACTATTCGTTGAATACATTGTATTGATCATATTGGCTAATTAATAAACTATGCACCTAAATTCGCTGGCACAAATTATTATACAGTACGATAAACGAGCAAGTTCGTAGACTTGTGCTGCCCCGTAAGACACAATGACATCAGCCTCAATCTATCAAGGAATTGATATTGTCGCCGACAAAACTGCACCCATTGGCTGAATCAAACACTATTGGCATCGTTGCCAAGAACTTTATAAAGCGACAGAATCTTAGCAATTTAAATTCAATTCATTTTCTCACTAGTGTTCTCAAAAAAAGCTGTGTCAATTTTTCTCGTTCTTCGGCGACAAAATCATTTAATACCTGCAGTCCCAAACAGCTTTTTAGTATACTTCAGACGATAACGATGCCTATAGAATTACGAGATTTGAACCAATTAAATATAGTTTTTTTTTAGATGAAATCCTTGTGGGATTAATCAATATTTTTTTTTCATTCGCCTACGCTCAATAAATTAATGGTTTTGGAAATCATCTTTGATTATATCCCAAAGGATAATTCAGCCTCATGGAACAGTTTTCAAATAATTGGATATGTTTTCAGGAATACTCCGTTCAATTGACGTTCAGGGAGCAATGGTTAGATGAGAGACTCAAGTTTAACAACTTGGGGGGTAAGTGAAATTAAAAACTAACGGCTTTATTTATCTTGTTCAGGGAGTGACTAGTTAAACAATGCTATCTTCTTCTTTCTAATGTCAAATCAGTAATGAGAGAAAGAGATAGATCAGTGTTCAATTAAACATTTACTGAACAACGTTTTTAAATAAGGTCCATTAATTTTATGATATTTAGGAAAAACTAAATTAATATTCCAATTTTATTTTGGTCTGATTATCATTGAATTAAAAATACTTTTATTATAAATGGGGAAGTGTGGTAGCTGGTTTATTTGTTGGTTCTTCTGCCACGCAGTAACGTATCAATGAGGTTTCTTGCATAGAAATACATTTTGAGTTGAGATTTACATATAGGCTCCAAGTTATCTTTTCATTCTTATAATAATTATCATATTCAATTTCATTAAAAATCGTCATGGAACTAAACATAGATTAAAATTTTAAAGTAACTTAATCTTGTCAAAATAATGTTCCGACTTCACTAAAGTTATTTGTCGAAGGAATCTTTGTCATGCTTCGGTGACGTCATTATGGCGGCTCCGTGATGATGAGAACGCAGACTTCCCGAAACATAATTACGAGTATTCCTCAATAAATAACATATTTTTGAAGCTGGAACATTCAAAAATAATATTTATGCTTAAATAGTAAACTCTTTTGTTATTTTAGTTTGAATAAATATTTAAATATCTTCTCGTCCAGGTCGTCTCAAGTATTTAACCCTGACGGAAGCGAACAGAGTATGGATGCCGGATCTTTTCTTCTCCAATGAGAAGGAAGGTCACTTCCACAACATAATCATGCCGAATGTTTACATTCGTATCTTCCCCAACGGAAACGTGCTGTACAGCATTCGAATTTCCCTTACTCTCTCCTGCCCCATGAACCTCAAGCTCTACCCGTTGGATAAGCAGACGTGCTCCTTGCGAATGGCCAGTTGTGAGTATTAAATTATCATAATAGTCATCTCTTTCAATGATAATATTTTTTTTATAAATTGCCTACCTTGCCACCAAGCAGCAATACTTTTTATTATTGTGTTCCGGCTTGGAGTATGGGTGAGCCAGTGTAACTGAAGGCACAAGACACATAACATCTCACCAAGGTTGGTGATGCATTGCAATGTAAATATTGGTTATAGTATTAGGGCACCAATGTCTGTGACGCAGAGGCGACGACTTACCTGTCCACAGATGGTTTTTTAAAAGAGTATATGTTAGTGGTTGGATTTTACATATCAGTTAGTAGTTGTTCGATAAAATCATTGGTATGTTTTCGACTATTTCTATTACGCGTACGTGAATGTTTACGTTCAGTTACGAAAAAGTTCCATTTCTAACCACGTTAATATAAACACAGGTCTCCTTGAAATAAATTCAGATTATACTGAAGCAATGTATGTTAGTATTAACAGAAAATTATCATGGACGGCATTAATAATTGTAATTATTTAAATTAAATTTTAGTAAAAAGTAATCTTTATTTTTAAATTGAATTAATAATACATTTCAAATTAATTAAAGAGGTTGTCCTCTTTACAGCTTTTAGATATCCAAAATTTCTTGATCAACAAAAAAATTGAAATGTAATAACAATTCTATCAATATAATAATTAAAAATGGCAATTAACAACAAACAAAGAGACAACATGTAAAATTGTCAGCTTATTAATGATCGTTTTAAAAAAATCATATGTAATTATATTAATTATATATATTAAGGAAAGTAAAAACCAAATGTATTTCCAAATGTAGAATTTTGTCGCTTACACAATTCCTCCTTTCCACTGATAAATCATTAATTTTAATTCTAAAAACGTGACAATATTCTAACAGATGGCTGGACGACTGATGACCTAGTGTTCCTGTGGAAGGAGGGAGATCCAGTCCAGGTTGTGAAGAACCTACACCTGCCTCGCTTTACGCTCGAGAAGTTCCTCACTGATTATTGCAACAGCAAGACTAATACTGGTAAAAAATTTAAATTAGTTTTATTATTATCAGAAAATGATGCGGTAGCTGCTTAATGCTATGTACTGATTACTTTGATTGTGTGAAAGTGTGCTTTTTAGATATAACAAATAAAATAACCGCCCACTGACTCTTGGGTGCATTTTATTAATAAAGAAAATGATATGGTACAAATATATATACCCTATAACACTGAGGAACAATGTAACTTGTCTACCAGTGAATTTTTTTTAGAAGTATATAATTATTTATGGAAATAATCAGATACAAACAATCAAATTTTACCTCTTTATGAAATCAGTATATACTCTATTCCAACCATAACATTCTGTTAAAAAAAAGCCAAACATTTGACAGCAAATTGACGCGATATCATTGGTCGGGAGCTTGATTAATCTAAGATATTCATTATTTCGTAAAAAATGGCGTTTTGAACGTCGACGAAACTTTTATCGGAATTTTGGAAGTAAAATTAAAGTGGAAATAAGTAGTTATGTGCAATAGTGTTGTATTTAAAATATAGTTACATTAATCATAAACCCTTATTCGTGCACAATATAGCTGAGTTATTAGCAAAAAGGTTTGTTTATCTTTTTTCCTACTTCCATTGTTTAAAAAACTTCGTGACAGGTATGACGACAAAAGTAAAGAAAACTTGGTAAAATTAAAAAATAAAATCGTTTAATAAGCTGCTGGGTATTAACTAACATCGACTTTATTTACTAATGGCTTTCTATACACCCGTGTAGAAGGGAGTATCGATTCACATTTTAACGCCAAGCAGCAATAGCATACGTTTAAATGGTTAAAGGGACGTAACATCTTAGTTTCGATTATTGGTTACTTTAAGAAGTACATTACAATTCTTACAGTGACAATGCGTATATGCGAAGGCTTATACCATAAGGTGTCCCAATTACTTGTATTCAAAACCTAAATTTAAAAAAGAAAATCCGTGCTGGTTATCATTAGAATTAAACTTCGAAAGAGGAAGTTGATTATTATTTTACCTTTTTAATTTTCACCCCGTTCATACATAAATCTTTTGTAATTTTAATCTGAAGGCAGTTGACGAATTAATACATCAGACAAATGCGTCAGTCGCTTTGTTTAGTCACGCTTTATATTGCTTGTGTTTATTACAAAGGGGGGAGTGTAATGAGCTTCAATGCTGTAGTTTTATATGTTTTGGAAACGTAATTCACCATTGTTAAATAAATACTGACAAAATTACTGTTCAAACTTTTTCATAGCCCTATGTTTAATATTAACTCTATCGGTTCCGGTAGTAATGTCAAAGGCAATTGTAAACAACTAATAAATTATATTAATCAAAGACGCAATAAATATAATAACGTAAAAATAATACTGGTAAGAATACTAGCAACATTTTCTTGTTAATTTAGATTTTGTGTTAAATAAATCAGTCGTAACATAAATCAAAGACAAAAAATAGACTGTTGGATTAATAAGGTCCAAGTATTCCACGTGCGATGAACGTCATTTGAAGTTAGAATAATGTATTTTTTTTTATTTCAGGTGAATACAGTTGCCTCAAAGTAGATCTGTTGTTCAAGAGAGAGTTCAGTTACTACCTCATTCAGATCTATATACCATGCTGTATGTTAGTCATAGTATCATGGGTGTCATTCTGGCTGGACCAGGGAGCTGTACCAGCGCGAGTGTCTCTAGGTGATTTTTGTTCAAATTATATACTTGCCTTTTGATAATATAATCGGATTTTGGTCATTTGCTCGAGACTTCCAAACACAGACTCTCTGATCTGATACGATCGGAAAGAGTAAAACGGCCTTACGTGTACAACGGCCTTACGTGTTTTTAGAAGCACGGGGTAGTAAACACTGTTCGGTATTACCCACTATTTTTTAATTGGTCCGATCCAGAGATTTAATCCACTCTACCTCGAGATGTGCTTTATAAGTCGGCCTCGTTAGCCATCAGACTAACGAGGCAGACCAATTTAATAGAAGGCTAAACGATCGTGGATTTTGCAATGCAAGTGCTCTATCGATATTTTGAATAATTAACCAAGAACGTTTGACCCATGCGTGTAAGTTGAGCACGTCACACTTGAAGTAAAGTTAGTTAGTTCACTTGAAGTGAGCTTAGTTCTCCGTCAAGACAATTTCTATCTTGACTTTTTGTAACAGTTATCGATCTATTCCTTATTATTGCAAGCATCAGATTTATTCCGTGTATTAATATTAAAATGTATACGATAGGAGTAACTACACTGCTTACAATGGCTACGCAATCGTCGGGCATCAACGCTTCCCTGCCCCCCGTCTCATACACCAAGGCCATCGACGTATGGACGGGGGTCTGTCTAACCTTCGTGTTCGGAGCGTTACTAGAGTTCGCTTTGGTGAACTATGCGTCTCGCTCCGACATGCATCGAGAGAATATGAAGAAAACGAGACGGGAGATGGAAGCTGCCGCCAGCATGGATGCAGCATCGGACCTGCTGGACACGGACAGCAATACGACGTTTGCGATGGTGAGATCGCATTTGATTAAGATATTTATGGGTCTTGAGTAGATCGATTTGATTTGATAATTTGATGTAGGTACGTTCTAGGAGACTATTTTGATATGATATTTTTAAATTTATATTTGATTTTCATAAGTCATTATTGTATTAAATATTATCTGTCTCTCTCAGTTTTGATGGGATTGTTTTGGCAATTTTGGCATGATTAGAAGATTATTTTCTTATTTCGCTTATTTTAGTAGATTTTAGTATTGTATGAACAAATAAACAGTCTACCAAAAAATCTGTTTAAGCGTTTTTCAAATTTTGTGTTATCTTCTTAATAAGTGTCATGCCTCATTAGTAATAGATTTTTTGATAATAACGAAGGATATTATAATTCAGCTAGACGTAGTTAGATTGTTTAAGTAATTTTGAAGATAAAGTTACATAATGTATTATTCCTACGAGTCGAAAAGTAAAGATGTCTTGTTATATTTTGTTATAAAAGTGAGTTTTTTTGTAATAAAACTTTACTTACAAAATAACATCAAAAGTCAATGAAACCGATCTCGTGGCTAGCAGTCCCAAAAAGTCTTCCAAAATGCAATTTGTCCGTCCTCCCTGACTGGTCTGCAACTAACAGAAACCGCTGATGCGCGGTGGTGTGGTGGACTCCAAGATGCGGCAGTGCGAGATCCACATGACGCCCCCACGGAAGAACTGCTGCCGACTCTGGATGTCCAAGTTCCCGACGCGTTCCAAGCGGATAGATGTCATCTCCAGGATCACCTTCCCGCTTGTCTTCGCGCTCTTCAACCTTGCTTACTGGTAACGCATCGAATTGTTGTCGTTAATTATTTTTAATATAGTAATTTTATGAGAGTATTTACATTTTGACTTTAAGTCGTTTCTTTTTTTATAAAATTTATCTAACGTAATGAATGATTTTTTAACGTACAATTCTGAAGGAAAAAGAGAAACCTAAATAGTTATACTATAGCACCAGCAGAGAGCGACAGGATATCTAGAATCATCAATATCTTAGGACTGTCGCAGCCGATAAATGTAAAACCATCGGCAGCAGACGCGAATGCCTTTCATTCATTAAGGTTTTTCATTGACCGTCCTAGTCCCGGTTTTGTACAACGGTTCCACACGGATGTTTAAATAGTTATTCGATCGTGACCGTCCGTTTCACCTGGAACCAGAGGCACCCCCTGTAAATACTAGAACCCCATCGCTCTCTGCCGGCGTTAGAGGATAAAGGCGGCGTCCGTGCAGGTCGACGTACCTGTTCCGCGACGAGGACGAGGAGAAGTGATTCTCCGTGCCTACGTCGGGCGGCGTGGAGGGGGCGCGCCTCGCCGCCGCCGTGCTCGCGCCCTACGCGCTGTTCGCGCTCGTGTACTTGCTGTGTCTGCGTCCGCGCCCGCCCCGCGCTCCCCGCACGCCCCGCACGCCCCGCACGCGCCACCTCTGACTCCGCCGGCTCCCGTGTGCGGGTCTCGTCTCGTAGATGATCTCTCTCGTCGTCGTTTCGATATTCATCTCGTTGGTCGATGAATTGACGCGATTAAAAACTGAATTTGAGAGATTCGTATAAATTCCAAAAAGCGAAAGGATCATTTGCGATATGAGACCGTTAAATGCAGCGGACGTTGAGTCTGAAGTCTGTGGTCTCGGGGCCGTCGAGCGGTGGCGCCAATTTTGCCGGTGCGCTCGCGCAGTCCGCTTCTTTTGGCTCCGCACTTCCTTCTAGGTCATGAAGGCTTTCACCGGTATTGAGAATGGAAACAAACAGAGTGATCATCGACATCATCATCACATAGTCTACTTACACACTTCGACCTCGAATTGAAGGTTCTGAAAGGCATATACACGTAAAATACATCATATCATCGAAGCATTGGTAGAGCACACACGACTTGCCAAATGACCTCTCAAATTTACAAACATTTGGAATCGTATAAATTACTGGAAGAAATACAATTTAGGACAACATCTAGCACTAAACCTGACTCTGCGGAATTTTGGAGTACATCGCTGAAATTGAACGCATCAGATCTAGCATGGTTCTGACTTTTGGCATTTTAAGTTGTATACGTATTAATCGTTCGAATTCAATCTTCTATTACATATTCATTCATTTCATCACTATCTTCCGCTCAATTTCATTCTGTTTGACAGTTTTCAATTGTGCCAATAGCATAATTTGCCAATGTCACACATCTATCTGCCTTCGGGAATCTTATGTCAATATTAATTTAATTACTAAATCACAAACAATTTGCTTCCAGACTTCTTCAATCTAAACATTCGATACATTTATATTTACATGATAATTTAGCCAAAAAAGACCAAGAATGGACGAACTCAAAATCGATGACGAGCAATCTATTTACACAAGGCAGCGTTCAAGCGCGTAGATTCATTTCATCGTTTAGTTTAAGGAAGCACGACATAATTATATTATTTATTAAAACATTGTAAAATAAACATTATTTTCAATAAAATTTTTTGGATAATTTTATTCTAAGAATTCTACTTCGGTGTCATATATATATGTATGGGCTACTTACTGATAGGAAAGTACAACCAAGTAACTGTTTTATTGTCACTGATATTAATGAACTACGCACATTTAAAATATATGTCTGAACGGTTAACGTGTGAATTACATATAAATTAAGGAGAATTTGATTAGTTGCGGATAAGTCTACTTATTCTTATGATAAATAATATAAATATTGTTTTTTTTGTCTTAAAATAAAGAAATGTTTATAATTGGTCTCACTTTATAATCTTATTAATTAAATATTAATTCTTAAGTTGAATATTTGTTTTTTTTTTCTTTTCTGTCGTGTATATTCTCTAATTACGCGCAAAATATTTTGCCAGTTACGTATAGACAAAAAATATTTTTATTAAAAGAATAATTGTACTTATTCGCGATAATTGTCACTGTGGCTACTGCAATGCCACCCAGTAAATACGGTCTAGATATAGAAGACTGCAAACCCGCGGTCCATAGTATAGAAGTTTGAGAGTATTCAGATCTCATGATAGTATTAAATTGAATTGTGCTAAAATGAACCATAATCCTTATACAATAAGGATCACTTGACACGCGACAGAATCGATTTGGTCAGTAGTTACGAATAAATGTAGGTTTGAATGACTTAGTTTTAAATAGTAAAATATACTACAGTAGGAATTATGTGAACTCGACTTTTATCTTATGGAATAGAGTTCATATTCTCTTAGCATATTTAGTGTCCTTAGTCCATAATGTTCACAATTATTGTAGATCATAGTTATATAGGTGTCATTATGTCTTATGGCATGTTTTAAGAGAAATTCATAACCTAAAAATGATCATGTAACGTAGACTAATTGTAGGTAATGATAAATGAATGTGTAAAATTGTATCTTTTTCAGCACATAATTTACCGACAAAATGTTCCAGCTTCGAAATAACATTTAATCCACCGAACATCTATAGGGTAATTATGAATTGATAATCCGTTTGGAAGAGTTTATTCTTTGCTTTTTTTTTAATTAATAGTCGATGGTTACGATTATTATGCTGAAAAAGTTATCGTTCGTGTACTGTGAAAGTAGGTGATGAAAATGTATATACAGCCTACTCCACACCTGTGTCGCTCACTGTACAGTAAACTATACTTTAGTATTATATTTCTAAGAACTATCTATGTATCTATGTTCACCTCTGTAATCACTATTTGCAACACTGTAAATATTAAATGTATTTAAAGAACATCACAGCATGAAGGTTTTATATAATATTATGTATTTTATGATCATTTTATTTATCAAATGTGTACGAAACTCAACTCAAGAATCACTGAGTACCGATTTTATATTATTAGAATTATGATTGTTTTTTTTTTCAATAATTGTTTTCCTAACTGAGGATTAATAAATTTGAAATAAATGTCAACCTAGCCTTACAACTAACTACAACTACGGGGACTATGACCTCTTTATTGGTGATAAAAAAAAACATGAGAACATTTAAACGGGTTTATGACCTACTTTTGAAATTTTCAAACTAATCAATTCGGAATTTCTTAGTTTTCTATAACATTAATTCGCTCCGTATTGGGGCGGAGTAGAATACATTCCCCAATCCCACGTCGGGATACCAGGGTGTCGTAAGAGGCGACAGAACCCGACAGGTGGTAGGGCCGAGGGGCCTGCCTGGCAAAATACCACCCTCCTGTTAAAGTCTGTTCGAATTTTGCTCAAATTGGCTGCGTCTATCGTGGACTCTTAAACGATAGACTCAGCTGACTTGAGCTAAAATTCGACTGAAATCAGGAGTGCCAGCACATGGTGTGATTTTAATACGCGGGCTGTATTGACTGACAAGTGTTTCGCTTACTTTTTTAAGATTTTAATCTTTTGTGTCTTTCTTTGACGTTATCTTATGTTCATTCTTTTTCTTTTTCTTTTTCTTTTCTTTTTCTTTTTCTTTTTCTTTTTCTTTTTCTTTTTCTTTTTCTTTTTCTTTTTCTTTTTCTTTTTCTTTTTCTTTTTCTTTTTCTTTTTCTTTTTCTTTTTCTTTTTCTTTTTCTTTTTCTTTTTCTTTTTCTTTTTCTTTTTCTTTTTCTTTTTCTTTTTCTTTTTCTTTTTCTTTTTCTTCTTCTTCTTCTTCTTCGTCTTTTTCTTCTTCTTCCTCTTGTTATTTAATTTTACTTCTTCATCTTCACCATATTCATATCATCACCATTACGTTTTCGTTTTAATGCTCTTTAATTGTTTTATCTTTATTTTGACTAATTTAAAAATCTTCTTGGAGTATTCGAATAACTTGCCGATCGATAATGGAAAGCGAATAACTACGTTGAGAATGACAAATTAGTTGTAAGTTTTAGTGTAAGCTAGCATAATTGTAAATATAAATTTTCTTACAAAGAGATTAAATTAGGTCGAACCTTGAAATTACCAATTGTTAAAATTTATTCATGTTGACAAAGGAAGTTGCTCAGTTAAAATAGATTTTACGCCGAAAAAATCTACGGAATCACCTCTATGAATCTTATATTATTGAATATCTAGTATGTAACAGTGGGAACGCACAAACTTAATTATATTTCTAGAGGTATATTGTAACATAATCACCTTTTATATTTGTTTATTCTGTTCGTACATTGATTGATTTTAAACCTAGTAATCGGAATTCCCGCAAAGTGGCTGAAGCGACGAGGAGTCTGACAGGTCCGAGTATGTTAGGTCCGCGTGTCGCAGTATATCTATGGGCAAAATTCATTTTAAACATCTTTAGTATATTTGACATTCATTTAAGTTCTCTAAATTTATTATCAGCTGGTTCCCAAAAGATTCTTTGTAAATAATTAAGGACCTCTTTAGTTGTTTTTTTAATTTGTTACGATTTTGTGTGCGACAGTTTCTTGCGCTTAAGTCGTAACCACACCTGAGGACCAGCTGAATGATACTTTTAGAAATTATTTGTGTTTTTTTTTTCAGTTTATATTTGGACAGTAATTATGTATAATTTCCCGTATGTTTTAATTTGATATTGAGATTCATAGCAGTGATAATCTTTAACTGAATCGCTTTCGGTCTTGACATGGGCAATTTTTAACGGGTGTTTGCGTATGCCTGACACGCAGCACTCCAATAAAATATTTCATATAAATTTTTATTGGATGAATATAATACCTCTAAGGTAACATTATTAATTAAATTGTCAATAGAAAAGTGTAAAGAATATTGGAAAATATTTAATATAATCTGTATAAAATGTAAACCATGGAAACTATACACGATTCTTACCAAATATGTGTTAATATCGTGAGCCGAATAGTGTGCAGTTGTGTATTATTTGCCGGCGGCCTCTTACTTGACACATAAATATGATCATATGCCATTATTATTTACACTTTCTTATTAACATATTCAGTATTAAACCGTGATTGGTAGCTGCTGATGAAAATTACACATGTGTGTAGCTGTACACTGGTGTGTGTTACTGTTACAAGCATACGTATTGAACACACCCAAAATAAATTAAAAATGCATTTATTGAAATAAAACGATCATGCTGTGATGAATAATATATTTAAGTACGAAATCAATGTATTATATCACTATTGCTGTGTTCCGTTATAATAATAATTAAAATGTAAGACACAGTTATCAAATTTCGGAAGCCATTTTGTTTTTTTTTTTACGTATTTGCTCATTTCACTCTTTCCGTCCCTTTATTTCTGCGTTATGAGTTAGGTTGTCTGTTAAGGGGCAAATGTGTAACACTAAAAACTCCTTTGTTATATAATTATAATTTCATTGTTGAGATATAGATGTTGTCGAACAAAAAGTTCGAAACTATTTCGAATATAGACGTAATATATATATATAAATGTAATATTATAAAATTATACACATATTAAAATCGGTGTCTAAATGTTATTAATTAAATTTAACATCAAATGTAATAGATATTATAGTTAATTTTGAGTGCAATATTAACGTTGAAACGGTGAAGTTAAGAAGTAGCCCATTTTAGTCAAACCCTGTAGTTAAATGTGTCATATATATTTATTTAGATATGTTCGTGTTTGATATTCTTGGGCTGTGATGAATAGTTAAAAAAATCAACATTTTATTTTTCAAAAGCATAACAATGACACTGGCAACAAAATAATCTAAGCTTCCGGATACATCGTCTGGTAACATTAATCTGAAATAAAAAAAAAAACAACAATTAGGTCAATTAAATCATTTGTAAAAACATCGTCAACATATCGATAAATTCATTATATTTAATATCGATAAAACTGTCACCACTAATGGCATTGTATGATCGAAATAATCTAGAAATTACGATAAACATCTACGTAATATTTTATTTTATTCATAGGGAAAGAAATTACATGATATTTTTATGTAATGTTGCCATTGTAACTTTCTACCGGAATTTAATAATGTAAATCACTGGTTTCATTTTATTAATTATAAAGGAATGTTGTAATGAGAACGATGCGGAAAGGACTTTAATATAATTATACCCATCTTTGAACGCGTTTTATTTCAACCTTTGATTTTGTATAATACTAGCGACCCCGGCTTCGCAAGGGTGCAATGCTGATACTAAATATACTACATAATGTCTTCATATACAACGTTCACAGCTTTAACCCTGCACTTCAAATCTATAATATCTACGAAAGTTCACTTATAATTTCATGCTGTAAAGGGCGGTATTGATCTATATTATGTAGTGATAAGTATGAGTTAACTTCAACGCAAATAAAGACGTTTACGTAAACGAGAAGTGTTGAAGCCAAAGCTGTGCAAAGCTCCTCCTTATGTATAATTCAGCCCGTCCACACATCATATATATAATAAGAGTATATATATATATATACAAATTTTAGATTTAACTATCAACATAAAAAGAAAAACTCTTGTATTTTTCAGGCTAGGAAAGTAGAATAGTTGAAATTCTCAGAAATAGTAGGGATACTATATATGCATCTATTATACATATAAACATACCTCTTGAATCATTTGAACTCTTGATGAAAATCGCATTACAATCCGTTGTGTAGTTTAAAAGGTCTAAGCGTTTAAAATGAATAACTACAAGGGTAAGTACGTTTTAACTTATGTTTCAATAAGTTATTTAATATATCTTAAAGAATTTTAAGAAATAAAACATACTGTTATAAAGTTTTTAAATCAATATCAATGAATTAAAATATCCCGTATTTACGCTAAGAAAATCCACGCCCGTCGATCTAGAAGATTTAATTTTCAGACTTACGTTAACTTAAATATATTTATTATCTTTATCTTTGATGACCTCCGTGGTCGAGGAGTGTGTACACCGATTTTTCATGGGTCACTTCGAGGTCCAGGGTTCGATTCCCGGCCGAGTCGATGTAGAAAAAGTTCATTAGTTTTCTATGTTGTCTTGGGTCTGGGTGTTTGTGGTACCGTCGTTACTTCTGATTTTACATAACACAAGTGCTTTAGCTACTCACATTGGGATCAGAGTAATGTATGTGATGTTGTCCAATATATATTTATTATTATTTATTATTATCTGTGTCTACTAATAAAAGGTTTGCTATCATTATTTAGCTAACAAACTACCATAAGTGTATACGGCAACAAAATATGAAAGTTGAATGTTCTCCAAATATAAAAAGTTCAAGAACCACTTGCGTAGAATTTCGGCAGAATACAAATACCACCCATCTAAAACTGTGAGTTTGTATGTTGCAGTGTATATATCAAAGTTACTAACACCCGTATGGTGACATGATTACAAGCCAGAGTTGTTATCAGACAGGTAACTGGTTGTTAGTTTGCTAAATTCATTTGTTCTTGCTCACAGACTGCACCCCAAATAAATGACAGAAAATATTGTATTTCGTATCGGATAGGTACTAGTCAATTTTGCTGAATTGTGCGAGGATGTGTGCCCAAACACAGGTGCATTCTCTTTACTCGTATGTAAAACACAGGTGTATTCTCCATAGTCCGTGGCGCAATCCGACATGAAAACGATCAAGCGCAGGAATTTTTTAACTCCGGGCAGTTTCTTGACAAAAAATCTCAATCCGATTCGCGACTTGAACCAGTACTTCGGAATGGATAAGTTAGCTCTACTATAGCTAACAGCGTTGAACTTAAAGATATTAAGTTAATTAAAGTTATTAGATGTCGTTACGAAAAATAAAACTAAATCTGACTATTTCGTAAAAGCGGACTTACCGAAAGTTAAATCGTTTCAAGTATTCACTGCAGTTGATCGTCGAGGTTGATAGTGATCTCATCGTCTCTGGACCTCTTGCCCCATCCAGATGAGAACGTCAGCTGCCCTTCTGAAACCGCAAACAGATTAACAGCAACGAGGAGCAGGCACAGCGCTGCACGTTTGATAAAACGCCTTAAGTCAACCATTGCTTCTAACGGATGAGCTCAGAATGCTCTATTAAGAAAAAATACCCTTCTTTTATATCCGTGACGATTTATTCTTAAAAATTTGGACACAAACTATATTGCCCTATATGGCATTGCAATAAGAGTCAGTGTGCCTTATCGCGGGAATATCTTAGATTGTCTGTTTTTAATTTCAGCACAAGAGTCAAGTGAAATCGTACTTGTTGGAGAAAATTAATTGTCTTTTCTTTCTTTCTGTTCATTTCATACAATCATTAGTAGGATCGCTTCTTGTTTGTTTACAGATTCATCTGGACCTTGAGTCCCAGACCAGCGTTACGATCATTACCTTTGCCTCATTTATTAACAAATAATTTTGTGTTTTCTGACACTATCTCCCTGTCTATATAATTTAATAAGTGGCATACATCTACAAACTAATTATTAAAGGGTTATAATTCGACGACCTCCGTAATCGAGTATTGTGTACACCGGGTTTCATGGGTACGCCACTCTGAGTTCCCGAATTCGATTCCCGGCCGAGTCGATGTAGAAAAAGTTCATTAGTTTTCTATATTGTCTTGGATCTGAGTGTTTGTGGTACCGTCGTTACTTCTGATTTTCCATAACACAAGCTACTTACATTGGGATCAGAGTAATGTATGTGATGTTGTCCAATATTTATTTATTTATTTATAATTATACGAGTGGAGCCAATTGGTTATCTTACTTCTACCAACAAAAACGAGAATTTGTTAAAAATCCAAGTATTTTTATTCAAAATATTTATTTCGCTATTGTTCATTATCCTACTACCAAGTAGGTTGTACTTTGTTTTCACAATTTTTCCCTCGCTATCCATACTTGGATGTAACCAGGTTGTTGAAGGGTAAGCACGACTCCACAGAGGAGAATCAATGCCCTACGCAAGTAAAGATCTAGGAAAGAAAAAGAAAATAATTTATATATCGTTTTATAGACTGTGTGCAACACTAGAATTAACGTGAAATCGTGTTTTTTTCATTTCACATTATTATATGTACTCATAATTACTTTTACGTTTTCGTAATCAGACAAAGTCTGGTTGGAAAGTCGCGATGGAAACTGCTGAACAGGATTTACAAAGAAAATAACGGAATACTTAGTCTGGCAATTTTAGAATGTAAGAAAGGCTTTAAGAGTTGTCTTAATAATTGTTACCGAAAAAAACTTGAAAATTATTGTCATGTTTAAATAAAGAACTATAAATTTTTAAAAGTTAAGAGAATTTAAGTAATGTGTGTTAATCTCGGTTTAACCAAAACAGTTATCATTAGACGTCGTACATACAGTAACAACGTAATTAAAATGCGACATTTCCTCAAATGTACATAAAAGTAATGGACAGTAATCAAAGCTTTTAAGATAACGAAATATATAAAACCATTGAACAACACAATCGAACGGATTAAGCCTAAAAGTTCCTAATGTAAAGACTTGTTAAATGTATACAGTTGGTTGTGAACATAAACAAAAAAGAAATCTAAATATTATTTTAACGCGTAACATATCCCTGCTCTGTCATTTGTTTATTAAAAACCAAAGAGGCCATACACATAAGAATTAATTTTCTTCTTATAATTGACTGAACAAATTAAAGTTCGAAAGGCTTCGCTCTCGTATCTCGAGTATAAAAGGACATTCTTCGGACACTGGAGCATCACAAGCAGCTGAGCTTCCAACGACTATATTTGCAACACATTTTCAAAACACACACAAACAAAATGAACAAGGTTTTGTTTTACGTCTTCCTTGTCGCGTGCTTCTGTGTTGCGACCCAGGCGCAGTTAACTTTCACGTCCAGTTGGGGGGGCAAGAGATCCACGGGCCCTATGATGTGCAGGAGCGATGAGGCAGTCGCTGCCATATTCAGAATGATCCAGGTATATTTTTTTTATTGTGATATGGGTTATCGCTCTGTCCATAATTAAAAATAAAAATGTTTTATTAAAACAAAAACAGATCTAAATATAAATTATAATAATTTAATAAATATTACAATATATTCAATATGAAACATTTATATATTTTTTAAATCAAATTACAATTTATTTAAAGATATTATATTTCCTTAGAGATTGATAAGAAGAATTAAAAACGATATTTCTTTTTCAGAATGAAGCCGAAAGATTGATCCTCTGCCAAAAACCTTGAAGTGTTGAAAATGTATAACATTTATTTAAGACTACGGCATTCATTATTGTTTTTATACGGACTAATATTATTTCATGTAACACATTTATTAAATTTTAATTGTTATTCGATCAAATAAAATATATTATACAAATAAATATTTTTAAGAAACATTATCGTTTAATATTTATCCCTAATTATATAATAAGTCAAAAGAAAAATATGTTATAAACAATAAAATTACGAGGTATCTACTTTTTTTTATACGGGTGATAAAAAAAAAATGATAATGGTAATACAATACTATGCCTAATTTTATAAATTATTAAAATTGAGCCATCGACTTTTTAAAGTCAAATAATTAATACATTAAACAATTTGCAAGTTTTGTAGTAACTGTAATTACTTAACTTCCCATTAAAAAAGGAGTAAATAATCAATGGAATATATATGTATATAATGTGCTTTATAACAATATAAAAACAATTAAGTTATTTTTAAATTTCTAATGAATTTTCTGGTGGTTCGATTTAAAGATTTCCTGCAATTACTTGAGTGATTTTTTTACTTTTTTCAATTAAATTTATTAGGTAATAATATTTTATTTAACATTTTTAGGGCTATCACAATTTACAAAATCCATTAAATATATATTTGCTAAAATACGTCATAATTCGAATACATATGAGTATAACTTACCAAGTATTATAATAGTAAGTATGCCATTTTCTTTAAATTAACAGATTTCGCTATCATTTTAACCTTACAATTAATACGTTAGCTCCATGTCTCTAGATATGTCTATAGATAACATTATATAGGGTTTCACACTAAATCTAAATAATCCTTATTCAAGAGTGTCGCTGTTTATTTTAGTAAGTATTCCGGTGTGCTGGGTGCATCGGCGAGTACCACATAAAACTTCATGCGGAGGAAACTCCTTAGAGCGTATTTACAGAGAAAAAAAGATTAAAAATATCTGCGGAATCTTATAGAAACGTATATCATATCACAGGAAGATGGTTTTAACTTATAGAAGTTAATACTCGTTTAAGTTTGATGTATTAAGTTTACCTTCACTCACAAATAGTTAACTCAAGTGGCCCACTAATAGTAAATAAAATACACGACACCAGGTTTTCAATTAATGTGTCTCGAAGGCAAGCATCTCGAAATTGTTTTTATATATGTAAGCTTTGTGTTCACATTCGAGTGTTGGCAGTTTAGTCGAAGAAGGGCGTCTCAGTAAAAAACATATCATATTTTTTAATGACAAGTGTCAGTTAATTTAAATATTTATTTAAGATTCAGTTATAAACGTATTTTTTTATTAATTAGTGTTCATTTAGAGTGGAAAGGACAATTCCAGTTCTCTTTTAAATAAGTAAATAGAGCATGAACATTGCAATTGTCGATTCTCTGTTTTAGGTTTGTATTAGTCAGTCATTAGTATTAGTATTGTAAAATTCATTTGTTATTAACAAAATTAAACTCTGTTTTAGATGAATCAAATTGTATAATGCTTTGACAAACCCATGACATTATATATATATCGAACAAAATACGGTATGAGAAATACATCATCATCCATGGTTTCTCAGGTTTTAAATTTTATTAAGCATCCATGGATGTGTAACATGCATGCAAGCCCCCTGTTGATCAGGAAACTTAATACGGTGGGATAGGTCAAAAGAAAACTTTAATTTCATAACTTAACTGATGAGGGTACAATATGTTTATATATGGCAACTTTGTAGTTTTATTTTAATGATAAGTAGGCAACCTATGTTTCCTCAATTCATCTAGTATATAACGAAGGAGTTAGGCGTCAACTCGTTATCAGACATGGTGATATTCAAATCAAATCAAATCAAATCAAAAATCTTTATTCAATATAGAAGTGTTTACACTTGCTTATTGATAGTCAAAAATCTACCACCGGTTCGGAATTTAGCACCTCGGACCTGAGAAGAACCGGCGAAAGAAACTCAGCGGGATATATATATTTTTTTTTTCCATTTTGCATGTACAATAATAATTATATTTTAGTTATTTGAAACAGCCTGGAGGCGATCATTTCATTCCCAAGGTGTGCAGTCAACTAAAAAGTCATTAGTGTTGTAATATCCTTTAGCACACAAACGCTCTTTAACGATTCTTTTGAATTTTATAATTGAATAATTTTGAACGTTTTCTGGGATCCTGTTGTAAAAACGTATACATTGCCCCAAAAAAGAGTTACTAACCCTGTGTAATCGGGTACTTGGAGTAACAAGTTTATTCTTGTTCCTAGTGTTAATAGAATGTACGTCACAATTTCTGGAAAAATCGTTTATGTTTTTGCGTACATACATAACATTATCAAAAACAAATTAAGAAGCGACAGTCATTATTTTAATTTCTTTAAATTTATCTCTTAACGAATCTTTTGGGCCCAGGTTATAAATTGCACGAATAGCCCTCTTCTGCAGTACAAAAATAGTATTAATGTCAGCTGCATTACCCCAGAGTAGGATGCCATACGACATTATACTGTGGAAATAACTGAAGTACACAAGGCGAGCCGTATCCACATCAGTCAAAAGTCTAATTTTTTTTACCGCATAGGCTGCAGAGCTGAGTCTATTCGCCAACTTATTTATATGGGGGCCCCATTGGAGCTTAGAGTCTATTGTCATACCAAGGAACTCTGTTGATTCTAAAACATCTAATGCTTCCCCGTTTAAGCGTACACTCGTTTTGACACATCTTACATTGGGAGTAGTGAATTTAATACATTTAGTCTTTTTACTATTTAACATTAAATTATTAACACTAAACCAATTTACTATTTCAGAGAGAGTATTGTTCACATCGTCATATATTGAAAGACGTCTTTTTATTTTAAAAATTAAAGAAGTATCATCAGCAAACAATACTATCTCGAGTTTATCACCTAGGAGATGTGGCAGGTCATTTATATAAACAAGGAAGAGGAATGGTCCAAGAATTGATCCTTGAGGGACCCCCACAGTAACTGGAGACCCGGGAGATCTCTTTCCATTTACATCAACCCTCTGAATCCGATTGCTCAGATACGAAATCAGAAGACTGAGTGCAGTGTCCCTAATTCCATAATGACGTAGCTTCCTGACCAAAGTTTCGTGTTGCACGCAATCGAAGGCCTTAGATAAATCACAAAATATCCCTAAGTCTAGTCGTTCACGTTGCTAATATATTTTCGATATTCACATCTACTATGTCACTTTTCGGTTGTCACGTGCTCTTCTACGTCATACTGACGTTGCCGTACGATATGTACGATATGTACGATAAAAAATAAATAAATCCTAATCAAGCTTTTTGAGGATTCGACATAGGTATATATATCTTGTACCGTATCTTAGACTATACTCGTAGTTATGTACGTTCTTTAAGGCGTATATTTCGATATGCGATAAAAACTTTGGCAGAATAAGTAAATGTTACAATGGAGAAAACGTGTAGAAACAGATCAATTCCTCTCCAAATTCCAAAGATGAAATTATAAAATACGACATTTTTCTCTTAATAAAGACAATAAAAATCGTATTTACTAACATAACAATGATGAACATTAAGGCCTAAGCTATACACAAACAAAAAATTAAAAAGAAAGGGCGAAGACATTTGCAATAAGAGAGGAAGATTGGGATCGCTTGTTCGCTTCAGCTTTTTCTATAGCGGCTGCAGCTCTTAACTTTGTTCCTCTGATATGAGATGGGGCTAGCGTGTCAACACGTGACTCACGCTAGGGCTTGTCCTCTTTCCCAGGGAACCAGTGTCAGGTCATCATTGCCATAATCATCACTAATTCCACGGACCTCAATAAGAGCAGAATATTTAGAAAACCGTGGCGGAAAAGCCTACTAGTAATCTGAAAGAGTTCACCTTTTAGCCGGGTTCCCAGTTGGAGATCTATTGATAAGCAAAAATATTCACTGTCTAAAAGTGTCCCAAGATTTTAGGGGGTATCGTATGCTACCACTGACCCGACACTTTAGGTGATAAGGCTATGCTAGAGCTCTGGCAAGGTTTATTACAACAGCCTAGAGGCGAACATCTCATTCCCAAGGTGTGCAATCAACTAAGAAGTCATTATAAGCACACAAACGCCCTTTAACGATTCTTTTAAATTTAACAATTGTTTTTTACTGATATACTCTGTGATTAAAATGGCGGAAAAAAGTAACTACTGAGTTGCCGGTTCTTCTAGTGAGAATCTACTTGGCGAACCAGTGATAACTTTATATTGAATTCATGTAAAGTACTTTACACTGTAACGTGACGATTTTAAGGTGCTTTTATGAGCCTACTTGAATGAAGAACATTTTGATTTAATGTGATAGCTTTACATAGTACACCAACCCGCATTGGAGCAGCGTGGTGGAATATGCTCTAAACCTTCTCCTCAAGAGGAGAGGAGGCCTTTAGCCCAGCAGTGGGAAATTTATAGGCTGCTAATGCTAAAAAAATATTTACGAAATTTATTTAAAGTCGAAATAAATTAATGTATTAAGAAGGATCATTATAAAAGATATTTTTTCTTAAAAATATTTATTTAATGTGATTATTTTCATAACTAGGTAAAATTACAATTTGAATAAATGCGTTACATAAAATTATATTTGTCCGTATAAAAACAATATTGAATGCCGTAGTCTTATATAAATATTATTATATTTTCAATACTTCAAGGTTTTTGGCAGAGGATCAATCTCTCGGCTTCGTTCTGAAAAAGGAATATAGTTTTTAATTCTTCAATCTCTAAGAAAATTAATATCGTTACGTAAATTAATTATTATAAATTATATTTAAATCTAATAATATTTTTATAAAACATTGTTAGTTTTAATTGTGGACAGTGCAACATAAAAAATAGACCTGGATCATTCTGAATATAGCAGCGACTGCCTCATCGCTCCTGCACATCATAGGCCCCGTGGATCTCTTGCCCCCCCAACTGGACGTAAAAGTTAACTGCGCCTGGATCGCAACACAGAAGCACGCGACAAGGAAGACGTAAAACAAAACCTTGTGCATTTTGTTTGTGTGTGTTTTGAAACTGTGTTTCAAATGTAGTCGTTGGAAGCTCAGCTGCTTGTGATGTTCCAGTGCGTAAAGATTGTCCTTTTATACTCCAGAGACGAGAGCGAAGCCCTTCGAATTTCAATTAATTCAGTCAATTATAAGAAGAAAATAAATTGCTATTTGCTTCGTATATGTTATTGCTGTATATATGTTACTTTTGATACTTTTGGAAGCACATATTTGAACGGCCAATTTTAAATGCTTTCAATTGTTTTTACTTTTCAAAGAACATTGTTAAATAAGGCTTATTAATCGGTTAAAGCTAAGTATACGATAAAAAAGCGTAGAGTTGGTCGTTGAATTTTCAATTGTATCGTGTTAAAATACGTTGTTAGGAATATCACAATCAGTAAAAGGTTGTAAAGGTGTCTGTATCTAAAACTTAAAAACTTGTCCTTGATAAGTTAGTTTTACTTGGTGGTAGGGTTACTCATTTATTCTATCACCAAGGGGCAATACTTAGTGTTTTGTGTTCCTAGGATAAAGATAAGTGAGCCAGTGTAACTACGGGCATAAAGGTCATAACATTATAGTTCCCAAGGCTAGTGACGCATTGGCTTCAAATAACTGAAGGCACGCTAATATCTAAACGATACATAAAGAAGAACCTTTATGTGCCGTTAAAAGCCGGCGAGTATTAAATATTAAATCCAGTGGGCAACCTCTTAGCAGTTTCATCGTCATAATTCGAGTCGGCGCATCGAGTGGGAAGGATCTAGCATTTTTACAGCTAGCCGTAAAAATATTTGTATGTATATGTTAAATGCGCTTATGTGTGTGATTGACGTCTAACAAAAATACATAAGTGACTGTATACCAGTGCATATGAAGGTGCTAGTAAGATAGTGTAAAACCTATTTCAGTGACAGGAACATTTTACTAAGTGATTCTCTTAAGCAGATGTTTGTTGCTCTGACGTCAACGTAACTGATATTACTAACGCAAACATTATCTATATGACAACCAACGCTTTTACTGAGCTCGTCGATCAGCGGAATAATGTCAAACTCAACTCAAAGTCAAATGCCTTTTTTAATATAAAAGCATTATATTTACTTATTGATAGTCAAATTAAACACTAACACCGGTTCGGAAACGAAAATACCCTGGTTGAGAAGAACCGACGAAAGATTTTTTTTGTCAATTTTGTTATTTACATATATACTTACAATATGAAAAGAAATAGCCAGGAGGCGATCATTTCATTCCCAAGGTGTGCTATCAAACATAAACTCACTAATTGAATAACAAAAAACAAAACAAACCTTACTGATTGAAATTAAATTATTTTTCGCCCACAATCGTACCTTAATTTATTTTTTTAATTTGGTAACAGATGCATTTTGAAAGCTTTCTGAGATCCTGTTGTAGAACACACACACACGTATACATTGCCTCATGAAAGAGCTACTGACTCTATGCAGTCGAGTAACAGAAGTAGTTTATGTTTTTTCTTTGTACCGATGTTATGAGAATCACATTTTCTCATAAAATCATTAATATTTTTCCGTATATTACAAAATATATATTGACAAGCAACAGTCAATATCTTGATTTCTTTAAATTTATACCTCAATGATTCTTTAGCTCCTAGGTTATAGATTGCACGAATAGCCCTGTTCTGTAGGACAAATATAGTATGGATAGCGACTGCGTTACCCCAGAGCATAATACCGTAAGACATTATACTGTGAAAGTAACTTAAATATACTAGGCGTGCCGTATCAACATCGGTAAATAATCTCATTTTTTGACCGCAAATGCCGCAGAGCTCAGTCTACTCGCCAATCCGTTAACATGGGCATTGCAACTTGACACCAACGCTAAAGGTAAGAAATTCAGTTGACTCAGCTAGGATCCATCGATTCCCCATTGATAAGTACATCAGCTTTTACATTTTGCACATTCGGTGTACTAAATTTTACAATCTTCGTTTTTTTTATTATTTAGCCTAAGATTATTTACGTTACTTACTATATCAGAGATAGTATTGTTTACATCGTCATACTCTGCCTGCTTTGAATTCATTTTAAAAACAAAGGAGGTGTCATCAACATACAATACTATATCATGTTTGTTCCCAACAAGAAAGAGCAAATCATTTATGTATATGAGGAATAGAACAAGTCCAAGAATTGATCCTAGAGGGTCCCCCGTACCAATTGAGACCCCAGTAGACCTTTTTCCTTTAACGTCAACCCTCTGAATTCTATTGTTAAGATAAAACAGTCAAAAGGTCGAGCGCACATTCTCTAATTCCGTAGTGATAGAGTTTTCTGACCAGAGTTTCATGTTGAACACAAACAAAGACTTTGCATAAGTCACAGAAAACCCCTAAAGCATCCTGTGAGTCCTCCCGGGTTTCATAGATATTCCTTATAAGCTCGATACCAGCGTCGGTAGTCGAGCGACCCCACGTAAATTCAAATTGTTTTCTATGAAGCAGATTATGTCTGTTAGTGTGTGCTAATAATTTATTATTTTTTTTTTTTTTATAATTTTGCTGAGGGTAGGTCGTATTGAAATTGGCCTGCAGTTGTTGGGGTGTGATGAACTACCAGATTTAAATATTGGAATGTCAATGGCCAAATGGAAAAGCCTTCGAGATTACTTTCTTGTCTTACACCAAACTGTAGTGCATATTTGAATAAATAGTACCCCATTTTTCATATAATTATAGAGAAAGACAAGATATTTATGATTTCAGTGGGGTAGCCCAAGAAAAACCGATTTTTTATGTATGAAATATATAATTATAATAAATAGTTTTAGATGTTAGGATAATAATAAAATTTATTTGAAATTTTCAAAAAATAAAATATTGAAATGTCATAATGTTCTCGGTAATCCGACAAACGTTTTGCAGAGCAGTGTCGGA
This sequence comes from Vanessa tameamea, assembly GCF_037043105.1. Lineage (NCBI taxonomy): Eukaryota > Metazoa > Arthropoda > Insecta > Lepidoptera > Nymphalidae > Vanessa > Vanessa tameamea. The sequence goes on along the minus strand of NC_087328.1, from coordinate 679,327 downwards.
CTATCGAAATTGTCGGATAAGGGTAAGACCCCCTAATAGTACGGGATTTTTACAAAAGAGTACATCTTAATCCGACAAATTACAAATCCGGTTCTATAGGTGTGTTACTCTCTAAAGTATAAAGAAGTGATAGCTATCACATGTAGTCAAATTCAAACTAAGCAATCAGAATCAAAACAAAAAACGCGTCGAGCACAATAGTGGTGGCGCACAGGTTGTAACCTGCTCTATGATGCATTATCTACATAAGCAAAGATTGTCAAAAAAATATTCGATAATAATAGAAGTATAATTATAAGGGGGGGGCGGATTATCGGGAGTTCACTGTATCGGTATTTCTTACCATTACTAGTTTCTCATTTTATATGTACATGTGTAAATAATCAAATAACTTAAAAAAATGCTATATTAAGGTACAGCATATTTTTATTAGGGATAAATATAACACGAAATTTGTCGTTAAAAATATTTATTTATTTAATAGATTTTCATGGATCCAATAAATATAAATACAATTTGATAAATGAGATACATTAAATAATATTTGTCCGTATAAAAACAACAATGAATGCCGTAGTCTTATATTAATATTATACATTTTCCATACTTCAAGGTTTCTGACAGAGGATCAATCTCTCGGCTTCGTTCTGAAAAAGAAATATCGTTTTTAATTCTTCTTATCAATCACTAAGAAAATATAATATCTTTAAATAAATTGTAGTTTGATTTAAAAAAAATAATAATGTTTTATATTGAATATATTGTAATATTTATTAAATTGTTATAATTTATATTTAGATCTGTTTCTGTTTTAATAAAACATTGTTAGTTTTAATTATGGGCAGAGCGATAACCCATATCACAATAAAAAAAAATATACCTGGATCATTCTGAATATGGCAGCGACTGCCTCATCGCTCCTGCACATCATAGGCCCCGTGGATCTCTTGCCCCCCCAACTGGACGTGAAAGTTAACTGCGCCTGGGTCGCAACACAGAAGCACGCTATAAGGAAGACGTAAAACAAAACCTTATGCATTTTGTGTGTGTTTTGAACCTGTGTTGCAAATGTAGTCGTTGCAAACTCAGCTGCTTGTGATGCTCCAGTGTCCGAAAAATGTCCTTTTATATTCCAGATACGAGAGCGAAGCCCTTCGAATTTTAATTTGTTCAGTCAATTGTGAGTCGCAAATGAATTGCTATTCGGTACGTATATGCTATTGCTGTATATATGTATGTTACTTTCAATACTTTTTAGTACATATTTGCACTGCTTTTCTAATGGTTGCTACGGAAAATGGGCTCAGAGGAAAACTTTGGAGGTAGGGCTTTGTGCAAGCCCGTCTGGGTAGGTACCATATACTCATCATCACCAAGTACTCTATAACCAAGCAGCAACACTTAGTATGGTTTAGTTCTGATTTGAAGGATGAGTGAGCCAGTGTAACTAAAAGCACAGGAGACATAATATCTTAGTTCACAAGGTCGGTGGCGTATTAGCGATGTAAGGATTGCTTTTTTTTTAAATTGAGCCAATGTCTTTAGGCTGTGGTGACTCACCATCAGGCCAAATTGAACGAAGGTCTCCCTATGTCATTAGAAAAATACTTGATAACAGTTCGTCCTGAGATAATAACTCGGGGCCACATGATGTTCAAGCTTATATTTCTGCTACAACAATTTAATCATAAAAATGGTGTACGTTTATTTGCCACTTTTAAATCAACCCAAATAAATAGATGTTATAATGTGTGTAGTCTTAACCTGTAAAAATGCCATAGCTGAGCTCACAATGACGCTTCATTACAAGTTTGTGGACACACATTTCAACACAGATTAAGCAAATGAAAATTCAGTGGTGCTTGCACGGGTTTGAACCTGCTGCAATCTCAGCTCTCCGTATCCATACTAATATTACACCTTACTCATACATAGTCTGCCGTGCTTTCAAGCTCACTTCATACCAAATTTCATTTGATTCAATTCAGTGGTTTAGCCGTAACAGCATAACAGACAGACAGACAGACAGTGTTACTTTCGCATTTGTAATATTAACTACTATAAATTATAGAAAAGTTGCAAATTATTAATATCTTAATCTCAATTGTCATGACCTTTTGTTTATTTGACTGTACGCCATAAGGATGAGTAGGGTTTATGCTGGAAAACTCTATTATAATTATTACATACATACATAAACATAGTGAAATTATTGGTTAACTAAGAGAAATAACTACCACTAACTACCTTTATAATAAATCCACTACAGATTTATATAATAGTCAGTGAAATCTTGTTAAATTTCAAAAATCTACCACGGGTTTTTCAATAAACACTAAAATTGGTTGCTATATCAAAATTGCCAAGGAAATTTAACGATTGTCCTTTTTGTTCAAAACAACCAAGAGGTCATTTTAAAATAAATTACGATATAAGATAAAATGTAACAAATTAAAAAAAAAAACAGATATTTACATTTCTATTAATAATATCTACATAGCATAAAATAAATTTGCTACCCGCCGTCTGTACTCTTAGATAGAACTACGCAACGGATTTCAATGCGTTTTATCATCAATAAACAGAGGGAATCAAGAGGAAGGTTTATTTATACGTCTGATTCATGCATATGTAGTAGATATCAACATTGTTAGCCTGAAAAAAGAAATAAATAAATTTATTTGTTTGTTCTTCAATATAAAAGTTGTATTTAGCCCTACTGACGTGTGCAGTTGGGACAGGTAATAAATTAAAAAATAAATAAACATAATTCATTGAAAGTCTAGTCTGTAAGTTGTCATATATATTTATTGTTATATTTAGAAAATAGGACTTATGTTTTAATTCACTAACAAAGAATGAAAGTAACAATTAAATGTATTTCGTAGGTATTTTGTCAGTTTATATAAACAAAATTAAAAAAAAATGCATTTATACAATTGAATTTTATAAATTTATGGTTTAATATAAAATAAAAGACAATTTTAATAAGTCATATCTTTATTTTAAATATTTATGTCAAAATTTCTTATATTAATTATTATCTATGAAGCAGATGGAGACAGAACTTGTGAAATGCCGCTCGTATCGAGTGACATTCTACTAGATCCAGTGTGCGGTAAGTCATCTTCATCTAGTGCTTCTCTCATACGCCTCTTATATATCTCACTATCTGGATTATTCTCTTGATTACGGCATCTGTCTAACTTCTTTTCAATTATTCTTACACGCTCGCGTGCTGGACTTTCTACCATTTTAACCATTGATCGTATCTTGCGTACTGCTTCGATGAGTATGGCTAATTTATCCTGTCCTGCATCACGGAATAACATATCCGTGACATAACTGTCCAAGTTCTCTTGTTCCTTGCTAGCTGCATGAAGAACCGCAGCTAAAGCAATCTGAGAAGGTGCATAAAGTAAACAAGCCTCAGTCAAAAATACTTTTTCAAGAAACTCATCAATGCCACTTCTTAAGCGCTCAGGGTTTGCGAGTGTGCATCTCGTCTTAATATCTATTAAAAACCCTTCAACAGGGCGGAATGGATTATGAATCGTTAAGTGATAGTTTAATTGTTGCATTAAAAGCAATTCATTATTTAATATGATGTCTGATGCCTTTTCCCTATCACCTTTGATGTTGGCCACAAATTGACCGATCGAAACATTAAACTCTTCAACTTTACAAGCTAAATACACGCAGGTAGCTAGAATCTCCTTAGGGTGATAATCCATTGATGAATTGTATAAATAAAACCTTTTAAAATAATGAAATGCAGTGCCAACTACTCCTTTCGGCATTGGAGGCATAAATCTTTTGCAGAATTCTTTCAAGTGAAGCTCGTACTGTTTTAGAAGCAGCCTCTCTTCTTCTGGCGAAAGAAAGAAGTTGTATCTTTGATATTCATCAATATGTTGACCGTGTTTTGATATGTATTCCAAGTTGTGTTTTTCCCGGTGACGAGCTATCTCGCTTTCGTCACTGAAGGTCCAAAACTTTCGTTGAGAGCTAGTAGAGAACATTTTAACCAATATTTATCTACAATCGTCTAATCAAAATCACCCAATTTCAGTCTTGTGTTTTGTAAGCAGTAGCAAAATAAAACGGTCTGTCTAGTGTCAAAACTTCAAATCGAAAATCTGACATATACATTATACTTATCGGTTACGATAATTTAAATAATTTTTGATAGGGCGATACAAATGTTTTATGATAATCATTGGATATAGATATATTTATTACAATTATATAGTTATTAAAGTTTCATATAAATAAATTAGTAATTGTGTTCTAAGTTTCGTATAATGACTGGTTATAGGTTCTTATTTTAAGTATTTTTTTTAGGTTGCAACATTTATGTTCAGCTGATATTAACGTTTCAATTTACTCAGTCTTGTATTCAGTAGTTTTTTCTCATGGTATTTTTAGCTTAAATGTTTTTTATAGTCTGTGATTTTGTAAAATGCTGCGTGTAACAAATCGTAACAATTGAATCATCCGTGACCGTCACTGAAATTAGAAAATACTGTAGTAGATAAAGTGTTTTATTTTCAATTTAGTAGTTATAATTGTTGTTATTCGAAATGTCGAGACCCGGAGATAGACCAAGTCAAGCTCAAACGTACAAGCTTGTTGTTGTCGGCGGCGGAGGTGTTGGAAAGAGTGCCATTACAATTCAATTTATACAGGTATTTTTGCCGTATTTGGCTATTGATACGCCTACGAGACGTATATTACTCTATTTTTAGCCACATCTACTCTCTAACTGAAATATAATTATAACTTGTTTTGTATATAATTGTCAAAAGAGTCATATTTATAAATAGTGTCTTAAGTATCAAGCCAAGGTCCATATAGGTAGAAGGCGACGCCGCCCACCGGTGTCATCATATCTACTTATTGACCAGGAAAACTAACATGTGGTAATTTTCTTATACAGCAACTAATATGAGAAACCATCACATAGTTACTAATTCATAAATATACTGTCTTCTAAAATTACATTCAAATTTTTCAAAAATCTTTTAATATAAATAATATTAAAATGTTTTACTATGAATGTGCTAATTTAAATGAATGAACATTCCTAATTAGTGAAGGTCATTCTTAATACATAGTTGGCTAGCAGCATGACTAATTATTAAAATTAATCACTTATAATTTCAAGAAATTAATGTTTATTGAAAATAGTCATAATAAACAGTAAGCTACCAATTATTACATGTCTAAATTTAAAAGATACCTTGGTTTCATTTACAGAACACAACAAATTGAATTGCAAAAGCTTAAAAAAATGATATATTGTCATATAATACAGCTGCCTGCCAGCTGTTTCATCAGTTTCGTAAACCTAAAAGTAAACATTGTTTTATGATAGTAAATATATTAAGTTAATATAATCAAAAATGAATAAAACAAAAAGTAACATACAACATAGATACTTAATATATAGGACTAATCTAATGAGGCCAAACTCCAAAAAAGTTTACTAGGCATTCTTGGATTCTCTCACCTTTCAGTTCCATCATCAGATTTTTTTGTACCATATTATTGTATTGTCATAGGTCCCTTATATGTGTGAAAAGATTCAAGTTAGTACAACATTTTGAAGTCACTGAAAATCAAATTTCAACTTTTCTTTCAAACATACATATAGATAGATAGATACAGTAAAGTTAGTAAGAGTGTGTTAAAAATAATTAATAATTTGTAACATTGGTTTATTTAATGATGGGAGATTGTCCAAAAAATTACTAAAGTGAATTCATAATACAAAATAAAATCCACCAGTGTATCTAAGCTAAGCTATAACATAAAATAAAGTATTTCAAATAGAATGCTAAATTGTATCACTATTTAAAAAGCTATTTAAATAAAAAAAACTCTGACTAGTATGATTTTTTATCTGTAAGCAAAGTGGGTGCATGAAACTGCACTTTCTATTCATAATCCAATTTAACATGGAAATGTTTAGGCATAGGACAAACGGATTTAGATACTTTCCAAAGACCGGTCATGTCCAAACTCGTACTAATGCACGTTGATAATAATTCAACACGACAGGGAATGACTTTGTGTATGCTTTAATGTATGCCTCGGTCTAGCTTCCAGCTTATAAAGTTGAGAGCTGAGCCTGAGGTTTATGTGCATTAGTAAGAGTTATAGATGCTCGTGTTTACTAGATGTCTTAGTTATTAGTAAAGACAGTGAAAAATTTCAATTAAATTATATTTGTAATTTTTGTTTTATAATCAATTTAGTATAAGGTTGTGCCTGTATGAATAAATACATCTGTAAGTTATTATGATTTAAATCAATTTGTTTCAGAGTTACTTTGTAACGGACTATGACCCCACCATTGAGGACAGCTACACGAAGCAGTGTGTCATTGATGACATTCCAGCTAAGTTGGACAGTGAGTCATTGGTCATTTTCTCATTAATCTATATTATTAAAAAAAATTGTGTTAATTCAAGGTCGAATTTACCTTTTCTTTTCTCAACAAGTTAAAAAATATTATTTAGCTTGTTCAATTACTGGACTTTGTCTACTTTTAAGAAGGTATGGTTACTCTACTGAACTAGTTCAATATGGGTCTCAAAATACACACAATTTAATTATACAAAAAAAATCCTTGGACACCTGTGGGTTTTCTCATTTTGTGTTCCTTCACCGAAAACAACATGAATTATAAAAACCACCACTACTGCCACGGTTCGACCCACGGTCATCTTGTCTCTCAGTAGGTACTTGGATTGGATATTTTTTTTTAATATTGTAGGCATGTGATGGTAAGTGGTCACTACTAAAAGACATTAACAAAGAACTTGATGCTGTAAAAAATATTCACCTTCCCTTATATCGCCAATGCACCACCTTGTAAATTAAAAAGTTATGTCTATTGTGCCCATAGTTACACTGGCTCACTCACCCTTCAAACCAGAATACAATTAAATATTGTTATTTTGAGTGGGAATATGTAATGTTTGAGTTGTACCTTCAAATAAAAATAGAACTGTATTGTTAAAGTTTTTTTTTTAATTTATTTGTTCCTCCAGTTCTAGACACTGCGGGTCAAGAGGAGTTTAGTGCAATGCGAGAACAGTACATGCGTTCTGGTGAGGGATTCCTCCTGGTGTTCTCGGTCGCTGACCACGCAAGCTTCGATGAGCTGTTCAAGTTCCACAAGCAGATCCTTCGCGTCAAGGACCGCGATGAGTTCCCCATGCTGATGGTGGGCAACAAGGCTGACTTGGAGCACCAGAGAGTGGTAAAGCTACAATCTTACTCTTATTTAATATTCAAACTAACATTTTTTAGAATACAAAGATGAATAAATATAAGTTACATAAGGGATTAGACAAACCTATTGCGTTGTAAACATAGTTAGATCATTTTTAAATTGTAATAATTTTGGGTTATGTTAATTTTATCGTAAAATTGTACCCATATAATTAAATAAATAATAATAAATATTGGACAACATCACATACATTACTCTGATCCCAATGTGAGTAGCTAAAGCACTTGTGTTATGGAAATCAGAAGTAACGACGGTACCACATACACCCAGACCCAAGACAACATAGAAAACTAATGAACTTTTGGTTCATTAGCTTTCTATGTTGGAACTCGGAGTGGCGTGCCCATGAAAACTGGTGTACACACTACTCGACCACGGAGGTCGTCAAAGCTCACTCAAAGTATAAGCTCATGCTATATGTATAGCATGTTCCAATGGCAGGATGACTAAGGAGAAATATATAACTTTGACCTTGAATTGACATGATTTTTAATCTCGACCAATGACGGATTCGTGAATACGACTTAAATGACGCAACTTGTTATCAGAAATTTGGCGGGAAAAAAGAGGATATATTTATTTCATTGAAATACATATATACAGTATTTCTATAATAAAAATAAATAAATATATTAATCAAGAATTTGATAAAGGTAGGGCTTTCTAATGTTTGTCGGTTTAGTTCAGTTGAATATTTTTCTTGGGTTACAGAAGTATGGATGGGAACACTGGTTTTCACACAATACTATCGTAGACACTTTCTGCTTTATACATTTATTCATGAAAAAAAAAAAAATGTTGAAGTAATTTCAAGTACGAGATAAAGATCGGTAATAATATTTTAAGAAGATATTAAAAATTCCAAACGGCTAAAATGTGATGAAAAATATTAGATAAAAAAAAATCGCTTTACCGAAAACTGTATGGGTGCCAGGCCCCGTAGACCCTGGCCTAGTGGTAGGCCGCGGCACACATTACCCACGCGTTTCGCCTCGGCTGGGCCTTGTTTATTTAGTAACACGTTGACAACACGGTAAACTATCGTAACAGTATAAATTACATACGATAACTTTTTTCTCACGATGACAAATGAATCAAGTAATGGGCCGATAAAGACGCTTAACAACCAGATAATTTTTCTGTCATTTAGCATAAAAATCGTACCAAAAAATCTTGAACAATGAACAAAAACAATGTTGACTTAATTAATTGCTAAAAAAATAAACTATTTTCTATCCATTCGTGCTTGTGATCACGCGAGAGAGCATTTTAAATAAATTTGTCTAAAAAAAAATTAAGTCGTAACGTGTCTTCATTTCCAGGTAACATTAGACGAGGCGCAAGCACTCTCCAGACAGTTGAAAGTGCCATACATTGAATGCAGCGCTAAGGCGCGAATGAACGTTGACCAGGCCTTCCACGAACTCGTCAGACTAGTCCGTCGTTTCCAGGAAGCGGAGAGGATCCACATCAAGTCAGATAACAGGATCAAGAAGAAAAAGTGCACTATCTTGTAACAGCACCGGTGTGAGATGAGCTTTATAAAAAAAATCGAACGTCAAATTCAAATGACAGATGTCAACATTTAAATAATTGGTGTCTGTCGTTCGAACATAAACATGGTGCTTCTAATCTGATGTTTTTGCAAAATTCACTTTTTGTTGTTTTTTTGAGAAGCCTTTTTTATTTAAATAGCACCCTACTTTTATTTATTTTTAAGTGCTAATATAATTCTTAAATATGTACAACCTCGTTTTTAGCGTTTAAGCTATTTATATTTAAATTGTACTGGAATTCGCTTTGAAATATTATTTAAAGCAATTTAGTAACACTGTTGGCATCGGAAGAAATTATTACAATAATACTTTATAAGTTAATAAATTCTCTGCCATCTTTGGCTGAGTCCGTTAGACATAATAATCATTACACTAAACTAATTTGACTAAACCCTGGTTTCTGTATTAAAAAACGACTCGGTTTCCTTACCAGTTGAATTGTGTAATTAACCATACATATTATCGGAAACCCTAGTATCAATAAAAAACTATAAATGTAATATTTATACATTTAACCCAGCATCGGTTATTTCTAGTCTTCATAAGCAAAACCATTTTATTTTTGGATGTATACATGACACAAATAAGATATCCTTTTCAACGTCATATATTGCCGCTGTAAGGGCTAAAGGTATGTAAAATTTAAGTTACAAAAGAACTCCAAAGTATGTAAGATATCATTGGAACAGTCAAGGGGAAAGTATGTTATTCAATTTAAAAAAAAAACCAATTGATATCTACCAATTCAGTTAAATTTAAGGCTTTAGTGTGATTTTGATGAATAACCCTTTAAAAAAGAGGATGCTTTAGCCCGCAGTGGGATAGTTGCTTTCTAAGGAAAGCTCTACCGTGCCACGAGTGGAGCACTACACAGGATCGGCCCCGGATGCGTTATATCGGTACGATCCAGTAGCCTCTGTTATTTTCTGATGCAATATTTGTTGGTAATTCCGGAACTTTTGTTGGTAATAATCAAATATAGCCCAATTCATAGGGCTTCCAGGTACCTTTCTGCAGTAGTGAGAAGTTACATGTTACTTATAGTCAGTGTATGCTTCCCTGCAGACAAAGTTCAGGCCTTTTACATCTTTACATTGGAATAATATTTCCTTGTATTTTATTCATATAAATTTCATATAATTGTTGCTATCATATAACTTTTCGCAATTTTAAATTGTACCCTAATTTGAACATATGACCTTTTGCTTTTCTAGTATCAACGTAAATAAGAGATTATTAGTTTTTACTTCAGTTAGATTACTTTAGAGAACATGTTTAATAAAATCGAGTTAACACAATTCAAATTGGTTTAACAAAATTTCTTCAATTATTTCTTAAGTTTTTTATATCGTATATATTGTTTTGTGTTATATATTAAGCATTATTCATATTTATTTCAAACTAAGCACAGTTAACTTTACAATCTATATAATAAAATTATATGTTATGGTCGCGGATACAACACCTGTTAAATTTCAATAGAATTTGTTCTGTAAACTGTACCTGTTACTATCCAGTTTTATGTAAGTTGAAATATTGATTATTTTTTTTTGTATATTCGTACATTTTAAGAGCAAACTATTTCGCACAATACTACAGAATTTTATAGTAATAATTACAAAATATCTGTCTACTAAAAAGAACTAAATATTACTGGTCATAAAAGTTAATCAGGATATATAGTTTAATAAGTTTTTTTCTTGTTTAATCTGGATCGGTATTAAACATTTAATAACATTTGATTATAAATGCAAAATTTTGCGAACTAATATCCCGGTTAAAGAAAGCGTTCCAAACTCTGTAATGGTAAAATATTTTATAACAAGTAATGTAATTATGTCAGTATCGTTTATTCATCCCTTCTATAATGTAATATTATGTCACCTTTACAATGATATTCTTGGTTTAATTTAATTTTTAATATGTAAGAAAACTTTATATATTTTTTTATATCAATATTCGCTGTTACAAAGTTATGTCTACTGTTTGTCGGGTATCACTATTAGTGAGCGACCGGCAGACGCGTTTGGGGCGTCGGGAACGCATTCTTTCAGGGAACGGATTAAAGTAGTGTTCACATCAACGTCTCGATACCAAATACTAATTTATACTGTATTTTTGTTTAGTTTGTCTATTTGTAACGTTTGTCAGCATACGGATCGAGTAAATTGATAAAGTCGTTTTTGAGATATTGTGCACAATTTTATTACTAAATGAGCTGTGAATGTTCGTAATGTTGTTATTATTGTTATTAAATGTTTCGATACATAAAAATTATCTATCGAGAAATGATCGATAAAATTGTGTTGCCAATGTTTTGCTGAAATATGACGAATTGGAATGTTTAATAATAATAATATAATGCACAAAGGACGGTCTTGACCTGGACGTCGATGGTCTTACAAATTATTTTGTATTATTAGTAGATGGGTCTTCCAATAAGTAACTCTTGTGAATTGGGTATTTAAATGAAAAAAATAATATCACTCATTTTAATAGATGAAGATGACGTTTCACGTTATGCAATGCCAATATTTACGACGTTGTGACGTCACGTTCGGAATATGTCACTGTCATTATGCTAAGTTTTTTTATTTTTTTTAATTTGTTTATATTATATATTATGTTTATATCTCACGAGCAACGGTTCTTGGATATACGGGACTAGCCCACTGCCACTTTAGACTGTTAATTATATAACTTCACTATACATGATTCACTTATGCTGATGTTTATCCTGCGGTTGGTTCGGTTTGTCATATGTTTCATCAATGAAAAAGGGATTTGACATACGCATTGGCAATATTTCTGCCAGTGAGTTTGTTCCCCAACATCATATCCGAGTCGGCGATAAATACGTAGATGCGCCCCTTATATACGGGAATCAGTATTTAACGAATAGTCATTGTACTTGAGAAACGGATCGTTTTTGAGTTGCGAATAACAAGTTGTTAGTGGTTTCTCTAGGAGATGTATGTATATGTGACTTTATTTGTTTAAGGGATGCTCTTGAATAATACCGCCTGGGTGCAAAACGAATCGTTTATTGTACAAAGTAATAGTACATTAGTCGGCTGTTTCCGACGTTGTCATGGCATTATACATTTATAATTATAAAAAAAAAAAAAACTAAAACTTAGCAACGTGATCATTCTATTTATGACAGGAATAATTTAAATACCCAATTAATCCCATCAGTGTTAGGTATTTTGTAACAAAGATATACATACTATATATTTTTTATATCGTATTATTTGTTTTTATGCATTTTTTGCTAAGTGTAACTTTACTTTAGGTGCACAGTTTTTGATACGATAATTATAATTTAATATAACTTGTAATATTATAACTTAGCGTAAATACGGCTGCGATTCATTTTAAAATGTCATTACTGTACATATCAAGATGAAATAACAGCTACCGAACTGGCTTTCAGGACTGGTTGAGCTACCAATGTTATTTAAAATTAATTCATATATATATTTTTCTTTTTTTTTTCATGTTATACGATGGCAAACGAGCATGAGGCTCATCTGATGGAAATGATGCAGATGTCCATGGGTGATTACTACCGCCCATGGACATCTGCAACACCAGGAGGGTTGCAGGTGCGTTGCCGGCCTTTAAAATAGAAACATATTCTGTTTGTATGTAATTATCTTATTGGATTGTCGTATTGTCCGGCTGCTGGGAAAATGCGCTGACCGTATAGACGACGAATCATATAATTATAAAGTATATCATTATTTGAAATTGCAATAAATAATAATATTTTTTTAAACTGTAATTGTAACAGCGTTACAATGCTATGTCAGCAGTCAGCCGTTAGTCAGAAACGCATTGTCCCAATGGCCGGACCTTAGATGTAAGGGGATTTGGAAATATTTATTTGTCCCATAATGTTACATATAATGAGACAATTACCTGTGTACTTCTATACGTTGTGCAATTTTTGTTGATTATTTTATTTTTAGAATAAGCTCAATCGGTAAAAAGTGTAATTTGATAAATGGTTATCGATTTCGGTCTCGGGCGAAACTACATTTTATTTTCGTAAAAAATATAATTATTTTTTTTGGTTTTGATATATTTTGTCTTGGCTTGGCTTTTTTAGTCGCTGGCTTAAACTAAGGACCGCGATATTGTAACTCAGTTGTGATAGGTTAGTTTATGTGTTCGAGCACCTGATTCGGCCATCGCTTAAGACGACTCGTCGTTTCGCTATGCGGCACAAAACTACTGCCGTTCATCATAGTCGTATCTTTACCAAAGACAGTTGTTATTACAAGGAGACGCATTAATTGTTAAATCTCAATGCAAAAGCGCTGATATTCTGGTTCACGTGATATGTCTCCTGCTCTTTTGAGCACACATTTTTAACAGTCAAGTTAAAAGTTTATTTTCAGGTATTTTGTTTTGTAAAAGTACTTTAACGCCGGTTACGTTAAACAAAGTATCAAATAAACGATGTAGTTTCGCCTTATATAATAGTGTCGTGTTTAGAGCTGGTGAGCACTGAGTAGGCGTTTTGTATAAGCGATAGAGTAACCAAGGGTGACGATAAGTTTCAAAGAGCTTTAACTGTGGGCTATACGCCCTTAACTGAATAACCGTACTGTTGTCAAGTAATATCTTATTGTAATAAAAAATATATAACAAATATGTGTTTTCCTCTATCCCTGATATTATACTATATAAGTCGCCAAGTATTAGCTCCACGCTTTTTTATCATATATATAATCTTGTAATTAATAATACATCTTCTTTACCAATGTAATTTTTACAAATGATTTGAATTTATGAATCGACAAATATAAAAATATCAGCTGTATTTTAATATAGAAACGGATACTTTGCGGTAAACTACACGTAAACGGTTATGGTTACGGAACTTTAATAACAGTTTAGTTGGGAAATAAGTAAATGTATGTTATCTAACAAAGCATGTTTCAGAATATACTACGATTTCAAATTCTTAAGGCGGTCGCCTTAATAAAATTGGCTGTTACGAAGTTTTTTTATTCAAATTAGAATCATTAGTATAGTCAAGCCCACCTTTGAAACATTGTTTTCGAAAACCTTTATAATTATAAGTTTTAAAAATAATCAAATTAAAATTAAGTTATTTATAATTGCAATAATTTGAGACATAACTTATTTTTTTTAAAATAAAACTCCGATAAACTATGGTACGTTTGATTTCAGTTTATTAACAATATACAGATAATAAATAACTATATTTTAGTTCTTCGCGAGCGCCGCCAGGTCTGCGATGCAGCGGTCCATGGCCTGCTTCTCCTGGTCCGGTGTGATGGCCTTGGTCACGTTGGCTACGATCCAGTCGACCATGTTCTTTTGAGCGATACGGCGCTCCAGGAGGGTCTTCTCCAGTTGGAAGTCCAAGCGACGCTTGACCTGTTCACAAATATCTTTATTAATAAGAGGCAAACACAGAGATTTGAATTTGTATTCTTTATGATTGGATCAATATGGCTTCAATTAACTGAGCCTTGTCTATACTAATATTGTGAATGCGAAAGTAACTCTGTCTTATTAGCTGTCTTGGCCATTCTTCTGAACCAAATTTGATAAGATTTGGTATGAAAGATTGAACCCTAAAGGACACAGCTTTATTTTTTTTTATAATCAACCCTAAAATCGTGAGCGAACCCGCGCTCGACAACCACTGGATATATCAAACTTAAACTCAAATAATTAAAGCTACATTAAGCTTAAATTAAACTAGTAAAATATTAGGTTGCATTATTGTTTTAACAATTTGGCAGATAAGTTATCAATACAGTTGGAGACCTGTATCGAAAGCCAGTTAAATAGCATATGTTATACAATCGCAGGCGGCCCACCTCCTGGTACGCGGTCAGCGCACGTTCCCTGTACGCGGCCTCGAGCTGCAGCAGAACATTCTCCTTCTTGGCTTCGATGAGCAGCTCCTGTCCCTGAGCCCTCCACTGAGCCTCCTTCTCTCCGGCGATGGAATCTTCAAGGGACTTGATTGTACTTAGGCGACCCGCGTTCCAGTTGGTTTCTACGTTCTGGAGGAATATAAATGTGCAATTTTATATGGCATTTTCGTACTGGAGAGTATTTTAACAAATTGGTGGAAAATATTTTGGCAATATCACATGGTAGAGAGGAGATTGGTCCGTTCCAAATATTAAGCTTATTATCATTAGCAGCGTTAACCTACTGATTGAAATTCGTCAATAATCATTATTATATATTTAAGAAAACCATGTTTTGTCTTTGCCTGTTTATGTAGTTATTATTTCGGCAATAAAAAAAAAATCAACAGATAATCTCAAATTTGCTTCTATAGCTTATTACATGTTTGTTTAGTTTTGTTTTTTAAATTCGTCTTAGGTACTCCATTTGACTATCTAAGAAAATGATTTTCAAAGTTCGATTTCTCGTATATTTCGAGTTGCCGAAAAATATTATTATATTAATCTCTCTAAGAATTTTCGATGATGGAACGGGATACCTTTGTCAAGTTCACACTTTTAGTATATATATTAAGAATGAATGATATATAGTTCTGGTCTCTATTATACTGTTTTTACACACTCATGGTACTACCATTCTATGATGGTGAATTATGTAACTTGTGGTTGATAGGACTTATGTGCTTATTGCACATGAGTGTTTAACTATTCTATAAAGTAATGGTTATCGTACGTTGATGTAGTGGGCAGATTCGTTTAGGCTTGTGAAATGGGGACAACATTAGACCAAGAAGCCATGATGAAATTACAATAATATAGCTAGACCATATATTGTTATGCTATAGCTTAATATGAATGAATTAAAAGTTATATCATTGATCACTTACGTCAACTTCCTTGTCGAGAAATTCAGCAAGTTTGGGTCCGAACTTGGTGCTAGCATAATAGATCATCACGAAGATGGAGAGACCGGTATAGTACTCATGTTCCATGACATATATTTCCTTGCTGAACAGGTATGTGGCGAGACCAACGCCAAATGTGTAGGGACCGGTCACACCAGTCTTTGCATGGAAGAATTGGAACCTGGAATAATTAATTTAATATTAATAAAAAAAATTATACTATAGAAACACTTTAAACAGATGAGGAAAAGTATTGAACTGTTTTATCTTTGCCTGTTTATACAGTTATTATTTCGAATAAAGACTAATTCATGTAATTTTTATATTATATTCTATTTATTTATGTTATGAAAACACTTTCATATGAAGTGTTCATAATTGAAATGTAAACAGAATTAGTAATAAAATTAAAAAGACAAAACGTGTTTGCTATTCCATGTAATGTCTTTAAAATAAAAAACATAATATTGTGTAACTAAGGGTCACTGTAAAACTTATACAAAGTCTTTATTAACATGTTTTTATATCAATTTGGGTTGGCATATTTATTTTATGGTGATTAAACCTGCTTCGTTTATGTAAAATCTGCCACATGTATATTCAGTGGAATAAGGGCTAAAACTTCTCCACACTAGGATAGGAGACCTAAGCCCAGCGGTGGCTGTAACAGGCTGTTGCTTTAATTTTTACTTTATGCAAATCTACATAGTACAGACCTTTAATATAAAAGCTGTTTATCTCTATATTACTGACTTCTTTCAAAGTACCTGTTGTGATTCTTAAAAAGTACTTAAAAGAGTAATTATGTAAATTTAAGACTAGACTTGTCATAGCTAACTCTGCATAGTTAGCCGAAGGTAACTTGAATTCAGCAAAAATTTCATAATTTCAAGATTTTTTTATATTCTTACCATTCTTCTGGAATGAAGCCAAGTCGCACTTTACCGGGCTCGCCTCTTACAGGCCGGGGGAAATTCTTCTCATCCCGTAGACCACTGACCTCGGTGGCCGAGCCACGAGCGACAAGTGCTGTTGGAGTGGACTGACGGGCCGCGACTGAGGAATAATATTTTTAAAAATTACTTATTATATGTTTTAAGTTTGATTAACTTTCTTTATTAAGTGTTACTGTGTTTCTTAAATAAATTATTGTTCTTTAAATATTATAAACATTCCATATTTAAAAATCTTACGTTCTGAATGCGTATAAAAATGATGTTTAGAAATTATTGAATGTCTGCACTGATATACATGATAAGAGCTTATATGTTTTATCATCCTAATATTCAAATAAATAAATAAATATGTTCTGTTATATATAATACTAAATTTTAATTTAAACATATTTAAATCCAATTTATTAAAGTTTAATTCAATGAATATCAGAACTATCAGCTGATTAAATTAATGTTAGGTTAATTTTTGATTGATAAAACTACCTTCGATGTTAACAGGCCAACGCTTTAAACAATACTTTTCTTCTAATTTTCGAGCTACTTACAATTACATTAAGATTTATTAATTTAAAAAAAAATACATTTCATTCGGCACTTGTCAAAAACGATTACATAAACCACCCTAACACAAGGTTATAATTTTGTTTCGAGAAAAGTAATTATTACGGCAAAGTATTCTTAGATAATTAAACGTACCTGAACGCAAAGCTAAGCGTGAAAACATTTTTAAAACGCAATTTTTATGAAATCTAAAAATTTTCGACAGCCCACAGTAAAGTACTTTGCGTTAGTGATGTGACATATGTAATTTATTTTATCGACTATCGAAAATATCAATGTTACCAATGTTAACGTACTATATCTTAATAAAAAAAATGTATGAGGATGTAAAGTATTCATTTTTAAAATAAACTTTAATCAGCAGCATAATAAACCTGGAGTATAAATAACATTCAAAACAATTATTAATACAAATATTTTAGAACTTTTAGCTCCCTGACCTAGTTAATATTTCTTAGTTGGTAATATTTTAGTATTGATCGATAAGTTGAACTTTTTCATAGTACGTTGTTGTACGGATCAAATAATTTATATTACTCGATACTTCAATTTTGCAGTATTTTATAATACCTGCAATAATGGCAAACATTAATACAATTTGGATGAGAATGGTTAGTTTAAGAATTGTAAGACTGAATGTGGCGTAGTGCAGTCTGTAGTTATAGTGAATTATATAATTATATTTTAAGATTTTATTTTGCTGTTTATTTAAATAAATTTAACTGTGCCTTTCCCTTATAAATAAAATCGAGATGTTTTCAGGATTTTAAATTAAATCATAATTATTAAAAAAAAAAATGTTGAACGTTTTTTTAAATGTCAATGTTATTGTCAATAAAATACTGTGTTAGTACATAAGACTGGAATGTGCAATTTTTTTGGCAAAATCAAGTTTTAATTAAGTTTTCCTAAAAATGGGAATATTCACATCCTGCTGTAGACCCTCAGCAACGGACTTATTGACTCCAGATGCAGTAAGTTGAATGTTTGGATTACAATCCAATAATTATTTACAGAAAAACAATAAGGAATGCCTGTTTTTTTCATATCAATAACATAGATGGGTAAATGTAATCGTACGTTAACGGACAGAAACAAAAAAGATTACTATATTTGTATAACAATTAACAGAAATAGATACATAAATATATCTAAGATTAAATTTGATTTTTGGAGTATCATTAAGATTCATGGATAGTTTGATAGTTTTAATAAGTGCCTTATTTAAATAACGTGTTTGGCAATTGAAGGAATCTATAAAATCAGGTTTTTTGAAGTATGATTTAATAAAATTCTTAAATTATTGAATCTGTTGTATATTATGTTAAAATGTATCTCATAATACCCACTACAATTGCTTATAAAAAAAAAATTACATAACATCAAGAAAATGTATTTAAAAAAATCCACAGGCAAAATACTTTTATAAACTGAAAACCTTATTGGTTAATGTTAAAAATAATACATGATACACAGATTTCACTTATAATTAAATTATGTAAATTGCTAGAAATCACCAAAGAATTTACATAATGATATTGTTCATTCACTTTTTGATAGATTAAAAAATAATCTATTACATTATTTGCTCATTTTTAAATTGTTTATGTTAAAATAAACTTGATATGATCTCTCATAAGTTCAGCTTCTTCCCTCGGCTAGTTTGCTCATCCGCTTACCTATATAATAACTAAAAAAAAAACTAATAACAATATAATATTATGTATTTATGAGCAGCTTTCAATGAGAGTCAAAACAATAATGATTCATTTTTTGGAGTCAAAAATATTTACATTAATATATAGTTTTATTCCTATTCTAAATGATGCCAGTTAATTGCAAGATTTTATTTAAAAGCACCTGTTATGACAAAATATACATGTTACACGAATAGAGGTGATGTGACAAAAACGAGTTCTGAGCATAAGATATGCAGTTTTTAGTCATTTCAGTCATTATAGTCATAAGACATACAAACTGTGGCAGTTTGTATGTCTTATTAGAAATATTTGAACATAATTATATGTGACCTTGGACAAGGAACCCATTTGTTAGTGGTATCATGAAACAGAATCAGAAATACTGAAGATAAAGTGAATTATCCATGGTATCAGGGCAAAATTAGCATAAAAACTTTTTTCTTAACCTCATCTAATCCAAAAGATATTTAACTCAAATTCACCAACCAATAAACAACATATGTTATGCTGTTATTATTATTTCTAATTTCTTCGAACTATTTCAACAGACTATGTAAGCTGCTAAAAATTTGCTTCACTGTAATATTTAACATTTTTGCATGTGTGTGTATATAATTTTTTTTAAATTGTTAACTATGCAAGTGCTGTGATGACATAATAATGATTAAATCATTATTTTAAGGTTGTATATGATGATGATGATTTCCATAAACATTACAAACATCTAACAGATTTTGGTTACAGCGGCTAATCTTACACAGAGACCAGCCTACTATGCAGTGGTGGTTTTACAGTTATAGCATAGCAATTGTTGCTATCAAATATTTGTTGCAGATTGATAATTCAGTATTACGGAGTATTATGCTACTGCATAGGTCCATAATAATGATTTATATTTTTTTCATTTGATTTGATATTAATTCACAACAAATATTTGAAAGCAACAGTTGCTATGCTCTGACCGTAATGGCCCTGCAGGACATATTTATAGCACAAGTGTGAGCACAAAAACACTCTTATATTCTGATGGGAAGGTTACTCACTTTGAACATTGATGGCCCATTTGATCGTCGTCCTACCTATATGATGACAAAAAAAAACAAATAACAATATCCTATAGAGTACTTATGAGCAGCATTCAATGAGAGTCAAAATGGAGTCTGAATATTTATTATATATTCATTAATATATTATGCTTTATTCCTATTTTAAATAATGATATAATAACAGTTAATTGCAAGCTTTTATTTAAAAGCACCTGTTATGACAAAATATACATGTTACACGAATAGAGGTGATGTGACAAAAACGAGTTCTGAGCATAAGATATGCAGTTTTTAGTCATTTCAGTCATTATAGTCATAAGACATACAAACTGTGGCAGTTTGTATGTCTTATTAGAAATATTTGAACATAATTATATGTGACCTTGGACAAGGAACCCATTTGTTAGTGGTATCATGAAACAGAATCAGAAATACTGAAGATAAAGTGAATTATCCATGGTATCAGGGCAAAATTAGCATAAAAACTTTTTTCTTAACCTCATCTAATCCAAAAGATATTTAACTCAAATTCACCAACCAATAAACAACATATGTTATGCTGTTATTATTATTTCTAATTTCTTCGAACTATTTCAACAGACTATGTAAGCTGCTAAAAATTTGCTTCACTGTAATATTTAACATTTTTGCATGTGTGTGTATATAATTTTTTTTAAATTGTTAACTATGCAAGTGCTGTGATGACATAATAATGATTAAATCATTATTTTAAGGTTGTATATGATGATGATGATTTCCATAAACATTACAAACATCTAACAGATTTTGGTTACAGCGGCTAATCTTACACAGAGACCAGCCTACTATGCAGTGGTGGTTTTACAGTTATAGCATAGCAATTGTTGCTATCAAATATTTGTTGCAGATTGATAATTCAGTATTACGGAGTATTATGCTACTGCATAGGTCCATAATAATGATTTATATTTTTTTCATTTGATTTGATATTAATTCACAACAAATATTTGAAAGCAACAGTTGCTATGCTCTGACCGTAATGGCCCTGCAGGACATATTTATAGCACAAGTGTGAGCACAAAAACACTCTTATATTCTGATGGGAAGGTTACTCACTTTGAACATTGATGGCCCATTTGATCGTCGTCCTACCTATATGATGACAAAAAAAAACAAATAACAATATCCTATAGAGTACTTATGAGCAGCATTCAATGAGAGTCAAAATGGAGTCTGAATATTTATTATATATTCATTAATATATTATGCTTTATTCCTATTTTAAATAATGATATAATAACAGTTAATTGCAAGCTTTTATTTAAAAGCACCTGTTATGACAAAATATACATGTTACACGAATAGAGGTGATGTGACAAAAACGAGTTCTGAGCATAAGATATGCAGTTTTTAGTCATTTCAGTCATTATAGTCATAAGACATACAAACTGTGGCAGTTTGTATGTCTTATTAGAAATATTTGAACATAATTATATGTGACCTTGGACAAGGAACCCATTTGTTAGTGGTATCATGAAACAGAATCAGAAATACTGAAGATAAAGTGAATTATCCATGGTATCAGGGCAAAATTAGCATAAAAACTTTTTTCTTAACCTCATCTAATCCAAAAGATATTTAACTCAAATTCACCAACCAATAAACAACATATGTTATGCTGTTATTATTATTTCTAATTTCTTCGAACTATTTCAACAGACTATGTAAGCTGCTAAAAATTTGCTTCACTGTAATATTTAACATTTTTGCATGTGTGTGTATATAATTTTTTTTAAATTGTTAACTATGCAAGTGCTGTGATGACATAATAATGATTAAATCATTATTTTAAGGTTGTATATGATGATGATGATTTCCATAAACATTACAAACATCTAACAGATTTTGGTTACAGCGGCTAATCTTACACAGAGACCAGCCTACTATGCAGTGGTGGTTTTACAGTTATAGCATAGCAATTGTTGCTATCAAATATTTGTTGCAGATTGATAATTCAGTATTACGGAGTATTATGCTACTGCATAGGTCCATAATAATGATTTATATTTTTTTCATTTGATTTGATATTAATTCACAACAAATATTTGAAAGCAACAGTTGCTATGCTCTGACCGTAATGGCCCTGCAGGACATATTTATAGCACAAGTGTGAGCACAAAAACACTCTTATATTCTGATGG
Organism: Vanessa tameamea; assembly: GCF_037043105.1. Lineage (NCBI taxonomy): Eukaryota > Metazoa > Arthropoda > Insecta > Lepidoptera > Nymphalidae > Vanessa > Vanessa tameamea. Next base: position 657,157 of record NC_087328.1, on the reverse strand, counting down.
GAAGGTTACTCACTTTGAACATTGATGGCCCATTTGATCGTCGTCCTACCTATATGATGACAAAAAAAAACAAATAACAATATCCTATAGAGTACTTATGAGCAGCATTCAATGAGAGTCAAAATGGAGTCTGAATATTTATTATATATTCATTAATATATTATGCTTTATTCCTATTTTAAATAATGATATAATAACAGTTAATTGCAAGCTTTTATTTAAATTAATTTGTTGTATGTGTGGGTTTTAGCAACTTAATTTGACGAGTTCCACCTAATCGCTTAAGCTACAATTTTTCAAATGTGTTGATTGCTGGAGACATATAATTTAGTACACTTACAAAATATTATTTCTTTTTAGACATGACATGACATATTCACATACATAAACTATATATTTGATGTGTGAGGTAATTTAAGAGACACAAGGGACATGACTGTTTTTGTTTATAAAATAGATACTCGGAGGGGCAAATAGGCCATCTGATAATGACTACTCGTCATTGCCCACGAACATTGGCATTGTACAAAATATCAATCATTCACCGCCAATGCGCCGCCAACATTGGGAACCAAGATGTTATGTCCCTTGTGCTTGTTATACTGGCTCACTCATTCAAACGGAAACGCAACCAAGTATTGCTGTTTGGCGGCAGAGTATGTGATGCGTGAGTAGCACCAACTCTTTCACAAAAAACCCTACCAACACACCAAGAAAAATAGTATAATACCTTAGTTCCCAAGGTCGGTTTGATAATATTTCGCACAGTGCCACTGTATAGGCTCTGGTGATGAGTTACCATTAGGAGGCCCATTTGCCAGTCTGCCTATCTATTGTATATAAAAATAAAAATTACTCAAAGAGTAAGAGGTACTTGTCTTTTTTTATGGTAGGATGTAAATTTTATTCTATTCTTAACGAATATGTCCAGTTTGCTTTTAGTTTCAATTCCACTCTCCATTTATTTGCTCTCAGGAGACCAGGCGCAGGCAGCAGATGGAAGCGGCTGAGAAACGCCGCGCCGAGGAGGCATCCCGTGGGGTCAAGAATCCAGAGAAGGTGAGACGCATGCAGCTTCGCGCTGAAGAGATGGAGAAGAGAGAGCAGGAGCTCCGTAAGGAGGGGGGAGCGAATTTAAAGGTATGTTGAATACTATATGTAATTTGTTTGTTAGAAACTTCATTTAATCTTAAATTTGAGACATATTTTCAACTTTATTTATTTTTTAAATCAATATTTATTAAAAACGAGGAACATTCTAAAAAGTTGATACATACCGAGGGTCACACGGAAACGCGATAGACTTATATATATTTTGACGACCTCCGTGGTCGAGTAGTGTATACACCGGTTTTCATGGGTACGCCACTCCGAGGTCCCGGGTTCGATTCCCGGCCGAGTCGATGTAGAAAAAGTTCATTACTTTTCTATGTTGTCTTGGGTCTGGGTGTTTGTGGTACCGTCGTTACTTCTGAATTTCCACAACACAAGTGCTTTAGCTACTTACATTGGGATCAGAGTAATGTATGTGATGTTGTCCAATATTTATTTATATATTTAACTATGAACAATTGAACACGTCTTGTATATTAAATAAATAGTAGGCAAAAGTATATAAAATTTAATTACAAAGGATAACGAATTAACTCTATGTAATAATTTACAAAAGAAAATCTTATATTTTTGTCGCATTGATATCCTTAATATATTTTCTTATTTCAGTGGACGGCCGACTGAGAAAAGGAGCAAGGTGGAAGCAGCGATACTTCCACCAACAAATACAAGTACAAGAATTGATTTCTTAGAACACGCTCTATTTTTTTTTACGTTGCTCTACATCGTACATACTAGGTCCTTAATTTTTGTCTGAAGTGCGCATTGTTTGTCCTCAAAGCAGATCTTATTTTATAGTAGTCTCTTTGATATGCTATTTATAATCTGTTTTATTTACATTCAGGTTGTTTTAATTCATACTCGATTTGTTTGGTGCGTATTTAAATTAGTTACGTTATTTTAGTTTTAATTGTGTAAATGAGAAGGGAAGAGTAACTTTAAAAAAAAGCAAAGAATTTACGATACTTAAAAACCGTATCGTTATGCTTAAATACAGTAAATGTTGTAATGATTATATTGAAATAGAATATTTATATTTTTGAAACCATATTGCGCTGTTACAATGTTATGTCAACTGATTATGTTTGTTTGCATCATTCTGTCAAGATCAAATGACAGATATCAGAAACGTATTAATACACAGTAGAGGGTTTACTTAAAGCAGCGTTGCAGAACTGTAGATAGTTTGACTATCGATAGTTGACCTGGAAAACTATTCAGGATATCGATAGTTCTATCGATAGTATCGTTTGATCAATACTATCGATAGTATTGCTCTCTCTCTAGCTCTCTGTAAGTAATACTATTGGTAGCAGCGATATTTTTGATACTATCGATAGTATCGATAGTTTTGGACGATAGATAATTTAGGTTAAAAGTAATGGTTTTTGCAATACTATCGATAGTATTGCACATGGAGAACTATCGATAGACTATTGATACAATCACTAACACCTTAACTATCGATAGTCTATCGATAGTGGACTATCGATATGCAACACTGATTTAAAGGATACAATTCAATTTTCATGTAAAAACACGCTTAAATCGTGATTTAAATTTTAACGATTTTGTACGAAGAGTAAACAAAAATTAGTAATTAAATAACAATTGTTTTCTTTTCAATTTATGAAACCAGTAACAGCTATATATTTAGTCAGATTAATTTTTAAATTAAAATATATTATTTTATATTTAAAAGTGAGGTTATGTGACATTTCTGTTTACGATTTGTACGAATCTGATTAAAATTTACCGTAACAATGAAATGGTCCTTATATCACGTTATAAATGTCAAATAATTATTGGTGTTTAACATTTATATTTATAATAGGATTTAAGTAAATGTTGTTTGTTTTAATATTGTAACGTCGAACGCTTTCCTTGTTAGAATTTTGACAATTTATTATATTCCTTCTTATTAAATTGTCGGTTCTAAATAATCATTTCTAACCGAACTACTGAAATATTGTATCTTTGCCGCTCTGAAGTTAGTTATTATATCAGACACGCATTTCCAAGCGCCAACAAAACTCATTGATAAAACAATAATAAGAATTAACCGAATGATTCAGAAAACAAAACTTAAATGAACTTAATTTGAAAATAATGTCTGACTTACAACCAACGTCCATAAATATTAGTACTGTAACCAAAAAATATTTTTTGTTTGCTTGCAAGTGTTCACAAATCTATAGACAATGTAGTATTATACAGTTTTTTAACATTGCCACCCTGCTTGTTGGCAACACAAAAAAATACAATTATCTGTCGCAACTTTAGATATCCTCATATCAAAAATCGTATTTTTTTTTAATTCTCTAACTTGCCCTTAAATAATTATAAATAATATCACTTTGATATCACTCGCATCAGAGCGGCAACATTAAAATATTAACGAATATCACTATGATATCATTTTCATTCATATCAGAGCGGCAACACTATAATTTTTCTGAATATCGATTGGACTCCATCAAATGTTCTGTAGTATTATTAAATACAGGGGCTGTTTGATATTATTTACAATTGAAATCGATTTAACACCTTTATATAGTATTCGATTTCAAAGTAAGCAAAAACAGGGCCAACTATACCGAATTCGATTGGACAAGGTACTTCTTATGATGCATTCTATATCTTCTAAGTAATTAAATGTATATTTAAGAATAAACATGTCAAAGAAATTCAATCACCTAATAAAAAAAAAGTACATTTCAAACCGAGTTAGAATTTATTCATGTTAAAACAGCAAAAATAAATGTATTGGGTGTTATTTTTTGTATGAAGCCCAATGATAGCCAACCAACCCGAGCAAAATCGATGGCACGCACTTATATATATATATATATGTATTTCTTTGAACAAAATCTCTTACGATTTTTTTAAACATTAAATATACTTTTTTTTATTGTACAATGTTAGTCTTATATCATGTTTCTATGCCACAAATAAATTAAAAAAAAGATGTCAGTGTTGTGTTTGGTATTTATTTATTCACGTTTGTTAAATTAAAATTATGTATTTTTTTAATCAACATTACACTGTTGCATATAAAAGTTTTATTATACGACCCAAGTCGTCGTTCTAAATTTAAAAGTGTATTATTGGAAATTGCCAGTATTAAATATTGTATTCAATTTTTTAATCAAGGCATATTATAAAAAAAAAAAATAAAACATTGCGTATCAATGACTTATAGACTGGCACATTTATAATTTTAAGAACATTTGTTTTAAATAAATATTACATTAATTTTATTGTTTAATATGAGATTTTTTTGATGATGATTATTTTGTCTGTTATAATAATATATAAAGTTAATATATGTTACACGTTTAATGTCGTATGTTATTGATGTTTATTGTAATAAGAAATATTATTCGGTGTCTTGAAATGTATAGAGTTTTTAAATTAAGAAACTTAAGTTAAGGCTTATTTCACACTATTTCTGTAGTTCCTTGGACCTTGGACCTTCTTGTGTAAAAAAATAAAATGTGTGTGGCCTAAGCACTTAACCGTTATTAATTTGTGTAATTATATTTATTATTATTGAATTTAGAACACGTTCGAATTTACGGTTTGAATAATTTATTCTGTGTTATTATTTTCTTAGCCATACAATGTTTTATAAAGAAATCGACCAACTTCTTAAGACTTGCCTAACTATAAAACTCATCGACTGTTCTATACTGTATATTTGGTAAATGTGTACTCTTAAGCTATATTTTATTACACAAATATTATTGTAGATCATATATAAAGGTAGATGTTTAAATACATTATAAATAAAATGTTATTTGGTGTGTAATGTGTTTTTTTTTTAATACGGTAGTAAATGGCTTCCGATCATAGTCGAGGCACCTTAGAAGGTCTTTTAAAAATTTTTTTGGGGGAGAGAAGATCGCCATAAGATCTGCTTACATAAATTTAACATTAATGCGATTAATAATTTGGATTTATACATTTGATAAACTGGTTCAAGTTCACTCTACCAAGTCTGAGCGTGTTAGATTTATTTTTATATATACTTAAGTACTAAATACTAACTTTGTATATTGATAATAGCAAAAAACACAATTCATATATCATAAGTTAAATGTTAACACCTCGCTGGCCCAGGAAAAAGTAAAGTGTTCTGTAGAGAGCTTCCATCAATAGGCTATTTGACAATGCGAAAAATAAAGTATCAATTATTGTAATCAGTACACATTATGACTTTAAAAAGGGTTATTTATCAACGAAAGTTGAAAATAATAATTAATTTATTTAAAATTCCATACATAAAAATGCATTATTTTAAACGTTTGTCACGTGAAACAAAACGCTCCTAATTGGTCGCGTTTTATGATGACGTCACTTGCTTGTTAACCTCGTTTGCCTACTGTATGTGGATTATATGTGCCACAGATAACAATACAGGCAAGTGACGTCACCGACCCCATTGCAGCGCCATATTGTCAAAGAAGCGTTTTCGCGGGCTTTTTAAATATGGAATTTTTAATTTGATATTTTTCAGCAAATATGTATTAGAATTAAAAAAAACAACTTTTACTGGGTTCCTTAACCTCTACTAAATAATATAAAATGGGTTTTAAAAACCAGTTAAATAGCCTATTCCTCACTACAGATCACATGACTCACGATAATGAACAGAAAAGTCAAACTACTGCCTTATTTAATATTAATGTTATCAATACAATTCAAAAATAATTTAAATTTTATTATTATTATAGAATTGATTCAAACATACAATAAATAAAGTAAGCATTTTTTGTAATCATCTAATTATTTAATAATTTCTTACTTAACCTGTCAAGCGCGTACGTTTAAATTTCACCCTTTAGCTGAGCAGCGCCATTTGTATTCGACATTTTGAGAGAAACTTTTTAAACACAGATAATTTACCTTACATCTATAGCCTGCTTCCAATCAGACAAGGTAAACAAACCTTAGATTTACGTGTCCACGAGATTTGCTAATAGCTCTGCTATATTATGCACTGGAAACAATTCTTTAATTTATAACACAACACTATTCTACTTAACTATTTATACCTATGTTGATTTTACTTTCAAAGTTTTTATAAGAGCCGAGATGGCCCAGTGGTTAGAACGCGTGCATCTTAACCGATGATTTCGGGTTCAAACCCAGGCAGGCACCACTGAATTTTCATGTGCTTAATTTGTGTTTATAATTCATCTCGTGCTCGGCGGTGAAGAAAAACATCGCGAGGAACCCTGCATGTGTCTAATTTCAACGAAATTCTGCCACATGTGATGTAATACGTAAACTAAAGGGCACGGACGTTTATCATAAGTATTAATAAAAAAAGCAAACAACCACATAAAATACATTTTTATTTTTTTACGACGATTATAAGTAATCATTCGGTTATGACTATGTCTCGACCTAATTAATATCTCGATTAAACTATAATTAGAGGTTTCCGTCATAACGAGACACGAACAGGCTCTATTTGAGTTAATCCTGGAAAGTTTTTGAGATGTAATTAAATTCTCGTATAATGTCTATTCCGAAATAGTTTTCACTTTTTAATCGACTTCAAAAAAGAGGATATTAATTCGATTGTTTTTATTGTTGTGTTTGTTACCTCAGAACTCCGTCATTTATGTACTGATTTTGATTACTTTTTGTTATTATACATTCTAACTAAATTTAAAGAAATAAATTGTAGTCGGCTATTTTTTTGTTGTAATTTTATATTATTGAATCGTATTGCAAAATTTACATTTTCGTTTTTTATTTTTATTTTATTGCATGTAATATTGCTGTCTGTAGACCTTTTTATATTTTTAATGTAACATATGTAACAATTGAAGAAGGAATAAAGATAAACAAACGTTAGATTTATGTATGCCAAACGATTTGCTAACAACAGCGCAGCTAGATTGAACGCTACTTGCACTTTTTGATGAATATATTTTAATTTATAATACAACACTAGTCCAGTAAACTACTTATATCAACTTTAATTGTACTTCCGAAGTTCCGATAACAGTTTCGTCGATGCTCAAAACGGTTTTTTTCGCAAATCCGTAATTAATATCTTGTATTACTCAAACTTTCAAGCAATGATATTGCGCCAATTCGATGTCAAATGACGTTTATTTGTCTTTTGTGCTCTTGTGGTTGGAATATATAAGTATTCCTATTTAGTAAAAACATCTCGAAGGGAGTCTCTAGTTGTAATATTGAAATTGTTCCTAACCGCTCGTTTTTAAAGAGTAATACCGTTTTATACAGGGTTATTGGTAATTCGACGTATCCCCGTTAGGAGGTAATAGGGGTGACTATAATGTAGAAGAAAAAAAATAGATTTTAATTGATACTTTTTTTTTAATAAATTTTTGAAGTTGCATTTTTGACTTATTTTGAAAAAATCTAAAAAAATATTATATAATTAATATTAAATCTATTCCAATCTAAATAATTATTATTAAAATAACTCAAAAATGGTTCACTTTTGCATCATTCATATGGGGGTTAAAATCGCAAATAGTCACCCCTATCACCTCCTAACGGGAACACGTCGAATTACCAATAACCCTGTATATAAGAGGCGTTGCCCCAAAGTAATCAACCATCTACACCATACTATGAAGATAGCTAAAATATACCAAACGAATAGTATAATTATCAGTTAGTCTAATTTTCTTAGTCGCATTTGATGCTGAGCTATTCATACGAGACTTGAAATGGATATGATACACGAAAATTCCATTGTAACTTAGAATCTAAAGTAATTTCCAAAATACTAAGCTAACATTGACAATGAGATCTCTATAAGGCATTTAATATTTGCAAAATATTTTGTTTAATTATTTCATAACAATAATTCTAGTAAATAAATATAAATAAATGTATTATATTATAAGAGCCCAGATGGCCCAGTGGTTAGAACGCGTGCATCTTAACCGATGATTTCGGGTTCAAACCCAGGCAGGCACCACTGAATTTTCATGTGCTTAATTTGTGTTTATAATTCATCTCGTGCTCGGCGGTGAAGGAAAACATCGTGAGGAAACCTGCATGTGTCTAATTTCAACGAAATTCTGCCACATGTGTATTCCACCAACCCGCATTGGAGCAGCGTGGTGGAATATGCTCCATACCTTCTCCTCAACGGGAGAGGAGGCCTTAGCCCAGCAGTGGGAAATTTACAGGCTGATTATGTTATGTTATGTATTATATCTGTAAAATATATTAATTTATCAGTTGCCTCAGTGGATATGTCACATGGATCTTAGCTGATTCACATTCGGTGAGCCCATTTCATGTGCTTTTCTACATTGCATAAAACAAAGTTGCTTCTTGCTGTCTGTACGTTTGGATCTTTTTAACTACGAAACGAATTTTAATGGGGTTTTCATCAATGAACGGTGATTTAAGAGGAAGGTTTATATAATACATGCATATTATAGTAGAGCTTAGAATTTCAACTTTCGTAGCTGGAAATAAAAGTAAGTATTTTGCTTTTTAGGTTTGTTCTTCCTATGTACTTAAAAGTTGTATAACTTAAATAAACCTTTTATGTGCCCGTATAAAGCTGGTCGGGTGGCTAGTAATTAATAATTTGTATTAATTATAACGTTCAACGGTGACGTAAACATCGTGAAGAGACTTGGATTGTTGGATGAACCCGCGCTGAACCGGTGGCATTGTAGATTACTCCACAAATATACTCGCGTTGAGACAATATTAGACTAGATTTTTTTATATCATACCTATGTATATAAAATATTGTTATGATATTAAATTATAAATTGCTATTCGTTATGTAATGTACACCTTGGGAATGAAACGTTCGCCTCCTGGCTATATCTTTTCATATTGCATATTTGTAAATAATAAAATAGACAAAAAAAGACACGCTGAGTTTATTCGCCGGTTCTTCTCAGGTCTGGGTATTTTTTCCGAACCGGTGGTAGGGTTCAATTTAACAATGAATAAGTTTAATGCTTCTATACTGAATAAAGGAATTTGATTTGCTGTGATTTGAAAATGTTCACATATAACACCTTGTTCATGTATAAGAATTTATATGTATTTTAAAACTTAATCAATAATGGATGCTTATTGTGAAGGAATTCGATAGAGAGTATGAGCAATTAATTCCATTGTGCTGTTAGTATTAAGATTAATCGCTGTAAGCCACACCAGTAATTACTTTAAGACGGCTAATCGATAAACATGTTAAATTTTTATTGATTTTACACTTTGGCATTCGATAACAATTTCGTATTACATATTTGGTAGCGAATATTTGTCGCGTACACGATAATTTAGACGTATATTCGATATAAACGCCGTAATTAGTCGAACTATGCGAAAAACGTCCGAGCTATGTGCTGGCACGCACATTTAAGATACCATGATTGAAGTTTTTTTTATATCTACCAACAAGAACAGAATTAAACTGGATAAATGAGGAACGTCATTATACAGATAGTTTTTGCGTCTGGCAACACTCATTACACCATTTCCTCCCGCGCTTTCTTGAAGAAAATTAAAGAGTTGCCGCATTAATTCTATCCGTATGTCGCAATGTTTTTGCCTCGGTTAGCCGGCGTTATGGCGGGATCGTTCCGTTTTTGCCGTGGACTGAGTTGCGACGTCGCTCGCCGCTTCCCAGACTCCGGCCGTGCAAAAAGCAACTGTGCCGCGAACGCGGGAATCTACACAAAAACATAACACCGCACAATAACTGGAGACGTCGATGAAATACTAAGAGTTCCTTTTTTATTTTTTACGACTTTCCAGCACGATTTGCATCGGCCGGGTTGGTATATTTAGTTTTTCCACATTCGAATTTCGAAATGATAACGCGTTCCGAAAACTGTTCAGTAAGAAGATAATATTGAAAGTCTTTCTCGGAATGGCGATTTATTAGCGATGGAATTTTTTAACGGCTCTGACACTTTAACGTGGTCGAAACAAAAATGGCTCCTTCTTAATTATTATAGTAATTTTCTCACTAATTATACTGGTTTATAAGTCATTTATGGAATAAAAATAGAATAATTTCTTAATTATTGAATAATGTTATTAATCATTTGCACGTGTTCAATTAACAAAAAAAAAAACAATTGAATATTATGAGATGGTTTTGTATTAGTTTTTTTGTAGTGCGACATTCTATATAGACGTAGATAAATTATAAACACAAATTAAGCACATGAAAATTCAGTGGGGCTTGTTTGGGTTTGAACCCAAAATCATCGGGGAAGATGCACGCGTTCTAACCAATGGGCCATCTCGGCTCTTTATGTTATCATAATGTTTTAACTGCATGTGCCTGTGTCCGATTAGCTTGCGTACAGTGGATCTACAAAGTGCACTCCCCTAAGAGTTGCGCCTCTGGCTGCCTGAAGATAGAACGCTGCCTTCAACTGTTGTAATTGTTCAACAATGAGATGCATTGATGCTATCATTGTCGCATATCACAATCTTACATTACTCGATCGGTGAGTTCCGACAGAATAGCTTAACTACGTGAAGTAACGTCGCGTAAAACGTCAGATTCGTTGTGTGTGTTGCGCGGCTTCAAATGCCAAGGTCTTGTGTAAAAAGTGTTAAATATTTTTTTTTTAGTTATTGTATAGTGCACAGTTGTGTACGAAAATACAAATGCACTCGTAATTCGATGGGATGGAAATCCGATACGACCTGGGAAAGTCCAGGCGTACCCACATGTTGTAAAAATTGAGAATGAAATTAAAGAGCTACAATATATTGATAGAAAAACCAAATTAATTTTATAATATTCTTTCATTCACGCCCTTTGTATCTGTATCGCCAGCCTAATGAACTAGGTTTACATAGAAAGACTAATTCTATTATAATCTGTGCAATGCTAAGCTTTGCTCGTCTAAGAATACGATGCGATTTCAAATAAAAGTTCTGTTTCTTTTCTATTTAAATTATGGTTCAAAAAATCATTCTAAACGTACATTGAATGGAAAATATGTCAACGTAACGAAACAGTAAAAATATATCTTTGCCCTATTAAAAAATAAAAGATTAAATATTTTAGTAGCCCAATTCGACTTCTTCATTCTAAATTCTAAATTAGAATGCATTCTAAATTCGAATAAATTTATTAACTGCTAATTCGATTAATTCTGATGAATATTAAATATGAAAGTGAGTTAATTTCTTTAATAGGATTTCACGTCTAAACATCATCATGAAATTTCACATAAATTTCAGTTCAACTGAACCCCACACACGCGTTCTAAGCCGATAGCGGAAACATTTCTCATTAAAACATTAAACGTCAAACCACTTTCCAATATGAAATATTTTTATACGGAACACTAAATCCGGATTATTACGGGTGAAAGGGTTTAGGTTATGAAGACAAAGTGCCACACGCCCTGTACAGGTTATCTTCGATTAGTATTGAAAATACGATGTTTGCGCCTGCGCATAGGCGAGGCCGATCGTGAGAAAATACTGATTCGAGAGTGTGTTACTATTAGTTACGGGCTATGAACAAGGCGGATTTAAAATTTGGAATAAAATTATAATTTATTTATTTAAACACGTAACATGACAATTATTTGTACCTACCTGATTATATCTCATACTTTATTTATTGAGGAAATGACGTTTTACGATGCGAGCGGTAATTTTTGCAAAATACCTATATCGCTATACGGTAGTATTCTACGATAAATAATCTTAGTAATTCTGGAATAAAAAATAGTAACAATATAATCTTAGATTATACACCCTGAAATGAATTATTTTAACCGGTTACTTACAAAGTGCTTCGTTTAATCTCTCGAATGTTAAATTAAATATGAGAAAAATATAGAGGACTGTGATTCTATTCATCTGCATACACAATTTACTAGCAACCGGCGACCCGTCCTATCTTTGCACAGGTGCAGTTTTTTTAATAAACAAATTGATATGTTATAAATATTATTTAAAGCATATAGCACAAAGGCATAGTGTAGCTAACAATTGAAAAAAAATTGAATTGGGTTTCGTCAATAGTTCCGAAGATTACTACCAACAGATAATGGCCACTGTTGTCTATCAGGAGCACATTTCGATAGTTTCAGTACGGCCATGGACTATATAACGGGTTTATAAAGCTATATTTTTTTAATATAGCTTATTGTGTTATTAATGTAAACCCGTTAATCCTGTTAGCGCGCATTACGGAAATATGGCCCTAATTACGTTCTTTTTTTGCAATTTGAACCAGCATAGATAATTATATGACTGGAAGTATATCTAATTAGTCATAATGTTAGCCTTCTACTACGTGATAAGTAGGACGAATCATTTTTCTGTACTACTATTTTGTAAAGGTCTGAGAAAGAAAAAGTGTGCAAAGTATTCAGTTTTAGCCACGTTTAGTCGAACAGATTACTTACATTACATACATTACATTAGCAGCCTGTAAATTTCCCACTGCTGGGCTAAGGCCTCCTCTCCCTTTGAGGAGAAGGTTTGGAGCATATTCCACCACGCTGCTCCGATGCGGGTTGGTGGAATACACATGTGGCAGAATTTCGTTGAAATTAGACATATGCAGGTTTCCTCACGATGTTTTCCTTCACCGCCGAGCACGAGATTATAAACACAAATTAAGCACATGAAAATTCATTGGTGCCTGGTTAAGATGCACGCGTTCTAACCACTGGGCCATTTCGGCTCCTCGATCAAATCTATCGAACAGATTACTAATAATAGGTAAATAATTCAATAGAAATGTTAAAGAAAAACTACTTCTCCGATTACATAGGTAATATTAGCTTATTTTATTTTAATAATTATGTAGCTCCCAGATCAGCGCGTTTAATGGCCAAAGTTTTTCTGTAAATATTATCAACGACAGTTAAGGTAGGTTTGGTTTTTCCTTGAGCCGGTGAAAGGTTGTCTGAGGCTAGCTGTTAGCTGGAAATATGTCGATATGATGATCAACTAACGGCCACTCGTACTGTGGGAACATAGCTTTTTGTGGAAACCGCGGGAAAAACTTTACGCTCGGAGTTAATGATGAAAAAAAAGTGTTGTCTATGCTACGTGACAAAAATATTGTTCTTTGTTTTATGGTTCGCTTTTCTGTAGTTAATGTGTTAATTGGGCAGAATATATTGATCCTAAGGGTAGTTAGTTTAATTTTAAATTCAAGAAAAAAAATAATGTAAGTTTTTTAACTATTCTAATTATATAGTCAGGCTTAAATGACTGATGAATGAAAGGACTTAAATATAAAAAATGTAAAATTTAAATAAACATAATCTCTATTTTATACTAATAAGAGTTGAGATAGTTCGATCTTAATCGAAGATCATGGACTTATATAGTAGTTAGTATATAAGACTTATATACTAGTAGCTTCATATATGGTCGAAGATCCTGTGGTCCAGCGATCAAACGCCAAGTCTGGTCATTAAAAATGTATTAGATCTGTCTATCGAAAAATCGCTGCAACAGCCGTCTTTAACATGGATGTGTTTGCGCACGGGACAAAGCTCAACGGTCGGAAAGTTCGTGAAACCGTTGGTTCTTTCTTTATGACCGTGTAGGATTTGCCGTTCTTTGAGAAGATAACACAGAGACCTACGTTGAATTTAATATGTTAAGATTATAAATGTTAATAAAATGTCACGGCTATTATATGTTATAAGAAGTTTTATTTGACTTATGTTATAAGTCTGTCTGGATAGGTACCACCCACTCATCAGATATTCTACCTAACAGCAATACTATATAACACTGTATTACGGTTTGAAGGATGAGTGAGACAGTGTAACTACAAGCACAAGGGGCATAACATCTGTGCTGCCAATGTTGGTGACGCATTGGTGATGTAAGAATGATTAATATTTCCTTCAGCGCCAATCTCTGGGCGGTGGTGACCATTTATCTTAAGGTGTCCCATTTGCTCGCCTACCTAGACTAAAAAAATAAATGTTTGTCGGTAAAATTTATACAAAATTTTACGTTATAATAATCTAAATTTTTTATTCGATTTATGGAACAATATTATTTTAATTCTATAACTTATTATAAATGATGAATTGTATAATTATAATTGAATGATAAATTATTTTAATTGTTTTCGTTATCAATGCATGCCATAATATAATTTAATTTTAAGATATTATTACATGTCGTGTTTGCTTTAATATAGTTGTACATTTAGAAAGTAATTAGTATGTAAATTAATAAATTGAATCATCAAAATGTAACAACTGCTAGCAAACCTAATTAAATAAATAAATAAAAAATAAATAAAAATAAAAACATGAATTACTTTGTATTTTAATATGGTTAGTAGGCTTTCTAATCTCGTTGATCAAATGGGACGGAATCGTTTCAATGAAACGAGTGATGCTGATGACTCATCCAGTTTTTCACCCCGGTGTGGCAAGGAAGGTTTGCCATTTTTTTCTCAAACTTGAACCGAATTACTCTCGAGATTAATCAATGATAAGACCATTCAATAAACATATTGATAAACTTCAACTTTCACTAAAAACATAACAATATATTTACGTATATATGTCACCCATAGATGTATATAAACATACATAAAATTGATGTCCGTTTGAGATTTTAAAAAAAAATCGTCAATATTTGACCGAATTAAATGCACGTAAAAATATTTTTGCATGGAGAATTTATAAAAGACACTTTGAAAACCGCCGGTAGATGGCGCTACAACATATAAAATGTATCATTCTAGTGACAGGACTTGACAGGACAATTGGTTTCACTCATATTTAAACAATATAGACGCAAAAGAAGGAATCTTCATTTTGCGAAATATTCATTTAAAAAGTTTCAGGACCTCCCATTTTTAACTACTTCCTCTAACCTATTCAGTCTGTCAATATTTTTAGCTCGCCAAGACAAATACTATGATGCTACAGTGGTTGGAACGCGTTTACCTTAATCGATAATTGCGGGTTCAAACCCGGACAAACATCATTGCAATTTCATGTGCTTCTTGTGTTTATAATTCATCTCGTGTCCAGCGGTGAACGCAACGTGAGAAAACCTGCATAGTACATGTGTCTAATTTCAATGAAACTCAGCCACATGCGAAATAAGCTCCAAAACTCTTAAAGGGAGGGGAGGCCTTAGCCCAGCAGTGGGACATTTACAAGCTGTTACTTTAAGACAAACACGGTTATATAAAATTAGACAAATATTTATTTGACAATATATTTATAAATTTCCGTGGGCGTGATTTCCGAAGCTAATGGTCGAAATTCTTGTAAGTAAACATAAGTTAACTAGTACTTAGAATATATTAGAAGAGAATTTGCTTTTGACAGTTATTGGAACTTTTAAAACAGATAACACAATTGTGCTTCTTCTAGTTTCATCTGCATACAACCCCACTTAATATTTTATCCCTATGTTTATAGATGTGTCTGTTTTAATCGTTTGGAAGGGTGAGTATTATTAGTACGTCATAGAGTAACGCTATGGCATTTTTGTTCAGCGCTCGCCTCACTTAAAACCCATCTACGATTAAAAGAAAGAATATAAATATTTTTATACATGGCAGAAATAGAAAAAAAATATATATTAAAGCATTGTTTTCCAAAGACATTATGTGCCTTGTTACCTTGGCTGATCGGTGGCTGATCAGTGGCTGTGTGTCTGTGGGACTCCAGTAAAGCGTTTCCAAAGAGTTTTTCATATATACAGGAATAAAACTAGCGATTATTGATAAGGATGTGAACCAACGAACAGCAATAAGGCGTACTGAAATAGTTCCTAATCTTAGGTTAGCTTGTGTTGGGAGTGGGGACGACAAGTAGTCAGGATCGATCCTGCGACTTTTTACATTCGCAGACGGCCCGTAAGCCATTGCACTATTGACGCATAAAGACGTTAAAGCTCTATATATACAATATTATATATTCTGTCTTACAGTCTTTTATTCTATCACGGTTGAACCATTTTTGATAAGATTTTGTATGAAGCAAGCTGAAACCCCAAGAAAGAGAGCTGAGCCTAAACGCGAAAGAAGCCAAGTGCGACAACGAGTATTGAATATAATTGAATCCTATGATATAATTTACTTGAACAAACACTACGTCGGTTTTGATTTTGTGTTTGTTATAATTAATCTCGTGGAATATGAAAATTAGCTTTACGTGTAGCCAAATCGCGTTTTCAAGTTTTTCATACGGAAAGGGCTACCAGACTTACTTTACTTTTTTTTATCTTATAACGTAATTGGAATGTTACTTTTACTTTTGTTTTATTACTTTTACCAGTTTTACATCTCATTATAATAATTATTATTCTTTTTTTTTTTTAATACGTGTTTTAAATCTTCACACGAAGAAGTAATAATAGGTCGTCAAATAAAAATTAATAACAAAATAAAAAATAAAACAAACTAAAACGCCGCCTTACATCGTTCGTGCCGAAATAAATTAAAAATGATAATCAGCTCGCAAAAGCTTAATTCTCCACTGCCTCAAAACCGACGGGTTCGTGGAAACTATAAAAAACCTATAAAATGGCGGCCGCCAACGGTACCGCGAGTTTACAAAAAAACGCGTATTAAGACTGAAATATAGGTTACCAGCATTTTGATTCTACCTGCTTTCATTTTGTGAAAAAAATACAGTAATTGCCGAAGCAATTTTCAATTACAATGACACAGAAGTAACTTTTTTTTTAATAATTCAGACTTTCAACTACTTATATGTTCAAGACCTTACAGGATATGAACATCGAATGTTTTACTTACAAAATACTAATCTTTATGTTGTTTAAGAAAACTGCTTGTTCTTTCTATTCATTGCAGTATCTGAGTTAGAATATATCGCAACTGTAATTTAAAAAGTTGAAAACTCGACCCGACGTCCCGTACCCTTTTGATCCCTTCACATAAAGACTCACAGGCATACATTAGCAAAAATTCGGTCCTTTATATTCTTTTTTATGTAAGTGAGGGCAAGGAAATTGTGGGGCCACATGGAGGGGCTGTGGGGTGCTGGGCGGGGCGATGCAGCTGCACCGGCATGACAGCTAGGGCTCCACCGCGGCCTGATGCGTTCAGTCGCGACGCGCACTTCATTACGTACACGTCACTGCGACTATCCGAATTTCGAACACGCGAGCGCAGGAATTCCAATCGGAACGCGCTTGACAGTCCTCAATTTTTTTTATTCCATATTTTTTTCTATTCTAGCCAGTGTTTTCTATTTTACTTATGATAATGATATATTATTGAGTAATAGTGAAGTTTGTAATTGGCGGGTTAATGTGTGCGAGTGAGAAGGGAGATATGGAGAGTCCAGGCGAGGATACGGGACGGGGTGCTCCCCCGCACACCCCCGCGCAACCGAACGGGTCCAATAAGATCATCGGTCGTAACGTGAATGGGACCAGTAAGTCACAATATAGTAAAAACAAGTTATTATTTAAAGTTAATTAAGACCAAAAAATAGAGTCATTTTAAATAACTGGTAATGAGCAAGAACTTGTCTTATGGATCTTACCTTTTTAAATTTATAATAAATATATCTTATTTTTTGTTCCTTAATATGCAAATTATCTTTAAGTCAAACTAATAAAACTATTGTACAAAATATTGTCTTTTAAAATTATTATACTAATACTAAAATAGGAAGAAAACAAAAAAAATATTACTATATTTTTTTTTGTTTTCATTTAACAAAATACAAGTTTACTTTTGGTATGGTTAAACTACATATGTATTAGTATAATGACCTTATAATGATTCCCTTATCTCTTCATGTACTCGACCAAAGTAACTTAATACATCACATAAATATTACACTTTGAATGTATTTAACCGTTTCTTTTAATAATTAACCACGTGACACTTAAAAATAATGGTTTACCCTTTCACAAAAAAAGTCCGATTATTGAACGTTAATTATTATAATTTTTAATTTAATATGCATCTGTCATGTGTCATAAAATTCTTAGCGTAACTTTGTCCGAATACAATAAAAAAATAAAAAGTACACGCTACAGATAAAAAAAAAATGTCCAAGAAGACAGGATATAAGTTTTACTATTGATCAAGTTGGTATGGTCACATTGAATAAATAAGAAATTATCGAAGTATTTCTCACCTTTGTAAATTAAACATTGTGGTATGTTTAATTTGTTCTATACGATGAATGTTAATTAGTTACGAGATAATCGGAAATCGAATTCTAAAATTCAAGATATGATCTAAATGTGAATTTAAATTTAATCGTATATTTATATTATAGTTTTGTTTAAATTTGAACTCAACAAAAATATATATATAAATACGTAGATTATAAATTAAATATATTTTATAAAAATATACTATCTACATAAGAGATACATATATGGACAGCTATCTACATAATAATTGAATAACTCCACGAGTAAGCTAGCAATATCAATGTTTAATATTCGAATGTTACGCATTGGGTCGAACTGACACTCATTTTTTTTATTAATAGAAGACAAAGGCCACGACGTGTAAGTCACTGTAGAAGTTTTATGTATAATGTGTACCCAATTTCTTAAAAAAATGTCCGCCGTGCCTGTAATTACAAATAATGTAAAAGCAATATTTTTATTGCTATCGTTGAATAACGGTCGAGTGGGTGTTTCCACAGATGGGTCTGAACAATACCCTACCACCCACAATAACACAATATTACATAATATTATAGAAACAATATATTCCCAAAGATAAGTAAAGGTCAGGATACATTTTTTCTTCGTCCCATTTTATAATAGATTAAAACATAATTTAAAAATTCTATCTTTTATTTATATGGCGAATACCAAATTCGGATCAAAAAATGAACTCGATCGTACTAGTTATATTTTTAGACATTGAATAAATAAAGAAATTTACTTTGGTATTTAGCACCTTTGCAAATTAATTGTGTGCCATGGAATGATCAATTAATGAATTCCATCAAGGAGTGTAATTTATTTTTTATTCACTTGTCAATACTAATGTCAATAAAGGTCTCATATGATAATTGAAGTGCTCGCATTTGAATCGTTAAGTGACGAAAAAATGACAATTCGAATTTATTATTTTAATATAAAAAAATAAATTATCAAATGTCAAATTTTGAAAAAAAAACTAAAAGTAGGTATAATTTTATCGTTATGTTGTTTTTGATTATTTTTAGAAATATAATCTAAAAATTCCTAATTTGAAATCGATTAATTTCCTACGGGTTATCTGTATTATTTGACAATGACGTCTTATTTTTCAATCAACTAACATTACATATTGATTTTGCAGAAAAAAAGGTATATAATTTTATTGGTGAAAATGTTTGTTAAAAATAACTAAGCAATAATGCAATAACTAACAAATTTTTTTTTTTTTACTGTAGAAATATTCTACTGAAACTTTATACATACCTACTTAGTTAATTCAGTAAAATAAACATCTTTTTTAATAAGTATAGACGGTTTGGCAGAATGATTGTGGACTCAAGCCGCTGTACATACACAGTAAAAAAAAGGAAAATGACAGTATTTGCATTCTGTTTCATTGACGTATGTACTTTTGTTAATAATATCTTGGTCGAGACTTGTGATGCGATTATGGTTTTATTTATTAATATTTTATATAAGTTATTGATATTACTATATATTCAGCCTCTAAAATGTTGATAGATTTTTAAAAATGTTGTATAGTTCTCTTGTTTAGTTGGGTTATATTATTATATTTTTATTAAATATATGCGTATCTTGTGACGTATATCGTTGGTACTTGATTAAAAAATCATTACAATGGGCTATCCCCAGTGGTATTAGGCGAATTAATAATCTGCTTCGGTTAAAGTAAATTAAACATGTCGAATTCGAAACAATACTATATTGTATAGAAATAATAGTAAAATTGTAAGTATATGAGAATAAATAAATGCTACATAAGTCAAAAGCATATACTTTGAATTATGATGTTTTTACTGAAACATTAAGTGCCTCCTAATTTACCCACTCGAGGAGTAAATTAAATTAAATAGCCTATCTCCATACCAAATTTCATCTAAATCGGTTCAGCAGTTTATGCGTGCAGAGGGAACAGACTTACTTTCCCATTTATAATATTAGCATAGATTAATAAATTTGCTTACGGATAAGCCCGTCGTCGTTTCTTTTTAGAACTTATTTCCTTCTTATTTTCGAACCGTATGTTTGACAATTGATTAGTAAGCGTAAGGCTGTCCACACACGGCACTGTAAAGGCGACGGTCGACTCAGGCTGTGTAATGAACTAAACTGAAATATTTTGTACTAGCGACCCGCTCCGACTTTGCACGGGTGCAATTTATTAATAAAGAAAATTATATGATGTGAATATAATTTAAACCTTATAGCACTTGGGCATAACGTACATTATTACCTGTGGAAACAGAATAGAATTGGATCATTGGTTCTGATTATCTTCTTTATGCAAACAAACAAGTTTTATCTCTTTATAATTCGTGTAACTTTTACGGTTTTTATAGCGCACGCCAAAATACCTTGTAGATAACATAAATTTTTCCACTTATCCTTATATTGCGCACAATTTAATATAATTATCAATATTTTTATGATTTATAGTCTAGTTGTCGCGTGTATGAAAGCGGCCTTATAAATGCAAAGGCAATTACGAAAACCGCCTACCACAACTTTTGCGTCACCGTCTGTAAACATCCTAATGCTTATATATTGAATGAACATTTTGACACTAAGTGTCAATTAGGTCAAATGAGGCCAATTAGGTTAACCACTTCATGCATCATTCCCTTTTTTATATTATTTTTTAGTGTTTTGTGAAGTTTCACTTTAAGTAAAATTTGTCATACTTTTCCGACCGACCTGCTGACGTAATCTGTTCGGAGATCCTCTTGCTGTTTCACGGCATCATATGCCGATACTCAGTTTAACTATAATACGGTTGCGACTAACACGAACAAAATATTCAGTCGGCTAATACGAGCTCGATTGGCTTAATGACGCCAGTCGCTTGTCATAGCTGAAATTAAAAAAAAAAGTAACCATAAATAACAGACGAAGTCACATTCTGGAGTTAGCGAACACAGTCTCGATTGCAACCAATGAAAAGGCATGTTTTTGTTCGCATTGCATTTCCTACAACAATCAGGCTGTTTTTTACGAGACATAATTCCGAATGATAAACATTAAACAAAAACATGGAACTAGCCATGGAACAGCGATCGATAGAAATGCCGCGCACTTGGAATTCATCGATACATTGTAATACTATAAAAGAACGTCGCACCGCCGTGTCCGTCTGTTTGAACGCGATATACTTAAAAAAATACAAACGTAATTTTATACGGTTTTTACTAATGGACGGTGTGTTTCAAGAGGAAGGTACATTTCATTTAGGTTTTGTGTATGATGATGATTATTGATGACTTGGTGGTAGGGCTTTGTGCAAGCCCGGCTGGGTAGGTACCACCCACGTATCAGATATTCTACCGCCAAACAGCAGTACTCAGTATTATTGTGTTCCGGTTTGAAGGGTGACTGAGCGAGTGTAACTACAGGCACAAGGGACATAACATATTAGTTCCCTAGATCGGTGGCGCATTGGTGATGTAAGGAATGGTTAATATTTCTTACAGCGCCATTGTCTGTAGGCGGTGGTGACCACTTACCATCAGGTGGTCCATTTGCTCGTCCGCCTACCGATACCATAAAAAAGATGACGAAACTATTCCGACTAGGAGTTTTATTGACGTGCACAGTAGACCGATAGATGTAGATCATTATTCCACTCGAGTCCATATAAACAAACCTTAGACTTACCTTGCGATTTGCTAATAGTCCTGCTATGTACACTACAAACAGTTCTTAATTAATACATCTTTATTTATAATACAACACTAATCAACTTAACTAATTATGTCCACATTAATTTTACTACCAACATTCCGATAATAACTCAACGGACATCCAAAATGCTATTTTTTTTCGGAAACCCATAAATTATTCCGGATCTCAGCCAATGATGATACATTAACTAAATGTCAATTTTTTTTTTATTTGTCTTTGTCTTGTGGTTATAATAGGCTGTAGTTTGTGTGTCTGTATGTAGACAAATGCCATTTCTCTGGAACCGTACAGTTCCGTGCTACGTTACAAAGAGAATTCCCATCACATGCGATGGGATTCGAAGCCGTTGCGAGGTAATTTGTGTTTTTCTGCGCCATCGGGGCCGCCGCTTTGTCTTAGGATGACTTTTTGTATGCCACTCTGCTTCTTAATGTTTCTACGCTTGGATCAGAGTGTCTTGATACTTGATTGTTGTGGTTAATTGATTTATTTACAGAGGTAATGTATAAAGACTCATCAATCTGTACCAGCGGGTTGTGATAATGTTATTATTCTTAAGTATTTAACGAGTTCGTACTAATAATATATAAATTTATATTTTTCATAAAGGTTTCTACTATAATTATGATACTTAATAAGCTAGTAATTTTATTTATATTATATTAAGCTAGGGAATTGTTTTCATGTAAACAGTCAGTATAAACATATTTAAGCATGTATTGCTTATTAAATTGATAAAAAATATACTCATGCAACACTAGCAAAACTCGACAGACTTAGGTATGTTTAAATATAACAATTTCATAGCGACCAGCTAATCAATATATAAAAGTATATCCTGTAACGTGCAAAAAGATGCTAGTTTCAAATTTTTTGTAAAATTCTTCATTATAAAATACATTAATCTGAGAGCATTCATTGTAATTTATTAATCTCTTATATATTTGCGATCAATAAACTGGCTTCGAAGTATTAATCTCAAATATATATTAATTTATATAATTATAAATAAATTACATTTATATTTTTAAACAGAAAGGGTATAAAGTTGATATAAATGGATTTGTTTAAAGTAAATTAAATATATTTATAAGTTACGGTAGAAATGTAATAATCATTTCGTTTTAATACTATAAATGATACTAATAACGCTTTATAATCACATAGTATGAATTTCTATCAATCAATATAAATTATAGTTCGATCATGCAACTGTAAGTATCCTAGAATTGAACGTTTAGTATCAAAACTGGTTGGTCGATGTACAAATAGTCGATGCAAAAACCGGAGTCTGTATGGAGATCGGAAAAACCGTGGAAATGTGGGAAAAACAACGCTCACATGCTACAGAGCAAAAAAGTTGCACTCACAAGTGTAGCAGTGGTTCTGTACACTGCTCGCCGCGTGGCTTTATTTCATTTTTTTTTTAAACTTTTTTTTTATAAATTTAAGTTTTTTTCTTTTTTTTCTTAAGTTATAGATCGATCAATAAAATCGATATTTCTATTGAAAGGTTATTATTTAAATAATAATATCATCATTACTCGTAGTTCGCATTCACATTGCCTACATTTATAAATGTAATTTATTTATTTATTGGAAAAGTTACACCATCAACTTATCCCTAAGCACTTAAAATTAATGTCTGACTTGGGTAACATACAAAGTGATACGTCTTTAAAGGTGTAAACAACATTGACTTAATACATTTTTTTATATCTTACTCTATAATTATATTATAAAAAAATGCAATAGTTTGCGTGTTAGAATGCTGGCTCAATCACGCTAAATTAACTTTGGCATAAAAGTTGTTGTCTTGGAATGGGAAATAGTTTTTTTTTTATCATATGGAGTCGGCTATTTTCTAATAAAACGTCAAAAAATATGACATAAAAACATTACAAGAACAGCAATTCAACATAATTTTGTGAGCTAATTGCTTTGCCAATAGTTCGTGTATCTGTTCAAATTGTAGTTACTAAAATCAATTAGATTCCCTCGACATCCAACGTTCTGAAACATTTATCTTGTAAAATATTATGTAGAGTATTTTGATTGGATTTCATAGAAATAAATTATATTATTGAAAAGTCAATTTTTTTTCTACTAACCATAAAAAAACAAGCAAGTTTTATATACCTAATAACCTCGCTATTTAGTTACGATAAGTGAATTTTTTGCGCTTAAAAATATTTTATATTTTAAGGCGATTGTAATTTTTTTTCTTAGCTTCGTACGAACGGGCTAAAGAAATGTTATGTAAATATTTTATAAAATGCAACCGACAAAAACAAATCATGCCTCGCTTTATAAACCTATGCCTGAAAAACACGAAACAAAATGGCGGACGATAAAAAAAATCCATAAAGAGCGAAGCGTTTACGCAGTGTTCCGTATGTTAGTTGAGATCATTTTGACGTTAAATAGATAAAGTATTATTTTATTTTGATATTGGTATTTCATTATAATTCTGTGGTTAAACTAAATTAAAAAAAAAAACAGTGCTTAGAGACACATTTTAATACTACGTTAAGTTATAAAATGATATTTTAATATCAATAATATTAATTTAAAATATCCCGTATTATTGCAAAAAATATTCACATCGATGCGATTGTCTGCGTGTGTGTTGCCTTATAAATATAAATTGCATAACATTATACCAATGTTGTTTTTATAAAACCATGATGCATGGAATTAATTTAAATTTATTTATTTATGATATTTGAAATATTTAAAAAAAATATATATTTCGATAAGTGATAGTGTATTTGTATATGTTTATAAGCAAAAAGGTTTTTGTTTAACTATACTGGCAAAGTAATTACGACGCCAATAAATTTAATAAAAAAACGTAATAATACACGTATACAGTAACTATAATATAGTTTATTATAAGCTGTGACTGTTGTAGAGACTATATATAGGACAAAATTTCAACTAGAACTGTTTTCGGTTGATATAGCCCCGTTTTATGAATTCTCAAAATCGGTTGTATAGACAATAAATTCCACTCATTAAAAAATGCCATTTATAAATTATTTCAGTAATTTTAAAGTTAAATAACAAAAAGTACTATGTAGTATAGATTAAATACATTTTAATTAAATAATTATTTATACAAACCATATATAAAGAAAATCTTTTAATTCCAAGCTCATTTATCGATATTATTATAAATGCAAGAGTAACTCTGTTTCTCTGCCTGTTGCTCTTTTACGGCCAAACCACTGAACCTTGATACGAATCAATTAATTTAATGAAATTTCTAACATCTACCCCCTAAAACGTAAGCAAATCCTCGGATGGCAAGTAGTCATGTATGTAATCTTGTACGATATAATATAGTTTATTTATTAGCACATGTTTTTAATAAGCTTTAAATTTGTTTATTCGTATGAAGAACCCCTCGTAAAAGCGTACGGACTTCTATTAAGCTCCAGTGCTTTACTTGTGTATAAGTTTTTTGCGGACAGACGGCTCGGAGCCTCTTCAAGAATGGATTAAGGAGTCGACGGTACCTTTGTATTGATCGTTTTTATAGAAATATTTATCACAATTTTATCTGTGTGGTCAACAGATAGTACGTTGTGGGGTTATGCCCCAGTCCTGGGCAAAGGAAACTCATCATGGATGATTTTCCGTTACGGTCCTTAACGCAATTTTTAAAGTTTTTAAAATTAGTACCAGAGTCTTATAATATTGAATATTTAATTGATATTGTATTGTATGAACTGCTACCCTTGGAAAATGATTTAGCAGAAAGTTATCTTTAGTGCCGATAAAAAACCATAGACACGATTTTTATATAAATAGTAACTGTTATCTGGTCGCTGGACATTTGAGAAAAAAAGGGGAAAGGATACCGTTGATTCAAAAAACTAATAGCCACTATATACGGACGTTCAGTTTCACGTGATTGACGCACAGAGAAAATAAATATCATTTTATATATATATAGATATAAATTTTGATTAAAATAGAGAAGCTGGCTAGCTAGATGTTTTTTTTTTTTAAGTTTTTAAATATTCGATCGAAAACTCACCTCGCCCTTAAACGTAGGATGGAATAATCTGCATATTATGTAGATTGCTTTAAAAAATTTACGCCATTTCGCACGATAGTACTAAAAAAATGTCTTGCTTATTTTTTAGGTTATTTCTTTATGACTAGTCCAAGAAACATACCATTTACGTTATTTGAAAGATCAATATAATAACTATTTATACTTGACTACCACCTTAGTTCATAGGGACGGTGGTTGGCAATTCGAATGATAACATTAATACCGTTTACAGTCCCAACGTCTATGGATGGTGACCTCTTATTGTTATTGTCATCTCATCACCATTGTATTAATCATCTCGCCTCATATACGAGCATTTTCAACTCTTGGCTATTTTAAATGAGAGAAGAGGGGGAGGGGGAGGTTACAAGTAATTATACTATATTTACGTTTTCATATTCAACACATTGGATCGGATAAAGTATATTATATGTTTATTAGTGGATAAGCAGACTAGCAAAATAGCCTTTTTAGGCTGGGGTAGGGGGGGGATAATGGCCTTTAGTGGTTACAACAGGACAATTCTTAAAATAAATAACTTCTAAATCAAAATATACTTTATTCGAATAGGCTTTTACAAGCACTTTGAAATCGTCATTTTACAAACTATATTAAGTGAAGCTACCACTAGCGAGAAGAACCGACAAGAAACTCAGTTTACTCTTTTTCAACATTTAAAAATACAAAGTTATGTTACTTAAATACAATTATATATGTATATAATAATAAATACTGCCTGGAAGTCAACAAATATTAGCTCCACGCTTTTTTAATCATCCATATAATCTTGTATTGAATAATATGCCTTCTTTACCAATGTATTTTTCACAAATGATTTGAATTTATGAATCGACAAAGATAAAAATATCTGCGGAATTGTATTATAGAAACGGATACCTTGCCCCAAGTAGGATTTATTGATTTTGCGCAGTCGGAAACTTGGCTTTATATTCTAATGACACGTTCATGATTACTTGTTCATGACTACTTATTCATATCGGTTACGATCCCGATTATATTCCGATTCAACTTTGACCGACCTGCACACTTGACACCAACGCCCCCCCTCCCACATAGACGAATTCGCGGACTATAAAATATTATTAAATAATCATTAAATTAACCAAATTTAATAAAACAGGACAATCACTGTGGGACAATGAGATCTAAGATTGTATGTCTCTTGTGTCTACAGACATAAAATCCATTGGGTCACTCACCATTCGAATAGTTAAACAGCAATTTTAATTAAAATACAAAAAATGTTTGGTGGATTAATTAAATCAGAATGTCATCATAAAATATGCAATATTCACTTCAATAATAAATTCAGAATAGAATTTGGAACTAATGTTAAATTTAAAATGATTTTATTGTAAGTGATTAGGCGAACTTAAATCTTAACTCAATTAATTTAATCATTATATTTGAATATAATAAAATATTACTCATAGTCGCCATTGTTATGATTTCGTTTATTTTAATGATAATAAAGGTTTTTAGATATGCCATAAGATTTGAAAAGAGAACGGATAGGCAAAGATGCATTAGTAAACAGTGCAACATAGGTAGTCCAAGTTTTTGTTGAATCTTTTTTCAAGTCTTTTGTACTTTTCGAGTTGGCTTATTTAACAATGCTGTTGTGTGAATATGCAAATCGTATTTAATTGTCTTGCGGTAGCCGCTTTTTATTGTTTGTTCCACAGTCCGTTCGGATCAGTCGACTCGTTTGAGTGACGCATCTGTCATTTCAAATATTAAAACGTTCCATTTGCCGCGTTCGAAAAAAACGGAAATGATTCAAAGCGACTTGCTTTTTATAAAAGCAAGTGAAGATTCAATGATAGATTTTTTAACGGTCTATCGTGAATGTGTAATGTAGTATCAAGGAACGAACTTTCAAGTTTTTCAGATATTCGCCATCGATAATGCATGGCTGAATTTTCATGAGCGCAATATTTATAGGCACAATTATGTCTGGCTTTGCGCCCTCGCCATATACTCCTCATTGATAATAATACAAAAACTGTCGCCGACAGCACAAATATACCTTTATCGAATCGGTATTTTTTTTACCGTTGTTAATTCCACACATAATGGTCGGAGTCAAATGACCGGGCGGCAATAAGAAATCGCGAGAATTTTAGCGATGCCCGCGCAGTCTTTTAAGCGCGTTTTTTGCTGGGACGGGTTCGGACGACGGCGGTTTTCGAAGTTTTTTGCAAAACCCCGATGAAAACCGTAATGGCATTTTATCGTGCATAAGAGCGGGCGGAATCATTAATTATTTATAATAGGCGGCTAGCGCCGAATCGCGACCGCCATGTTAATTTCGTCGGTCGCATCGCCAATTTTTCCCCGACGACATTTTCGCGCGCTGTCATTTTAGAATTTTTTACGTCTAGGAACAGAATGTTTGGTTTTTAGTTCTTGCCACAAGCCCTTTCATAAACGTTCTGAAAGTGGGTCGCGTCAATCATAATGAGAATATAATAAATATTATTATATAATATCGGATTGAGTCATGTTTTTAGTAAATTGTAAATGCAAGTGCAACGTTATAATTTTCAATTATGAATTTAGATGAAACGATATAGTTTAAAAATTAGAACGGTATTGCCAGCATGCAATCGATTGCTATAAAAATAAGGTTTTTGTAATTAGTTAAAATAATTGTGTATAATATAAATATAATGTTGTATCAAAATATATATAAATCAAAAATTCGTTACTTATTTTGATTTAAAGGATTATTAAAGTTACACAAAACATTAGATTTTGTATGCTTATTTAATCTGTTAATTCAGTTAATTAATGAATCGTACGGAAGCAAATCGATTGATTTTAATAAAACCCTGACAAAGTAATAAAGATTTTTTCTTATACGCTTTTTATGTCAATGTACCGGTAAAATTCAAGTAGTAAATTTGCATACACTGTATATGTCTGCCTGGTTGGTCTAAGTGCTCGAAAACGCCGTTGATCCCGAGATCTTGGGTTCAAATACATCTGGCCGATGAATGTTCATGGAGTTTTCAGCCGAAAAAGTCTCAGTACCATCTCGGAGTCTGAAAGTTGAAAATATGTAAACTGCCACGTCTCGGACAGCAAGTAAAACCGATGGTCCTACGCCTGAACTCTCCCCGGTCGTTTCGGATATCTGCATCTTACTGAAGGTTTCTACTGGATTAAAAAAAAGAGGCTAGTTTAGAAGGGCTGCACATTCCAAGAGAAAAATGGGTTAGTAGGTAGAGTAACAGCATGGACTTAGGATATTTTCAAGTAGTGTTTATTCTCCTGTGCCTCTGAAATCGTGTAAGGCCGTTGGTTCTGCGCCTCAACTGTTACCGGTCGTTCGGCCGTCCCATCGGATTATTAGAGTGAGGGAATAGAGTGAACTTCTGTTGGCGTATACATTTGTACACTATTTTTCACTTAATTTGCTAGCCTCTCTTAAGAATGACTGCTACGGGCGAAATCAGCCAGTAGGACAACATCGTCATAATTCGTCAGTGGAAATGAAGAAAAGCTTAAGACCCAAATTTTACTTTTGGAAAATGAGGGTTAAAGTTAAGCTAGTAAACCTCATTTCCCAAAAGCACTATTAGGCGCTTTACTATTTATTTCTTAACACTGAGGATATTGTAATTTATCATTGTTACAATTTTCTGTTATATCCTCTCGTGAAGTTGAGCAATAAAATATTAATATATAATTTTGCTATACACCACGACTAGGAAATTGTTAAATTTCATGCAGTCTCTTTCGAACTAAAACATTAGAAAGAGAAGCCAAGTATTTCAGTACTCTTAAATTAGTGAATTGATTGAGTTAACTGATTTTACATTTGATTGATTAATATATTAATTTTATAATTCAAATCCATCGTGAATAATTACAGCTTATTGTTGGTTTATCTTGAAATAATCTTCGTTCCGAACCGGTGTTAGCTTTGAGTTTAAATAATCTTGTAAATGACGATCCAAAATTTACTCAGTGGTAAGGATTTGTGCAAGGCTGTCTGGGTAGGTACCACCCACTCAACAGATATTCTACCGGCAATATTTAGTATTGTTGTATAAAGGTAATATAATGCCTTAGTTCGGTAGGTAGATGTTGCATTCTTCAATGCGTCGAAAAGTATTGCTTTATAAGGGATGACACAACATCTTTATCTTGGGTTATGCATTGGGCTACCTAAGGAATTATTAACATTTCTTACAGTGCCAATGAGTAGTTCGATGGTGACCACTTACCACCGGGTGGCCCACTTGCTCATACCCTTACCTATATTTTAAAAATGGTATTCATTAATCCGGCTTTGATCAAGTTTAATTTGATTTATCGAATTCGAGTTTATTGCATTTTAAAAACAAAACGAGTGGGATAAAATATATCAAGCTTGGTGTAAACTTTTAACGGGGACACAGATTATAAACATAAAACTTCAACTTTTTACGCAGCTCCCATATGTAGTTTTGCAAAACCAGTAAAGCCCGTTCGGAAACATCGATTTTTTGCGTTAACGATTATATCGATTTTAAAATCACTTAATTTTTTACGGCTGGCAATAAAACGTATGAAATTATATTAAGTATGTATTTAATGAGGCCGTATGTCTCCCTTACATTGTCGTTACAACGTCACCTTGTGATAATGACGATAAAAAATTAAGAGATTGTGTAAGGTAATACATATTATTTTTATTATTATTTTTTTTTTATATAAAGTTTACTTCTGACATTTTTTTACTACATGTGTTGATAGAAAAAATTGTGTTGTGATGTATGATGGATTTTTAAGTAATATCAATAATTCATTACTATAATTAAGTAATTGTGTAATAAACGATTGATGATCAATTCCTAGTAGTTTAGTTTAATTGGATCTAAACATCATAAGAAATGTCGTGTCAGCTATGATGACATTTCTTATCCACTGGACCAACTCGACTCTATAATATAACCAATACTTAATTCAAAAAGCTATAAAAAACCATTAACCCCTTCTAACGTCCACCCTGATTTGAAGGAATGGCCAAGTCCGATCTAATCTCAATTTGGCAGCTGTCGGGCAGATGTTCCCGCGTTTTGACGGACGACTGAATGAAAAACACGATCAATCAATGAAATATACACTTTATTCCTATAACTTAGATTCCTATTTACCTTGTTGCGATATTTCAAAACAGATAATAGTACCTTTGTTACGAATAAAATGTTACAAACAAAAAAGAACTCTTCGTAATCGGTGAAAGATTCAAATCACGTTGACATGTGAATGATGAGGTCATTGACCTTACCATAGAGTAAATATTGATAAATTGACAGATTGCTTGACTTCTGACAGGTGAAAACGTTCGGTTGATGGGTTGCGAATTTTGGATTTATTTTTTGATACGTAATTAGCTGGTAGTTGCTGCGTTTTTAACAGCCTCACATTTTACCTTAAAGTTTCATCGCAAATTAAATGAATATACTTAAATTATAGCCGTAACAATGTTTTTATTTTAAATACATATTTTATTTCAGTGAGTAACACTTATAATATTGTTTTTTTTTTACTTTATATTATATTTATTTTCATATAAGCGATTAATATCCGTCAAAACTAGAGAAAGGGTTAACTTTCAATTTCTTGTTTTAATTAACGATCTTAACACATGTTTGGACTGTCTGTTTGTCACGCTTTCTATAACCAATGAACTTTAAAATTAGAAGTATTCCTCAACCCTTTACCACCTGTCGATTGAAAAAACTATCTTAGTGTACGTTTTAGTTCCTTTGAAATAGGTACTTGGCTAGTCGTATTATAATATTACGTTTGATGTTCTTAAAACTATTTTTTACCGTTTGAAGATTCATAATTGTCATGGTTGCTGATAGGGCTGGATTTAGTAGTGTGAGGGCATCAGAGGAGTGGGTAAATTGAATTATTTTTTCAGTATACCCTACTGAAAAAATATACAGGGTTATTGGTAATTCGACGTATTCCAGTTAGGAGTATTACCTCCTATTTGGTGGATTTTTGTCCACTTTTTCACTCCAATAATGTTTATTGTGATAGTAATACCATCTTGATCAAATTTGAATTGGTCGTTCCCGAGGATTTTTTTCAAAAAAGATGCATCTTCTAAATCCTCATTAAGTATGAATCTACAGAAAGCAACACTTCTTTCAGCATCCTCTTTCCACTTTCCACTTTCCACCAGCGTCCTATCTGATCATTTTATTTGGTTTGCTTTGAAATAAATTCCTAGTTTTATACATTTTCGGAAAGCTAAGTAAACGATTACATAATAACATAACATAATCAGCCTGTAAATTTCCCACTGCTGGGCTAAGGCCTCCTCTCCCGTTGAGGAGAAGGTATGGAGCATATTCCACCACGCTGCTCCAATGCGGGTTGGTGGAATACACATGTGGCAGAATTTCGTTGAAATTAGACACATGCAGGTTTCCTCACGATGTTTTCCTTCACCGCCGAGCACGAGATGAATTATAAACACAAATTAAGCACATGAAAACTCAGTGGTGCCTGCCTGGGTTTGAACCCGAGATCATCGGTTAAGATGCACGCGTTCTAACCACTGGGCCATCTCGGCTAGTAAACGATTATGTTTTTAAAATAATCTGCAGAACAAGTTTCATAATGTTTTTTTTTTGTTTTTCAGGCATATTTGAATGAAAAAAATATTGAAATAATATCGTTTTCCGTCTCGCATTTTTAAATTTGGACCGATAATTATTGTTTAAATATTGAAAAAGTTCCAGTTATTAATCGTTTTTATAAATCAGAAGAAAAAAATAGATTTTAATTGATACCTTTTTTAAATAAATTTTTGAAGTTGCATTTTTGACTTATTTTGAAAAAATCTAAAGAACGCGATAACTCAAAAATGGTTCACTTTTGCATTACCATTAAACCTGTATATTTTTTTAAATTTCAAATTTTTTTTTGCGATATGGAAATATAGTAATAGATACAAAATACACGAACTATACTTGTATTTTACTATATCTACATGCTATGTGCTATGTATTTACTTGTCGGAATTGGATTTTTATTATTAAAATCGCAGTAATATCTCGTCGAGGCCCTGGTGATGTAGCCCTGGATGCCTTCCCCAAGTTTTTTGTTATATTTGACCACTACGGGCTGGGGATTCAAAGGTGTCAGTTTTTCAAATTTAATTTCCTTTACCAATGAAAAATAAACATAAATTATGTTCATGAAATTTCACCCGATTTTAAACCGGAATCTTCGTTTAAGATTCACGTGTTCTTACATCGTAGTTCAAAACCTTCGGCTTTTATTCGTTTAAAAGTCTTCGTTATTTAAAACATGGCATTTGTAATTGTTCTGTAAATAGTATTTATATTTATTCGACGGCTTAAGAATTTACGTACAGTAAAAAATAGTTCTATAGTTATGATAAGCGACGTGGTAAAAATAAAAAAAAAAGTAACTTTAAAAAACCGAATTCATAGACAGACTAAAAATACTTTTAAGCGTCAGTTGTTCATCTTCCCGCCTTTTTTTTGACGTCGACGACCACAGAAGTTTGTTTTATTTCTTTTTAATTGTCATCTAAATTTTTTGGTGAGGATGCGAGTGTTTTTACAAACGTTAACTGATTTTACTGGGCAACGTATCGGAAATAGCATGTGTCTAAGTTCAATCATTCCGATTTTATTGTGCTGTATAATTTGTTTTTACTATTTTATTTCCGAATTGTTTTTAAAAGGGTTTTGTTTATGTGTTGGTTTTTATAGATTTGTAATGCGTATTAAATTGGTAATAGAACCTCCCATGAAGAGTTTAAAGTAGTAGATAGTTATATAGTCGTATTTGATTTTTGATCGTTGACTTATTTAAAGCTTTTTTTTATAGAATCAGGTGACCTTGTACTATTTATATTTTACTGTTAATATCGAATAGTTAGAGCCTATTAAGACGATGGTGATCATTACATCTGGTATCCAATTTTGCCCCTCCGTTTATTTTATTTTATATAAATAAATCGGCAATATGTACGTTAACAATATTTTTTGTTTAATATAAAGTATGCTATTCAACATCAATATGACATTTTTTTGAAAAATAAATTTTATTTTCGGCTCAAAATATTTTTTCAAAACGTCTACGTACCCTTTTCTTTTTTTTTTGTTGATTTCGTCACCTGTAACAGAGGAAGAGGCACCGTGAGGGTTCATGGAAAAAAAGAAAAAAAAGCGTTCTAATGATCCAAACGTGGGAATAAGTTGGTGTAGAGCTAAATAGTTTTTATATCTTCAAGCGTTAATAGTGTACGCTGGGAGAAGTAACATTTGTTATTACTTGTAATGAGTATTATTTGATACGGCCAATGGAACACCTGGATTTCAACCAAACGTTTAAATCTGTGCGATTCAATCACTAATTTTGTGTCCAGAATACATCTCATACAATAAATGCTATTATGATCAAGTTCTCCTGTCTAACTTTGGTTATGGTGGTGGTAGATATTATGATGTAAAAATATGCGCTCACTTGACTAGTGAACTCTGTGTCCTCACTTTTATAGTCCGAAGGAAGTGCAACCCGTCAAGTTTAGCAATCAAGGGCAGGACTAACGGAGTCACTTGATAACCGAAGCACGGGAGTATCAAGGGTCAACTTTTCAAAGAGAAATAGAAATTCCTGAGTTATAATGGCCTAAATTGAAAATTCGAAACCAGCAGCCATCTTTGCCACTAGACCGAAAAGGATGTTTTTAAAATATTTAATTCACGACGATAGTTTACATTACGGGCACTTTGAGCTATAGACGGAAATTAACCATTTCGTGTAATTACTATTTCTTATTAATGTTAATAATTACTTACAAAATTCTCCGACTTGAATCTTTTTATTTCCATAAAAACATTTAAAACATACCATCGAGTCATTAAGACAACGCACCTTCAGCGTTTGAATCAGATAATATTTTTTATCGGCCCCATTTATTATTCATTCCTCGAGCAATAACTCTTTTTATCAAGACAAATGTCCACTCGCGACCCCATTTTAAGGTTTTTTATACTACCCTCCTATGTTCCTCTTTTTCTGTATGGTCATATTTAATGTTCTCACGGAAGAGGCTGAATGTGGGCTGAATGGACTATCACATGACTTTAAGAATAAAAAACACGGAAGGGTTGCCAGTAGTGAAATTATTAGTTTGTTTATAAGGTGCAGTCTGTGGGAATAAATGACCCCTGTTTATTTATGATTTTTTAACATCCGGGAAGATGTTTAAACGGTTTTAATGAGAGGATGTGGACGGACAAAAAGTATCCACATGGACCGGACCGTCATGTTCGGATAGAGCTTACAGCACTTATTTAATAAGACTCATTATATTTAAGTACACTTGCCATTGATTTTATGTCTCGCAATGTTCAAAAGCTTAAAAAAATAGCTATATATTAATTAATTCGTTTTATTGTCATTAATAGTGTCAAATTTATTAAATTATTTGTTGCGCTTTTATTTAAATTTAAAGTATGTATAAACTCAATCGTTTGCTTGTAAATATGAAGTCATAATCGTACATACAATTTATTTTCCGCGCTTCTTTTTATGGTATAATTAGGTGGACAGGCAAATGGGCCACCTGATCGGAAGCGGCCACCGTCCATAGACAATAGCAAGAAAGAAATATTAGCCATTCCTTAGATCGCCAATGCGCCACCTTGGGAACTAAAATGTAATGTCCCTTGTTCTTTGCGGCAACCCAGACGGGTTTGCGCAATACTCTATCTGTAGAAAATTAAATAAACTTATGCTTGGTAATTACAATTAACTTAACTAATTTACTAAAACGCATTATTATAAGCGAGGATTTTGTAGTCAAATTTCAAGATCGCATTTAAATGCAACGGATTATGTAAAGCTCACGATGTATACATTCGTGTAAATTGATCGCGTAATACTAGGTTAAATAATTGAAAATATAAAAGAAACCTTTAAATAGGGCATATTTATAATGTCAGTGTGTCGAGTGTGGACGGAAAGCAAACATTTGGTTAAACAGTTCACGAAGCTAACCCTTCCTTCGCGTCCTTATGACAGATGGCTCGGTCATAGTGACTAGGGTTGTCGTATCCTAAACAAATTGCGTTATATAAATGATTTTAATAATATCTAAATCTTTTACGTAGTTAGTTAATTTATTTTCAATGATATTGTAATTACTTTTGATCTCGTTGCTGTCAAATTCAATACATGCCTTGTGAAAAATATAAATCGAAAACTACATAAAGTATATTGATATTTTAAATAGAATAGGATCCTTTTAATGATAGTTTTTTTTTTAAATTAGTAAAATCAGCTTCGAAATATTATTAATTTGGCTATTTAAGTAAGATTACTGTAATTAGTTATATTAATTAACTATTCTTTTATCAACATTTGATTAACATTCACTTTAAAATAATATTCTAGTAATTTAAAAAAAAAATCGTATACCTACAACCCTGTTATCTTGACACAATTACCTCACCGCTGAGGGGTGGTCAGGGTTCCGCATAAATAATATCGATGTATTTTTTTTTTCACTAAAGTTTTATAAAAAAAGTGTTACTTAGGTGAGGTGCTAACTACGAAGCCCTGCGGCTCCAGGGTATCAATTAGAATGGTTTCAAAATGGAAACATGTGTAAAACGAAAGTGGCGCCTCGGGGGAAGGTCTTTGTTATTAATTACGTTTAAAAAAAAAAAACATTTAGAAACAAAAGTGAAATTAAATATTCGATTACATGCCATCAACGCTAATATATATTTTTATATAAGTATCTATCTATATCATAATCCTCTTTATAATGTAAAGAGGTAAATTTGTTTGTATGTGGGAGTTAATCTCCGGACCTAATGATACAATTTCACTGGTAGTTTACATTACTGCCGAGTGCTATCGGATACAAATTATCTTTATGTTAGTATATGTGCTATTTTGTTATCAATAAAACAATTGAATATAGAAGTATATTCTATTCCAACCATACCAGGAAAAAAAGCCAAATAAACAACATTTGACAACAAATTGAGGCGACATTGGTCGAGAGCTTGATTAATCTATGATATTCACTGTGGATTTGCGAAAACATGGTGTTTTGAACGTCGACAAAACTGTTATCGGAATTTTGGAAGTAAAATTAAAGTTGAAATAAGTAGTTAAGTGCAATAGTGTTGTATTATAAATGAAGAAGATATATTGATATAGCTAAGTTTAATTAGCAAATCACAATGAAATACGTGCAATGAATTTTCCTACTTCCATTGGAATAGTAACTTCAAAAAGAAAGTTTGATTTCAATTCATATCTATGAATAATTATTTTAAAAAAAATAATCAGATTACTAAACAAATAATCATGACTAATATTATAAATGTGACGTTTATTCTGTCTGTCTGTCTTCTGCTCTTTCACGGACAGACCACTGAACCGAATTTGATGTAATGGTGTACGAAGTTAGTTACTGATAAAAGTGTCAGTTTTGACGTATCCACAAAGATATACGTCATTTCAAAGTAACGGTCATTTGTACTCGTGTTTTTTATGTTTCGCAGACTCCGTCTCCCTTTTTGTTTTAAAATCTGAAGTCTTCATCTATTTGAAGTTAACATGATTGCGTTATCTGGCAATTAATCTATTAGGTAAAATACTTTTAACAACATTTAAATTGTTTGTGTGTGTATCAAATATTGCAAGCGGATTTTAAATTATAGACACGTAACTGATTGCGCAGTGATTTTTACTCATTTCTAGCGCAAGCCTCGCACAGGTCACACAGGTGCACAGGGTACAATCGATACAGTTGTATCAAATTTGAGACTCATAAAGATTTTTTAAATACAATATGTAAAAACTCTTTGAAATTTTAACGTAAGAGATTAACTTCGTGTTATGTAGAATTTGTAAAGTTATGTTTTTGTTTACAGAACTGCGTAATCCGTCTAGAATTTCACAGTTTTGTAAAAAATACTTTTAAATTATTCAATTTTTTTTTAAAACATGTTCAGTCTAACTAAAGAGATAGAATTTCAATTTAAGGCGAGACGTGTATTGAAATTGACCGGTCTAACTAAATGCAATTAAAAGCGCGCACACGGAATGTCGTAAAAAATATATAAAATGTTAAATAACTTATAAATGGTAAGTATAGTTGCATGTATATTGGAATTTAAGCTTTTTGTCTGTTCGTTTAAAAAAATTGGCTAATTTAATAAATGTTAGTAATAAATACACCAGTACACAGAATATTTATTTATTATTTGTTTTATTTTATAAATATTATGGTCCTGTTGTAAAATATCCATTTCACAAAAATTTCCTATTTTCAGTCCATGCGTGACTCCCTTTTTTTTTTTAATAATCTTTTTGCGCGGCAAAACATCTTGTATTATTTTTTAAAGCCATGCGAATGACGTTCTGAAATCGATTACACTTTTATGAAATTTGATACAATAACAAAATAAGAGTTTATTAAATATATAATTATAATATAAATGTAACTACATAAATAAGTATTTCTAACATTAGTAAATAATATAGAAATGTGGTGGCCCAGTGGTTAGAACACGTTACGTTAAACGTTACGTTAAACGAAGGTTACGAGTATGAACCCCAGTAAATTCCATTGAGTTTTCAAGTTCATCTTAAAAGGAAGGACCATTAAATACCAGATAACAGGCTGCCCATTAACACGCCAGTTATCTATTATAAATTAAAACATAAATGTAGGTTAAGTCGCTGCTATAAGTTGGTATATATATTGCATATCATGTTTTAATTGAATCGTTAAAGAGAGATAAAATATAACTACACTTAAACTTAATAATGATTCTCAATCATAATTGTGTCCACTTCACTCTCAACTGCATACTTAATCTCGTAACTCTATCAGAGGTATACCGGAAAGGAATCAGCTTTAAATGCTCTCCAAGGCATGCTAGTGTAACTCCACTCCCTAATTCAAAGTTCCATAGGAGATATGGGGGCGCTTAGAGCTTCCTATCGACTGTATCACAGTGAGTGCTCTGAGGAATTATTCTCTCTAATTCTTCTCTTCTTCAAACGAGACACGAAGAGGCATCTTGCGGACCTGCAGTGTTGTCTTCGTGTTTGGACTGTCCTACCACTTATCATGAGGTGAAGTGGAGTCATTTGCCTACCCAGAACACACTTTTATATAAAAAAGAATCTCTGGTTTGAGATGTTTCTTACAATTATAACGACCGTCGTTCGGTCAAGGGAATATTAACTTTGAGGTCATGTTAATCGAGATATTTGATTATAGATATAGAATAGTTATACCCCACGAAAGGGTCCGCTAACAAAAACCTCGGTTTTTTGTCGGCGATTTGAGATGAACTTACGATTTTCATATAGGGCTGACGAGGCAATCAAAATAATAAAAATATATTTAATATTATATGATTATCTTTGAACGTTAGACTAAGCAAAACAATATAGATTAAAAAACGTAATATTATATAAAATAATTCATAATTACTGAAAATAAAAAAATATATATGTATATACATATTCTTAATAGAGGTAAAATTTTAGATACCCATATACCTTTTAATACCCAATAACTGTAAATTAATTTTAATACTTATTACTTTTAAATAATCCAAATGGTAAAACCAAACGAGACAGCCCTCAGGACACGAGCGGGAAGTGAGCGGGGGCAAGTACCAATATGGGTCGTCGGTTTTTGCCGAACTCGCCGACATTAGCGGTCAATTTGTTAAATATTAAAGTTAATTATACATGAAGCCCATTAATTAAAGGTATGATTAAAATGTATATTAAAACTAGAACAACCTAGCAGATGTGTTCCTCCCATTTCATGTACTAATTGTCACGACGATCTGTCGAATCGCGTCCAATGCTGTAGCGCCATCTTGTGGTGAGTTATAACAAAATGGATGATATAATACCTTATTTTTTGAAAACTACAATTATCTACCAACGTCCACCATTCATAGTGTAGATCAGTCCAGGTCTGTCATCAGTCCAGAGTGTAGAGGGTGCAAAACCTGAACAGACCGCATCATTTTTTTTTTATATAATGACAAAATTCGCCTAGGCAATAGTTTAATGGCTGGAGGCATTCATGTACTCTTTACCTAGCCGTTGGATATGTATTAGAAATAAAATTTAAACTTAGCAACTGATAAATAAACAGCTTAAAGTAAATAAATAATTATTGTTATTATCATGAAATCGGAACGAGAGTTTTTTTTAATTATAATTACGGCGCACATAAAAACCTTGCATATGTCCGTCAAAACGCCGTCAAAACGCTATAATTTCTTTATTATATTTGATTAACCCTTCGAATACGAACGTTTCGTAATTTAAAAACAGATGCAGCACAGATTAATTACTAGAGAAGGTATTCACCTGTCTGATCACTTTTCATAGATAAAAAAACTTTTTTTTTTCTACAGCATCGAAGTTTTTTTCCAATTACGTATGTAAATCGACCAGTCATTGTCTTTGATAAAAAATACGACGGAAGTCGACTTGTAGACGGATTATATTAGTCTACTTTTTTATTTTAGTATTAAAAAGACTTATTTATAAATAAAATAAAAATGTCCGAAACCTTATTATCAGCTTTGCTGTAAATAAATTAAAACACCAAGTATATTTTAAAGATTTTTTTTCTAACTCTAAGAATTACTTATATTGTTAATTTACAAACAAGTGACGTATATCACTCGTCGAATTTGATAACTGATAAGGCGATACGCCATTTTGATACGTGTATCCTATAGTCAATGTCGCAAATCACTTTTTGACCTCACACACTTATGTTCTGCGATGACTTACGAATTTCATACTGAATACATCTACGAAATATTAAGCTGATCTTGATATGTATCATTTAATATATGGACCTTCGAACTATGTCCCGGTCGCGAAACTGAACTGTCATGCCATCCCTTGATTATAAATATCTGTGAATATACTAAAAGAAAACGAAAACTCACGAAAACTAAACAAACCCTAAAAAAAAGACCCGCTGAGTTTCTTTCGCCGGTTCTTCTCAGGTCATGGTGTTTCCTTTTCCGAACCGGTGGTAGTGTTTAATTTGACTATCAATAAGTGTAATGCTTCTATATTGAATAAAGGAATTTGAGTTTGAGATTGAGTTTGAAAATAATATCTTGTGTCATGTGATCCTGATAGCGGTAAAAATATTTCTATATCATAGTACGCTTACTAATACTAATTTTAAGTACCAAGTTAGTTATGTATAATAATAATATTTACTATCTCTTACATCGTAATAAAATAAGTAGTCGTCTCGTTAATTAAACAAATATAAATAACATTAAAAATGATCTCTAATCGACTCGACATTTTTTTTTTTTTGTTATCGACATGCAAAAATATTGTACATGGATAAAATTTTCGAACCTAATGCTAGAGATTTTAAACGAAATTGATAGTAGTTTTTTTTTTTAATTTATAAAAAGCCAAAATATTTTAATAACAAACAACTCTTTGCTTGTATTGTGACCTACTGAAAAAAAAATAATTCACCATCAAACATTCCGAGACACGATTTTCGCACGGAAGGCAAGTATAAAAGTAAAAAAAAAAGTCGTTAGTGACATTCATTCTATTAATATTCAAACCCAAAGATGCTATTGCGCATATCAATCACAACGCAAACGCGAAAAAATAGCTAATCGGATGCGCGCGCACATCCCGCCATCTTTGTCTATCTGTCATTAGCGCTTTTTTACTCTGGGAACCGTTCTTTTTGTCTGTAAGCGAACTTATTCAAATTTCGAACGCGACAATGGTGTGTTTTTGTTTATCCTCTAGAAAAATTGTATTATCTGTTGAATTTATTCAAATTGCAGGTAAGAGGGGTATTGAACGTCGTCTCGGGTACTAATTATAGTCGTATATTTCGGATTAGGCGTATTTTTCGCACGATTAAAATCATGTTACACGTGTTTATAGTCTGTGGTAACGAGATAGCTAATTATATGGCTTAAGATGTTTTTTAATATCTTGCTTTGTGATATGCTAATAAAACTGATTTAATGCACTAATTAAAATTACTTCTGTTTGTTGATATTTTTTCCTTCTTAAGCAAATGTATTGAAAAAAGTTAGAAACATTTTTTTTAAAAATACAAAGGATTTTGAGACTAAAGTTTTTTTAAAATTTAAAATAGGTAGACAGACATATAAGCAACACGGTGATAGGTAGTCAACCTTTATAAAGCCATCTTTTCCATCTTCAATGCCTTACCAACCTTGCCAACTCACTCTAACCCACAACACAATAATACTAAAATAAACTAAATACAAATGTTACTGTTTGAGGATAGAATATAGGCAGTGGGCGGTACCTATACAGACGGGCTTGCACAAAGCCCTACTATAATTTATTTTATTCTTGCCATCAAATGAATATCGAAGATTTTAAAATATATAAAAAGTCTTGTAAGTATTTATTAATTTATAATGAGTAGAAGATAAAAAAAAACTTTATTTAATAAACATTTAAAGTAATTTTGTGAAAAAGAGTCATTACTGAGCCTAGAATCAACAAAAACAGACTGTATTTAATACAATCTTGAACATGAATGCATTAAAAAAAAAGACCATTATGTCC
This sequence comes from Vanessa tameamea, assembly GCF_037043105.1. Taxonomy (NCBI): domain Eukaryota; kingdom Metazoa; phylum Arthropoda; class Insecta; order Lepidoptera; family Nymphalidae; genus Vanessa; species Vanessa tameamea. The sequence goes on along the minus strand of NC_087328.1, from coordinate 614,454 downwards.
CCGTTTGGAATTTAAGCACAGCCTGTATCTACAGCCACGCCTGCCATCCGTACACAAGTTTATGACCACTCAGTGGTGCTTGCCCAAGAAAATTGCGAACTTTTAAATACACTAGTAACGAAAGCAATTAAATGATAATAATTTGTAATAAGTATTATAATTTGGATTTGAAGTAATTACTTTATATATCGAATCAACAATAATAATTAATGTCAATTGGAATCGAACGTTAATTTTGTTAATCGATTTATGACATAATATAACATTTTATTATCTGTGGAAAAAGGATAAGTAGTTTTGGCGGGGTTTTAAAAAAATATTACATTTGAGAAAAATAAAATGGCGCGTTTTTTATAGCAGATCATATAGATAAATAAAAATCATAAATAGATCATTTAACGGTTACTTTTTTAATAAATAATTAAAATTATAGAACATAGTTATCTTGCACAAAGAGTTACTAGAATGTTACTTTAAACTCTTTTCGTGTATATGCTTATTGTTTAACTATTTATCGGCTTTTTGGACACGGGGATCGTGTTAATAATAGTAATCTATTTAAAATACATATTTTATATATTCAATAAGTAGCTGATCTTGCGGCTTTTTAAATTGATAAAACTTTTCCTATAGCACACAAACCCCAACCTCCATTTTACCCTCTCGAGGGGGGAATTAAAAAAAGTAGTAGTAGAGTTTGAGCCCCCGTTAAGGACGTGTGTCCTTAACGGGGACTCAAACGCCATCTTATCGATATCGGTTCGGGGGTTAAGTATAAAGAGGTAACAAGAAGACTAACTTTCGCATTTATAATATTAGTATAGATTTAAAAACATTAACAATATAAACATATTTCACACAAAATAAGTAAAAAAAATTTACTCAACATTCACAAATTTAAACATATTAATTTTAAAATATTTTATAATTAAATACAGAAATTCCATACGCGCGATGGACATTATAATATTCATATTTTTCGAGCAGAAAAACTCACAGACAAAACATATCTTAACGCGATCGATAAGTGACTTTTCTAGTACGTACGAACATCCAGACGAATGTCAAGCATAGCTTTTCCCCTGTCTGTGCATATTAAATTTAAAAAATATAAATATGCATGAAGCAAGTTCTTTAATCTGCATCTTTTAATTATAGAAATAAAAGTTACATATATTTTTTTTAAACTGGCAACAAAAACAAGACACATTCGCTTCATTTATTATGTGTAATGTTGCAATGGAAAATAATTTAAGCGGTAAAAACTCAACAGAGGTAAAAACGTACAGATGGTGGAAAAATATGACCACACCTGACTTTAATTTACATTACGAGCTGAAGTTAATGAATATTTTCAAGTAACAATGATACAATAAAAATTGTTGTAAAATTTATAATTTGGTAACGCAAAAGCCGGTGGTTGTGTGGATGGTGCACTTGGATCCGGAGGTTCGCTGGTTCAAATCTAGTGAGCTGAGTAATTATGTTCATGATTAATCTAATAATTAGGAAACCTAACCTTGGCCTATGGTGGATAAGCACGGTTGAATAAGCTCCAAGCCGATTTAAGAGGATAAGAAGCTTTTGTCCAGCAAACAATTGCATTAGGTAAAAACATTTACAATGAATACTAAATTTCATCTTCTATTTTAATTAGTATTCATATTTTAACTTAATATCGAATGTACTATATGTATGTTTACGCGAATATTCTAAAATTAAAAATTATCAGAAATTCGAATATAGAAAAAAAAACTATAAATCTATAAAAAAAAACTCCCAGGTGAAATAATCACACAGTTATTTCAAACAAATATTCTCAAGATAAAAACTGTCCAAAAAACTGTAGAGCATCGTGAGACTTGAATAAAATTAAGAAAGATAATTTTAAATTATCATTACCGAACGTGTTACGTGACCAATTTAAAAAAAAAGATTAAATAAAAAAAAAACAATAGACGAGCCATGTGGTCGTTCCAACCCCATCGGTTCGGTCTGAAATTTGCATACGCCGCGATAGTGGCGATTTTTTATACACAGACAGATTATGCAAATGCGTTTTTTGGACACTACAGTGATCTCACTGTAGTGTTTTTTTTTCGAAGAAAGTTCGTAAGAATGAGACTCGTCATAAAAAAAAAGAACAATTACGCTTTTTTAGGTCTGTGAACTTTCTGCGAGATCTTTTTTTTTCTGTATTTATGTTAAGTTACTGTTTCTATTGTCTGTTGTATTTAAGAATAGGGTTATATGATTTTATTAATAATACTTGACTAATTTATCTAGCATTTTATTTCTTAATCATATAAAACTATAGTAATTGAATACTCTACTTTAATCTTTACTCTGTAAGAACTGATCTCGTATCTCTGACTTCTTGATGCGCCATTTTGATTCGTGTGTCACTTACATTTTATCATTATGATAGTCAATATCGCATAACACTTTCTAGCATTTTACGGTTGTCTTTGCGTTGAAATTTGAGTTTGGTTTGTACTTGCAACATAGCTCTTTTGAATCGTATAAATAATTGGACCTCATTATCAATATTTTTATTAACTTGAAATTAATACTACTAAAAATACATATTCAAAAGCCGGTGTTAAGCATACAGATTAAATATGTTACAAAAGTTTATAAATATATAAAACCTATTTAATAAAAACTATCCAAATAACTACTACATTAGAAACATAAATGCTTTATGTAGTACATAACTGTCATAAATAACTAATGTAAGACGACAGAATTGTCGTAATTTTTTTTGTACATTATACCTGCCTGGGGTGGAGTTAAAATCGACCCGACGTTTTTTTTCCATTATAAAAACCAATAGTGCACGTCAAACGCGTTAAGGGTGGCAACTATTTTTTTCTATGTGGCAACACGGATCGATATTTTTCCCGCGCAACGACAGCATTGGCGGGTCGAACACAACCCGTTTGCTTAACAAAGGGGTCCTTTATGTAAAAATTTTATTCATCTATTTTTTCGTCCGGTGACGGTTAAACCAATTCTTTTGGTAATAGCAGGGGTTGTTTTAAAGAGGGTTGTTTTTTGTGCGGACGTCTCCTCACGCGATTTGGGAACGAAATTACTTAGAACACGCACTGTCTGGTTGAACTGCTAAATGTTTTGGATTGCTGATCAATTTGATAACTTTATACGTTTTAGTAAAAGTTTTATAATGATTTGATAATTTGGTTGCTTAAATGATGATTAATACTAATAATAATTATTATTATAATATAGATATTTTATTCAAGTAGGCTTTCTTACAAGCACTTTTCAATCAATTCAACGGAGTCATTTTACAGTATCATGTATATTAAATGTTACAACATTCAAAGTATAAAACGAATACTTAATAAGTTATCAGGCAAGGTAAATCTTTTTAGAAATAAACATCGATTACGAAAATAGCTGTGTGCAAATAGATACATTTTTGAAGTCAGTTTTTTTTATCTAAATATATGCTCCTAATGACCAGGTTTCAAATCTCCGAACCAACTAATATGGGATTAGATTTTATTATTTGACAAGAATTAATCCTTATCGTGGAGCTTAGATTTTGTAATTGTTAATATTCCCGTAGCTTGGAACCGCGTTAAGTTGGTCCTGCTTTACATAACCTTATATATCTAGATATAGCCTATCACAATGGAGGTAGGAAAAAAAATACCATTTGACAACATCACATACATTACTCTGATCCCAATGTAAGTAGCTAAAGCACTTGTGTTATGGAAAATCAGAAGTAACGACGGTACCACAAACACCCAGACCCAAGACAACATAGAAAACTAATGAAATTTTTCTACATCGACTCGGCCGGGAATCGAACCCGGGACCTCGGAGTGGCGTACCCATGAAAACCGGTGTACACACTACTCGACCACGGAGGTCGTCAAACCATAGATTTACGTATTACATGCGAATTGCTAATAACTCAGCTATGCTGTGCACTACTAAGAGTTTATGATTAATATATCTTTATTTATAATATCACTTATTTCCACTTTAATTTGACTTCCAAAATTCCGATAACAGTTTCGTCGACGTTCAAAACGTAATCTTTTCGGAAATCCATAGTGAATATCATAGATTAATCAAGCTCTCGACCAATGATATCGCGTCAATTTGCCGTCAAATGTTGTTTATTTGGCTTTTTTCCTGTTATATTTGGAATAGAGTATAGAGTGTTGCACTACAAAAGAACTGAAACAAACAAGCCAGCGTTATTATTTTGGTGTCCGTAAGTGCTACGCTTGACACTCGTCAAACATCACACTACTTTATTAGTGTGCGTGTACATAGTAGACAACTGTTGGCCACTATTTCTATTGACGCGTTCTAAGCTTTGACATATTCTAGTTTGACGAAGATCATCGTATTACAAGAGATGTGTCCTGATAGTATGGGCGTTGCACTATTATATCCAGCTAGCTAAATATTTATTTGAATAACGGAGATTTTATTAAATTTAAATTCAATACAAACGATAAAGGACGAGTGTTAAACTCGTATCATTCTTGCCGTTGAGGTATATATAGCTATTTATGCAAAGCCTGTTTTGTCTTTTTTAATATATATTTTTTAGTTTAAATTTTTTTATAAGGCACAAATAAGCATATAATAGGTTAAAAATTAAAAAAATGGCTGCTGTGTCTTTATATAATAAAAATCTTTTGGACATAACGACAATACTAAAATTAAATTTTTTTTAATATGACCCATATATATTTATATATATATATAAATGACAACAAAAAAAAATGACCAAACCATTGAAGAAATTCAAATAGAAATGTGATTTATGTAAATGAAACCTCTTACTTTCAGTGGTAGTGACATCAGCGCCAGCCAACGAAGCCGAACTGCAACTGTATCGAGTGATGCAACGTGCCAGTCTCCTGGCATACTACGACACGCTTCTCGAAATGGGTAATTATTGTATTAAACCTATATTTATACAAACATGTTTTGTAATTAAAATGGTGTACACGTATTTGTTTCCAAATTGGATTAGAATAACGACTAGTAAATATTTTTGGCGCTTCCTCTCGATAGAATACTCTTTCCGAATCGGTGACGTGACGATCCAAAGAATATTTTGATTTTTTAATATTTAAAAACGAATGACTGGTTGCACAAATTAACTCAAGTTAATTTAAGGGTGGGTTAATTAACGTAACGCATTCATTAGGGTTAAATGGATTTTTGTTGGTTGGCACGTAATTTTGTTTTTATTAAGAAGGTTTTAATCTTCTTTGTCGTTACAATATAGCTCTGGCACACATCAACATTCAAGTCGTCATTAGGTACAATTGAGGTAGGTATATGCACGGGCTGGACAACTTCCACTGTGTTTTATGTGCTAGTGATATTTTCAGTGTTGCAATTATATAGCCAAGCCGTATTTAAAGTATTAAAATAAACATAATAACAGTAATATAAATCAAAGTTTATTTGGAACGAATAGATTTGGCCTATTCATATATTTATTTAATATTGATTATAAAAAACAATTTCTCAAAATGATATCTTATCTCTCTCAAAACAAATATCTTGTATATAATCTGTGTATGTGTATGTGTATAATCTGTTAAGTTTATTTGAAGTTACAACATCAGTAACACTCACCCCCAAAGGGCTAAACTTAATTACTGTGTTACGTTTTGCACGTGTACACAGTGCACTTGTACGCAGAGGTTAAAGGAGTCTTCCCATAATGTCGGCAATTTCGATGTATCGGTCCATATTGTTAAAACGGCTCTTTACGAAAATCTGAATGTTTTGTTATAGTCTATACGTTAAACTTTGTTAACTCCTAAATATTTTTATCTACATTTTTTTTTGGGAGATAATCACTACATAGTATAAAAAAGTCGCTTCCCGCTGTCTGTCTTTAAAACTACGCCACGGATTTTGTTGCGGTTTTTTTAAATAAATGGTGTTTCAAGAGGAAGGTTTATATGTAATACATGCATAATACAATATAGCTACACTGATAATTTTAGACGTTTCTAATGTGATGTCGTAAATAATCACAATTTTTTGCACTTACATTTCAAACGCTGGCTGAACCCTACGAGATAGATCAAAATAATGTATTAGAGTATTGTACAAATTAAAAAATTCTACAAAAAAAGTCTGCCATAGTATATATCTATCTCTTAAGAATAATCCACAATAACAATTTTTTATCCTTTACTTTTTACGAGAAATAATGGCTTATTTACGAAGCGATTTTAAGCAATAAAGCATTAATCCTTATGCCATCAAAATGACCCTTTACAGTATGTAATTTGAATAAATATTTTCGAAGATATTACAGATTTAAAATGGCGGGACATAGTGGTTTCTATTGTCTAATGACAAAACAAAACATGTGAAAGTTTTATATAAAGACATTCTGTAGTGCATTTAGTATTAGCATTGAACCCGTGCGAAGCCGGGGCAGGTCGTTAGTTTGTGTTGCTTTAGTATTGCTAAAATTGTTAATGTTAATTTTAATAAGTAGTAGTAGTAATTTGTTTGAAGTAAAAGATAACAAAACATTTTAAAATTATTCTTACTTCATTTTTACTTTTCATATTTATAAAAGTCGTTAAAAATTTGAATATAGAACAAGTTCTTGAACTGAAAATCAATGTAAACAATTAACTTACTATACAACTTAAAATATCGGCAGGAACTTTAAAAAAAAACCTTTCTCATCCTCGCAGATCAGAGAGGCATCAAAAAACAAATTTCCATACGCGAAAAAAGCAACGCAGACATCCTATGCTAATTTTTTTTTTCTATTTTTATTTTTTAATTCTGGCAATTACACTCTAAGGAAGGGTTCGGCCGTTTCTTGGCCCCTTTTGTTTTTTTCCTCGAAGCCCCTTCGCAAAATGGTCACGTAAAGCATTTGCATATTCGCCTAAATTAAAACTGTGTGCTGGCCTTTTTTTTAAGAATCACACGTTTTTGCGGCGAACAATAATAGCGGAATGAACTCGACTTACTAGATGCAAATTAATGTGTTCTCGTTTAGTTTTTTTTAGCAGATAAGGTGTTTGTCGTTCCCAGTTATTATTAAGTAAAAACAACTCCGACTAAAGAGTTTGTATTTGAAATTAAATATGTTAAGAAAAAATATACGTACCACTGAAATCATTCAGTACCCATTAAGTTGGCTTCCGTCAATCGAAACTTAATCAATATATATTAAATTTAAGATATGAAATTTTTAACAATTATATGTATTTGTCTAGGTGGTGATGATGTCCAACAGCTGTGTGATGCTGGTGAAGAGGAATTCTTAGAAATAATGGCACTAGTTGGGATGGCGTCAAAACCTCTCCACGTGAGACGACTCCAAAAAGCCCTACAAGAATGGGTTAACAATCCAGCCCTTTTTCAGATACCTATCGTCCCGAACCTATGCCCCACCGACAATCCTTTCATGCAATGCAACCAAAGACTCCTAAATATACCGCCTTCAATCCCAAATTTACCTAGAAGTGTTGCGTCACCTGATAACAATAGGCCTATGTATAGTCCCTCACCAGGTGCTCCAGAGAATAGTTGCGGATCCAATGCCTCGGCACCGAACGCGAGTCCTGTACATAGTCATGCTGGAACGTTCACGAAAATCGTTCTTCCTCCCTCTCCAGCCCCCACCGCACCAGTAACAACGACAGCGAGATCCTTCTCTCCCCAAAGTGCCTGCCCGCCAGCCTCTTCTGGCTCTAGTCCTAGCTCAGTTACTTCTCCTGTACAGCTTACGCCAGTCCTTTTAGATATACATGTACAGAAGTTGGCTGCTGCGGCGGAGAAATTGAGCAAACATTTGCCACAATTGGAACCAAAGCCTCAGAATACGAAAAAGAAGATGTGTAAAGAATTGGAGCTGGTGATGATGATGCCGGAATCAGATCCGAGGAGGATGGAGGAAATAAGGAAGTATGCGGCGATTTATGGGAGGTTTGATTGCAAACGGAAACCAGAGAAACCGCTTACACTTCATGAGGTTAGTTGAGTTCAGATTGCATTTATTTATGAATATATATATATGTCATTAAACTTGAATAGATGTGTATTCAGATATTACAAAAATAAAATTTGTTCATTATTTTATAATAAATACAAATACACTTTAGTCAACTGCCATTTTATATTTTTCAACGGAATAGTTTTATTGAAAAAGTTCTCAGTAAAAAGTTTATAGTGTAAAATTTATATTATAAAATCCAAAAGTGAATGCATAAAAAATTCTACTATTTGCCAAATCTCAAATTTATAGGAAAAAAAATATAGGTATACAAAATAGGTGTTTTGTTTTTTTTCTATCTACAATGGATAAATGGATATTAACAATAAATGATATTACTTTATTTTATTTCAAAGGGATCTTTCGTTGAGTTCATTTCAAATTTCGAAACATATCCCACAACTGTTGGTTTCCTCCATTCGGATTGGTGCGGTGTGAATTTCTTATGAATATTGGTGCAAGGATAAAGAATTATAACTAAATATTTATCACGAGTAAAATGATTGCGTGAACTCAAAACTGTAACTAAAAGAGTTTCCCTCACTTTTCCACCAACCAACAAGTCCCATTAATCTTTTGGCTTTTACGATACTTATGGGTTGAGATATCATGGCTATAGAACCAACGCCATCGCCCCGTCGCCGTTAAAGCTTATTTAATAACACAAACTTTGATACTTTCAGGTAATGGTCAATGAGGCCGCAGCTCAGATTTGCAGATGTGTCCCCGCGCTGCTCACTCGCCGCGACGAGCTGTTTCCGCTGGCGAGGCAGTTGGTCAGACGAGCTGGTCTGCACTACTCTAAGCATGGGTAAAGATTATACTTTTTGTTATTAGACACCAGCAATGTGTCCTTCAAATAACACTATTAATAAGAGCAAAGTCAGGAGCGAGGATGATAATATTTCAGTAGATATTTAACCCTCAAATTAGTTTATAAATAGTTATTCAAAGTCTCTGAAATTTTTACACCGTTTTATATAGTTTGTTCAAAAATTTTAGATCAGTTTATTATATATATTATTACAATTATATATATGTATACCTACATCATCATTGCTTAAAAATGTAAGGGATAACATATATAATCATTAATAATTAATTATTTATTAATATTTTAGTACTCCTTATAAGAAGAAAATACAAGATAAGTTTATAATTAAAATCCTAAATTTTTCAGCCTCCCACCAACCACCGCGACAGAGGAGCGGGAACGCGACGAGGACGAGACGCCCAGTAAACGACCGCGGCAGGTCGTCACCACTAAGATTGACCTCACCAAATAACCTAGTCTAACATAGATAGATATAGCAAATTTAATAAATACTAACAGTTTAATACTAAAAATTATATCGGACTAATAATAAGGGGGAAGATTATTTAGCATGTAAATATTAATTTAAGTCGATTACGAAGTCATCTTCGTGTAATTTCGTTGTTGAATCTTGTTATAATCGTGTCTAATCAAATAAGAATTCGACTGTTCTAATATAGTTTCCTATTAGTATTCTATACGTAATAATAATTTAAATAAATTTTATTAAATAATTTATAATTAAACGTTCAAGAATAAATTGATTATTGCATAAATAATTTGGGCTAAATGAAAGCACCTAGAGGTACTCCACCATTAAAATAGCCATTTATTTTATTAGAAAGTTAAAATAAATTAAATAACTAAGCTATCACTATTAAAAACGTATTAAAATTATTTTATCTTATTTTGCTTTTATCTGTTCTTGGTAAAGGTAAGCATGATTATGTCGAACGCTTCTCTAAAATCTGTTATTATTTTACTAATAACTTATTGGTAATCACTTCAATTTCTTTCAGTTGCGGTAAGTAATATATACTATATCTTCTCTTCTATATATATGTATTCTATATAATTATATTACCATTTACTATATGATAACTTGCATCTTTTACTTTTACTTTGCTTTTTAACTAATGTTGCTGTTTAACTAGTAAATGAGGTTATATGTACTATTAATGTTTATAATGTATTCGAAATAGCAGACAAACTCGTTTTTAATTATAAATATGGGATTATCAATTGAATACTTTTAAATGAATGAATACTTTTCTATTATTAGGATGGAGATGACGGTAACGGTGTCAGGGCAAGTCCAGACACCGCCAGAAGCTCGAATCACAGGTATTTGTTTTTATTATGAATTATTTAGAACAAATTAAAAATACGAATTCTAACTGCAAATTATTATATTCTATTATTTTATGGTCATTACCACCCATAGACATTGGCGCTGTGAGAATCTTAGTCATACTTCACATCGCTAACGCGCTATCAACCTTGGGAACTGAGATATTATGTTCCTTATGCCCTTAGAAGATCAAATGGTCAGGATCCAATATGCAAGTTTCACATCAGGAGATGTCATATGATTATCGAGCTACCGATGCAATGTCTTCGCTCTATATAATTCCAATTAGAATGTCAATAATCTATTTGGTTCCAATACCAACAAGTTTTTACTATTTTGTTCTGTTCTTTTATGGCTCTGTTTGTGTGGAACACGAAAGAGTTTATTGTTCTAAATCCCATAGATCACCATGTTTTCAATTAAGATTATATATTATTTAAGACGGTGTAAGGGATACCGTTTTAAAGCCCTATAGTGTCCGGTTTATTAAAGATGAAAAAATATTTGATTTGCACGATTATACTGTTTCGGTAAGTTTCATACTAAGTTGGTTAATGTTTAATTTTTCCAGCTGGTGGGGGATGAAGACTGAGAGCGACGACGCGGACTCGCGGTGCTCATACTCCAGCACCAGCACTCCACCACCCGTAAGTTCTACTCGGTATATTATCGATGCATTCGAGGATACCGCTATTGTTTCCCGTAGGCTTCAACTTTGTAAATCTTTTGCCGTTTAAATGCCGATAGAAAGTCATAAGAACTGATCCTATAACTCACACAACATGTAATGACCCAATGAATGAATGAGCTAGGTATACTCCGATACTACATTAGAATGCTTTAATACTGGTACATCACTCGGTGACGTCACGGCCACATTAAAACGCATAGCGGCTGGCCGGCAGGAGGGCGAGGAGGCGCGGCCGCACGTGGTGGCGGCGCGCGGCGACAGCATCATCGCCGTCGCCAACCCCGCGCTGCAGCCGCCGCACCCCGCGCGCAACCACTCCAACTGACCGCCGCGCGACGCTCGCTTCGGTGCAGCTCGAGGGACACGCATCCGTCCTCATCTCGTTCATTTCACTGGGCAGCTCAATATGTCTGGCCCGGAAACGTTTCGGATAAACGAGATTCTCTGTATCGAGGAGTATGAGACTGTGCCCCCCGAGTCATTCCCTCGCCGAACGTCGCGTGCCAAAGGTGCGGACCGTCGGAGCAGTAGTCCGCGTCAGCCTCGTGTCCGTATCCAACACGCTCAGGGCACGGGCACGGTTTGAGCCGGTACACTTGTGGCCGCCTTCGGGTTGGAAGAACCTCGTCGAGGGCGTCGAAGCGGCGCGGTAGCGACACGGGGGCGTCCGCGCACTCGCGCGAATTTTGACTTGTCGTTACCCGATTCTCATTTAATGCAGTGACCGAGGAAATATAATAATCATCTAATTGAATATGACCAAATTTCATAATTAAAACGGCTTAGATTTTATAAATTATAATTAATTATTAAATACAACAGTAATCCGTTAATTGATATATTTTTAGAAAGAATGGTTAATTATGATTTATGTTTCTTCGATGTACTAAAACATTTATGATACGTATTAAACGTATTATATTTGAAATATTGACATATTATTTATTAAATTAATTAAATATTATTAAACAAAAAACTATACTAAAGCATATATACTTTATGGTATGTGGCATGGTACATGCGTACATGTATTTTCGTTTAACTGAGTGAAAAGATTTTGCAAAGAAAACATAAATTTTATGTATCAAATTCCATCCACACGGTCACTAAACTTCGGTCGGGAAATTTCTCTCTGCACTACTAACTACGATGAGTACTTACACCCGGTTTATTGACAAGTAGCTTCAGTATTGTTTGTGTAATAAAATACTTTTGATGAATCTACTTTTTACTATGCGAACGCACTGATCTGATCTCTGGTTAATTCATTTGCGTAGCTAAGCTCAAAAATAAAGATTGTAAACAGTGTCTGATTATTTTATATTTATGGAATTAATTGTAAAACATCGTTGATACAATTATGAAAATATTATTCGTTGCTGTAATTCATCATATTGTATAAAATAAACCAAATTATAAAGTAAGAGGGCAATTCACAACAGTTCTCACTTCAGCGTCGTCACTTGCAGCGAAACTATACGTTGGATAACTATCCAGTTAATTTACCTAACAGTCCCTCTCATTGAGGCATATTATGTCCATCACTGAAGTATTAGCGTTAGTATTATTTCTATGGACTTTAGGCATTTCATAATATATTTATGATTTATTTGACGTTTAAAATAAAACGAGAACATGAAATTGAACAAGGGAAATCTTTCCACCAAATAATTAAGCAATATTTAATTATGTACATAAATTTAGTTATTTAAAAAGCCATATATGCCTTTTAGTCATTATTTATGTAAGTCGTAATTAGATATCGTGTAAAATTAAGCTTGTAATATATATGTAAACTTAAAAATAATTTTAACTGTAACTTTGGTAACATAAAGGTATTATTAACAATCTCCTATATTTCATTTGTATGTAAAATTTAATATACGTATATATGTAATTGTAGATATTAGGTATTTAATTTATCCTCGGTTAAATAATACATAGTTGTGTCGAAGTAATTTGACAAAAAACTATGATGTATTTGAAGAAAAACGATACGGAAACTGGTGCGATTTGGTTTGCGCGTTATATTTGCACATCGCGCTTTATTGCGCAAACTGTTTTGCACAAATAAAATTTCGTCAACTTATGATTTTGAGACCGTTATAATATTTTATCAAAGTATAAAACATTTGAATGTAGGTATGTTTTAAATTCATTTTTTACTTGGTGGGTCTGAGTAGGTAACACCCCCTGATCACACATTCCAGATAATACCAATAGTTAATAGTAACGTGTTTTGGTTAAAAAGACAAAACTATTAAGTATTGAGTGAGCCAGTGTAACTACAGGCACAAGGGATTTAACATGTTACTTCCTAAGCTAGCCATGTAAGGAATGGTTAATATTTCTTATAATGAAATTGCCGCTTTTCCCGTTAGTACCTATACATCTTGTTATATCTCTTTCAGAATATAGTTAGTACCTATATTCTGAAAGAGATAGAACAAGATGCAATGGAACAAAAATGAATTAATACTAAATCGTATTTAAATCTGTTTAATGATTGGCAGATAAATAAAGTGCTGCCTCGACTAATCCATAAATCAAAAATATAATCGTATATTATTTATATATTTAGATAGTGTGTCGCACTACCAGGGCCGGATCTACCATATGGTTTTTTGGGCTTCAGCCCAGGGCCCCGTGGATTCAAGGGGGCCCCAGCTAAATCAAGTCAATGTAAGAAATAGACGATAATGCGAAATAATACATAACTTTATTAAATTAAACATTTGGTATGGTTTGCGGCCCTGCGAGTCCTGCAATTAATCAAACCCATTTGATTAATTTAATTCAAGTCTACGTTCAGATATGTCTTAGGTGGCCCCTAAGTAGTGTTAGCCCAGGGCCCCCTAAACTTATGGCCTGGCCCTGAGCACTACAAACGAACCAACTTTATTATCTTAGTGTGCGTGACAGTTACGCTTGACACTCGCCAAACGTCAAAGTACTTTAATTGTGTTCTTAGTTGTTTATAGTTGGCCGCTCTTTTTCAATGCGTCCTCAGCTTTGACAGACTTTTAGACATATAAATAATCAAAGAATATAATAATTAACTAGGCGACATAACAAATACCGCTGACTATACTCGGTTAACGCTTGCTAGTGATTTCTTATAGTCAAATTTGGGTTAGGTTATTTGAAGCGGAATATTAGTATGGATCATAATGTCAGGAACATAAATATACTTGGTAAAGTTTAGTCATTTCGTTGAAATATATATATGTGTTAAGCCTTGAAAGATTTATATCGAGATGACTCAGATAACATCTAATATGTATCCGTGAAACTACGTGTATTGAATGTTTAACTGTGGTGAATTGGTCATGTGTCGTATTAGTCAAGGCAATCAAATAACATTTTAATTACGGTTGTTTTATTAAACCGCATTTATTTTACGATAATTATATTTGTACATCACTAGTTCTTGTCGGCAACTACACTCGTACGGTATGTAATGTTGTCCATCGTATATCGATGAATGTTGAGAAATGCCTGCCGACAAAGATTGGTTTATATTGTTATATTTTTGAGATTAATGTACTTCGACGCGGTTTCATCAGTAACCATGAAAATTAGCACATATATTAATTCTTCCATGGAAGTTTTTATACTGTTGCAACTCGTTAATAGATGGCGTTGTTGCACATCGACTATTCACCATTCAACCGATCGTCATAAAAATTAAGAATTGGCATCCATAGAGCACGGAATATTTTACGGCCATATTTTTTAGCATCGGATAATAGTTTACATATATATCTCTCTAGCTACTATATATACGTTTTAAAACGTTACGAATATTTGAAAATGCTTCATTTTTACAAAAATATTACATTTTTTCGTACCTACGCATCAAATCACCTTGAGCGAGATAAACCAGGGATGCAGGCTCTAGGTTCCATTAGTATTTAGATCTAAATCCTAGCTACAATAAAAAACTTGACCAATCCCTTGCCAATATTGGTAGAGTTTTTCTTTTATTCATCCAGTCAGCCAATTGTATTGCCGCTTCAAACCATTATCTCCGAAGAAGTTCCCAGTACTTGCAATTTCTGATCCTCCTCTAACGCCAAATACGCAAGTACACTTGCTTGTTAAATAGACGGCACGTAATTTGTAACATACTCATCGTGTAATTTAACTACATCGCTATTTAGCGGATTTTTTATCACATAAGGTAGACTGGGAAATGAACCACCTTATAAAGTAATAATTACCCATTAGACATTTGCGACGTAAGAAGTATTAAACGTCCCTTACACCTCCAAAGCACCACCATGAAAACTATGTTGGGAAGATGTTATGTCCCTTGTGCCTGTAGTTACACTGGCTCAAGAATTGCTGTTTGGCGGTTGAATATTTGAGTGGTACCTACTCAGGCGGGCTTACACAAAGCCCTACCACCAAATAAATATAGCTCTAAATACTAATTATTTATTTAAAAATATAAAAGCATAGCGACTTAAAGTTCTACATTGAATGTATCACAAACTATAATCATTTAAATCTGAATATTTCTGTACAATAATAATAAAAATACTTAAATACATTTTATCGACAACAGTGTACAATTTAAAATATTTTATAACGTCTTGAAATCATAGGAATGTTTTATTTAAATGTGTTTGTTTGTAAATACGTTTCGTAAGAACGCGGCTATATATATATATATGATGTCTGTGAGTCATGTACTAGTATGTATAGACATATTAAAGTTGTTTACTTATTTCTAATGGCGTTTTTCATGAAGACTTTGATTTTATCTGTCCTATTGTTTAAATTGAAGAGTTTGTTTATTTGTGTGCAAGTATCGGCCCAGGGCCCCTACCTAACGGGGGCCTAGAAACATTAGTTTATCCCATAACTTTTCCTATTTTAGATTTGATAAAACCATACAAAAATATTTTGAGAGTAATTTTTTTTCGAAACTAGACATATCAGTTATAATAAAATACATAAAATGTACGTGTTGAGTTTTTTTACTTTCCAACAGGGCCCCATGTTCTCCCTAGATGTATCCTAGCTCCCTGAGTGCTACGACTAAGATCCTGAGATTAAAGCGAACCAGGCCCTGATTTATATACCAATTAAAAAAAAAACATAATAATCATTTTTTAATTCTTGCCTTAGATAGCCAATTCATTGAGGAAGTTATAGCTTAAGATGATTTAGTAACGTAAATAGTGTTGGAATATTTGTCCTTGATTTGAGCACTAGTGTTTTTTTTCTTTATCACTTCTATCCTTTCTGAATGAATTATACGTCTGATGCCACTGTTTAGATAGGTATAGATTTCTTCAATTGGAACGCAGTAGAACGTAGAACGTAACAGCTTGTAAATTTCCCACTGCTGGGCTAAGGCTTCTCTTTTTGAGGAGAAGGTATGGAGCATATTCCACCACGCTGCTCCAATGCGGGTTGGTTTGTGGCAGAATTTCGTTGAAATTAGACACTTGCAGGACTTACGATGTTTTCCTTCACCGCCGAGCACGAGATGAATTATAAACACAAATTAAGCACATGAAAATTCAGTGGTGCTTGCCTGGGTTTGAACCCAAAATCATCGGTTAAGATGCACGCGATAGAAGAAAATAGTCCACAAGTTGGGCATTAACTGCAGATCGGTGACACATATCCGGCTAAATAATATTCCATCAGAACACTCATATTTGTCAACAGAGGTTAGATCCTTAAATTCCTCAATGACATGACTCAGTTTTAGAAGGATCTGAATTGGACATATTCATAGAAATGCTCTAATTGAGTCACAGTTAAATTAAATATACCGCCTACATACGGCGCCGCTTTGATTTATCGCAAATCTCACATCCTACTATTAATAAAATAATTCCATAACTTGTATAATAATACAATATATATACACAGTCTGTTAACTCTTCACGGATAAGCCGCTGAACCGATTTTGACGAAATTTGGTAAGGAGAATGTTCGAGCCCCGGGAAAGGACATAGGCTATTTTTATAGCTCACCCTTCTAGGGGGTAAAATGGTGGGGGTCAAGTTTTATAAATTTCGTGCGTGTAAAGTCGCAGGTTCAGCTAGTTGATCTGTATTTTAACACGTGAATACCGAAGGTATAGTACAACATGAATATTCATTTCTTGCAAATGTCGATAAGTGGGAGAACCTTGTGCAGTCTTGCTGGGTACTACGCCATATACACTCTGGAATACGATCAACAACAGTAACAGCCTGTAAATTTCCCACTGTTCGTTCTTCCGCCCATTCCTTCGCCGTCGAGCACGAGATGAATTATAAACATAAATTAATCACATGGAAATTCAGTGATTGTCTGGGTTTGAACCCGCAATCTTTAGTTAAGATGCACGTTTTCTAACCACTGGACCAACTCAGCTCAATACGATCAAAATAGGTATATTTTATTCAAATCGACTCTTACATTTGAGTTCGCTTTATTCCGGTCTGAATGGTGAACGAGCGAATGCAATTACAGATAATAGACACAACATCTTCTGACTTATCGTTGGCGGCGCTTTGACGGATATAGGTAGTTATAATTCATATTTGCTTTACAAACTCAATAGCCACACACAAAAGGTAAGGATGAGCTAACATTACATATTTACCTCCTTAAACAAATTAAATATAAAAGGAGCTATAGATGAAGAAACTATTGTCCAATGTTGTCGAGTCGATTTGAAACAAGTTTTAGCGACTTTAAATAAATCGCTAATTTATAGCGACGCTAACGTCAGATTTGTTGCAAATGGCATACAGTACATTTCCGCATCCTACGCAATAATTACAAACCAGCTTACTTGGGTTACATGTTCATTAATAATATTTGCGACTTAGACCTAATCATTTCGATGCTCATATTGATAGAGGAAATAATGCCTATTCAATAGCCCCTTGCTACACATATGCAAGGCTTCGCTGCTGAGAACATTAGGAGCGGAGGTTGCTTAAACACGCAAAACAATAGACTGAAATATTTAACCTGCCTTAGATCTCCTGGAAGTTAGCTCCACGGTGTTCCAATAAGGGTTGGACACCCATGAGGCAGATTTTGATACGACACATTCGAATTCCCTTACGACCTTCTTCTTCACAACTGATGTGATGAAATATAAACACAAAGGAATAATACATATTTAAAGAGGAATTCGATAGTTACATATTATACGCACATTAAAATTGTAAATAGTGACAGCACACATCAAACGTAACGTTAATTGTGGGCGTAAAAAATAGGTCTCATCGACCTTCAACGGATTAATCACAAATACTACGCATTATAAAAGTTAATTTGCGGAAGCTTATTATATTGTAATAATTACTTTCGCGCGATAATATTTTGATGTAAATTTCAAATTAGGAATCATTAATTATCTGTGGCGATGTGTGATGATGCAATCACGCTTCCTGTGATCCTGCCATTCCAGCGGAATCCCGCAAAATTTTCACGGTATTTTGGGATCCAGTGATACCGGTGATTACAGTCCCTACTTCTGACAAATGTGCGTTCTTTATTAGTAGCACTGATAAAAAATGTATCATAATTGTTTACAAAATTAAATAACAAAATAAATTTATTTATCTATATTAAAAGCATATTTAATTAGTTTTTTAAGTGACTTATCTATGTAACAGCCTGTTGATGTCTCACGACGGGATGCAGGCCTGACTGGATGGATAAGACAAGGCTGCCTTGAGAAGGAAGACAAGCCAATATCGCACGACATTTTTATAGTGTACAAGTTTGTGACAGAAATGTACTTTTAATTGGCTCTCCCAAAATGGCTAATCCGATACAGCCGCAAAGAGACCAATCTTTAAACGTGTTACATGATTTCCGAAGTACGGGAATACATTGCCAATTTATAGTCTTCCAGGCTGACTTATCGTCAGAAAAACCCAATAGTTTTTATTGCTCCGACCTGGAGTTTAAGCCTCAACCTTAGGATTCGCGACCTTCACCAACATCAACGAAACAGTAATATCATATGATTTACATTTGTAAGCCTGCAGTGTGGGGAAATACTAAATTAAGTTTAAAAAAAACTAACACGTCCGGATATCCGCCCTCGCTTCGCCGTATATAATATCAGATACGCTTATTACAATGATATTGAAAAGACAAATTATATGTCATATTTCAATGTTTAGTTACAGTGTGTTAAGACTACTATGATTTTGTCATTTGGATCAGGGATGTTATGGAGCTCCGTGACCGTAACGGAAACCGATAATTTTTTTTTTATTAAAATTTTGTATTTTGACATATACTATATATACACAGTATACTAGATACTAGTGATATTATATAGTAACGAATTGTATTTTAAAGCTTTTTGTTTTTTTATTGTAATGAAATAATATCCTATAATCAAATTAATATCTTGTAATTGTTTCTTTTACAATTTCTAAATAATGTTATATCCGTAACCGAATATATCCGAAATGATCGGATAATCTGAAATAATTTCGTATCCGTAACCGTGTTCTACCGATAAAATATTATTCATATATCCGTATCCATACTCAGATCCGAAATGACGTATACATAACATCTCTAATTCGGAAATTGGGCATGTGTTCAACTGCTTTTAATGCTTTCCGAGGTACAACTTACATTGACCTCTCCGCTATTAAGAACTTAAGATCAAAAAAACATCATTTTTATTGAACCCAGCCATTCGCAGCCATTCAAACTACAAAACCATCGAGATATATTAATACAATTACAACTACAGAAGCCTTGAATAATGACTTAACTGCTGTTAATATTTAGTCATACTAATATACATATTATTGAAACCAACAGAATATTTTATTCATTGAGGAAAAATATGTGTAGGACACAACTGTCCACTACGTATTCCGATTAAAATGCACGCAATTTCAAGAATCGTTTAGCAAGGTCGCCGTGAGGTCACTTATAAAACACATCATGGATATTTTTCAAAATTAATTCATTTGTATTGTACAGTCCATCTCAAAATTAAAATATATTTTATTTAAAATAAAAAATATAACAATATATCAAGTTTTTGAATTTAACTGGAAAGTATAAGATTCATCCGTTATCATCAAATCCTGAGCTACAAGTGTTTAAAACTATTGGATATCATTCTCATTGCTGTCAACAGATATCGCTACTTATATTTTGCCATCCTGACTCGTGATGGCTTGTTTTGTATTAATCCATACGTTGAATGTAATTTTTAGCTACTTCTACTTTTTCTTGGGCAAGCCCGTCTGAGTAGGTACCACCCAGGAGCATAGCTACTGCCGTATCTGCCTCTATTATACGGGCCCAAGGGGAACGGGGCCCCCAACGTGCGTAAGCAAAAATTAATAAAAACTTCCCAATCATGTACTCTACCGCCAAGCAGCAATACTTATTGTTATTGTGGTCCGGTTTGAAGGGTGACTGAGCCAGTGTGACTACAGGAACAAGTGACATAACATTTTAGTTCCCAAGGTTGGTCGCATTTTGATGATGTAAGGTATGGTTAAGATTTCTTACAATAAACATGTCTATGGGCAGTGGTGACCGCTTACCATCATGTGGTCCATTTGCCCGTCCGCCAAGCTACATGAAAAAATAAAAAAAAAATTACAGTGTTCTTTCTAGTGGTATTTGAATTTACGCGACTGGTCGATTCGGCAGTTATTAGATTTATAAGAATTTGAATGTCAGGTAGTTAGTTATTAGATTTAGAATTCGTTTCATCATTGGATATTGAAATGAAAAGTCACTAGATCTTTTTAAACTACCCTTCATGACGTGCAAGGAACTTAACTTGCTTTTGTAATTAATAAGCATTCCGTGTTATATCTGCCGAATTATATGTTGATATGCAAATGAGCTTATGTATTATGTATGTCGAAGAAAAACACCACTTACCTCATTAACATCATTAGCGGTTACAGGCCTTGAGGACGTCATCCGAATTTCGTACAATTTAATTCAAGTTTTACAATGTTTAATTACGATTACTAATTTAAAACGGTCACGACGGTAGCGGGTGCGCGATCTAACTCCACTCAACAACATTATTGTTTAAATAACTTTGCCACCATCCTTGATCCAGCATTCCGCTGTTCGTACTACCCCAACTCCCATGTCAACAGTATCACTACGTGATTCCCGCCTAAACGTTAAGATGGCGCCTCAACGCAACTCGAGGCGCCTCTACTCTATTTGTCATTCGCTTCCTACGATTTAAATAACTGTTATTTCTAAAATATAAACTATAATATATAGCATAGCATATTTTGTTTTGATTTGGACTGTATCAGTACAGTCAGAGAGACATTGGAGTTCGAAATCTGAATGAGAAATATTTGAATAAAATTGTACCTGCGAAGTCTATAAATAACTTAGATAAATGTCCAGTATGGACTTTATGGTCATTGACTTCAATCCTTCAACTAGGACACAAAAATTTAAGAGTTTTTTTATTTTTAATATGCTGCTTTTATTAAGCCGACTTTAATTTAATGTTTTGAATTATTGTTTTTATATTTTTTTATAAACAATAAAAAGATTATTGACTGCCGGTAAATATATTTTGTGGATGGCAACAATAAATGTGTGCGGGAAAGGAGGATACGGCGATTTGATTCATTCGGTTTTGAGCGATTAAAGTAACAAAAAAAAAAGTGTGAAGTCAAAAGGAATTATAAAGTGATTGAGATCATCACGGAGTTTTATTTTGGATATATTTTGTTAAGTTTACATTTATTACTTTGATTACTAATAAGTGGTAATACAATACAACATTAATGATCTTGAATTATTTTTGAAATCATTATACGTAATTTAATTACTATGCAGTAATTATTTAATCAAATAATTGTTGTGTTCCGATTTGGAGGGTGAGCAGGTTTAGATACAGGCCCAAGGGACATTACATCTTAGTCCCGAAGGTACATTCATGATGTGAGACACGGACCATATTTCATACAGTGCCAATGTCTATGACTCATGGTGACCGGTAACAATAAGGAGGCCTGTTCACACTCCATTTTAGGTTAATTTAATTTATTTTAAGTCTAAGCTCTTCTAAATTCCACTCGTAATATTTTCATCAAACAAAACTTATCTAAAATCTTATATTTCGTAATATTAAATAGGAATGTTTATGCTGTCGGTGTCCTTTGGGTTTCCCGGTGCGCAGGCGTTCATTCACTGATTTAGTTTATGTATCAGCCAAGGTTGCTGGTTACTGGTCAATTCGATTTATATTACATGACGATAATATGTGATCCATACTAAATAGATACCAAAGAGATTTAAGATCGATAGACGGGTTATACGACAGAATGTCAGAAAATACCATGTCCTAGTAACGCCATCTAGTGTAATTTAGTTAAATTAGAGCGGATACTTGGAACATCTCTAGCGTCAGTACTGCGAGAAAATGTTCTAGATCTTTTTTCGAAAATTATTTAATTACAATTGCTGAGAATATAGATAATACTTACGAAAATAAACCTGTCAGGTTCAGATACTTTATCCGAATGAGATTTGCAATATCGTAATGCGAATATTTTTTTTTAGCTATGTCTCTTCTATTCTTGAGTAGACTGTAATATATTTGATGAATACCATATGAAAGAGAGAACGAGATCTTTTATCTTGCCATCTCATGTCCTATGTCTGCCTGCAGTCTTTCTCTACGCGCGTGTGCAATTTACTTTGTATGTTTTGTATGTTATGAATGATTATAATCTATACTACTATACAAATCTCTAGTCTGTCTAAATTTTTTTGTCGAATTTCGTCATAGATATTCTTTTCACTGACATCAATTTTACCATTTTTGAAATTTTTGTCTGTATGTCTTGCTATAACTCAAGAACGGTTGAACTGATCTTTATAAAAATTGGTATATAGTAAGAACTTGTGATTGTGCAAATGATAGACATACATAATAGCAAAAATTTTGATCATTAATTTCGTACTAATTATCTTAAGAAAGAAGAAAAAAAGAAGAGCCGAGATGGCCCAGTGGTTAGAACGCGTGCATCTTAACCGATGATTTCGGGTTCAAACCCAGGCAGGCACCACTGAATTTTCATGTGCTTAATTTGTGTTTATAATTAATCTCGTGCTCGGCGGTGGAGGAAAACATCGTGAGGAAACTGCATGTGTCTAATTTCAACGAAATTCTGTGTATTCAACCAACACGCATTGGAGCAGCGTGGTGGAATATGCTCCAAACCTTCTGCTCAAAGGGAGAGGAGGCGAGGAGGCCTTAGTCCAGCAGTGGGAAATTTACAGGCTGCTAATGTATCTTAAGAACAATATTTTATATAAACGATATGCCCAGCAAAGCGGGCGGGAAACAGCTAGTAATAAATAAAGCCACTTCTAAGAATGCTTTACTCTGTGCACTTTCCTATGCAGTGTTTTGTTAATCTGTTTGAAGTTTTCGTTAATCTTTTGATATTACTTTTGAAGATTACCCACATGTGTTTCGTATTAAAATTTAAATATCAGCAGAAAATGTCAGGAGAAAAAAAATCTTATTGGTTATTATTATAATCATAATTCGACGTTCGATATTTATTTATCGGTAGATACAATACGTTTTATTACATTTAGTTACGTACGTTCCGTAATTGGCCGATAGTTTTTTGCTTTGACTTTATAAAAAAAAAAAAAACTATTCCTATACATCCTTTTTTCAATATTGTTTTATACACATGTTGGTACGTCCGATTATGTTTTAATTGAAAATTTTGATCATCGTTCTAGAATTATATTTTTTTATATTGATTGTTTATTGAACAATGCATATTTACTGAATTATAAAACGTATTATTCTGATTACAATCACAATGAACGGTTAAAACATTTCACATAATAATTTATTCTTTCGTCATCAAAACAGGATATTTAGTTGATGAAATACATCGCTGATTTCACTGATTTTAAAGATAAATAGCATTCACCATCGTAATTACCTAAATATGTACATATTCGTAGTTTTATTTGGATAGTTGCAAGTGATCGTCGTACCTATTATTATTTTAACTTTTTATTTTTCTTATATAATTAATTAAAAAAAATTACCATAACCTATTGATTTAATTATAATTAGACTTAATAGTGAGAAACATAAACAATTTTAATTAACGTTTTTTTTCATTGTTTTTTTTTTAAATTTAAAACGAGTTCATGACGGTGCATTAATTATTTAATTTTACATTAAAATGACGATTAATGGTCAAACTATTTGTAACGTGATCCAAGCCTTCCCGGTATTACTTATATTAGTACAAAACAGTAACAAATGCCTCCACACGCCTTTTATTTACAAACCACCAAGCCCCACCCAGTCCCCCGAATATTACGAAGCGTACGACAATCTCTTCAACCTATTGCTACATGATAGCTGTCATGATTACCAATATGGCGTACCTCATGGATACAGCCAAAAATATCCTCAAGAATTAAGCCATAAGAAAATGTGCTATAATTTCCAATATCCAAGCTCAGTTTACGGACACATCCCATACGGATATAACTATGCATCCTATCCGAATCACGGATACGAAGTACCGTATCCGTTAAATGAGAATCATGGCTTTAATTATGGTTCGAAAAATTCCTTCGGGTTCAATGATACGAGTTATGTTTATAAGACGAATTACGCTCCGACACAAGTGCACAGACGAAGATACAAAGTGGTTGTGAAGAATATGGGAAGGAAAAGATCGGAAAAAATTACACGTAAGTCAATATTATACTTTCATATTTCCCTAGATATGTTTTAAGAGACGGTTGTTCCTGGAAGAGGGCGTTGACTTGCTTACGAAACCCAGAGATAATGTGTTTTTTTTATTTATGTGAGCCAAGATGTTGAAGTAGGTGCTTCGTTATTTCAGGGCGTCACGGTAGCATGAGCAAGCGATCCCGTGGCGCCCGCCGAAAGACGGAGAGGGTACCGCTGGGTTTTTAGTGGGTAAACCCGGCGTACCTGGGCGCATTCGGCGTCCGGGGCTCCGGGGAGTCCCACACAACCCCCCCACTTTCTATCACGGGGGGAAGCGCGTTACGCGTATTTCCAGCGTGAAAAAAAAAAGGTGCTTCGTTATCCATTTGTGCTATGCACCCGGTAATTTCGGCAAAGTGATTTGTATTTTGAATAAAATAATATTAATAATGGCATTGATGTAGTTACGCAGGAGTATTATAGTGCATGTGTGCACAGACAGTGTAACTCCCTGTGTCCTTGCTGTCATAAACTGATGGGATATGACGACCTCCATGGTCTCCGTGGAGTTGTGTGTACACCTGTTTTCATGGTCTCCGACTCCGAGGTCCCGGGTTCGATTCCCGGTCGAGTCGATGTAGAAAAAGTTCATTAGTTTTCTATATTGTCTTGGATCTGGGTGTTTGTGGTACCGTCGTTACTTCTGATTTTCCATAACACAAGTGTTTTAGCTACTCACATTGGGATCAGAGTAATGTATGTGATGTTGTCCAATATTTATTTATTATTGTATTGACGAGAACAGAAATCATGTCCAACAGGACCAAGGGCTTTCCGTGTAAGGCAAGTTAATCTAGCATCATAAGATTATGTCCTCCAAACTGCTACTTAAAATCTTATAAATAAATAATAACTTTTATTCGGCCTTCGCAGTACGATTCGAAACTCTTGTCGTGACCCATTGGTGGATCTATATCTATGTTTAGAAGGCCCTTAACCCGCCGAGGAAAGTAAACACTAAAAAAGCACACATTTTACTTTGCTTTAGGCTTCCTAAACAGTATAAATAATCATCGAGTTCACTATAAGACGTCATGGAAGAACTCAGATGGTTTTTGGGGCAATCTGATTGAGCCGCTTACCGATATAGTCCAGGGTTACATTATATACAATTATTTTGGCATACTCAACTGGGATGTGCCTTTTTTATGACATATGTTGGTGGACGAGCATATGGGCCACCTGATGGTGAGTAACTACAGCCCATAGACAGTCGCTCTGTAAGAAATATTAACCATTCCTTACATCGCCAATGCGCCACCAACCTTGGTAACTAAGATGTTACGCCCTTGTGCCTATAGTTACACTGGCTCACTCACCCTTCAAACCGGAACACAATACTGAGTAATGTTGTTTAGCGGTGTAATATCTTAAATAGCCTTAAATAATCTAAAAATCGCCTTACAATATAGTGAGCTATTTAAAGGGCAGTTAATATTATCGATGACGTCACAGAACCGTTTAACCTGACATAAATATTACTCTACCTTCTCTTCTCAGCATCTTTATCGCTGAAACTATCTAAACTAATTTATCATTCATGTTGTGTTGTTAGATTGATAATATCGTCATTACGTATTCAAGCGGTTGACCTAAGTTCAGATAATATTTAGTAATAAAATTAATTGAAATATCATCAACTATATACAAAACTAGCTGTACCATATTGACGTTATATAATCTTTATTCTATTTATGAATATATTTCTTATCTGTGGATGTGATCTATGGGAAGACACTCGAAACTCACCGCAGAACACGAGCGAATGTGATGATCACAACATACGACATAGACTATATTATATATTTTTTTAATTTATATGACACACGTAACAAAATGGCGTATCTCCGTTAGTCGATTGTCAATATTTCACGCGTGAGATGCTTGAATTCTAACAGAATCGCACTACATTTTTATTTTCTTCGAATTTAATGTTTTGTAGCCCGCCAAAATTACCTACTTTTTTGTTCCACAGACAATAAAATCCAAGTTCGATCTTAAGGCAGAGATACATGTAAAATGGATTCATTTCAGTTACACTAATTACTTTTTTATCAGTAATGATTACTGAAAAAACTTTTAAATATTTTATACATCATCACCGACATCATATAAAGTATTTTCTATTCTTCTGCAAAAATAAATAACCGAAATATATATACAAAGTATCCTCTGACAAGATTTTTTACTTATAATGGAATACTAAGAAACAAAACAGTAATTCATTACCGTCGATTTTCGTAGCATTCCATTATATCTTTGGGTTATTTTTGTAGAAGATCTTTTTTAATATTTTCATACGTAATCGTTCGCGATAAAACTCCTTTGTCGCCTTACAAATAGCCCGACGTTGTGCTGAACCTGTCAAACTCTTCTCGACAATTACAAGGAACAGAAGTCTGAGGTTTCCGAATGGCATATATATCGTTTACGCGCAATCGAACAAGGTCAACGACGAATGTCTTAAATCAATTCACGAAACGAACGTTCGATTACAGTAGACGCTAACAATGTTTGCTTCGAAATGTAAAGTAATACTTTAAATAATTGTCATTTGCTTACAATATACACGAGAACCATGTTACACGTGCGACAGCGCGAATGAAATATTAAATGTGTTGTATGCAGTGACACAAAGATAAATCCGAGCCTTAAATTTAAGGAGAAATTTATATTATTTATTGTTAAAATAATAGGTAAGGTCAGTAATAATTAATTTTCGAGAACTCTTTTGATTGGGTAGGTTTATCAATTTCCTTTAACATATATTTAATTAAAAAATACGTAACGGCTATGAAATGTACAGCCTTCTGTGCCTTCCTTGGCAAAAATACGCCACTGGTAAACTCCAAAAACAGTACATACTGCTTTGAAAATAACCGATAAACATACAAAATCTAACTATTAACATAACTTCGAAACTATCTGATAAATGTTATAGTAAATTATGTTCATTATATATTTTTAAATAACACTTAGTTAGGTCAAACTTTTTATAAGTATAATTGTAAATTAAAATAGGCGAATACTACAATCAAACGAGCGGACGCATGTCCGTGGAGAAATAAAATAATGAACAAAAATTCTATGTGAATGTGTAAAACATACTTAATTTAAAATTACAATTACTCAGATGACCACTACGGGTTTTTTGATCAATATATCCCCTTGGAAGTGAAGTTCCGGTCAGTATAGTGGACATTTGAATAAGTACAAGTAACCTCGGACGTTTATATTAAAAAATCAGTCAAGATCTCGCCACAAGTTTATCGAACGCGGCGCTGACGCACGCTTTTTAGACTTGAAAGAGTTTGTAAAGAGTGTTAAGTTTGATAATGGCGGGTGTGTCCATATTTCTGTGTGTTTGTTTGTGGTTACAATTAGTTACCGGCCAGTTTGGTGAGTCTACTTTCATGGTGTTTTTTTTTTGTTTAAATGGTTTAATAGACGTTTCTATTTTGAGAATGTTTAATATTGAGAATAGATGAAGTTTGTTTTTGTTTCAATTATTTGTTTATGGTAATTAAATATTAAGGGTTTTTTGTAGTTATTATTCATAATAGTTATAAATAATGTTTGGTTTTTTTAATCGTGTTCTCTATTTTAACTTCCTACTTAAGTAATGTTCATAATTCGTAACACTATTTTAAAATTATTATATTTTAAGTTATTTAACTATGCAAATATTCTTGGCTCCAATTAGTCGAGTCGTTCAAAGTTTTATGGAAAAAAGGTTAAATTAAGTTAAAGAAGATCTATTATTTTATTAGTTCTGTCAAATGTTGTAAATAAATTTAAAATGTGATAAAGTTATTAAACAACTATTCATATAAGCTTAAAGTTTAAAATAATTGTAATATTATTGCTAATAGTGCCTTATTGGAGATATGTTAAGATTTCTGGGATACTGTGATTTATGTATATGACTAAAATTGTTTGTAATTAACTTTTAAGACAGGAAAAATCCTGACAATTGGAATCTTCCTATTAGAGGTAAACAACTGCCGTTTAAAATTTTATAATTACTGTAATTTGTAAAGAAGAACAATTCAACAGATATTAATCAATTATATGATAAATCGTTTAGCTTCCATAATTGCTTTATTTATAATTATTTTAGGGGGGGGGGGGGTTACTTAGTTAGTTTGACAGTTGCTTCAGTTGTAGCTAACTTACATATCCAGTGATACTGGGTCCAAACCCCATCATTAAGGTTATTGGGTTTCACAAATTGCCAATGATACTACGCTTAACTCTTTCTGGTCGTGTGGGATTTGTCGTCTCATCAGATAAGGGGAATAGATATTGCGCCTGTGTAGCGCACACCTCTGTACACATATGGCTAGTCCCTCTTGAGAGTGACCGAGTGTAACTACAGGCACAAGGGACCAAACATCTTAGCTGCTAATGTTGGAGGTGCATTGGCGATGTAAGGAATGGTTAATACTTCTTACAGCGCCAGTCTATGGGTGGTGATGATCATTTACCATGAGTTATTGCCCAACCACCTAACTATATATTGTAAATTAATTCACTTAAGTTGTTTATCGATGAATATGTACTCCATATATTTTTGTATGATAATAACTGATAATAATCCGATTTTTTTAATAATAACAAACGTAATTTTTCTTTCATGGTCGATTAAATTAGTTATAATATGTTATTTAAATAAATATTTTATTTTATTTCATTTAAAATAGTTAACGTCAGTGTTGTATTCTTAAAATTAAAAAAAAAAAGTGTCAGAAATTTTGGTCATATGAATAACTCATAAAAGTTTCGTTTAAAATAACGCGTTCCATTAATTTGAATATTGTTAATTATTAATATGTAATTAAAAATAAAATCTCATATCACTAGTCAAGTTAAAAAATATACCATAAATACATAGTAACACTGAACTAAAAATAAATTTAAAAAAATAACAGTTGCGTTACATCGGTAGTAATTGCAATTGATACACATTTAAAAGGAACGTAATAAAAATAATCTAAACAGGTTAAAACTGTGGTGATTAGTGCTAATTAAGACACAATTATAGCATTCATGGGTTTTGCATTTCATTATGTAATTATAAGTTAGAAGTGTAAATTGGCATACATTTTTGCTCGATTTTAAATAAAAAATACTTTTATTTTTTTAAGATACTTAAATATATATTTATTTTTTTGTAAATTCCATAATTTGTATTTAATATGTCAATTTTTGCTCAATGACCTTCGCACATTAAACAAATTAAAAAAAAGCCTATAATAGGTACATATATGCGTAGAAAAAAAACCGGCTAAAACGTTCAATTAAAAAAACAACGAATAAGGAATATAACAATTATTTTCGTTTCGACGAATCGCGTTTTAACCGGTAGTTAAAACAATAAAGCTTAATTAAAATAAAATAACTAAACTCAACGAAAATACATAAAACTCGATCATTCAATATTTTAATGTCTTAAATCTTAATATCTAAGATCTTAATTAAAAACTGCCCAAACAACTTTATTACCAAGCAATATATAAAGTTTTTAAATTAATAGTCCCGATTAATGGAATTCAAGATTTCATAAAAAGGTTTTTATTATTAATAACTTTTGTTTCATATTATTATACTTAAATAATTATCAATCATTTAAAATCAATATTGTTAAATTAGGCAATTATAAAAAAGCTATTAATAAAAAAAAAAAAACAAAATACAATTTTGTATTATCTGTGAATCATACGAGTAGAAGGTTAAAAAGTTTTGGCGGCAATGACTATAATAGGGACAAAATTGATGTTGTAAACCACGTAACCGAACCGGTTGGTAGCTTAAAAAACGCGGGAGTGTACCGAGTTTATATTGTATTTATTTACAACGTAATAATTATTTATCTTGGAAATACCAATGTCGAGACAAATTAAATCTCTATTTACAATATTACGGGAATATTAGATTTACAGCTATAGTTCAAATAGGTTAAATTAATAAGTAATTGTCATATACAAATTTATACTAAGAATTTAAATTAAGTTTTATCTTTTATTTCGTGATTACAATTTTATTTCTTGCACAATAAAAAGATGTCAAAATATATGTTTCAAAAAAAAATAATGTAATAGATTATGTGAAGACATTGACTGTTTTAAATATTGAAAGGAAACAAACAATAAAAAAAAAAAACATTGTTGACTCAACTAATTTTTTAATTTAAATTTATATTGTAAGTTTTATTTGTTACAATGTGTCGTATGTCAATAGAAAAAAGTTAATTAGCTTCACCATAAAAAGCGATGATGCAGACACTGTATTATTATTTGTGTGGCATAATAGGTAATAACCTAAACACGATCCACTGATGTACAATTGTGCTTGAATTTATCATTACGTATATTACAGTCTCGGTAAACATAACGATTTTTTTAATAACGACGGTTTCGGTACTTCACCTAAAAAAGTACACCTTTGCCTATTTGAACGGTTTCTATGATTGTTATTAAAAAAAAAAAACTTACTGTATTAATTTTAATACACTAGCTAATTTTATGCGTTTGATTTTGTCCGTAAACAATTACCGATACGATTATCACGCTATCTATTGTCTAACAGAGCTAAACTACAACTACACATGTAATCTCAATAAGTGATAATTTTCATAATTTAACATCTGTAAGAATTAAGAAATAACTGTTATAATTATTGTTACACCGTATATACATCAATAAACTAAAAATATATTGTCTTATGTAGGATTCTTCAATCCTCGCGCTGATCGTCGATTCCCTACATTTGGTTTTACTCAGAACTTCTTACCAAATCCAAATGGAGTGAGGAACACGCTGAATAATCTTTTCAATCTGCAACGAGACCCGCCAAATCAATACGATCAATATAGACCAAACCAATACGACCAAAACAGACCTATATACAACAACCAATATGATCAAAACAGGCCTATAAACAACAATGGATTTGAACAAAACAGGCCTATTAACAACAATGGATTTGAACAAAACAGACCTATAAACAATGAATATGATCAAAACAGGCCTATAAACAATGAATATGATCAAAACAGGCCTATAAACAATGAATATGATCAAAACAGGCCTATAAACAACAATCAATATGAACAAAATAGACCGGACTATAATCCACCCAATAATGTTCGTTTTCCTAATCGAGGGGGTGAAACAGACATCCCTCAAGATAATGTTAACTTTGAACCGGAACAACCAAAGCCTGAAATCCTAAAACCAGTTAATGTTCCAAAAGAAGACGAAACCGGTTATGGTTTTCAGAACAATGGAGACCAACCTAACACAGGTTTTCTAAACAACCCTGACGAAAGCTCAGCAAAAAATGAACCTACCTCTGCCCCGTTTGGTAATCAAGAAGGCCAGGATGATCTGTTCAGTAACAAGAATGGAATACCGACAGCTCCGCCACCACTGCCTCCATCGACTGATTTACCCAAACTGACTCCAGTGCCTCCGTCCGGATCGAGAAACAATTTCAACTTTGGATCGCAAGGACTATTCAGTAATAACTTTTAATATTATAGTCCATAACAATTGTTAACATCCATAATTTATTAATAATTCTCATATGTTATAATTTGCACGGTAAGGCTATTGAGGAACATAGGTCTGTGTTCCGACACTAAACAAAGATTAATCTGTGATAATCATTTTAATTAATTATACTTACTTAGATTGATGCGGACTGTGGTAAGATTACTGACAACGCTAACTTTATTAAATTATTTGAGTGTTTGGAATGTATATAACTAACTAAAGTCGATATTATATAGATCGAATCGTCGAGAAAACGATTTTTAAAATCACAAAAATATATATTTTCTTAATAAAAAACCGTCACGATATTAACATTCGCTGCGATATATTCGTAAATGTAACATCGACTTTATTATTATTTGTTAAGATTTAAAGCATGTTAGGTAATACCAACTTACTTATTAACTTAAATGTTACTTATGTTTCTTTATGTACACGTAGTGTTGTGTCTTT
The DNA here is from genome assembly GCF_037043105.1 of Vanessa tameamea. Classification (NCBI taxonomy): domain Eukaryota; kingdom Metazoa; phylum Arthropoda; class Insecta; order Lepidoptera; family Nymphalidae; genus Vanessa; species Vanessa tameamea. Next base: position 581,768 of record NC_087328.1, on the reverse strand, counting down.
AACGATATGACAGATTTTATATAACAAATCTACACTTAAATTACATTAAGCTTATTTTAGTTAGACAGCTTAGTAAATTTTTTTCTAGTAAATTTGACCTCCTTTGGTCAGAAACCCTAGCACAATAAAAAATTATATATTTATCAATGCACTACCAATAATGAGCTCAGTTTTCATGCTTTGTGCCTCAAATAACTTATGCTTTCAATTTACTTACATTTAAAATTGGAACTGAGCAATACAGACGATTTACTTTACTCGTGAATATATATTGCTTGTCTATGAGAGATCGTGTCCACATTTACTTGGTGGTAGGGCTTCGTGCAAGCCCGCCTGGATAGGTACCATCCACTCATCAGATATTCTACCGACAAACAACAGTACTCAGTATTGTTGTGTTCCGGTTTGAAGGGTGAGTGAGTGAGAGACATAACATCTTAGTGCCCAAGGTTGGTGGCGCATTCGCGATGTATGGAATGGTTAATATTCCTCACAGCGTCATTGTCTATGGGCGTTGGTGATCACTTATCATCAGGTGGCCCGTATGCTCGTCCGCCAACTTATGCCATAAAAAAAACATTCAATTGGCCGTTTACCCGTCAGCGTTCCATTTATAAAATACATATTTACCGTTATAAAATAAGTAAAGCTCTGGTATTATCTGAATCACCGCATGAGACGTCTCCGCTTCATTCAATCATTTTGACAATCGTGTACTTAAGATTTTCAACATGTATTTTCCTCTGTGACCGATTACCTAATACAATAAATACGTTTGGACGAACATATTAATGTCTCCATCATTTATTTGATTAGCATTGATGAGATGTAAAACCACTAGTGACTTTAACCTTCGTGAACGACGTCATTGCTATAATTGTACTATTTAAATTCTATTATATTAGACGACATCATTGGGACTTTATAGAAATACTTTTATAGGAGATAAAAAATCTAGTTTTAAGTAATTATTTAATTAGGGTCCGAACAAAAAATCCGAAAGAGAAGTTTACGCTTAGCGTTAGGACTTTAACAGAGCAGCTCTATCGCAAGGCCGATAGTTTCAAAGGCATATTTTTCATTTGAATATAAATAGTTAAATATTTTTTATAAATAGAGATTTTCATTTGAATATATTGTATTTACACTATACGTTTGATTTATTATTTAGATTTTTCAACAAAGAATAACCGACTATAATTGTTGTAGCTATAAATTTATTGTTACATAAAGTTTTAGAGCCTACTTGAATAATAATAGTTTCAATTACATTACATTATATTAACAGCCTGTAAATTTCCCACTGCTGGTCTAAGGCCTTCTCTTCCTTTGAGGAGAAAGTTTGGAGCATATTCCACCACGTTGCTCCAATGCGGGTTAGTGGAATACACATGTGGCAGAATTTCGTTTCCTCACGATATTTTCCTTCACCGCCGAGCACGAGATGAATTATAAACACAAATTAAGCACATGAAAATTCAGTGGCCTGCCTGGGTTTGAAACCGAAATTATCGGTTAAGATGCACGCGTTCTAACCACTGGGCCATCTCGCTTTTTTTAAGCCGCGATGTTTGATTTGAATTTCAATTATTAAAAACCAATGTTTTCTGACTCGCGAGGTTTCGATCAAACGAATTAAGATAGTCTTGATATTTGGATAGAACCTTCTTTGAAACATATAGAAGTGGAATGGACGATTTTGCAAAAATAGACTTTATGGTGTGTGCTGCAATGTTTAATTTTCAATTTTATTTATTCTACACCACAACAAATGACAATAATCGTGTGCGGTTTAGTGATTAAAACGGTACTAAAATATTATTTTTAAAAGCCGCTGTCAAAACCATGACGTGTTGCATTATTATTAATTATAATTCAAACGTATACGTTTAGTATTTAATACGTTAACAGCTTTTTCATAAATATTTCTTTTCCTTAAGCTCAATAAGGATTTCCTTTGTTCATGGCTGTAGATAAAAAAGCACTTAAAACACATCCAAGATTAATATAGTTCGTTGAACTTTGAAGCTAAACCTGTCTTAATAGCCGTATAATACTAAATTACTTTTATTAATGACGAATAAACTTATTTCACAAATAAGAAACTGAAATGAATCTTAGAAAACTTTTTATTGTTTACGTAGAAGAATAACAAATATTTTAGATGTATATTATACTAATGTTACAAATAATAAAGCAACTGTTTTGTATGGCTTTTGTTTCTGTTGCTCTCACAATGGTCTTCTTTATGAAATTTGCTATAAAGGAAGCTTCAACTTCTACGAAGGATACAAGCTATTTCTTATGAATAGCAACGACCAAGACCTAAACGCGGGTGTATTCTCAACTGTCCCCGGCTACCGACGGCAAATAACGAAATATAATTGCTGTTAAAATAAAAAAATAATAAACAATCTGACAACCGGAATATCATTCGAACGATATGAATCATTCATGACCAAATTGACTTCCCTGTACAATCACCAATTCTTTCTACAACTAAAATTAAAATGTCACGAAATAGAAGTAGGTAGTAACAGTTAACACACATATCATAATATGTCCTTTCAACGCAATTACATTATTTTTTTATAATTTTGAACTTTTTTATACATAACTTTACTGATGCTAAATTGTTTCGTTTCTGTCCGTACGTGTACTCGGTTGTCAATCTTAAAACAGTTGTTCCATTTTTATTTATAAATTGAAATTTAAAAATGGGAAAATATAACCTTGTATTTAGTCCAAATTATCCGTATATAGTCTATTCCAGCAACAAAAAAAAAAGTGAAATAAACAACATTTGACATTGATTTGTCGCGATACCATTGGTATGATATTCATTATGGATTCGATTTGAAATGCATTTTCAACTTCAACGAAGCTGTTATTGGAACTTTGGAAGAAAAATTAAAGTGGATATAAGTCGTTCAGTGGAATAGTGTTGTACTATAAATAATATTAATCAAGGACTGTTAGTAGAGCTCAACATAGCCGAGCTATTAGAAAAATGAATGAAATTTCTAAAGCTAAGGTTTGTTTATCATTATTTCTACTTCGACTGAAATAGACTTGAGATCTATTTACTCTCGAAGGCGCGCCTTTGCGCTAAATTACTATCGGCGTGCATTAGTATGAGTGACGCTCATGATTACAATATGTGTTAGTGTGCGTGAGACGACTAAGAGTAAGGATTGTAAAAAATACAAATCAGATTGTATTTTTGTTAAGTTTATTATAAAACGTTGATTATTTAACGCGGAGGGGCGCCCCATTGTTCGTTAATAGATCTTTAGTGTATTTGTGCTGAATTAAATAAATTACTTTTTAATATTTAACGGTTAATTTCTCGATATCTTTTTAATCTGTATAATACTCTTCCTTTTTTAAAGTGCCTCTTTTTTCCAGCGAAACAAAGATGGATGCTCGTAACGTAATAATAATAAAACTAAATCATTATTTTAACTGATCGCTGTATTTGTACGAGGTACATTTTTATTACGTTTGCTTGTAAGAGGTTTGACCTCAAGTTTTATTTGAATTTATTAACACTAAAAACTTGCTATTAACAAAATTCGGTCGTCCGTTTTCCTCATAGCTATATTTATACGTTTGAAGTAGTCAAGGTTTTGTTGGTCATCTAACAGGTCAAATGAGCGCCATGACTGGAATTAGCAAACACAACGTATGTTAGCTTAGTAGCTTAGTGATGTGAGCACTCTTCTTTTAATATAAGAAGAACAAGTACGTGTAAGCTACTTAAAATTTTATGTAAATAGTTTTTACATATAACAGTTTTTAAACGTATTTTCCATCTTCAATACTTTTTTTTTTAATTTGAACTATTTAATACAACATCAAGACTAGGGCTGCATAAATTGAGCAACCATTAATGAGAGCGGAGTAAATAAATTACACTTGTGCTCAGTGAACGCTCATTGGTCGATTATTACGACATCAGCTACCATCGACCAATAGCAATTCAGCTTAAATTGTTAATTTGACATTGATGTCCGAAACTGAAGGTTGATTTAACTAATAACTGATGAATAATATCAGTGACATATTAACCTTTGCTTTGATCAGGTAATGACGCATTCTGAAGCCTCTCATTCGTTACGGAGATGTTAATTGCATTCGTTTTACTGGTAAGAAAGCGTCCACTAAGGGTCCCGGTGTCTTTATAAAATTTTCCATTAAAAATAATTAGATACAACGTCGTATGAAGCGGTTTGTAACAGTAAAGCCTTAATAGATTATATAATAAACTGGAATTAAAATCCGGTCCCCCTTGACATACTGCGTCATAAGTTCCAAACTGTCACGCATATGGTTTTACAATTAGTGCTTTTATAAGTGACTTGTACTATATATCACGAAGTACGGAGTTTTAAAAAGGAACGATACAAAATATGAGAAAATTCTTTGCATACAAATAAATTTTTAGTAGAAGTAGAAATTGGAAATATTTGAACAAAAAGCCTGAATAAGCAGTCTTATATCTTAACTACTGAACCTACATAACATTCGAAAATTAACAATAGTATGTAAAATAAAATATTAAAAGCTTAGTTTATTTGTAAAGCCTGTGTTTTCGTTCATTAAAAACCTTCAGAAAGGTGTAATGGTTCCTGGGGGTTATGTGTGATGACCCTAGAGATGTAACGATGCCTGATGCAACGCCCGCGGCTCCTCCCGTATTTGTATATTAAATATACGAAGACAAATAAACAATCTTGATATTTAATTGATGATACTACGTCTAAATTAATAACAAAGATATATTAATGTGTTTGTTGGACATAACATAGCAGAGTTATTAGCAAATGTCATAGAATATGTAAATTGAAGACCTGTTTGACTGTAATTCTTATTCGGTTAGATTATTTATATATATTTAATAGAATAGTAGCAATGCACCATTATAAGGAGTTTCTAATATTCCTATTTAACCTTCCATTTAAGCTTGAAGCTTGTTTTAGGAGTGGGGATGACAATAGCTCCCCTTGGGCGTCGCACGTTAGGCGGCCCTTAAACCATTGCGATAGTAACGTTTTAATAATACATACATATATGTATGTATTATTAAAGAAAAGACTTGGAAATTTTTATATGAAACGATATGCCTCAGTGCACACAGCACGCTAATCTAAGCCGAAGGTTCTGTGTTCGTGTCTAGGCAGTTCCAACCTATCATTAGTTTTAATAATTCATCTCGTATTTACGCAGAAGGAAAACTTCACAAGGAAATCTGCATGCATTGCGAAAATCCAAACTAATAATAATTATTCATGAGAGATTGACTTTGTTATTTTGTCTCGTATTAATTCTTTAGCCGCTCTTGAAACACTGAAAACTTTTTACATACATTACATTAGCAGCCTGTAAATTTCCCACTGCTGGGCTAAGGCCTCCTCTCCCTTTGAGGAGAAGGTTTGGAGCATATTCCACCACGCTGCTCCAATGCGGGTTGGTGGAATACACATGTGGCAGAATTTCGTTGAAATTAGACACATGCAGGTTTCCTCACGATGTTTTCCTTCACCGCCGAGCACGAGATGAATTATAAACACAAATTAAGACATGAAAATTCAGTGGTGCTTGCCTGGGTTTGAAACAGAAATCATAGAAGAAGATGCACGCGTTCTAACCACTGGGCCATCTCGGCTCTTTTAACTAATTTATGATATATGTATTTTTTTCCCATACGTAAGTTAGCGGGCGGTCAATGTCTTATTTACTTGTTAGTATGTGGCTCCAATCACCACTGCCCGAGGTAATTGCCGCGGTACGAAATTTCAACTCTACCTTACATCGAGAATACTCCACTAACTTGGACAACTGAGATATGATATCGTTGTACCTGTAGGTAGACTGACTCACTCACCCTTCAAACCGACACACAAAAGGACTCAGTACTCTTTGTTGCTCAGCGCCAGAATATATGATGAGGAGATGTTACCAATTTAATTTGCACAAGACGTACCACCTAGATAAACATTTCTGACATACATTAACCTACTATTTCCTCGGCAGGAAACATAGGGATGTAACTTTTCAATTGAAACCGGTTATCATATATTTACGAATCACTATGCGGATACGTGAATTGTTTACGGTTCGTTTTTGTAACTGACGCGTCGTTTGTAACGTGAGACCATCGTTAACTGCAAGACAAATATATTATTCATATATTAATATAACTTACGAGGCTACACGGTAGTGCTGTGTTTGTAAAACGGTTTTATATTTAAGCGCTAAATCAAGAAATATATGGTTTTTATCCAGCACATTCAGATATCAACTAAATCCTCAATAATATTGTTAGGACATATGTTTATATAAATGAATCTTTACAATAATAATATAGCTTATACATCAGAATGAAATAAAGGCTATATGTTATAAAGATATTGTGTTAATATTACCTGACAATCAACCTAAAACGCGAGCGAAGATGCGAGCGAAAACTAGTACTAAATAGTCTGTAATTCTATACAAAACAAGGTTCGTAAAAATCCGATATATTTATATTACGTATATATGTGCGATTTGTTAATAGCTCAGCAATATTGTGTATAACCTCCGTGGTCGAGTAGTGTGTACACTGGTTTTCATGGGTACGCCACTCCGAGGTCCCGGGTTCGATTCCCGGCCGAGTCGATGTAGAAAAAGTTTATTAGTTTTTTATGTTGTCTTGGGTCTGGGTGTTTGTGGTACCGTCGTTACTTCTGATTTTCCATAACACAAGTGCTTTAGCTACTTACATTGGGATCAGAGTAGTGTATGTGATGTTGTCCAATATTTATTGTTCGTGCGGACAGTTCTTGATTTTTTTAAAATGTTTTATTGTTATTTCCACAAACTTGATGTCCGCGCCCTTGGCGTATCTTATTTTTAATTTGTTCTTTTTTAATTTTAGTGTATTGTATATTTTTAAAACCAGGCTGCATCGTCAAATTTGAGGATTAATTATTATTATTATTATTTTATAATTTAATAAGATTAATATATATTAAGACATAATACAATTCCATTCCATTTTAGTGTATATTTATTGTGACTTTAATTTCACTTTCGAAGTTCCCATATATGCTAAGTAGACACGCTAATCCATAAAAATATCATAGATTATTAAAACTCTCGACCAACGATATCGCGAGAATTCGATGTCAAATGTTATTTATATGTCATAAATCTCGCGTTTGGAATATTCTATTGGTATGTTAAATAATATCTATTATATTTATATATCCTGCCAGAAAATCCTTAGCAAAAAAATACAGCATTATGAAGAAGCCTAGAGCATGCTTTTGTTACCTACTAGTTTTCGCGCACACCTTCGCTAGCGTTTTAGGTGTTGGCTATCAGATAATATTAACACAATCTCTTTATATATAGCCTGTGTGTAATTCTGATGTATAAGCTATATTATTGTAAAGTTTCATTACAATCCGTTCAGTAGTTAATGCATATAAATAATAAAAACATAATCAGCCTGTAAATTTCCCACTGCTGGGTTAAGGCCTCCTCTCCCGTTGAGGAGAACGTATGGAGCATATTCCACCACGCTGCTCCAATGCGGGTTGGTGGAATACACATGTGGCAGAATTTCGTTGAAATTAGACACATGCAGGTTTCCTCACGATGTTTTCCTTCACCGCCGAACACGAGATGAATTATAAATAAATAAATAAATAAATAAAATAAATAAACAAATTAAGCACATGTAAATTCAGTGGTGCCTGCCTGGGTTTGAACCCGAAATCATCGGTTAAGATGCACACGTTCTAACCACTGGGCCATCTCGGCTATAGTTAATGCGCTAAAGAATAAGAAACAGCCATACACGTTGTAATACTATTAGAGAGGATAGTCTTGTATTCTTATGATGTGCTTTAATTGTTGAATGTAGCAAAGTTATGGCTTATTGGATTTGAATAACACCAATTTGGAAGACACTTAATCAATTGTATTTTTCTGTAGAGTAAATATCATTTTGATATATTTGACAGTTCTTTTTAAATATTTGCTTTTACATATTTCATCTATCGTCTGCAATGTTTGTTTCCTTTTTTAAAAAACGAATCGTCCTCATGAGTGATTCGTTTAATTTTCACGTCTTCATCAAAATGTTCGAATGTAATCCGGATCTAAGTCTTGACGTAAATTATTTTCAAGTAATGAGATAAATTCTTACAAGGATATGCTATACCCGTGTGAAGTTTAACTATCATCTGACAACTTTAACATATACGTGTTATAACATACTATGATACATACAGAATGTTACCTGTAATATATGGAACGATTTTTATTAATGATCTTGATTTATACGAGTCCGAGTTAGCCAAGTTGGCCAAGTGGTTAATGGTCACCAAACATTGGCGATATATATTCGTAAAACGACGCGTTTGTATGTTTGCGTGTGTATATGTGTGTGTCAGAAATAAGATACGAGAGAAAAATGACAATAAATGTGCTGTGCAGCGTGAGAAAATTACTTTCAAAGTTTGATTTCTCGTACAATATTCCGAGTCGCTAAACATCCTTTCGAGGGGACTATTAAATAGTCCAATGTGCATAGCCCAATGGTTAGAATGCGTGCATCTTAACCGATGATTGCGGGTTCAAACCGAGGCAAGCATCACTGAATTTTCATGTGCTTAATTTGTTTTTAAAATTCATCTCGTGCTCGGCGGTGAATGAAAACATCGTGAGCAAACCTGCATGTGTCTAATTTCAACGAAATTCTGCCACATGTGTATTCCACCAACCCGCATTGGAGCAGCGTGTTGGAAACCTTCTCAACCTTCTCAAAGGGAGAGGAGGCCTTAGCCCAGCAGTGGGAAATTTACAGCTTGCTAATGTAATGTAATGTAATGCATAGTTATCCCTTTATGTAACATTACAAAAATAATACCCTACAATGATTTGGAACGATTGCAAACGCATTTTAAGTCAGAACAAGGTGCACCAGCGAAGTTGTTTATTTATTTATTTATTTATTAAGATTCACCAGTGGTAATTACACTGTTAAAGTAATAATTATGCTAAGTTACAAAGTTCTTATTGCTAAATGCATTACCTTTTAAGGTGAATACCGCATGCGAAAATAAGTGTGAGATAGTTATACATAAAAACAACAATTCTATGATCCTATGAAATTAAACAAATAAACAAAATCTACCAAACATATCAAATTGTTACATATAATTATTTATTTATAATATAGTTTTTTACATTTTTACGAAACTTTGGCAACGAATCTCTGAATAGGTCCAAGCATTTATAATCGTTTATAATTTTACATAATCGCGACACAGGTGAATTGTTCCCCAAAACAGTTCTGCGAAAAGGCTTTTCAAATAAGTTCCCGGGTTTACGTGGGCATCTAGGGACTCTAAAATTAAACATAGACACAAGAAACGGGTTGTCATAAACGCTGTTAATACTTTTGTATAAGAAATGTAGATCCAATATGTCCCTTCGGTCTTCCAGAGTTTGCATATTAAAATATGTAAGTCTCCCGGTATATGTTGCGAGTGATCTGGATTTCCCAACTGAGAAAGCTAAGTGGTAAAGAAAACGCTTCTGAATTCTTTCAATTCTGAGACAATGGTATGCAAAGTGAGGTCTCCAGACGATACTGCCGTATTCCAAAATACTGACAACCAGACTTTTATATAGGTTTATTTTTGTACGACATTTCCTAAAAACTTTACAATTGCGAATTACAAATCCCAGCATTTTAGAAGCTCTGCTAACAATAGAGTCTATGTGCTGTATAAACGTAAGTTTACTATCAAATATAATACCTAAATCCCTAATAGTATCTACTGTACTGAGCGGGATATTATCTAAGTAGTACTTAGTTGTAATATTGTTCCAATTGAACATAAGTCACCGAGATCGAAATCGGTCTTAAAGACATCACAATCACATAGACATATCATGATAAAGCGTAAGCATAGATACGAACAAGATAATTCTTCAAAGTCAGTCTTCAGTTTCAATGAAGAGATTTGAAACTCGAAACTCAAATGGCAAAATGTGATATAGAACAATGTCTACAAAATTTATAAAATTTATAGTATACAAGTATAAAATGGAGTATCACTGTAACTCGGTTGCCAAAATTTCATGACATAAATCGCATTGCTGTCGTAGTTTTGTCACCTGAATTAGTCCATTGTGCTAGTAATTGTGGCTCATTGATCTTCCAGAACATAACATCATAGACGCAATATCTATACTAATATGACAAATGCGAAATTAACTCTGTCTGTCTGTGTGTTATTATTTCACGACCAAACTTTTGAACCTAATTAGATAAATTTGATATCAAGCTTGGACTCCAAGGTTGGACATAGGCTACTTTGTCGTGCTTAACGTCTGATGACAATTATTTTTTCTCGCTGGAAAAACACATTTAGCGTTTCCCTCTTAAGAAGTAGGGTGGGATGGGATGTGGGACTCACTGGTGCCCAGGACGATTAGTGCGTCCTAGTATAATAAAATTCCCCAGACATTTTTAACTTTGCCGTTTCATAGATTCAAGTCATTTGTAAAAAATACATTGGTAAAGACGGCATATTATTCGATACAAGATTATATAGATGATAAAAAAGCGTGGAGTTAATGCTCGTTGACTTCCAGGCAGGATATATAACATAAATATATAATTGTACTTAACTAACATGACTGTATTTTTAGATGTTGAAAAAGAGTAACTACTGAGTTTCTTGCTGGTTCCTCTCGGTGGTAGCTTTACTTAGAACAGTGATGAATGATGAATGATTCAAAAGTGCTTGTAAAAGCCTACTTGAATAAAGTATATTTTGATTTTTATTTTTGAGTAAACCGGGATACCTACTAAAAAACTAGCGGTACCCTCTCTGTCTTTTCGGCGGGCGCTTTCGCATGCTACCGTGACGCGGAGAGTCGACCAGAGGACCAACCCCTATTACATATATACATACATATTTGACTTTAAAATAACAAATTCAAAAATCCCGTGACCGATAAATAGGCAACTAATAACAATTAATATGTACATTTAAAATTAATCTTACGAATGTCAAACATGGCCACGAATGACTTATTCGCTCTATATGACGAGATTTATTTATGATTTATTATATTTCTTTGTCGGAAGTCGCCTTGACAATTTGTCGTACAACTGTTACACACATGTCGTATCCTGTTTAAGTTCCTTCTACACTTAAATATTTCATAATAACACGTGTAATATACATATATTGTTATGTACATAACCTCGCGGTCTAGTTTGATTTGAAATCATTCCGCATTGGATTATGATAGTCAACTTATTAAGGTAATTTCACATACGAAGTAGTAACGTTTCACATGATCAGCTAGTCTATTAAAAATACAGTTGCCTCAATAGGTTTTATATACATAAGAATTATTAAAATTAACTCTTTAAATATTTACAAATATGAATTAAGAATAGTTTATTACTGTATAAACATTGACCGCGTGGAATGGTGGCAAGAATGCTAGCAGCATTTCGCCGTTGAATCGCAATTCCTCTGGGAAAAAACTAACCAGCCCTCCTGTTACCAGTGGAGGCAATTAGGCAAGGTGTATACTTTTAATGAAGTTTAATAATTTAATTAACAATATAGACGTATGCTTCAATTAAAACATGTTTAGTGGGTGGTTAGTTAACATTGCTTGTTGGCTTTTGTGCAAGTTTAGCTGGGCTAGCACCTAGCTGTCATCAGGTGTTCTTCCGCAGAAATACTTTGTATTATTGTGTTTCAGCGTAACTACAGGCCCAAGGGACGTACCCGTGGGAACTAAGATAGTAATGTCTATGAGCAATGGTGACTTCCATCATGAGTTCCATTTGCCCGTTCCCCACCATAACAAAATCTCTCGATCTGACATCAAAGTTTTTGAAATTCGAATGAAGTAAAGTTCGCCAGTTCTACTAACAAATTGTCAGTTCGCAATGGAATCGAAATGTTATCGTTGCCGTTTAACCTATTCTTGTAATATAATCCAGCTGCCGCTCGGTCGTAGTTATATCGTAATACGATTATACGATATGATATGTATCATCCACCCATCAGGTATTCTGCCGCCAAACAGTAGTACCCAATATTGATGTGTTTCGGCTTAAAGGTTGAGTGAGCCAGTGTAACTACAAGCACAAGGGACATCTTAGTTCACATAGTTGGTAGCATTGGCGATGTAACTAATGTTAATATTTGATACAGCGTTATTGTCTATGTGCGGTGGTGACCACTTACCATCAGGTGGTCCATTCGCTCGTCCACGATATAAATAAGTAGAATAGCCCTTAGTTATGATTAAACGTATCATAAGCGTTACACGTCCTTAGAATTGATCCCCAGCTTTGTTTTAATAATCACCCTATTGATAATATTTGGAGGAAGCCTTTAATTGATACTCTATTTGCAGAGGAATCATGTGCAACAATAGAAGGGGGCGTTGGAAGTTGCATATCTATAGAGTCGTGCCCGACGTACGTGAAGCTATTGCAGCAAGTCAGAACGAACCCGGCTGCTGTGCAAGTGTTAAGGAAAGCTCACTGCGGATTCGACGGCAGCAATCCTAAGGTAATATCCAGCAGCAGTGTTATTTTACGCGGCATACGCTAGAGTGAACTGGCAGTAATCTTCGCGGAATCTTCCTCCAGGCGACCTTTTTATCCTTTTCTCTTCCTATTGTTTACTTAACACAGGTTATTTAGTAGCCTAGCTAGGATAGCCAGTACTTGATCTGTGTAATTTTGATCTGTGTAATGTAATTTTTTATAAAGATTTTTTTGTGGAAACAATAAATATTATTATTATTATTTAACGAATTCAAACGAAGATTCGTATAATCTAATATTAATTACCACCGTTTCGGCGTCTAGTATAAATATACAATAATGAAAAATTGAATCAAAATATCTGCAAAAATAAGTAAATTTATCAACATAAATATTGTAATTAAGATCTTAATTATATACAAATAAATGTTATTCTATGCGATGTATTTTTATATACATATGTATATATGCGGTTAATTTACTTCATTATGTCTATTATTTAATACATGGACAATGACCTCTCTCAAAGTGAGCCATATTTCTCGTTTCTCTCCTTTCCTCATAGAATCGAGTCCATTCCTAAAGTCATCGACCAAGTCATGGTTGCAGATTGGTCTGTAATTAAAATCATTGTTCCAGGTTTGCTGCCCACTTAACACTATACCAAATACTCCGCCGCAAACCCCAGCTCCTCCCGTGACAACGACAACTACAACAGTGGCTCCTGTAACACCTGACGCGGCATCCGGAAAATCCCTGGAATCCGATTTCCTCCTCGCATTCCCAGCGCCACCAGAATGTGGTGTTACCAACGCTTCATTCAGTAGAGTGGTTGGAGGAATTGACGCTAAGCTAGGTAAGATCTATAATGTGCATTGAATATATGTAGAGGATATTGATTGATGGCAGGAATACTTTATGATAAAAACTTCCTTGACCAATTAATTCACCTATAAATATATTTTAAATTCTTTGCCATCTTTGTCAAATTTAGCCTTTTATTCACTCACAATCTCAACTTCATAGTAATCTATCTTCTAGTAAATGAGGAAACTCTTTTTGTAATGCGACTAAACCAATGTATGTATATAAAACTTACACCAGAACAACATGTTCTGCGTGTAGCGGACAAGCTTTAAGTTCACCTTACAATGAATTACTTTTAGAAATAAACAATTACTTTTAGGCTAAATCAAACATATATATTGTACATATATATACTGAAGCTTGACTTATTTATTTGATGTTAAATATATTTTATTATCAGGTGACTTCCCCTGGATGGCGTTACTGGGTTACAAAGATAGGCGAGGCGCCTCAACTCGCTGGTTGTGTGGAGGTTCCCTCATCAGCTCGCACCATGTGTTAACCGCTGCCCATTGCATACATAACCATGAAGAGGATTTGTAAGTTATTTTAGTTTTTCAATTTTATTAAATCGTGTACCATAACTTCTATGGGATATGCTATACAATATTAAAGTGTCTTAAGCTCTACAGTCTATTAGTACGAAAAAAAATTATTCGAGTTTATTGCCAAAAAATTCTTAACAACAGCCTGGAGACTGAACTGAACTCTTTCCTTACGTGCTGTATTTGCCGTCAAATCGGACTATGAGAAGGAGGAATTCCAATGGGCTTTGTTCGTTGCGCCCTCAAGTGACAGCTAGTCTCCATTTTGAAAGGTCGCTGGGGCCATATTCGATCAAGACATTTTCGGTCATTTTAACATTAAACAAATTCTAATATCGTGTTATATGTGAACAAACTTAAAGCAGACATAATATTTACTTGGTGTAAGGCTTTGTACAAGCCCGCCTGAGTGCCCATTCATCATTTGACGGATGAGTGAGCCATTATAACAACATGGAAATAACGTCCTAGATCCCAAGGTATATAGGCATTACGACGTTATAAAGCAATGGTGACCACTTCATCAAGTGCCCCAATACTAGCCTACCCAATGATAGGCATTACATAATAAAAATAAAACAAAGTCACTTACCGCTGTCTGACCCTATGTATGCTTAGATCTCTAAAATTACACAACGGATTTTGATGCGGTTTTTTTATATAGATATATTGATTCAAGGGGAAGGTTTATATGTATAATACATGCACAATATAGTAGAGAAACACTGATAATTTTAGAGGTTTCTAATGTGATATCGTAAATACACATTTTTTGCGCTTACATTGCAAACGCCGGCTGAACCCCACGAGATAGATCAAAATAATGTACTACAGTATTGTACACCTTTAAAAGATCTTTCAGAATTACACCCGTGAGGAGCCGGGGGATGTCGCTAGTTTTAAATAAAATAGTGTTAGTACCACAATGGTTAACAAGTTGCCTAGAGAAGTATAAGGCAGTCTATCTGTCCAGTAAATCTGGATGTTCCACTGTAGATTATTTATCATAACGTTGATGTCTTATGTATAATCATAGTTTACTGATGATCACACTACGATGCATTTTGAATATATGATACAGTATCGTAACGATTAACACAATATAATCACGTCATTAAAATATATTGGATTATTTTAAGTGAGTCGTGGTTCTAAATGTATTACTCAATGGAAAATCTCGGATACAAATTTGATTCAAATTATATTTTAGTAGCACCACCAGATCGTAATTAAGATACCCTCAGTGTTTATTTATACTAATATTATACAGAGGTAAAATTTGTTTATATGTATGTAGGAAGTAACCTCCGGAAGTATTGATCAAATAAAAAAAAACTTTGGTAGAAAGCTACATTATTCCTAAGTGCCATAGGGTTTAAATTGTATATATATCATACCAAATTATTTATTAATAGCCTATACCCGCGCAAAGCCATAGGGTAATCTTATATAATCACATATTATTTATTTATTTTATTTGGGAAACAAACAGTAACATAATACACAAATATATGATTAAAAAAGGTAATACAGATACCAATTAAGTTTCCACTTACAAATAATACAGAATTAGAGCAATTTGAATACAATGATATGAATTTAATTTAATATATTAATTATCTAATCTAACCTAATATAAAATCTGAACACATAAGCATTTAATTAAAATAAAATAATGTTAACAATAATAAATTAGTAAAAATACATCAAATTACATCTTCTTTCATTATATACGAAATGGCTCATATATTATGATTGTGGGTTCAGACACAAGCAAGCCCCACTGAAATTAAGCACAACGTCTTGTCTCACGCTGATTTATAAGCAGCCAGAGAGGTTTGCTCAAAGTAATTTCCAAAAAATAATTGCAAAATTTACGCCGAAGGCTCCTTCGGTATTGAATTATACTATACACTGGTTTCATTGAATTAATCTTGCGAGAGATTGATTCCGAACAAAACGAGAACAACGATAAAACAGAGGGCTAAATAACTTATTTAATTATAGTTTAACTCTAATTTGAATAAAAAATGACGTAAAAGTAAAAAAAAAGCAAATAAGTGTTTTAAAAGTAACAAATAATTTTCTTCGAGTTTTTTCGATAACGATTACAGAAGAAAGGAGGTTTTAATGCGACCCAATTAAGCCCAACTTCCATATAAATTACATGAGAAATAAATAAATATGTCATTTAGAAGACCACGTATCTAATGAAGCAATTTCCATAATGATTAGAGTGACTTTATAACAAGCGCTAACCGACGATCAACTTGAGGCTATTTATGCTAAATTATTCTCTTCAAGTGTTATTTGTGCGATTTATATTATGCTATTATAATATAAATCGCACAAATATCGAGGCGGATGTAGGATTATGATAACTCATGATATTTTATGATTAGCTTTTTTGTTCTCTTGCGAATGTATTTGGGAGCTCGATTGGCAGTCGTTTTGTGGTCTTTTTTTAATTGCTAACGCCTTTGGTCGAAATCCTATACTAATGTTATAATTGCGAAAGTAATTCCGTCTGTCTCTCTGTTTGTTATGCTTTCCCGATCAAAATATTAAACGGAATTTGTTGTAATTTGGTTTGAAGCAAGCTTAAACTCCATAGGACGTAGACAACTTTTTGTACCTAATACATGACGAGTAACCTCTAAAACGCGAGCAAAGCCGCGGGCGGCAACTAGTTGCTAATAAAAATAAGATTTGGCATCATAGGATAAGACACGTTGATTTGAATTTTAATAGATTAAGTATATATTTTTTTTACACAAAGGAACAAAATTCGACAAAAGTTTCAATTTTTTCTGCCATAATAAAGTTATCCGAATTATAGTAGCAATTCAGAACTATGATTATGACAGTGATATGTGCCAAAACTGCTAGTCTTACGCCTGATTAACCTCCGGTGCGTTTGATTAATATTCCATCGAACTTTATGAGTGAGGAAATAGAGAGCGCGGCTGTGAAACGAAACAACAACCAATTTTAAAATATATCGTCTTGCGCCTTCTGCATTGCAACACTGTTTTAATAATAAACATATTGTTCGCAGATACGTAGTGCGACTCGGTGAGCTGGACCTCGCGAGGGAGGACGAAGGAGCAACACCGATAGACGTTCTCATTAAGTACAAGATCAAACACGAAGGCTACGATGCCAAGTCTTTTACAAATGATATCGGATTACTGATATTGCAAAACGATGTACAGTTCACAGGTAACTATTTGATTGTGTTATACATTTATTTATTACTAAAGATTTAATCGTAACCAAACCAATGTTTAAAAAAATAAATAGAATTTAATGAACATAAATTACAAAACAGGTGGACTATACGTGGCTGTGCGTCGGCTAAAATTGTATACAATATATGTAGACTTGCTTTTACCCAATTATCAAAAATATATAAATGTGATACTAAATGCGATGAGGGGTTATATCTGCTCTATATGATTCTATAGAACCGAAATCTTAGTCGTATATAAACAATTTATTCGCTTGCTCAGCGCCATTGACACTTATGTGATACTGTATTTTTGTGTATATTATTGTCAATCGATTTTGTAAAATTTTTTTTTTTTTTATTTTTGCTGATGAAACTTTAGTGAAACCTTCAGAATTAAAAGTTATTATGAAGGTTTCACTTAAAGTTCTCATTTAAAGGGGAAACTTTGAAGCTTATTCTTTCACATGCGGGAGGTGGAACATGTGAGAAATAGTGGTCACAGACAGATTTTTTCATGATATTCTTCGCCGCCGGCCACGGGATAAATTATGAATACATATTAATCAACAAGAACTCAATGGTACATGTCCGAGTTTTAACCCAACATCGCCGGTTAAGATACATGCGGCCCATGCGGGCTTTGCTTCATCTGTTCCTGTGTTTAAAATTATCGGTTTTCTATTTTAGATCTCATCAGACCCATATGTATACCTCTGTCCAGCGATTTAAGAGCCAAAAACTTCGAGAACTACAATCCTATCATAGCCGGATGGGGAGACACTGAATTCCGTAAGTCAAATTTAAATATATTACATAGTTTTTTACACGGTCGAATATTGCATTGTTCAATGAACTTTGGTACAAAAGGCTTTACGCCCGCATTCATGATCAAATCACAGAAACTAGCTGTATCTCTATATGATCGTCGTTCAATTGCAGGTGGTCCATCAGCAACACACCTGCAAGTTTTACAGCTGCCAGTTGTCAGCAACGACTTTTGCAAGAAAGCGTACGTCGATTACAAGGCTCAGGTGATTGATGAGCGAGTGTTGTGTGCTGGATACAAGAAGGGTGGTAAAGACGCTTGCCAGGGAGACAGTGGTGGACCTCTGATGCAGCCAATTGTGAGTAGCAATCAAATTACTTATCTCACTAGGAATGTTTATGATCGTTTGATTTCTGAGTATTTTTTTTAAAGGCCTTTAAAACTGGAATTGGTTAATGGCGACTCAATATTGTCAGTATTGAATGGGATTTGTATTCGATCTAGTATTAGCAGCCTGTAAATTTCCCACTGCTGGGCTAAAAGCCTCCTCTCCCTTTGAGGAGAAGGTTTGGAGCATATTCCACCACGTTGCTCCAATGCGGGTTGGCGGAATACACATGTGGCAGAATTTCGTTGAAATTATACACATGCAGGTTTCCTCACGATGTTTTCCTTCACCGCCGAGCACGAGATGAATTATAAACACAAATTAAGCACATGAAAATTCAGTGGTGCCTGCCTGGGTTGAACCCGAAATCATCGGTTAAGATGCACGCGTTCTAACCACTGGGCCATCTCGGCTCATCTTCGATCTAGTAAAGCTCTTCGTTTATCATTGCCGGTTAAAAATTAGAAACGTTTGAAGTATAGTATCAAATTACCAACAGAAAGTTAAATAGCAGCCAAAAATGGCTCATTGCATATATTTCCAAATATTTCAATATTGGACCGCGTTGTCTAAAAATTTTCCAAACATTTCAACAATTGTAAGTCAATTTAATCGTCAACCTTTTCGATTTCGATAAAACAAATTAAAATATGTAGATCTTTATATCTCCCATATTCCGACTTCCTAACCCATGTTAACAATAAATATAAAAAATTTGATATAATAATAATTATAATCTTAATTTTCAGTACTACCCCCAAAACTTGACGACATACTTCTTTCAAATCGGAGTAGTGTCCTACGGTAAGCGTTGTGCGGAAGCTGGCTTCCCCGGCGTGTACTCGCGCGTCACCAACTTCGTACCGTGGCTACAAGAGAACGTCTTAGGCAGGGCTTAGTAATAAAACTAGCAAATATGTTTAGTTATGAACTCAAAAAAGTTGACAATACTTAGTTGTGTGTAAAAAAGAGCTTGAATGTGAAGAACGAAAACGACAGTCTCATTCTAGAAGATGCTTCGAAAGATTTGGAACTTAGCTTGCCACTTGGATCGTAATATCCCAAAGTTCCTTTCCTTCATAAGTAATGTCATTTACCAGCGCGAGATTGATTGTAAATAACTTATTCGTAGCCATGACGTCTAGAATAGTTTTACAAGACGTAATAAATATTGTGCATCGGCAAACATCGGACACAATCGTGTTTTACTTTACTCAATCCATTGTGAAAAGTAATTTGGACCTAATAAACACTTTACCACAAAATAATACGTCTCAATGACGTTTCTAAAACAGCAACAGCTGTCCCGCTCTTTGCCAGCAATGCGAGTGAGACAGCAAATTTAATCATTTACGACTGGCATTCAAATTTCTAATGGAATTATACAGAGTGGTTATAACCCCTCATTGTTCAAGATCATTTTGTTTTTTAAAGGGTATTTTTGTTGTAGTTTGAAATTAAATTTCGAAAAAATCGTTATGAGAATCTGTTAACAGTCTTGATACAGTCGGTCATGTTCGTAAATATGACGTTAGCCGACGTGCAATATTTATTCTGAAGTACTTTATCTACATTATAAATAAGCTTAATGAATGTTTTAATTTAAGATTATTTTATTTAATTATCACTTATTGTATTAATTGTTTCTGAATCACTTTTTATATTGTTTTTATACGTTTCTACTTATCTTGAACTTTGTTTGTGAGTTCCGTACATTGTTTTGATGCGATTGCTATGATAATTTGCATATATTTATTTTGCTCGTGACGGTACAAATTATTAAGTACGTTAAAGTACCGTTGACATAAAAAGAAGGAATATAAAAATAATGTATTTTTATTTTGTAATACTATATTTATTGTATTTCACAAACAAAAACAAATATAGTTTAGCTCCGTATACTAAATAATTTATTTAAGGTTATACGTGTATAAGTTATGAGTTTTATAATTAAATCGTATTTCTAGGTATGTGGAAAATAATGTATTAAATGCAAATCAATAATATTTATCACAAGCGATATTGAATTTCGTCAGGATAATGCTTATTTACGTAATCAAAATTGCGAGCTGGGTTGAAACTCATTTGAAAAATCCTAATATGATGTAGACCGATTATTAAGGACGGTTAATTCAAATATAATAATACTAATTATCTATACAATAGTTATTTTCATTGCGAACTTCTAATAATTAATAATATTATTATACGTGACCGCGGTTATAGCGAGAATTATATCTCCATTGAATCGCAATTTAGATTTTCGTGAATAAGATTTGGAATCAACCATTCTGTCATCCGTCTATTAAAAGTATGTTTGCAGTCTTACGCAAAGATCCCAGTGTGTCAACAACAAATGAATATAACTTAGAATTATATATGTACGATGTATCATATATTATTAATCAAAATATAACAAGGATGAAACGGGGAGTACGAGTAGTTATTAATACGTTATACTGTATCCGTAGATCAATTAGTTCATATTTAACATTGACCTTTTTTGAGGTCAAGTATTGTATTTCATTGTTTTATCTAAAACTTGAAGTTCTTTCTATTTCTGTAGCAGTTGTATGCATTTATTTATATTTAATATAAACTCGGAGTGTGTGTATTTAATGTTCATTTATTGTTACCTAATATTCTATATATTTAGCGATACTTCTATGTCTGTATGTATATATTTCAATAAATATATCGCAAGTATAAGAATGACATACTCAATTTGTTTTGTATGTATTTTGTAGTATTATATATCTTAAGTTTTATATAGGTATATATATTTGTTTAATAAGGATCATGACGAAGACAGTAGTATGAGATTAATCTATTTTTATAAGCAAGTATACGTGTATATTTATAATACTAGTTGTCGTCTGCAGCTTCGCTCGCGTTTTAGGGGTTGGTTGTCACGTGTTAGGCAAAAAAATATTGGCTTATGTCTTTCCTTGAAGTTGAAGTTGAAGTTCAAGTTCATTGGCTTGGCAGTGAAAGAGCGACAGACAGGCAGACAGAGTTATTTTCACATTTATAATATTAGTATTGATGTATTTGCTAGCAATATGTCCAATTTCATATAAGAAAAGTTTTCAACTTTTGTGTTGTCAACATACTAAACCAGTGTCTCTATTGTTTATTTTTGTTGTTAAAAATTGTCACTATATTATGTATTGGTTGGTAACCTTTTGAAGAAGTGTAAACACAAAAATTTGACAATTCGGTCGAAACGAACCATGAACTTGCTCAAAAAGTATTTTGCTTCTGTGTTGTCAACTCTTGTTGATGACAAGAATTCCAAACACAAATTACCGACCATCTAATTAAAAACGCACCATTGTATTTAATTAGATATTTAGAAGCCATTTATAAAGCCTTTTATAAACATAATGAGAAAACAAAGGAAATGTCAAAAATGTTTATATTTATTTTTAAATGTTTGTTTTTGTTGATCGAAAACATAAATAACCTATAAAATATTAATGTTATATTAGGCATAATTTATCTCAAACGCTATACGATCTATTAAGGGTTGTAATCTCGAGTTTATAATGTCATTGAAATATTCTCTTGACGTAATAAAAATGATTAAATTATCTACCTAACTGTTTTTTTAATACAATCCTTGTATTTTTCACAGCTGGACGAAGGTCCAGACAGTTCTCCTCTTGGGAAGGTCTACAGATATCAACTAGTAATATATAATTATTATAATTCGCGTATTTAAAGCAATCGGGATTTTTTATCTGTGGACGAAGCATAAGCATTTTTGGCGGGATTTTATTAAACGACACATAAAAATGGCCGATTTTTAGTATTAATGTAACCGATAAATAATTGATTATTATTGTCAATAATAAAAACATGCAGATATCTCAAATTACCATACTCGTTCACATAATTAAACTATGACGTATATTTTTATTAAATTTTAAAGGCAAGGATGACATGTCTGGAGCTTAAACTTCTACAGTAAAATTGTTATAATAAAACAGATTTTACCGCAAAACTATAACTGTACAGGCGTGTACACCGTAAAATGTATGTGGTAATGAACTTATTATGACAGCTTTCGAACGGTACGACAGTGCGTGCCGAGCGACAACTATATGACATCGTTTTAATATTTTTAATACTAAATCTATAGATATATACGCAGATCTGAGTATATCTACTATATCCTTTTCTACTCGACTTCACTGCGAGTGCCGCCCCTGGCGACAATCGTGGGTGTCATATGAAAGAGTTTTCATGGTACGGCGCTGGGCCGTTTAGAGATCAATCGTAGTCATACAAAAAAATCACACCTTCAAATATTGATTTAAAGTTTATTCAATGGTTTCAATTAAGGAATTTATTGTTTTCACAACATATAGGTGCCATAAAATTGACATATTTTAATTAAACGTGCGAGTGACATTTTTATAAGAACTTTTAGTTTTGCTCTAATCATTTGGATTGATAAGATTATTGAATCGATAGTCAAGTACAATTCAGTATAAACGGTTTCGCGGACGGTGGCGCGTGCACGTATAGTACCGCCCACATAGTGCTATTAATAAATTATTCGTACCCAATGTGATATTATATATTAATGAATTAATTTACATAACTTAAACATGATGTGTAAGTATATAACTTTATTATTAATATGTAATCGAGAATGCCTTCGAGTTTTGCCTTGCTTTGATTTTTCGAAGGATATTCAAAAAATTTTTTTAGTCTGTATGTGCACTTGAATTTAATCCTTTGTTAATTTATGAAATATACTTAATTAATAAATTATAATAGTGGACTTTCGTTGGTCGAAATGCTAGCGTCAATTGTTAATAACAATAATATAAGATAAATTGACTTGTTTATTAATTTTTGAAAAACATTGCAAATATTAGGCCGAACTGAACGATACCTTGTCATGATTACAATAAAAACGTCAAATGACAAAAAAAAAGCGTAATTCGTTTTTAACTTTTAAGCGTTAACTTTAATTTTTTCATATTAATAAATATGTGTGCGTAAATCGCGTGGTAGTGTGTGTGTATGTTTTTTTTTATTAATTTAATAAATGTAAATGTATTTATAATGCATTATTAAAAAGTAAAAATATTTCTGCAGTCCAATTTATCTGTGCCAAATTTTTTAATCCTCCGTTCGCGTTATTTTCGTAGAAGAGGGTAAAAAGTTTTTGCTTCACGTATATACATATTAATACGCGATCGAGGTACCTACCTCGTTGGTTTATTGGTTAGCAGGCATACCTGCAGGTATTCCTTGGATTCTGATTGCAAGCCGGACTAGTAAAAATATTGTATGTTTTGTGGAAAATAATATCTACGAATTTTAGATATTTTATTTAAAAAAAGGGGTGGATAAAATTTATGAGACATGTCATTGGGAATATTATTAATAATGCCGAAGAAGTTGAACTTCTCACGCGCATACACAAACTTTCTTTTTTCAGGCTTCAGCACAGACGAAGTTCTTTTATAGTTTAGTCTGACATCATTACTATTATCTCAGTCATTGAGTCTCTTCTTCCTTGAAAATACTTTATTGGGTAAAATAGAAGACTTGTAACTGGTTTCTAGTAGTAGCTCTAGTAACGCGTATAAACTGTATTTATCCATTTCTTTACAAGCACAACCAGTGCCTAGGTGCAAGAAGTGTGCTGCCTACACCCCTCCTTCCTAAAAATAATTTAAATAATCCAATTCCGATTATCTAAGCAGAGCCGGACCGTAAGTTTAGGGGTCCCTAGGCTAACACTACTCAGGGGTCCACCGAACACATATCTGAACGTAGACTTGAATTAATTTAATTAAATGGATTTGATTAATTGCAGAACTCGCAGGGCTGCAAATTATACGATCTGTTTAATTTAATAAAGTTATGGATTCTTTCGCATTGTCGTCTATTTTTGACTTTGACTTGACTTAGCCGGGGCCCCCTTGAATCCACGGGGCCTTGGGCCCATGGTAATCCATATGGTAGAACCGGCCCTGGATCTAAGACTTAATTAACATCGGCAAGGTCCTCTATAACGCGCGGTGCCCGATTCTTTCGCATCCCCAGCAACTGGTTTGGTCTGATTTTTACAATAAGTAGCAGAGTTTAGAAGTTTCATGTAGTAATCGTTAATTGTGATTATATTGGCGCAAAGATAACACGTAAATAATAATTATACAAAGGTGATAAATGGTGATTCGGTGATACGGTTATTGGGTGTTAAGATCCTTTAGACCGTATAATATTTAATACCATTCACCGTGTAGTATACCATCAGATAATCAAAATCCAAACACCAATAGATCGTAATGTTGTGTTCCAGTTTGAAGGGTGATGAGTCAGATCTACAGACACAAGAGACACAACATCTTAGTTGCCAAGGTCGGTGGCGCAATGGCGCTGTAAGACATGGTCAATATTTTTAACAGCGCCAATGTTTTGGGCGGTAATGTTACCATAATCAGGTCAAATAAAAAATATATATCTACATGGTAATATGTACTAAAATTAAATCAAAATCAACCTTGATCATATTAAAAAGGTATCTTTATCAGTTGTTATTTGATTACTTTTATAATTAAATATTAAAAATTACTTTTAGAAGAGGAATCTTATCAATAAAAAAATTTAGATGATTATTATGCGAAGATAAATTAGATATTCGATGTGTGTGTTGATATAATTTACTATTAAAGTATAATTTACAATGTAATGATTACAATTATTTACATAAAAATATATTCAAATTGATCATCTAAATATCTATATACAAATCATAATTAAATAAAAGTGGACGAGAATGCTAAAAGTACTTCCGCGTTTAATCGCAATTCCGTATTTTAGGCCGTTTTTGGTCATTGTGGCGTTTCTCCGCAGAGAACATCCGATGCAACAGGATATTATAATGCACAGTATTACCTCATTCTCATATTGTGATGGGACGTGGGTGTGGTTTAAATTTTCCAAGAAAATTCTATAATAACTTTTAATTGACCCAATAAGGGTTCAACCTCGGGTTTCATAACTATGAACTAGCTGTAAGATCAACGAGGCAGTCAACTATGAAGTTTTTTTACATTAGCAGTCTGTAAATTTCCCACTGCTGGGCTAAGGCCTCCTCTCCCTTTGAGGAGAAGGTTTGGAGCTTATTCCACCACGCTGCTCCAATGCGGGTTGGTGGAATATACATGTGGCAGAATTTCGTTGAAATTAGACACATGCAGGTTTCCTCACGATGTTTTCCTACACCGCCGAGCACGAGATGAAATTTAAACACAAATTAAGCACATGAAATTCTGCTGGTGCTTGCCTGGGTTTGTACACGAAATCATCGGTTAAGATGCACGCATTCTAACCACTGGGCCATCTCGGCTCTCGAAGTACATAACATATCCCATTATGTATAGTTAAAACTCCCAAAGGTTTCTTTTTATTAACATAAGAATTATATTAAGTTCTTAAATATATTGAAATAGGAATTAAAAATACTGTGTAAAACAAGAGCGTCGCATAGAGGCAAGAATGCCAACAAGTTATTGTCCTTGAATACTAATTATTATTACAGAGCCCTTCAGCAAAGACTACTCTGACTTAGCCTTCTGGCGTACTGTCAAATCTATTAGATATATAGACTTTAATTTTAACATCATTTTTAATTTTTAATTCTTATTTATCAAATTGATAGCGACCTACCCCGCCTTCGCACGGTTACAGTAACTGTCTGTATACAGCTTTAGATTAACAATAGAATAAACATTTAAAAAAGAAATTGCATGCCTGCATTGTACATATAAACCTTCCTCTTGAATTAATCTGTATATTGATTGAAACCTCATTAAAATCCGGTGGGTAGTTTAAAAGATCTAAGCATATAAGCGGGTAGCGACTTTGTTTTATACGATGTAGAGATGATAAAATTTATCTTTGTCAGTATTTTTATATAATTTTACTATTTACTGTTTTTTGTATTCCACCTATTTCAGTAATCACAAAAGGATGGTTCCTCCTGCGCAAGTATATCCTGACAATTCCGCGTTTCGACCTGTTCCTGCAAGGGGCGCTACTGATTGTAGTGTTTCTGGAGAGCAATGTCTACCTCCTTCTGAGGAGAAATGCGGGTACCGGGTACCTGTCCTCAATAAATGAAGGTATTTATTATTATTTGCATAAAAGTAACGATATTTTTTAATAACCTGCGCCCCATATCTACGAACAAATCGACAGTTCATCGCAAAGGAATCACCTATTCTGCAAACGCAACGATCCAGTGGCTGCGGTCAGATTTGGTTCGGGATAGTATCGTAACTGATATGAATAGATACACTTGGCCCTCAGTTACGTTTAAGCTGTGGTTAATTTATATAAGGAATAGTCGTAGTTGGATTAAAATAGAATCGGTGACGTATTATTACAGTTATACTTTAGTAGTATTGCCCCCCCCCCCCTGTAAAGAACTCAGTAATTATAACGCACGAGCAAACTTTGCGGAACAATTAAGCTCCATTCATTAAGCTTTCTTAGATTTTACTAAAAAAATATTTTTGTCTTCCGAATGTAATATATGTTACTAGAATATTTCAATAGAAATATAATACCAGAAGTAATGACCAAACAATTGAAATTTTCAGATTGGGTTAAATTGGGAGTTGGTGGTGCCGAGTTTTTCTTGGGTGCAGTGGTGGCGTGGTATGGGCGAGGCATGAGACACTTTACGCTGTCGGCTTGGCTTGGAGCCACAGCCATTTCCGGACTGATCGTTTTAGCCTTCCCTTATCCTGAATCTGGGCGACCTTCGGTAGGTAAGAATGTATTTACAATAGAATTCTAAAAAAAACATTGCGCATTGATTTTAAAGTCCTAGTTACTTAAGGGTGGAGTTTCGTAAAATCCGTTCTTAGCAGATGTCAACACCCTATTAGGAACCTACATGCCAAATTTCAAATTTGTAGATGTTATAGTTTCTGAGATTTCGTGATTAATCAGTGAATGGTATTTCGCTTCTATATATATTAAAAGATAGCGGCTTAAAACCCTGAGTAAACACTGATTTTTCTTATATCAGAAGTAAATCTGCCACAAAGGTATCCCTTATTACTTTAGTCAGATTGACTCACTCGACCTTCCGGAACACAACGGTAGGTAGAAAATCTGATTAGTGGTTGGACCTCTAAATATAAACTTAATCGATTGCGTAATAAAAACGTGAAACAAATATTATTTAATATTATCTGATCATAGCGAATTATTATCGTATTTGTTAATTCTCGGTATCATTTTCTTCATAATAGATAATTAGAATTAATCTTGTAATTAATAAAAAAAAACTCGGCCGGATACTCCCACTTGTTCATCGATCATAGATAAAATAAGAATCTCTTCAATTACTTGACTGCTTTAATTTCAATTATCTCGTTAGTCCAATGGTCAACTTATACAATCGTAGCTAGGCTTTGCGATGTATGTATTTAGATTTTTTGAAAATGCTATAAAACTGCAAGTAAACATTATTATCTTTTTTTTGAATGACAAATGTACCACCGGTTAGTCACTGCCGCCCATAGACAAAGAAATATTCACCATTCCACTACAAATACGCCACAAACCTTGGGAACAAAGATGTTATGGCCCTTGTTCCTGTAGTTACACTAACTGGATGAGTCATCACTATAAAAAAAACGGAAGAAAGCTATTTGGCAATAGAAAATATCATGGGTAGGTTAGCTAGTAGCTACCTACCCAGACGGAATCGCGAAAAGCCTTACCATGATAATATATACCTAAATATTGATATATAAGTGGCGCTGAATTAAATAGGGACTGGATTACCGAGGGTTTACCACTGACCTTTAAATCAGTAGAATCCGGTAATTTTAAACCAGGACCAACACAACAATTTCCACGTGTTTAATTTAAAATAATGGTAAATATGTGTGATGACTTACTTATTTAAGATAAAATTCTGCCATATGTCCACCAAACCGCAGTGAGATTAGTGGGTTAAGCTTTAACCCTTATCTATAACAGAAACCATTAATTTACCCATGTAGGACATTTCTGGACGGTCATACCGGATGCCGTATATGTATTTCCTGTAATGGTAGGGCCATTGCGAGGATAATAAATTAGTTTGAGCTATATGTTTCTTTGACACAGAACTTTGCGGAGGTGGTGTGATCTCCGCATACTCCGAACATCACATGAAAAATCAATCCCCTGAAGATAGCCTTCTGGTTCCAAGGACCGTGGTCCTCATTATCACAGCAGTTCTTTGTGCACTCACAAAGATCAGCGTGTGGGCGCACGGAATCACGTATTTGGATGACCACGAACCACAAAGTGGACCATATTTTTATGGTGAGGAGTTTATTTATTATTACACTTGAACATACAAATTATATATTTGATGTAGGTATAGTACGTAATAAATTTTCGTAAAGTTAAATTAGAAGAAAAAATTGCCAAAAATTGTATTATGATACTTGAATTGGTGATCTTCTTCGTTTCCCTCCTATTACTCATAAGGGGCAACATTTCGGCATCGCTTAGGGTACCGCGGACACTAATGTCGTCTTCAAAATGAGTATAGTCCTCAAATGTTTATTCTCCATAGTGAGGTAGAAATCTCCACTGTGACGTCTGTGGACGATAAACTCTTCAAGTTATAGGGATTTGGGAAGCCGAGTCATCTATTGCAGGAGAATAAGATATTATTCCTTCAAATTCAAATCACCAACTTCAAATCACCAAGAGGATAAATTAATATTTATTTTATTCAATTTATCGAGTATTTATCAAGAGACCAGGTTTGTTTTACTAATTATGAGTCCATTGTACCTGAATAATCATTTTAAAATTTTAGGTATTCTAATATCAATTCGCCTCTCTCTTGGTCTGAGTGGTCAGAATTGGTTGAGAAGTGGTTCAGTGAGAGAGGACTGGTGGGAGGCACATGTGTCCCTTTCGATGCTGACTCTCATGTTCTGTATTCTGTTCACTCTGTTCCCGAGGAAAATGGAGGGGTACAAGGAGTTCGAACCAATTGAATACAACTGTAAGTTGTTTTGAAGATATATATGTTATTGCCTAATAAATCAGTTACGATAGCCCGTAATTGGATAAAACACGCGAGTCTTTTTAACCAAAAAAAGGACCTATTTTGGAAAATATGATCAGCGAATACTGATGATATATATATAACAAATTTCTTTAAACTTTAACTTATTAATAAAATACTTATACAAATCACAATATTAGTATAGGTGGTACAGCCTGTATAGTTAAACCAAGATAGCGCCTTACGATACATAATACAGAGAAGTATGTATTAAGCTTGTGTGCTAACACAGCTGTATTTTATATTCCCTGAGTGTCATAACCCGATGAGACGTCGATCAGACACAATAATTGAGATTACAGGCGCAGGACCAACGGCTTAGTGTATCGAGGCACGGGTCACATTACCAACGAACTCCGGCTTGCTAGCACTTTTTTTAATCCCAAAAACTTGTCAGCCTGTGCTGGCGAAAGAACCCAGTACCTCGCGATCAGCGGCCTCATAAATACCTACTATACCAACGAGATAGACTCATCAGATTCTTTCCGTGATACGGAAGTGTGAGCTTATACTGCTTTCAACTTCTAAGCTTCTACTGCTTATGAAAATTTCTTAACAGGAAACCCCCATATTTTATCTGCCCAAGGTTTAAACTTATGACTTTGGAATCTGCAGTCTTATAGGCCAGCCGCAGAACCAAAGAGGTAGGCAGGTTTATATTTATATTTATGGATTATATAAAATTTTCCAGGTATACTAAAACCAATTGGTCGCATGCTTTGCAATAAACCGTTAATGCTGCAGACGGTGGCGCTGTCGCTCCTCAACACGGCTCTCTTCGGTTATGTCAACTTCGATACTGCCACTATACAGGTCCGCTAAATCATAACATAAAGTTCTTAATTATATACAAATGATAAATACCACAAATCATCACCGCGTGGAATAGTGCCGAGAATACTTTCAGCCTTTTCCCGTTGAAATGCAATTCTGATCCTCTGGATAAAAAATTAACCAGCAGCAATAAGACATGTCGAACGGTTGAGCAAAAGCCTCCTCTTTTCTTAAGGTTATTGATTTGACCTTATTTTTTTTTTTATGGCTATGGTTGGCGGACGAGCGTATGGGCCACCTGATCGTAAGTGGTCACCACCGCCCATAGACAAAGGCGCAATATTAACCATTCCTTACATCACCTATGCGCCACCAACCTTGGGAACTAAGATGTTATGTCCCTTGTGTCTGTGATTACACTGGCTCACTCATCCTTCCAACCGGAACACAACAATACAGAGTACTGTTATTTGGCGGTAGAATATCTGATGAGTGGGTGGTACCTACCCAGACGGGCTTGCACAAAGCCCTACCACCAAGTAAATTATTTACACATGACAGGATACTTCACTTTTGTTACATAATTGTGATAAATAAATCTAAACACATAATAAATATTCAAGTATTATACAGCACTTTTCTAATTTCAGTCGAAGTTCCACGTAGAAACTCTTCGTCAAGATCCGCGTACGGCGCGCACTATAATGGACATCTTCCGTTCTCTTGTTATCATTTTCTTCGTCTCGGTAAGGAGTCACATATAACGAGCTGAACCAGCACGGCTTGGCTTGTGTAGAATGCAATTTGTGATTAAAATGCTTCAAGAACTTGTATAAAAACCTTTTATACCGCTTTAAAGGGGGAAAAATATCTTATGTCTGTTCTTGGGCTTCGAGCTTGCGTCGGGCCATAATCAGTCTTTATAATGATTTAGCAATGAGAGCATAACAGACAAAATACAGACAGACAAATTGACTCTTGCTTTTATAATATTAGTACAGATTATCGTTGGAATAAAAGCCGACTCTCGGAGGTAGTTTACATTACATTAGCAGCCTGTAAATTTCCCACTGCTGGGCTAAGGCCTCCTCTCCCTTTGAGGAGAAGGTATGGAGCGGGTTGGTGGAATACACATGTGGCAGAATTTCGTTGAAATTAGACACATGCAGGTTTCCTCACGATGTTTTCCTTCACCGCCGAGCACGAGATGAATTATAAACACAAATTAAGCACATGAAAATTCAGTGGTGCCTGCCTGGGTTTGAACCCGAAATCATCGGTTAAGATGCACGCGTTCTAACCAATGGGCCATCTCGGCTAGGTAGGTAAAGGTACTGAGAGGTAGTTTAAATGAAATGTATATACGTAATTAGTAATTCCATTTGCTTTGTAGTAGGTCTTTGTATAAGCTCATCTGGGTGGACACCACCCACTCGTTATGTGATGAGGTTGCAACGCATAACGCATTGCCGTCTCATCGAATTATGAGAATAAAGAGTTCTCTTGTGTTTACGTTCATACATTTCTGCGCAATTGGTTCTCTGAATGGACATCGTGACCAAAATCAGCCAAAATAACATCATCATATTACACGTACAAGCTTTTGTTTAAAGTCGCCTTTTAGTATGTCGGGAGTCAATTTTGTAAATTTTAAACAAGTTCCTCAAATCTAATCGTATTAGTTGACATTTCGCACGCATTTGTGTTTCTAATGATATTTAATTCGTTTTAGAACATGGATTCAATTATAAGCCATATTTGTGTATCTTCTGTCTAGATATTTCGTATGCGGTTTTCCGGCCGCCGCAGTGATGGTGTTAAATCGAACACTGCCTCTAAAGTTGGTGGTATAACCTGTGTTTTGGTGACTGCGTTCTTCGCAGTACTCGCTGGCCTCAGCTGTGGCACCGGGGAGATCGCTGGCTTCAACGGGGAGTACATGCAGCCCGACTGCAGTGTTGGATGCGAGTACGTACAGAGTATATCAGAATCGTAACCTCTAATTCAAAAACGTTACCGTTATTTGATATGATCCGCTTTATCACTGATATTAGACATCACATTCTACGATGATGTTACCATAATATAAAATTTTCAACTATTTTTGTATCTAGAATCACGTATTCTCACTAATGAATTAGTGAGAATACGTGAATCTTAGCTATTTCTAGTCGAAATCGATTTCTGGTTCAAATGTTATATCGTTTATGTTTATTAATTATGACGTACTTGATGAAGGAAACGATTGTGAGATGGTGAGCAGGTCGTGAAAGCGTAACATGTGTGTCTATACTATGTTTGTGCTGACTTCTAAACACTACAATTGGTTTTTTTAGATGTAAATCGGAGACTTACGGGTTCAGCCCGGTGTGTATATTAAATACTTCGACGACGTACTTCTCTCCGTGCCACGCGGGATGCAGGGAATATGAAGACCTTAATGGATTTTTGTAAGTTTATTAGAAAGAAAAGCTGTAAGATATTCAACTGCCACAACTTGGCGCACCGATTATAGTTCAACATATGTAAAAATCTGTTCTGTTATGGTTTGAAGTGAAACAGTCACAAGGTACATAACGCTTTAGTTCGAGGTTAGTGGCGCATTGGCGATGTACGGGATGGTTAATATTTCTTACGTTCCAGTGTCTATGGACAGTTACAATTGGGTTTCAAATTTGCCAGTGCATACCAATATTTAAAAAAAAACTTCAATTACAAAAAAAAGGTTTTAAAGGTTGTACATAGTTGATAGTTGATATTAAAACAATCGCCTGAGTCTTCATTTATTATGTATAGATAATTGTGAGCTACCGTTACCATAAAAATAAATCTGGAAAGTTTCTTTTGGCAATTTAGCCGCGCGACTAAGAAGACTAAGCGCATCTACCAATTCAGCGAGCAAAAACTTTGACAAGTAGAGCGAGGAAAGCGGCCCGCTGCATTTCTACCAAATACTTTCCGTATTTAACTGTTACAAATAAATGGTATACGATAAATGTTTACGTTATCAGTGTATAATTTAACAAACGCTAATAATTCCAAAGATTGTTCGACAATTGCGCTTGTGGCCCACAAAGAGCGGTTCGCGGAAGCTGCACCTTACCTTCGTGCTGGCTCGTTTACAACATCTATCTGGTCTTCTTCACGCTAGTGCTCGCTGCAACGGGTGAGTTCTGCCTTTTTTAAGTCAAAAATGCCACCTGGATTTGAGGTACGGTAATAAGATACCACAATTCCGCAAGTCACAGTCTGAAGAAGCTACTGGCCAAAGGTTTTTTGCCAAAAAATAAATAATATTGGCAATTGTAAATAATTAACATTGTACAATTATTCGTTGATTTAGATTGTAGATTTTATGGACATGGATCAATTTACATGTTGTACCTAATTATAGTACCTCTAATCAAAACTATGATACCGGTTCCAGTTTCAAATAGGAGTCAGTCTAGTCTCGTAGGGTTGTATTATTACTGGCACAAGGGATGTAACATCTTAAAGACGATGTAAGCGTTCAAAATTCCTCGTTCACTATCATATAATAAATGATTATGATGATATGACTGACTGGTCTCTGATACTGCATACTGGTATGAAGAAGAGTAAATAAGACTCTCCCTCTGGTAACCTCCAACTCGGGAAGAGTTGCAGCTACTTCAAGCCTCGTCAAAGTTTCTGGCACTGATCTGATAGTTATAATATTGCATCTGAGTCGGTTTACACTGAAATTAGAGATTAAAAAGTTATCTCTCTTACTTCGATACGAACATCTCGAGTGTCTCGCTGCTTATGAAACAAATAACAATGTCCTAAAGTCAAACTCAACGTCGGACTAGTAAAGTTTTTTTACGTCTTGTGCAATGTATCAATTCCTAACTTTTTTATATTCTTTTCTTCTATGTTTTCTTGGTCAATAAAACCTTATTTATAAAAAAGGTAGCTCACACCCTCGAGCTTCGTATACTAATCAAAGCCGTCCGGTGCCTTTTCTCTCTCCAATTGTGTCAAATTACTGGGTCATCGGATTTGAAGGTAGCTGTATGGAGTTAGTTATGTACATGACTTTTCCCAAACATTTCTGCATTATAATAATAATTGTTCTTGTTAGCTCCCGTGTTGTGATTAACTGCCGCGAATAAAACAAATCAGCAGGAATTAATCCTTCTTTACCACTTCAGCGGCGTCGTTCCTCATGCAAGGCATGGCGATTCTCCGCGCCGTGCCACGCCGGGACAAGCCCATCGCCATCGGAGTCAGCTTCGCCATAGTCGGCGTCTTGTCGCATGTGCTTGGACATTTCCTGTACATGGTGATCGGCTGTGAGTAGGGCATGCATTTACTTCAAATTTATAATGATAATATGTTATAGTTATTATTATTTCTACATATAGGCATTGTTCCAAAATATCAGAAGAGAATTCCGTTAATTCATTTGTTTTGTTACAGACTTGACGTGTACCTACGAAAGAGATAGCATATGTCTGTTCCATGACTTCTCAATCTGGTCCGTGGGAGCGGTTAGTGCTGCACTCGCTATTACGTCGGGCATCGTCAGCATAGTCGCCAGTAGATATCGACCGACTCCTGAACTTCTCATCACTAGTCATGAATATAGCTGATAGTTATATAGTACATAAAATATTAGTCATAGCAGAATAGGTTACTGTAGCACGGGTGTACTGACTGAAAGGGGGATTGTTTATGATAAAGCTACAGCCACACCTGTGTAATCAAGTCGGGTAAGTTTATCCTAGTTGACAACCGCCCAAAAAAGATTGTAACGTTTTCAGGGTTTCTGTATGTAAGTTTATTATACCATAATTTTTAAATTCTTCTACAT
Organism: Vanessa tameamea; assembly: GCF_037043105.1. NCBI lineage: Eukaryota > Metazoa > Arthropoda > Insecta > Lepidoptera > Nymphalidae > Vanessa > Vanessa tameamea. Next base: position 546,654 of record NC_087328.1, on the reverse strand, counting down.
ATTCGAATGAACTGGGGATCGTTAGAATCCTTACATCATCCTGAGTGATATTTAGGAAAATCGTGTTTTTTTAATTATTATCATAATAAAATGTATTATTTCAATGGTTACTCGCACAGGAATGGCTGTAGCTTAATAAGAGATTCTGTGTCATATTTATATTGTTATAGATCATTTCAATTATTGAGATGTTTAAACGTTAATATCATCACTGTAATACTCTTATAGTACGGGAGGCAGGTTTGAAAATGATAGTATTGTTTAGCTAATGCCGTTTGTTGGTGAGGTATGAGGTTTGCCAAGGTATTCATTATAAATAAGTAAATAAATATTGGACAAGATCACATACATTACTCGGATCCAAATGTAAGTAGCCAAAGCACTTGTGTTATGGAAATCAGAAGCGACGACGGTACCACAAACACCCAGACCCAAGACAACATAGAAAACTAATGAACTTTTTCTACATCGACTCGGCCGGGAATCGAACCCGGGACCTCGGAGTGGCGCACCCATGAAAACCGGTGTACACACTACCACGGAGGTCGTCATAAAATGACTTCATTAGTAACAAGTAACTGACACCGCTGTCTTCGTTGGTTAAAGCATCTAATTACTGTTATTTTATAATTAAATAATGTTATGACTTTAAGTGTGTTCATTATGGACTGATGTGGTCCTAAGCCTAAGTAAGGTTTATGCTTAAAATAACTATGACTAGGTTTCTGGCTGCTGTCTCCCGGACTATTACCAATAACTAGCGTATTGTTTTATGTCTGGGTTAGTTATATATTTTTTAATTTATTGCCTTGTAAGTTTTACTCTATTAAATTATTAAGATTAGATTTAGTATTATGGTGGTGTTCATTGTGTTAACGGTTTTGAAGCAATATCTATTTAAATACAATTGAATTTTAAGATGTTTGTTGTTTCATTTTCATAGATACCTTTTAGCAACTTATTTAACCGACTACAATAAACAATAAAGAATGAATCGATTTGAAAAAATATTATATTGGTTTGGTTAAATATTTTCCATTGGTCGCATTGAAACTTGAAGTCGGCAAGTTCTTTATTTGTTTTAATAGTAAGTTAGTTGAACACATAAAGATTGATTAATGTTTTTTTTTTCTTTTTGGTTTGTTATAAACTATGCGGTTCGTAGTTGTGAAGTGAGGTTAGGTGGGAGGGAGCCGACGTTACTTATGTATATATTGATAATGAATGATGTATAAATGTAAATACATACAAAGATAAGATACTTATACAGAATCTGACATATTTTAATAACATCATTGTATGTTTGAGCAATATCTAATACAGTCTGTTTTCAGAAATATGAATGACTAAAAATAAATTGTCAGAAAAACAAATATTGTTATGAAATATTCATCACGGTTTTTCAGTCGGGTATTACGGAAACATTTTTTTTGCATGCGCAAACCGATTTGCACATATCAGTGGTTATGTCGCCGTTGCAAAGATTAATATTTGTAAAATATGACCACTGTTTTATATACAATATATTTAACAAAAATCTAAGACACGGGTACAATAAAACAGTTAGACTCATTATAATTTCATTTTAATAAATTCCAATTTATTTACATATTTTCTCATCGACCTCGAAGAAAAAATACATGACGAATATTGAAAAAAAAATATTTATTAACAAGATAAATATACAAAATAGAATTTTTTAAGTAATGGCACAATTTCCAGCAAAACGGTACGAATTAATAAATATTATTAAAAGTTTAATCTAAGCTATACAAAAAAAATCACGAGAGAGTAGAAAATTTTACAAAAACATTTATATTAACAGTATCCTTGTGCACTTTTAACTGTTCGCTGTCGTTTCCGCTTATTCTGTAACTCACTTCTCACTCATTTGAAAACGGACAGTGATACGCTATTTTGATGCAAAAAGGTTACATACCACACGACCGTATTCAACCGATAACCGAGTTTGTTCCTAAAGAATAGCCTCTCTCAGCCAACTTCGAGACTTGCCTTCCAGCATATTAATCCAACAATTAAAAATACATTTAATTTGTTCCTACATGTATCGCCCAGCGTTAACAATCGTATGTATAATACGTGAGGCATTCAGCTTATTCTACCCAAAATAAAACCGATATAAATATGTCTTAAAAAACACGTACACAGAGAATACTACGAAAAACTGGGGTCAGGTTATCCCAATATAAATCGCGATTCGCTTTTTTATATTGGGATCTTTCACGATTATATCGAACTGCAAGCTGGCTGCGGTTCAATCGACAACTACTCAATAAAGTCGTAGTAGAAGAGAACTATTTATATAAAAAAAGGCTTAAAGCAGAGCCGATTAACTGTGGTTTCAGTTATAGATCCTCTTTGCACAACAAACGAAGTGCAAGCAGAGTTCGAGCCCTCCACTCCCCAATAAATATATCGAAGAGACCTCCTGCCGCGCCCCACAGAGGTATAACATTGCAGAAATTAGTTTATATATACATACATATATATATTTAAAAAAACAACTATATATCGCATATATTACCCCATTTTTTTTTAAATCATTTGATAATTAAGAAACATAAATTAATGCACAGATAACAAAAAATATATATATTATTTTATAATTACTTTATAAAAAAACGCGAAACGATTGCTTTGAGCCCAATAATATACATATATATCTGTCTATCAATCTCTAATTAAATAAATAATAATTATAGAACATTTATATTATAATTTAATTTTTTTTATCGATTAAAAGAAAACCCCCGATATATCTCACAAATCCACTTTCGAAGTTAAGCCATTGAGCCATAGACAACAGCGACTTATCCATAAGTCGCGCGTACATAACACAATATATTCGATAACAGCTACAAAACCAGTTTGTCTGTGCTTATCGAATGAGCAGCTTGCAAATACATTTGTTCAATGAACGATCTGAGATTAAAATTAACCATTCATAATTTTAGAACTCTTGGTTTGTAATTCTGATATCAATTCATTTAATAAATATATTTTTATGTTTTGTGTGTTTTTCATTCAAACGTGTAACGTGTAAATATCTAAATATAATGTAAATTCAATCCTACTACAATAACGTAAAGTTCAATTTCCCTAGTGATCCAGTATACGTAGGTTGCCCGACACTATTTTGTTCTCGAGCAGGGCCCCGGAGGGTATGTCGATTCGATCTCCGTGGTTCGCGATTACTATAACGGTACCCTGAAATTAAAACAAAAAAAAAAAAAATTACAAAGTTGACAAAAGTAATTTTAAAGGAGTTTTTTTTTAAGTTTAATTTTCGAAACACCCACCTTTAAAGAGACTCCTCTGCCGAAGGTCACGTCTCCGGACACAGTCAAATGGTCTAACTCGATCAGATCCGGTATGGTCGCGAATCGGTTCAGGAATTCCTTGACTTTCGCGAAATGGTTGTCCCCCAATTTGACGAGCGGCGTCGTCGGGAACATCCTCTGCGGGGACATGACCAGCGACCCGTGCGACAGGCTGTACAGGTTGGACATCACGAGCAACAAGTCCGACGTCTTCTTCACTGGCAAGAATCTACTCCTCGGCACGTTGACCCCTATCCCTCCCTCGAAGCACTTCATGGCCGCGCCGACTGCCGTTTCGAGCTGGATCACGTTGACTCCGTCCGCGAGACTCTTGTTATTGACGATAATTTCCATGTTCAGGGAACCTCGCTCGACGACTCTCTGTATCGCGTCCAGCTTCGCCCAGAGGTTGTTGGTGTTGAAGAACTTGAACTGGCTGACTGACTTGAAGTCGTCGACGTGCTCCTTCGGTACTTGCGCGATTTCTAGAAGACGTAACTTCTCCTCGTACTGTATGAGAGTTCCACCCTTGACATCAGCTCGCGTCTTGTCGGTCACTTCCATGACGAATTCTGATTGAGCTTTCTGTTCTGGGTTGAGGAGCAGGTCGAGGATATTCATATCGACGGTGGCTCCCAAATTGTCGATGTTGCTGATGAAGCAGTAGGTTCTGCCTTCCTTGATGAATTTCTGAAGGAGGCCGGAGTTGTAGAAGGATTCGTAGAAGTCGCCGTGACCGGGTGGGTACCAACTGAAAGATGATATTAATTTCTCAAATTGAAACTATCGGAAAAAAATGACTTACAGAAACGTATTAATAATTTGAGGTATCTATGGCGAGAAATAAAAATTAGATTCAGATTCAGTGTTATTTAATCAAAAGAAAGACAGAAATTCCTTTTTTCACATTTTTAGTAGTTCTTACTAAAATTATTATCAAATGTTCTACTTTTTACGTTTATAAACCGATAAAAGCAACAATCAAAGTCAATACCTGTATAATTTGTCCAAACGAAATTAAAAACATTCCAAGATATAATTGTTATTTACCAATTACAATTAAAGTATCACTTTATACTTTTTTAAATCTATTGAATTGAAATTAGATAATTTTTTACTAAGAATATTAATAACGAGACCCCATAGCGCGATGTGACATTGATAACCTAACACTAAATAAGTTAACGAAAAAGATTTTTAGAAAATAGAAAATCTGCTAATGGGTCAGCGCTCAGCTCTTCAAACAAATGAAGAAACTACTGCACTATTTGAATATGAATAAAACTAAATTTTAATAAAAGTCTTTGTTATAACGAAGGGTGGTTTACTTGGTGTAGGGCTGGGTAGGTACCACCCACACCTCACTAGCGACAAGCAGAAATTCTTAGTATTGTATTTACGATGTAAGGAATGTAAATTAAAGCGTCGATGTTTATAGACGATGACGACCTCGTATCGAGTGGCCCATTGGCCGACCTATTCTCTATGGAAAAAGTTCCTGATAACAAACAAACAAAATCTTCAACTTTATATAATAGTGCAGATTACATTGTCAGATATAAATAGCGCAAACGTGAGCCGCTCCTGCACCGATCGGCAGACGGATCCGATTACGATTATAATAATATATTTGCTTACTGGACTAAATATAATTAAATTGTTAGTTATGCACTATAATGAGTTTCTGTCTGTCTGTTCTCGGCTTTTTAAATTAATTTTCCCAACCTATGACAAGTAATTTGACTATTGATGGTGACGCCATGATCGATTTCAGTTTATCTCAACGGACCAGCCTACGCAAGACATATTGCATCTGTGTAGTGCACAAGTCTGTGCACAAAACAGATGCAAACCCCTTTGTTCACACCCTCATAATCCGAAAGGACGGCAAATCTGACACGGCCGGAAAGAGTCCAGCCGCAGGACCAACAGCTTTATTTTTTTTCCGGGGCACAGGAGTATATACACTTCTAGATCGGGTTGTTACTGAGAATTTTTTAAAAAAACAAACACCCAAAAAAATTTTTCTGGCCCGGACATCTGCGACCTTTATTTAACCACTAGACCAACGAGGGAATCTGACTATAAATAAATAAATATTGGACAACATCACATACATTACTCTGATCCCAATGTAAGTAGCTAAAGCACTTGTGTTATGGAAATTAGAAGTAACGACGGTACCACATACACCCAGACCCAAGACAACATAGAAAACTAACGAACTAGAGAACTTCTACATCGACTCGGCCGGGAATCGAACCCGGGACCTCAGAGTGGTGTACCCATGAAAACCGGTGTACACACTACTCGACCACGGAGGTCGTCGTCTATCAATAAGGAATCAAGGAATTTGACTTGCCATTAGACGGACTATCATAACGTTTGATGTCAAATACTTGGAGATGAGATTTTAACTCACGCTTCGATGTTGGAGTGCACGTCAGGGCTCATAGCTATTGGCAGCAGGGACTCCCTGTTAATACGCGGGTGACAGGATTGGTTGAATGTGTGGATTTCCAACTTGAGACCTTTGTATTTTCTGATGACCTTCTGCGTGTCTTCGTCCGTGTTGAAGGAGTTCATCAGTACCAACGGAACGTTGCATTTGTAAGTTTTGTTAAGATGCTGGAAAGAATATTCGAGTCTTAACCGTCAAGAATTATCAAAAAATCTAATTCAAGAACTTTTTACGTATGTCATTCAGGTAGTCAGACTCGCAACTGGACCACCTAGTGGTTAGTAAGTTCACCACTGTCCATAGACATTGGTTCTGTATGAAATATTAATCCGCACATTACCAATGTACCACCAAGCTTGGGAACTAAGATATTATGTCCCTTATGGCTGTAGTTACACTGGTATTTTTACATTGAAAAAAAATAAAGACTACTACTTTAATTTTAATATAGACACTAACGATTCAGTTTCTATTTTAAAATTATGTTATGAATAGAAAAATATAAAATAAATTTTCAATTATTTATTGAGTGCTTTTATAAACACAGGCGAACGTGTGTTGTCAACACACCAACGCGTGTTCTACAAGAACAAGTTCCTACAATGAATTCAATTTATTTCCATAAAATCAAAATCAAAATATACTTTATTCAAGTAGGCTTTTACGAGCACTTTTGAATCGTCATTTTACAAACTATATTAAGTGAAGCTACCACCGGTTCGGAATGTAGATTCTACCGAGAAGTACCGACAAGAAACCCAGTAGTTACTCTTTTTTAACATTTAAAAAATACAGTCACGTTAGTTAAATACAATTATATATGTATGTAATATATTCTGTCTGGAAGTCAACAAGATACAAGGACACAAATTTCCCACGATTTCAATTTAATCTACTGATTTTGTCTAATTCTATTCTATAACTAAGCTCACCTCGATTTGTTGTACAGTCAAATCTAAAAAGGTCAATTCGTTCCGCACTTGAATAACTGATTTTGGTCCTTTACAACCCATAGAGGTACCCAAACCACCGTTGAGTTTGACCACTACCAACTTGTCCAGCATGTGGTGGATGTTGTCTGTGGTCGGCGTTTTCAGTGTGGAGTAGTCTATGACAGCACCCTCGGGAAGCCTCTCGATCTTTTCCCATGTCACAGATGGACCCTCTAGAATTTAAAAAATCTATGGTCGATTTAGTAAATAATTACAAGTGATTTACATCGTCGAGAATAATATTATCTTATCGTAATTGACTTCAATTTGTTGCGTTACTACTCTTTAAAAATTAACGTTTTTAATTCTTTTAAATTTCGCGATGTATTTGTATAATATATTCATACTAATATATAAATAGGTAACTTTTATTCTGTTTATATGTAAGGAATGGTTAATATTGCTTATAGCGTCAATGTCTATGGAGCAACTTCCCATCAGTTAGCCCATTAGACCTCACCCTACCTACACCTGCCATCACACCATGCATGTTTCTGATTAAATTCTGCTTCATGTGTCATCTACACCATTATCAGCTTGTGAGTTTTTCCGCAAATTGCAAATTTTAACCAGTTGATTATTAAACTTACGTTCAGCTAAGAATCTGCTGAACAAATTCTTGAAACCCCTGAACTCCTTCTCAACGAGCATTTGCTTGTTCTCGGGCAAGGCTGCCAGCAGCCGCTCCAGTTCCACTTCCAGCCTGGCGAGAGCATCTCGCTTTGTTGCTTCTTTAAAATCCCGAGACCCTGATGGTGTGCGCTGGTGGCTGCGTATCTGGAAATTGTTTTAATAGTTATGAAGGGTCTTTCTGAGTGAATTTCGGCGAGGCAACCTATCACAGGATCGAACCCTCCGCGCAGGGGACACTATTGTGTAACTGGACGCTTTTTTGTCACTTAAATTATATGCCAGCGTGTGATTTCCCCATGACCGACGTTTGTCTACGACAAACACTGTGTGGATTATAACCTATTCCCAGATGATATAGATGCGATAGATGATCGGCATTTCGATCATTTGCACTATTATAAATTCGAATATAGGCAAAAGTTATTAAATATAAAAACCGAATTATCCCGTGTTCGAGTACTTAATCATTGGATTAGGTTTTTCAGTACCAATAACAAACGGTGACATAAAGGTTTCTTTTAAGTTGGCCCATATGGGGGTTAAATGGCCTTCTCAGGTAAATTTACGCTTCCTTATTGATAATAATTAAAGTACAACCGGATCGGATAAGAAAATTCCCTGGCCTGATAACCAACGAACGAGTGATATTTTTTTGTCAATTTTAGTAATTGTTTCCAATTTTCAATATAGCCAGGAGGCAATCATTTTATTCCGGAGTGTGTGTAGACCCATGAACTCACTAATTCCATACCTTTGGCACACAAACACTCCTTTACTTTTTCTCAAGGCGGTATAATTACTAGCACAAGGGATACATATTCGTTCCTATTGCTGGCTTAGTTTAGTGTAAGTGGTTAACATATCACAGTATCAATATGGGCAATGGTAACACCTTGCCATCAGGTGGGCAATTTGATAAGCTCCTTTTCTACATGAAAAACTTCTAAATAATCGCATTCATGCAGAAAATATATCCCAATACAAATTTTACAGCGAACTCATAAATTATGCCTAAAATGATTTTTTTTATACAATTCGTTTTCTAAACCGGAACCAGTAATGATAAAGCAGTACAAACTATTTATGTTGTTCAAAATGAGCTTTTTATCGTACATTACGTTTTAGTATGTGTATTTTATTTTATTTTTTATACGATATGAACTAGGCATAGGATATACATGTATATTTTTTGCAGCTACGAGCTGTTAAACATCGACTCAACCTTTATTCGGCTAAAAATTTAGTCTCATCTCTGCCATCGAATTTCAAAACGAAATATGTTTTATATCAAACTTGAAATTGGCGCAATGTGAGAAAATTTAATGAAATGTATATTGCAAAATTTCTAACGATATTTTAGACAAATAAAACCTTACGTACCCAAGAAGAAAGATACCCGGAATCACTTGGCATTTTGTAAGCAATCACTTAAAATATTTTTGATTGAAAAAAAAAAAAGATTCATTCAATAGAATTATTGTACATGACGTCCAATGTCGGTGTTATATTCGGTACTGAATTCAATCTGGTGAGTTTTGTAAGGCCCGGCGTGTTATCAATAATAAATGACGTTCTTAACATATCTACTAATCAATCAAGCCAAACTATAAGTTTTGAGCCGACTTTCTTTTATTTTACTTAAATTACGACAAATTTACTACGCATACGGCAACGCTCGTAGACACAGGCAAAGTTAGATATTTTGTTCTCCACTGATATATTGTCAGTATACGTCCTGTTGGGAATACATATTACGTATTAGTAAAAGTAGTAAATTCGTCATAAATAGAACATCTGACAGGTCTGCCAAAGGCCCGAGTGGAACACGGAGAGGCCGATCCTGGCCCTCGACGTTGAACAAGGTCATGGTCCAGAAGAAGACAGCGGAGAAGGAACGGGAAAAGACCGATCCCGCTCCGCTGTCTCCTTCTGGATCATCATTATATTGACACGATCCCACAGAATCTCCGGTTTATCCGGCCATCTCAGTGGTTTAATTGGGTAATAATGTCAATCAATAGGGCTCAAAATTGATAATTACACAGGTCTATTAGTGTATCTATCTATTACTTTGATTGAGTTTAGACGTAAAAATTACTAACAATCGCTTAGTTAGCCAAGGCGTCAATTTCTTAGTCGCACCAAAAACACGGTTTGGTATATATTCCCAAAGCGCCCGCGACCTTGGGAACTAATATCTCGAAGTCTATCAATCTCGAACAAATATTTCAACACCTATTTTAATAAGATAAAGATTTTCAATGTATTTTTTCAGACGATCCTTTAGTGTGAAGGTCAAACGCCAGTTTATAGGTACAGGATAAATAGCATCTTATTTTGTATTAAAATATAAATGAGATTTTATGTGGCACTAGAGTTATGAATCGATAGAATGATTTGTATGATCGTTGCATTACGAAATTTGATAAAATATTTATTTATCTGTCGTATCGATAACGCAAATTACTAATTTTATTATTCGATGACAAACGCACAACTGACAACACGAATAATTAAGTATTATTATTTTATATTGGTATTTCGACGTATTTCCGTTACGTTCTTTTTTTGGTTTTTGTTTTTAAGTCATTTTTGAGGAATAAATCTCAAAATAATATTGATATATCGTTAGCCGTCACGCAATTTTACATTTGTACCGATGATTTTTGTTTTAGTGTTGATAAATAACCGTTGTTTAATCGTTTTTATAAATCAGAAGAAAAAATTAGATTTATATTGATTCTTTTTTTTAAAAATACATTTTTGAAGTTGCATTTTTGACTTATTTTGAACAAAGCCAAAAAACGTGATAACTCAAAAATGGTTCACTTTTGCATCATACATATGGGGGTTAAAATTATCGCAAATAGTTACCCCTAATTTCAAACGGGAATACGTCGAATTACCAATAATTTTTTAATGTATTTTTTATATTCAAGTAGGCTGAGCAATAGCAGACCATTGTAGGTAAATAGGTCTCTGTCTCCGACATACATTGAAACGATAGGTAATATTTACTATCCCTCGAACCGTCAAAGGAACTAAGACATAATGTCCTTTGTGCCCTATGTATTTATGAGTATACATTAGTAAAAATAGACAATTTATCTATGTCTAAATCCTACCGTCTTGATTAGATATATATAATATTTGTCAGTACGCCAGAAGACTATGTTAGAGGAGGTTCTATGTCGGGGGACTCAGTAGTAGTAGTCAGTGTATATATGTATATACGTTTATACAATAGTGATATTTATACGTTTCTTTTAGTGTATCGTTCTAATATTTTGAATGAGTTTAGAGGAACAATTTCTTAGTAAGTCAATCCACTGGTAATCATAAAAACTAAGTTATTTATACTTTGAAAACCTCCTTGGTCGAATGGTGTGTACATCGGTTTTCATGGGAACGCCATTTCGACGTCCCGGGTTCGATTCCCGCCCGAGTCGATGTAGAAGTTCTCTAGTTCATTACTTTTCTATGTTGTCTTGGGTCTGGGTGTATGTGGTACCGAAATTACTTTTGATTTTCCATAACACAAGTGCTTTAGCTACTTACATTGGGATCAGAGTAATGTATGTGATGTTGTCCAATATTTATATATTTATTTATTTAGTGTAGTTAAGTGTTTTATATGTACATTGGATGACTCGGCTTTCAAATTCACTGGCTCACAAACTCGGCAACACATCAATACTGAGTTAGCTGTTTGGCATTACAACATGTGATACAATGCTCTATCAATTGATTGTCTGATATCCAATATTCGTAAAATATGAAATCACTATTCGAACTAATCTTACCAATGTTAAACCGTTCCAAAGACCATAGGTACTTAATTAAGGTCAAGGCGAATTTCATTCGAGCAAATACTTATTTATCTGCATCGATTTTATATTTTAACGCCAAACGAATCAATAATCGATTTAACTATTTACTCAATTAAGAGTTCTTCTGTCACGATTTCCTCAAGGCACATTAAATAAATATTAAACAGAAAATACATCTTTGAACCGCTAGTTATTTTAGCTTCATAAATTTGTTGTACTGATGCATCAATTAAAATAATCAATTCATAAGCAAAATGTCTTAAATACTCTAATATATTATTATAATATCGACTTTAAAACTTTGCATTAAGAACGAAATCAGCGAAGCAGTTGTTTTGATTACCCACAAGGTTGTTATCTGAATACTGCTAGTGCGCAGTTGTCTAGTCTCCAAACAATATTGAAGAAATTGTGTATAAGAGATTAAAGTTTAATGAAGATATTTAATTATTTTTAAAACATTTATAAAGCTCAATCAAGCAAAAACCGGCTGAAAGGCTGACAGGCGGCAATAAAAAAAAAAAAAAGAGTTAAAAAATCGCGATCCCAGAATTTAAATTAAGAACGATCGTTAGGTCAGTGTTGCAATAGAACCATCCCTATATAACGCAAATACAAAAACGAATTTTTATTATTTTAATATTGACTGTTCCTTAAAAGACACAACACGTGTAACGGAGACTTAAGACTGAACAGCGTAGTTATTTATAGTGCGTATCATAGACAATTTAGCCGTTTACACTGTTACATTGTTAAACGCACTTGTTTAGTCGGACTCGCACACAAGAGGTTCCGTACCATTATCTATGAAAATAGCAAAATAAATATGTCTGTTATATGGGAGTCTAACTTAAATATTTATTTTAATCTGTTTTTAGTATTTGTTGTTATAGCGGCAACTTAAATACATTAACTGTAAAAAATGTAAGTGTCTGACTATTACGGTTCATGAGATACAACCGGGTGACAGGACAGACTGACGGACGGACAGCGGAGTCTTAGTAATACGGTTCCCTTTAGGTACGGAACCCTAAAAATGCAATATGTTACATATCTCTGATACCCTTATGTCCTAAATTGTATATAGACTTACTCAAAGTCAAAGTCAAAAATCTTTATTCAATATAGTAGTGTTTACACTTGCTTATTGATAGTCAAAAATCTACCACCGGTTCGGAATTTATCACCTCGGACCTGAGAAGAACCGGCGAAAGAAACTCCGTGTCCTAGTACTAGTGTCCTGCTTCCTAACTTCGTACTCGTCGTTAGTGACGTTTTACTTTTGTTTAAAAACAACCTTCAGTTAGTAAACCTTGTCAATGGTTCATCTGATGATAGGTGGTCATCATCGCCCATAGATGTTGGTACTGTAAGAAATGTTAACCATCCCTTCATTGTCAATACGAAATGAAGTTATTTTATTCAAATATTTGGACTAAGTCCTTGTAAAATGGCGTTAAGGTTATTTATAAATTTCATGTGTATAAACGCACGAACAAGCTACTGATTAAGTTATGATGAATTTGAAATCTATATATGAATTAAAGATGAAAGTGATGTGATCATTTTTTGTTTACGATATAACAGTAACAGTATTAGTGGCGTTATGAGTAATATGATTTGAAAACGACAGACAACAGTTTGATTATTAATAAGTTAATTAATTAATATATACCGATACCGATAGGGAAAAGATTATAGGTTTGACATAATATTAAGGTCAGTTATCATTAGGTATGATTAGGATTTTTGCAAATAAATCTGTTGCATGTAAAAAAAAAAAACACTAAAAATAAATGGGTCTTCGTTGTATTGTTTGCGAACATACCATTTAAATATTATTATTTAAAGGTTTGTGTGTATGTGTGTACGTATATGTGTGATAAGATATTAGATTTTAATAAGATCTTATTCCAATGATTGCAAAATCGACAGTTCCCAAAAAAAAATCACCAATAATCACTTAAGCTATATTTAAACATAGAACTTCTATCACTAACGACGCGTTCAATAAATGGATATGTACTTTATGGATATAAAATGACATGAATTAGTTCAAAAGAAATCTTTTTTTTTTAATTCAATAGTAGTGTAATTTTAATTTTGTTACAGATACTATAACAATATTAAACAATACAGAGCTATGGTGTATATAAAATTACTGAGGACGCAAACAGTAGTGTATTTCTTTTTTTATGGCATTGGTTGGCAGGCGAGCATATGGACCACCTGATGTTAAGTGGTCACCACCGCCCATAGACAAAGGCGCTGTAAGAAATATTAACCATTCCTTACATCACCTATGCGCCACCAACCTTGGGAACTAAGATGTTATGTGATATGTCCCTTGTGCCTGTAATTACACTGACTCACTCACTGGTTAGTGTACAATTAGTGTCATTATAATAATTTCAATATTCCGAAATGAGAAATAACACAAACATATAATTATATTGTGTGAAGTCAGCATGATAAAGCAGTATACAATAACGTGTCACGTATTCTTGAAAAAACATAATTTAAAATATTAATTCGTTTTAAAAACAGTTAACTGTTGTTTGTTGCGGAGTTAATATGACTCTAAATCTATTGTCGTCAAAATTCTTTAACATTTCATCGTTTTATAAATATTAAAATAACCATGTAGACATACTTAATTTAAAACATACTGACACGATAACCTGACGAGTATAAAAAAAAAACTTTTTTTTTTTGAATTATTCAACAGATTAACAAAAAATAAACGAAACGTTTAATTTTAATTTCTTTTAAAATTGATATGATAATAGCATAGTTTTTAATTTATTAATTAAAATGCAAACTTAAATACCTTTGATAGTAAATCCATTGCCAAATAATTATAATCCGAAATTAAAAAATTAAAAACTTCACTTTGACACTTTGAACTGTCAAATTTCCGCGGGAAATGACCAGACTTCAGAGCGAGTTGATATTAGCGCTCCGCGGACGTCGTCGGACTAAATGATGAAATGATTGTTACGGTTATGTATACACGAGCGACTTCTGTACATTTGATATCATTGATATTTATCGTATTTGTTTGTTCATTGTTATCTTAACCGCTGAGGGATATGACATTTGCATGCATGGTCCGCGATTGCTTCCATTTTGCCCAACAATAAAAAGTTGTTAAGAGAAGAAGTTATTAAATTGGCTACTTCTATTAGCTTCGCAGTCGCTCCCATTTCCATCCTGACTGCTAAATGTCAACTTAGAACTAAAGCTGATATTTTAAAAAAAAAACCCTTTTCTAAATAAGCCTAAGATCTAAAGTATTGGATGTGGCTATACAGTGACGGCAACGATTTTATAAGTATATACCTAAATTTAAACGACTAGTTATTATCTAGTAGAGATAAATATATCTTACTCTACGCAAAACAACACCGAATAGCTTTAAATGCGCCAAAAACAATAGATTTTTGTTCTATTTTAAGTGATGTAATTAAATAAATATTAGTTTTTTGCAAATAACAGATACCACAGATTATAAATTAAATGCAATTGATTATTTTTGATTCAATCGTAAACGTATTCTTACTGACTTTATCGAGTGAACTTTATTAAGATAAATTAGTATTACGCCGCGACTACTTGCACAAATATATTAGAACATTAATATTTATTAATAAATCGATCTCAGCGCCGTATATAGTTTAAATATGTTTATAGATCAGTAATTTTATTAAATTAGATCTTAAGTAAATTTGTTAATAACGACTGAAGCGCCTAAAACCGTGAACACTAATTCATATGTACATAAAAATATATGATCGCACCTAATCATACATAGTGCATTCACAAAGCCGTCTGTATATTTATATAAATGTTAGATATATATTTCTTTATATTTTTATCTAGAACATCATTGATTTTTTTAGAATATTTAGCATAAGAAAAAATATTTAATTAATCACTTATAGCACCAGATTATGGATACATACATATATAATATATGTGTTCTTGTTATTATGAAATTGAAACCCATATTTTTTTAACTTGAACAGAAATCAAGAGTTTTGTTCTTGATATCAAATGCTCGTGCGAAGCGTGTACTGTACACGTACCTAAAACAAGTGTAATAGTTTATCAGACGGAGTTATACAAATAGATTGATTGGCTAATTAAAGAAGTTAAGAACCTCTTAATGATAATATACCAAAGATATGGTACGCAAGCTTATTAATTGTATTTAATAACTACCTACTGAACAAACAGTTAAGAAACTCAAATGAACTACTCAAGAATATAATATTATATTAATTCCATAATTTTCGAATTTTTCAAAATTCTCGTGATGTTTTATTAAATTTTAAAATAGCTCCAAGATTTAAGATATATATATATATGTATAGTTATATATATGTAGATCGCCTTTCATGAAGGCCACACAAGAAATACAAGGAGGCCACTGCTTGGCGCCACCTGTGTCTTATATCTTAATTAAGATTGACAAACTCTTCCGTTTCAGCACTCAATTAAGAAAAAACGGCAAGATTTAATTTATTCAGAATCAAAATGATCATAAACTCCTGAAACAATAAATATTATTATAGATATTTTTATATCCCAACACAGAATGAGTCTAGAATAGACAAAAAAACACTCAAGCCTTTATAAACCCGCTCTTACGATATCGTATATATCGTCTAAAGCATTAAAGAGGACCAGGTTCCTGTTAATGATGTAAATTAATCGGGCCTAAAATATAATCTTGACTCCACGTCGGTCTGTCTTACAACTATTTAAATACATAAAATAAATAGTATTTTACAAATGTGTGCGCAAACACTGGTTCATAGTTCGAGGGAACGGCAAACAACACATAAAAAAGGATCGAGTAGAGGACCATCAAAAATCAGTGATTTTGAAATTACTGGAGTGTTATATCAACATGTATCAGAGCCATTAATGTATCAGAGCCATTAATGAGAATTTTTTGGCAGAACTTTTAAAGGGCCGTTGTAGGTTTCGGTCATAGGATCTTGTAACAGCTGACGTATATATATATACAAACTTGAAAATAAAACTTGCAATTCTAGGTTACGGATTAACAAGGAAATTACTAATACTATACTTGGCTTTAAAATTTAATTGAGTTTGTTATCTCAACCATACCGATCAATCTCATTCGTGTCTTCTCCATCCTACGTGACATTGGCGAAATAATCTGTGCCTTGTGGCACAACTAAAAGCCATTAAACTAAGAATTGAATTGAATTAAAACATGCAAGCGATATACGATAAACTCTTTAGTTTAAAAATATCACACGAAGGAAGTAGTTTGAATGATTGCTAATCAATAAATTTAAACATAATTCTAAAGGTTACCTAATAATTTCTATTTTTGGGGCATAATTGGTTTTATTTTCCGATATAATTATAATCAAAGAATTATATTCCAATAATCGATAGATTATCTCAACGTTTGAGTATATTTCATCTTTTCCTCAATCTAATCATCATTTGCGTAATCAACATTTTCTATCTTGTTCAGGAACAGCCCCAAATAAAACTTTGGTATTTTGTTGATTAGATTTATACAATTTTTATTGTGTATTCGTTCTGTTTATAGTCTTTCCACGTACTTAGATAATATGTATTACTTATTATTCGTTTACGCCAAACGTATACGATTACCTTGTATTGCCATGTGCCCGGCTGAAACGTGAATGAGACGGTGTAATTTCAGGCATAAAAGTCTGATCAGATTGATAGTTTTCGGTGCAATGGTGTAAGAAGTACTAAGAAGTTTATTCTTCTTTAACCGACTTCAAAAAAAAAGGTTCGACTTGTATGTATGTAACATTGTTAGAATTTAATTATATCTGAGTATGATGATCCATTTAGACTCCCAAGCTCGTGTGCTTAATTTCGTAAGTGTATGTTTATTCGCGAATAAGTTATATCCACGAAGTTATATCCACAAATTTCTCGAAAACTAAAAATCGTATCGAGTTGATTATTTTTAATTTAAGTTAGGTACACTTCAACTTAGGGAATAGTGTTAACTTAGGGAAGTTTAATTGAAATCAGTCCAGTATTTTCAGAGATATATGTAAATTACTTGTAAGATAATATAGGTAGGTAGTTGTATAGTTATTATTATTCTATTGTTTGTACTAGTGTTGATTTATTATATTTAAATAGTTTATATGTTAAAATTTATGAATGTTTTTAATAGGTAGATATTGATTACTTAGGTACATGATTTTTTTCAAAAAAATAATAATATTTAACGGGGGTGTCGTTTTCAAGAAAGTACTGTAACAGCTGTAGCACTGCGAAGTTTATTCTGCCTTGAAGTGCTAACTTTGCCTTAAAGTCCGGTACTTTTTTTTTCTTTTTTACCCCTCATATTAAGTTTAAGCTTGTGCTAGGAGTGGGGACGACTTTAGTCCCCCTTGGACTATAGTCGGCATCAAATCTGCGACTTTTTACATTGCTACCCATAAATCATTACACTATTGACGCTTCAATTTTCTACCTGCCTGGTTTACTAACTAGATTTTGTGTCTGCAAATAACGATATCCTGGAATCAAATCTCGGGTCAGAATTAAAAAAAAACATCAAATTAGGTGTTTTTAGAAAGAAATTATTTCGGGTCGTATTGAATTATGAAGGTGAGGATTCCCTCTATAATCATAGTGCACTCGCGGTTACGCAGACATTTGTGCACAATGTATCCTGTGTAGTTGTTTATATACTTGGAAAATGACTGTCGTCGTCGAAAGAGGTCAAGAGGATCTTTATCAATCTATTAAATTTTCATATTAATAATTATTATATTAAATATAGGATAGACCATCTAAACCTTTTTACCATTATAGGTAGAATATCTTCTTAAAATGTATATGTCACAGCTAAAGTTTAATTAGGCGATTCTTCTAAAATAATAATGAGATGGCTAGTATGTTCAGTAGAAAAAAAGCTATAAGTGGTGGCTCATTAATACTTATTAACAAAAATCTAAAATTTAAAGAACGTAAGGATGTTGTGAGCCTTTCTATTGAGCAGACTATTGAAATAGCCTGTGCAGAGCATGAGCATGTCATTGTTGTATGCGTATACAGACCTCCTAGCGGGTTATATGAAGCATTTGAGAAAATATTGGAAAGTTCATTATTGAAATTATCTGGATCAAGTAAATATATTTTTATTTGTGGTGACTTCAACATAAATTATTAGAAAACTATAGCACAAGTATTAGATTCAGATCATTATCATATTCATATAACCTCATTAACTTATTCTTAGAGCCAACTATAATCACTGAATCCACTGCAACATGTATTGACAACATATTTACCAACTGTGTACCTAATCATAAATTTATTATAAATATGTTAAGTTCTGATCATTGTAGACAATTGGCTTCATTGAATTCGCAAATAAAAAATAATGCTAAGCTCGAGCTCGTTAAAAATATTTACAAATCCTGGGTGGAGTCACAGGATGCCTTAGGGATATTTTGTGATTTATCTTAGGCCTTTGATTGTGTGCAACACGAAACTTTGGTCAGGAAACTACGTCATTATGGAATTAGGGACACTGCACTCTTTGACTTTCTTTCGCCGGTTCTTCTCAGGTCCGAGGTGTTAAATTCCGAACCGGTGGTAGATTTTTGACTATCAATAAGCAAGTGTAAACACTTCTATATTGAATAAAGATTTTTGACTTTGACTTTGACTTTAAATTCAAGCCTCAGTCGGCATAACTACAGGTACTAGGGACATAACACCTTATTTAGATAGCCAAAGCGACACCAACCTTGGGAAGGTTGGTGGCGCATTGGCGTTGTAAGGAATGGTTAATATCTCTTCTTTCTCTTTCTTCGCAAATGTCTGTTGGCGTTGGTGACCACTTACCATCAATTGGCCCAATTGCCCATCCACCTAAATATACAATTAAAAAAAAAAAAGGAAGTTATTCTTGTATTCTCCGTATTGTGTTGTATTTAAATATAAAGTTATTATATTGTTTTCTATAATAAATTAAAACCAATGAATATATCACAAATTAAGTAACAATGATTATCATAACGAAATAAGGTCACGACTTCGATGACTTGGACATTGGATGAAGATAAGAAGTTTATTGACTGCCCATTCATGACCGTCATGTAACGACCGATCGTCATTGTAAGTTGCATTTACTTGGTGGTAGGGCTTTGTTAAATAAGGAATGTTACTCAATACAATATTATATTGAAGATAAAAAAGCGTGTAATAGTATTTATTGACCTCTAACATATATAAAAAAATAAATGATTTTATGAGAAAATGTGATTCTCATAGCATTGGTACAAGGAACAAACACAAACTTGTTACTTCTGTTACTCGACTGCATAGAGTCAGTAACTCTTTTTTGGGGCAATGTATACGGTTTTACAACAGGATCCCAGAAAGCGTTCAAAATGCTTCTGTTGCCAAATTAAAAAAAATTGTTAAGGAACGCTTGTGTTCAAAAGAGTACTATACAATTAGTAAGTTTATGATTGATAGCACACCTTGGGAATGAAACGATCGCCTCCTGGCTATTTCTAATCATATTCAATATATGTACTGATTTTGTGAGTTTCTTTCGCCGGTTCTTCTCAGGTCAGGGTGTTTCCTTTTCCGAACCGGTGGTAGTGTCTAATTTGACTATCAATAAGTAAGTATAATGCTTCTATGTTGAATAAATTTGAGTTTGAGTTTGAATTGTTCTTTACTTTGACATACCCTTTAATTAAAACCACGGAGAAGGTTCTTGCCGGTTCTTTTTGGTACAATCTACTTACAAAACCGATGGTACTTTAAATTTAACGATTTAAAAGTGTTTGAATAAAGACTATTATAATTTTTGTGCAAGTCAATCTCAGTAGGTAGCTACCTAACAGATACTGTACCATCAAACAGGAATACTTATTACTTTGTATTATTGTGTATTTACTGGCACGAGGATTTGGCAACACTTTTTTTTTTCAAATCTGGAAGTTGTATATAGACTCTTATTGCCACGTGAAGCCGGGTTGGGTAGTCAGTATATTATAAACCGGTAGGTTGCATACGTTTGTATGTTTGTTTTTTCGGATTTGCATAACTTTTATGGATGAGATCACTCTTTGGGTGAATGTGTATTTTTACCTTTTAGTTCAAAATGTATCAATATTAATTCCTAATTAAGGATAATCAATACTTATCATACTAATTTGTTATTTAATAAACTAGCAAATCTTCGTCATTTTGTTACTTAATACTTGGCTCTAACCCAGCATATACTATGAATAAGGCATTTCGACTAAATAAATATACTCTACTTAATAACTTAAGCACTACTAGATAGATCCCATCGTTATTTCTGATTATATGCTAAGTAAAATTACAGCTATGAACTATTCTATCACCAAAATATAAATATATTTTCTGAATAAGACAACAATTGATCAATTTGTTCAGTAGTTACATGAACATCAGACACCAAATACCCTGAAATTTTTGATGGAATTAATTTCCCAACATAACCACTCCAAATAGTGGAAATAGTACTAAATTAGCAAATTTCATTGTGGTTAAGCAGTGACAGACAGAGTTACGTTCTTATTCATGATATTAAGTAAAAATGTTCTGTCTGAAAAAACTTCGTATTGTTTAGGTTCTAGACAATTAATACTCTGCTTTGTCATGTCTTCTTCAACGTCAAGACTGATTACAGAAAGACAGATATCAGTGTTTAATTAAACACTCAAACAAACAAGGATTTAATTATTAAAATTGAAAACTATAGGTTTGCACAAATCCCTACTAGAAAGTATTCATATTTAATTGAAATAAAAATTATACCTACATAACCTCAATTTTTGTGTTTAGTTTTGTACTGTCTACTCAATTAAAGTGTGTTTTGTGGATATGGTAAGTATTTTAGATATGACATAGTTCATCATTAAATATAAAACCCTATGACTAAATTCTATTTCATGCAAGCAAACATGTCTAAGCAAAACTATAAGAGAACAACATCTAAATTCTCTTGTGATAATAAGTATCACCGAACATTTCTAACACATTAAACATGATTTACGTTTATACAATTAATAATTCTAAATAATTAATTTATTCCATTTATAAATGGAATACTTGGACCTTTAAGTAATAATGCAAAAAAAAATTTAAAATATAACATCCGGTCTCATAACCACTGTTGAAAGGAGTGCTGGTTTACTTTTTAATCAGTGAATCGGCATTGACATTCAACAACTGCCAGACATTCTTGTTGACATTTTTAATTTTAATTGGTAAATACTTGTTTCAGTTATCAATCTAAATAAAATTAGATTTTCATCAAAAAATAATTTTAAATCATAATTTTATTTACTTCATTACATGAAATTAAATGAAATCCCAAATGTTTTGTTATTAACAAAAAAACTGCATGGGATAGGACCATAACCATTTTAGGATTCTTTTTTTTTTTATTGATTCATGCTCTATACAATTTACTACAAATGACATAAATAAATTTAATGCATGCTTATGATTTAATTTCAGTAAATTTTATAACACATGATACTTGTAATTTTAAAAAAAAAACACAATTTAACCAATGCCTGTTAATTACAAAACAAAATTTTGGAAAAGTTCTAATTAATCTTACCGCAGGTTTCAGCCTGTTGTCATCAGCCTGTAATTTTATCAATTCTTTTATCTTTATTTTAATATCATTATATAATTCAAAGTAACTATTTATAAATATACTAGTAACAGTAATATGGTTTAGAATATTTAAAATTTTGTTTTATTTCAAGTTTATACAGTAATTATTATTCTTTATACCTTACTATTATAGTTGATTATTATCATCTAACTTACTTATTATTTTAAACTATTGTATAGCAACAAAATATAGTGTTTATACGTGGGTAATTAATAAATTTTCATTGGTTACCCAAATTAAAATTAAAATCACTAGGCTTTAGTTAAAAACCTGACTATATGAATTTTTAATAGATTCATAGTTTCCTATCCTTAAGATTAAATTCAGACTTGAACTTTTGGATGACCTCTACAATAGGCAAGGTCGTCAAAATAAATAATAGAACTGCGTTATCACTTAACGTACTTGATAACTTCTGTTAAAGTTCACAAGTTTAGTATGAATTATTATTATTACCTTTGGCCTTGCTTCTACGCTATCACCCATCGCGTAAACACTAATAAAACCGCGTATCAAAACGTAATCAGATAGAAACAATAAGTCTTATTACAAACACCGTATTTATATAATTTTGACAGATCCCACAACACGAACTCATGAACACAAGGTTCGTTTGCTTATCAATGTCATTCATAAAATGACAATTGTAAAGTTTGTTTCAATTTACGCTGGAAATCAATTTCTTCGGCTTCTAGAGAGTGTTTGAAAAACGATTCTATTCAATTAATTAGTGAGATGGACTTGCAGGGTCCAAATAGTGGTAAAATATTACTTTACCGCCAGGACAGCAATAATTAATTACTTTGTGGTTCTATGTTTCTGTTTGAACGATGTATGAGAGGCGAGAGCTGTGGCCAGTGACACACGTTTGATTCACTCTAGTCTCTATTACTTTTCAATCTTGATGCACTTCATAACATCTCATATTTCATAATAGCTGGCTACTGTATATGAAGCCCCAAAAATTAAATACTAATAATTAATTATCTAAATATCGAATACCTACTAAATATGTTAATAATTTACTAATATTAACTTTGGCCTACAAAATTTTTAATCGTAAAATGAAAAAATGAAATGATTGAAAGAAAAACATAGTGTTGGTAAATACGTATTATTGTGATAATTGCAAGGATAAGGACTGCAGAATAATTACTGTTTTGTAAACAAATGGGTCGAGGAGAGGGATGTGGGGAGGTTAGGTATAAAAATGCAAATTGCGTTTTGTTCATTAAGTTCTGTCTAATGACTTTATGCTATTAAATTATCGTTTATATATTTTTGAACCCTATTAAGCAAAGTTATAAAATAATATAATAAAATAATAATAAAACTAAATGATCATGATGATGATAATGAACGCCAGATGGATAGTCTGGTTTATTGAAATCGTTGTTGAATGTTAAATAATTAAAAATAAAATCCAATGCAAATTCTACCTAAAACAAGACTTTAGGGTAACGAAACGCAACGTCAAAATAACGTAAATAAGCCTCTAAATAAATTTATTTTGTAAATATTAGGAAGTTGTTGTAAAAAAAAAAAATTAAACAACTCAGTTTATGTAACTATATAATAGTTGAGCCATTTAATTATGTCAAAATAGCCACAATAAAAACAAAGATGGATTTACTGTGGATAAACACCTAATTCTAAGTAAATATTTATATAAGTATGTATTTTTTAGACTTAAAAGTTAAAACTAATTAATTTTTTTTATGTACTATATAAATGTAAACATTTGCTATTTAATTCTGGACAAGAAACTAAGTACAACAAAAAATAAATATTAATTACATTCATTATTTCACATCTTAGATATTTATTCGAATTTATATATTAATTAATCTTAATAATATATTTATCATTATCATTAAATTTGTATGTAAACTACAGAAATTGTTTATACAAACATTTAAAAAATACTGCAAATTCGAAATATATACATGCGCGCGAAAATTTTTTAGGTCATAACTTTTGATGTTCGTGTAAAACGTAGTGAATATTATGTAGTATATACTCTATGGCTCGTGTCAGTAGCAATTTTTGGGCGCAAATCAAAGGAATGGTTATATCAGTGTTGCCATTAATTAAATGAGAACGAGAACATTGTCAGACACAAAAAATGGCTTAAATTTTTAAATATAAAACTGAAATTGAAATAAAGCATAAAATTGAAATTCAGGTAGATTGTAGTTTAGTTAGCTATAGGTATTAAGGCTCTACATTAGTTACTCGGTTTAAATTTTAAAATATTTTTTAATCTATATTTGGTGTCGTAATACGTTTTTGATTAAATTAATATTTTGTATGCTTACATAAAGTTCATCACACTTTTCGCTGACTAGCTAGTCCAATGTATTACGAAATTACAGCTAGTGATTGCTTCTTTTATTATCTATGACCATTTGCCTATATACAGTTAATTACTTTGCAAAATTAATCACACAACACTTCATTACAAGAATAAAGTATAATGTAACCCTTTTAGTATCTGGGATATTTTTATTAATTCATCGTGAATATATTATTATCATATATATTGCTATTACAGATTTATTTACTTACACAAACTTATATAAATAATACACGAGTATTTACTCATAAATTAATTATCCTACATAAATTATGACTAGTACTGTCCTTTTCATAACCTTGACTCAAAACTTTGACCTTTATTTGCTGTTCGGATACAAATCCAAGTTGTGGCACTGGTCATGATAGATGTGAGGGTCAGGAAGGCACTCGTGGCTCCAACTAGATACGGAAATGTTTGACTTTGTAGATGACATTTTTCAGCTTCGAGCCAACCGCATGTTGCAACTGTAATAAAACAGATTAAATTATTAACAAATAACAGATAGTGCAAGTATGCTGTGTTTATGTGTTTGCGTTTATTTGCAAGAGAAAGAGTTTATATGTCTTTTTTTTATTTATGAGCATGCATTAATCCTTCGAAACCTTACCTCGAAGCCCTAAGAAAACGGAATGTCCACACACGAATGTGACGATTGCAATCATGGACCACATCAAGCCCATCACCACGGACCTATCACGAGGGTCCACGGTTCGTAACAAGAGAACTCCTTGAGCTTGAAACACCAATACTGCGAAGATGAAAATACATTATCACAACCAAAATTATAATTGGCGTGTTGTTGGTGTGTTTTATACTATAGTATAGTATAGTATGGCTTTCTTCCACACAGAAACGGATACATGTGTTTTTATAGACTAGAGCATGACATAGGTTACAGTTGAGACGTGGTTCTGTAAGAACAAATTTGAAGCTCACCCCTGAATATTATATTTACTGAAATTACAAAAAGAGCTATGCGACAATGACAATGGTGGTAGGGCTTTGTGCAAGCCAGTCTGGGTGGTTAAAACCCACTGATCATATATTCTACCGCCAAACTCAGTATATTTGTGTTCCGGGTTGAAGGGTGAGTGAGCCAGTGTAACTACAGGCACAAGGGACATAATATCTTGTTTAACAAGGTTGGAGGCGCATTAGCGATGTAAGGACTGATTAATATTCCTTACAGCGCCTTTGTCTATGGGCGATGGTGACCGCTTACCATCAGGTACCAAAATTGTACCAAACCAAAATCAAAACTCAAATTCATTTTTTCAATATAGAAACATTACTCTTACTTATTAACAGTCAAAGTAAACTCTAATCCCGGTTCGAAATACCAAACACCCTGACCTGAGAAGAACCGGCGAAAGAAACTCAGCGGGTCTTTTTTTTGTCAATTTTATTATTTACATATTATATTGAATATGAATACAAACAGCGAGGAGGCGATCATTTCATTCCCAAGGTGTGCTATCAATCATAAACTCACTAATTGTGTAATAATCAACAACCAACACAAGCGTTCCTTAACATTTTTTTTTTAAGTTGGGATCCTGTCGTAGAACCGTATAGAAGAGTTACTGACTCTATGCAGTCGTATAACAGGAGTAAAAAGACAGAGTTTGTTCCTTGCACCAATGATACGAGTATCACATTTTCTCATAAAATCGTTAATATTTTTCCGTACATACATTACATTACAGAATATATACTGAGAAGCAACAGTTAACATCTCGATTTCTTTAAATGTATACCTCAGTGATTCGAGGTGCTCAGGCCCTCGCTCCGATTATAACTAGATCAACGAGAGAAATAAATTTGAACAGTTCCTACTTGTTATTGTAATGACCAGGAAGAACAGCATGCTGTGGAGGTGGAACGCGCGCCGGCAGCCCGCGTCGCCGCACGCGCGCTCCAGCACGCGCGCCGCGCCCGCGTCCGCGCCCGCGCCCGCGCCCGCGCACGTGCAGTTCGAGTACACTCTGGTGGACACGTCAACCTATTTAATTCCACTACGTAATGAGCGACCCATTACAAACATGACTGCAATTATATCGATTAGAAAAAAAATATATAAAAATATTGGTACTCACTGTATTCCATTTATTACTTCTGAATCTCTACAACCAGCATGGCAGGGAGAGATGTATGTGACCATGTCGTCGGTCGCACAGACGGGCTTAAATTCGTCCCACTGCGGCTTACAGCTGCGACGGAAACATTCAAAGTCTAATTAAAGATTATCGATGTAAAGACTGGGGCCCAACGGAGTGAGCTGATCATGAATCTTGTCGGCAAAAAACATCGTTATGACGCAGCTAGGCTTTGAACTATGAGGTTTAATCAAAGAATCTATCCAACTGTTACGATAAAGTTTAAAAAACTCTACTTACTTTTTTAGCATGACGTAACTTGCGGACTTAGTGCTTTTATTGTTATTACTATTAAGAATATGTCTTGTTTAATTATTTATTCAATTTGTATATATCTATTGTAACAGAGTTCTTCGGAATAGGATCTAACGTACTGTCAAATCTAAAAGATACTCTCTAATCTAATCATAGACAAATTTGTTACTTTTCTTAATTTTATATATTCCTAACAACACTCTCAGGGATATATAGAAGCAGATTTACAATAAGTAATTGTTAATTATGATATTAATCACGAATATAAAACCTACTTGCACGACAAACTGCATTCCGGATGTCCATAATAATTCTTCCCCAGGCCGACGACATTTCCTGGGTCGCAGCCGCGAACAGCTGTCATTATGGTGTATAGTACGAACACTACTATACTCATAATAACTGTTTTCTTGATTGCCTCCAAATTACAAAACTCCATGAGAATTGGAGCTGAGAATTTAACACCGGCATACTGAAATTAAAATATTTATATTAATAATTTTCTCGATTTATATTTAAATATATTAAATAAACTAGGTGTGCCAATGACTTCGTGCGCGTTTTAATTTAAAAAAAAAGTTATTGTTCAGTTCGCAGATTTTACTATAACTTATTAATTCTGTATTAGGCAGGTTTTGTGGTATAATGTCGTTGGTGGCACCCTACATGACGCCGGAGTGGTGGCATGCGCGAGGGCTGCTCGCGGTACTGGACAGAATTTGAAGATTGCAGAGTGACTATTATTATTTTATACATAATTCTAAAATAAAAGTGGCCTAAGTTACTCCTTATAACATCAGATATCTGCCAGTTAATATCCCCTGAAAATCAGTCTAGCCGTTCAAAAAATTGTAAAAAATGTTTTTTTTCGAATATGTACCGTGTATACATACATATGCTTTTAGTAAAAAGCGGTTATTTTAATATTACAAACATATACCCCAATTTTATTATATGTATAGATAGAGAAATAAAAACGAACTTACAGCCACAAAAATAGCAAGAAAATAGTATAACAATATTTCAGTGATTTGGACCAGTCCACTCGTCTCAGGAATCAAATTGTATTTAACCTGAAAAAGATATTACGTATTATTAACTATGCAACTACTTTAATATACACTAGTGGGTCGCACGCGAAACTTCTCGTTTATTCAACAGATTTTTACAAATTTCGAAACCTATGAAAGATTTTTTTTTATTTAATCTCATTGTAAGCTGACGTCTGTTCGTACAATTTAATGTTTTTTATACAGCCATAGCGCTCATCTCTATGTGGCCTGTAACTTATTTCCGCTCTCTAAAATCATATCTTTGTTAAATCGTAACAATTTAGTAAATTGCAATCAAGAATCCTCTTTAATTCTTTGCACATCTACGGCTGGAGCTCTTCAAAATGAGACCATCACCGATTTTTTATATGCAACCATCGTCCCATAACCACTGGGACAAAAATGGCGTTACGCTATTAATATATACGATAGTCTCATAACTCAGGCAAGATTTATGTTATGAATTCAGTCGTTGAGGCGCACCCGAAAGCATCGACACTTTAAGAAATATAAAATATAATGTGACTTGCGGCTGTAATTAAACTGGCCGCACTTATCGCTCATAATTCAAACCAGGACACGCCATGTAAAATCTTACCACCAGTATAACAGGATGCTCTTTGTATAAACAAATGGCTAGATCTAGCTACTCTAATTTATTAATTATACAATTCGAAGGACGGGGAGGTGACAGTTTACAAATGTTACACGGACACAGGTGAACTTTCTATGTCCTCACTCTACAGTCCGACGTCCATCTGTTACGACGGAGAAGGATCAGGCATATAACTAGAATTAGGTATTTTTCGAAGCCCAATTACCCTTATACTAAATGATATATTGACATATTCCAGTTAAATTTACCTTAACAATATCCAGCTCGTGGAAGCCGTAACCCCACAGAGCAGCCGCCAGAAGGCTCATTGCGAACATTTGCGTCATCGCCGCAGAGTTGTTGAACACGCGCCCAACGCTCGTGATGAAACCTTTGTTTAATAAGAGAAATATTATGTTAATTACTAATTAATTTACACTCAATACTATCCTAACATTTTAGACGTAAATTCATTACCGCAAACCACAATCCACCCTGGAGTTTGTATTTATTCTATAATCTGAAGAAATGCTGAAGATAATTTAAAGCTTCTAAAAAGGTAGGCATACAAAGGCTAATAGGCTTATCAAAGGCATTTTAAAGGTATGACGTCAGTGGAAAGTAAGAAGGGTCGTTGCACCAAAATAGTGATTTTGGGAAATGAGGTTTAAAATAGTTATTTAAAATCTCACTTCACAAAAGTAAGCGTTTTTAATACTTTAAAATAGAGTGTCCAAAAAGGAATATACCGTGCTTCTTGGCGAACTATATCTGTAGAAACTGATCTGACATTTGATTTTTATGGAATAAAAATTTGCTCGAGTAAAATATGACTAGATTTTTAATTTTAATCAAAATCAATAAAGATAGAGATAAAAAAGAGACTATACTTACTCCGTTCGTGTAAGGGGACAGATACTTTCTGCACTCCATCCACTATAGGCACTGTTTTTGGTACATAGAAAAACAGCTGTATTAAGTTCAACAGAAACCCGACGGCTATTCCCGCGGCCTGCAGCGGCATGTTATCATCGACTGCGCCCGTCAATGTCTTGTATCCCAGTACAAGTGGTACCACTCTAGAAATCAATAGAGCACCTGAAAAAAAAAGACAAATTTCATAAAGATAAACAAAATAATTAAATTAATCCACTATAGGTTACAAATTTTATTATCGACTATCGTCACTAGCATTTTGATCAAGATTTTAGCTATTTCTTACGAATATTGCTATTTTGAAACGGCCGTGGCCCTAGGCACGTGCCCCGTGTGCCCTTTTAATTAACCAGATTTACATTTGTTAGACGGTAAATTGATTATATTTCCGGTATCTTATTATATACGCGTATATCATTGCCCAAATACATTTTCTTTGGCGTATGCAAGCGGAAAGCAGGGGTTACAAGTTTGTCTTTATTTCTTGTATTTATAGTATGTACATATTATATCAGCTTTTATGAAACATTTATACATTCATTCTTTCATATAAATATTTATTATCACAAATATATTGTAAAGCAGCCACCTCTTCAGAGAACTGTTCGAAGAGCTCTTGCCTGCAGTATAAATACAATTTCAATATTTGCGGCATTACCCCTGTTCTTATATGATTATGTCTTTCGAATTTTCTTGTGAGCCTCTGAACTATTCATATACTGATCTGTATATGTTTTCACACACAATATATACGTAATTAGAATCATACTTAAATTGGGAATAAAACGATTTCTGTATAAGTGGTGTAGCCACGGCCATGGCTAATGGATCTTTAACCTAACAAATTACCTAATTATCACGGGTTTCGCCTGAGGCGTGCGACCAGTAACTTATAATACGGTAATGGTACTGAAAATATCTCTCCTGATGCGCTTGAATAACAAAACTATGTAAAATAAAAATATAATTTACCGTAATGAACACTGGCCCGAGCCGGCGCGTATTCGTCGGAGTAAGCAACGCTGTGACTCCAACACGCCACACGCGAGAGCACAAATGCCACACATGAAATAATAACGATGACGAGACGAATAATTGAGCGAGTTGTGGTTCCACGAAATGCAACACTATTGTTTGAGTTTGATGCATCGCACAATTCTGAAAACATATTATAGAATACATTATCGACGAATAAACTTTAATAATAAGTTAACCGAAAATATTGACTAGACGGGACTAGTGCTGGTCCTGGAGCTTAGCAAACGGTGCAATTGACTAGGAGCCAGGTGCAAGGGATGCCAAAATGCGCAATTAGTATATTGGCCATAATAAGCGTATTACATCGTGAAGAGGCAAAGAATAGTTATCAGTGGCTTAAAATGTACAAATCAGATAAATATTTTATATCATTCTAACTAGATCTAAGTTTTCAATCTTCGAACTAAGGGTAAATAACATGCAGTATGTGAAATTATTTACAAACTTATTTACTTTTATTGCCCAGAGGAATTGCGATTCAACGGGGAAGCTGCTAGCATTCTTACCACCATTCCTCGCGGTCAAAATGTATACAGTATCTATTTTTAATTCATATTTGTATATATTAAAGACTTAATCTTGTATAAAAAAAAGTATAAAAGTTTTACTAACTTCTACTTAGTTTTCTGTTTATAACACCACCAGAGCCAAAATTTGGTTGGACCGAATTAGATGAATAATGAAATTTAAATAGATTTTACTTCAATAAACATTACCTGATTCTTCTCTCTCTGATTTCGCTGGTATAAACCACCACGTTACGCTGGTCACGGTGACAGCAAATGTGTAGCTGATCAGCAACATGCGTCGATTCCTAAATCCATACCAGGAAATGAACGGTGCCACAATCGCTTCAAATATCGAAAACACTATTATCATGAGATCTGAAAAACACATTGAGCTTCAGGTTTTCCGTTTAGCATGATCCAGAAGGCGAGGAAGCTTTTAATGGATTAATGCTTAAGTTAATATATAAGAGTATCGATATTGATGATAAAAAGTGTAATTCATTCAGGGCTTTAAAAAACCTAGAACTCAGTTTCTTACTGGACTTCGGTTTTGGCGTCTCTAGTAAAGTAACGCTTCAATAGCGTCGTTACATTGAAAGCTGTTAAGGGATGTTTATTATTTATATATAATTTATATTTACCAGCGAGATAGGAAGGAAGTTCTCCAGCCTCTATATCTTGCTTGATGAGTTTGTAAGAGGACACCTCTCCAAGTGTTGCGGTAAGCGTGATCCCCAAAATCACACCTCTTAATTTTTGAGGATTGAAATTCTTTCCGTTAAACCAAGACGCTATGCGACTTCGCACTGAAAAAATATATTAGAAAATTCTATATGTTGGAAATTATTTGTTTTTACTATTAAAATAATTGAATTTAAATATAGTATATTATAAAAATATATAACTCCATCGCAACTACTAGAGATATATAATATCACCTATATTAGTCAAATAAGTATTAATCCGTTATTAATCGCGTAGCTTACATGTTTGTTACGTTGGAGAAAAGTTCTTTGTGTTAAATTTTTTTCATGAGATTACAAACCCTAAAATTGAACGCGTTTATTTACGTCGTTCTTTCAAACTTCCATTTATATATCAATGAAAATTTTATCGACTTCCATATGACATGTCATATTAATCAATATAAATCGTAAAGCGATTTCAAAGTCAAAACTTTCAGTTTACTTTTAGGGCATAATCTACCAACGATTGCTCTTGTATTTTGGACACATCATGCGACCTGAGATCGAGAGTCTGGAGAAGTTTATTACGAAGAACCAAAAAGAAAAACATTATTTTAGTATGCATCAACCACATATTCAGGCCGGTTTAGTTACTCTAAATCACGCAATGTCTGAACTCTCGCTAAAAATAAATAAATACTTAAAACATATTAAAAAAAAATCAACTCCTCATAAATCTTTTATATCATTCGAAATTGATCTACGAACTAAAGGTAAAATATAATGCAATATGCGAAATTATTGACTAACTTTTATTAAGTTTTTTATTTATAATTCAACAGAAACCGTTGAAAACAAATTAGTTAAGCGTGTGAACTTGCAGCACCAGATCCGCAATATTCAGAATTGAAGGAACGACGAAAGAGAGATAATACTTTGACATACTGTTGTTGCTTCTAACAGAAGTGGTAAATAGTTTTATTCTGTGTGGTGCATCCATTCGTATATCCAGTTACAAAAAAAAAATTGTGCATTTTAATTGTGTTAAAGATATCCGTAATCAATCAGAAATTATATGGTATTAGGGCTAAGTGCAAGTCCCAGGCGGACACTGTGCTGCCTTACTTCATTAATTAGTTGTGTTGCATTCAGGTTTCAAAGATGAGATAATGTAACTATAGGCACAAGAGAAATAACATTTTAGCTCCCAAGATTGTAAGGAATGGTCAATAATTCTTACACCACCAATATTTTACACATTAGAAACAATAATATTGCTTAAACTGTAAAACGGTTATTGATCTTTACCCGATGGGCGTTCGAACATTCGCTGATGCTCCATTTTTTCGTTATGTTGTTAGTTTTTAAGCTCAGTCTTGTTTGTGGTGATGTTATAATCTTTTAGTTCACTTGGTAAAATTATTTCGTTTTTCCTGAAACAATAAAAAAATATTCATTATAATCATGGTCCATGGTCTCGATTGATATCGTGATCGATCATTAGAACCGTAGTAATAAACAATAGTTTTTAACAGCAATTTTAAAGTCCTATTAATTTTATAAGGCTAATTACTGGACCGGTAAATGGGCACGACATTCAGGAGGCAGGACTGAATAACGATTACGAGGCACGGCAAGCAATACAAACTTCAAAGCTCGAAGCCGCTACTGTCAATTTAGTGGCAGAATACAATTTTTTTTCTGAAAACCTATTAAACAAGCCACAAGACAAATGAAAGAGAAAAATTACATTTATCAACAATATACGAAGGGCTGGATTTACACCAAGGGCACCCGGGGCTAGTGTAGACACTGGTAAATTATCAGGGATGCCAAAAATAGGAGAATAAGAAAAAAATAACTCATCTCCCAAAATAGGTATAATTAAGCAATTTCATTACACATGCTTAACATACATATTTACATTGATATAGTATTTTTCTGCTTTGAAAGAGTCATTTTATTTATTTAAAATTTATGGATCGATTCTTTATCAATGGGCATCTTTTACAGTGCCCATATGTAACATCCACAATTATCCTTAACAGGAGATCCTCATGCAGGCATTCGCTCGGCATCGGCATTTAAAGATTGTTACCGTAATACTTGTTTACTAGTGAAGTTTCTTATCTACCAAATCAAGTCACTTTTATTCTGCAGGTATTGTTATCTAAGCATTACTTTAATCAGATAGGCATGTAGGTTGGAAATAGGTAAACGATTAGATAAATTTATATTGAAATTTGGTCAGTATTTACTTGTTTCGATGATGTAATATGAAAAGTTTGTTTCCGTCGTCAAAAGGAATACATTCGAATTGTGCAATGCTGATACTAAATATACTACTAAATGCCTTGATATAGAACGTTCACAGCTTTGTTTGTTATTAGACATTACAAACCGCTATGTCCCTATATTTTAAATCTGTGATAGGTATCTTCGAAAATATTCACAAAATTACATGCTGTAAAGAGCTATATTGATCTATATAAAAAGCACAATGTATTTAACAAGGTACTCAATTGGATAAGCAGGATTGGCAGTTTTGCTTAAAATCTCTTCGTAAATAAGCCATTATTTCTCGTAAAATGTAAAGGATGAAAAATGGTTATTGTGGATTATCCCTATAGACATACTTTTGCGGACTTTTCAAGCTGTACAAGACTGTAGTATATTATTTTGATCTATCCCGTAGGGTTCAGCCAGCGTTTGCAATGTAAGCGCAAAAAAAGTGTTTATTTACGACATCACATTAGAAACCTCTAAAATTATCAGTATTTCTCCACTATATTATGCATGTATTATTATATATATACATATAAAACATCCTCTTGAATCACCTCTATCTATTAAAAAAATACATCAAAATCCGTTGCTTAGTTTCAAAGATCTAAGCATACATTGGGACAGACAGACAGCGGGAAGCGACTTTGTTTTATACTATGTAGTGATACGTGACACACGACTAGATATGTAAGTCGAAAATTATATAGGATATGCTTGGAACCCATTTCAAGTGTGCAAAAACTCTTTCAAAGACAAAAGTAAACGATACATGATTTCGGCATTGACAAACCGAGGAAGATAGACGACGATCAATATTTAGACCGTCAAGACCAAACTAATTATAAATTATTAACTAACAAAGATTGGGGTTTATAACTTGTGGGTCCATCTTGTTGTGCTTTTGGTGCCATTTTATATTCGACCAAAGACAGACTGGGCCACAAGTGCAATTTTGAACTATCCAGGGCCCTGGTAGAAATCAGAAAGTGTGATCGAGGACAGACTCTATCGATATACATAGAGGACAGATTGAGGATATGCAGAACGGGAGACAGACTCCGGACCTCGAAGCCCCGCCCACTAATGCCGGTAATGAGTGCTCCTTAGAAGAATTGGCGTCAGAAAGGTGGGCGTCAATAAAACTGCCGAATGCTAGTGTATGAACAAGAAACTCATTGTAAATGGGCTAAGTCCAAGTTAATGAGAATAAAAGAACTGGTTTAAGAAAACACAGCACCGATTTATATGAATACTGAATAAATTTGACGCCATTGACAAGCTGAAACCGTTCAAGTTGTTTAAAAATTTAATTATGGTGATGGTTCGTCGTGGTGCAATTGTAAATTCCACTCGAAAGCACACTAACAAGAACATTGAATAATAATCCCAAAGAATGGCTTATGAATTGAATGACATCTTATCGAAAGTAGTTTAGTGATTACTGTAATGTCAAATCAATCTGTTTGTCTGATTAGACAACAGAATTGAATGAATCAGTTGTTCAATATGACGATGCACGCATCGAATCGAAAATGTGAGGATGGTACTGATCAAAAGAGTGCTAGCTTTATATTTTACGAGTACATAGTCATGACGTAAAATAACGTCGAAAAGTCCTCGTAACGGTAAAAACCTACGAGTGTCTAGGTACTCAAATTAAGATGCTTACAATTGTATAATGACGTATGTAAGACACGAGACTTATGTTTCATCCATAAATATATAACACACACACTCACATATCTTTAAATTATGTTAAAAACTCAATACTAAAATACAGAAATCTCTGGATCACAAAACATAAAAATGTCAAAAATTTACCGCCATATCGCATCGATAAAATAAATTTTAAAATTGTTTCCATTATTAGGGCAATATTAGGACTATAGCAAGCCCGTTTGGATAGGTACCATCATCTCATCAGATATTCTACTGCTAAACTCCACTAATTAGTATTACTAATTATTTTAAAGAATAAATAAGCGAGTGTAATTAAAGTTTACACATACTTAGTTCTTTAAAAAAATCAGGATTATAATATTTATAAGTACTTATTATTACACTAAGAATCGGAATTGATATTCGATGGGAAACCACCATCATTGTCACCTTTTAATGTTGGTATGATTAATACAGGAACATTTTTTTTTTATATATATTATAACTCTAAGACCCAATGATGTTCTAGTAAACAGATATGTTATAAACGCGCAAAAGGCGAAGGCTAGAAAACGTCCTAATTGGGACGTATTGTCTTTAGTCTGTGTCGCGCACGGCGACGAGTAAGACGTTTCGCGCTCCTCGTAATAACTATCCAAATGCGTAATAACTATCCAAATGCCATCGTGTGTATTTAGAAAGTGTACCAATTACGATACCAAAGTTAATAAAACACAAGGGATCTCATACCACATGTAAGTAAGCAATATACTTTGATTTATTAATATATTTCATTTATTTTTCTAATATTTGGAGGTTAGAAAAAAAATACATTTTTTTGTCGTTTGAACGACAAGGATGCGTGCGTTCCGGACATAGAATAAAAGTACAGATGCGAATATTAGGCAGTAAAGTCATCTTTACTCCAGAGTTCTCTTTTTCTTTTAATAACCTTTTTATAATTTTGTTTGATACACTTAATTATAAATTAAACTTGTCGAATATAAGAAAAGAAAATATAAATAGTTTATCATTAACATATTATGTTAAAATAAAGCTACCACTGAAATCAGGCTTCAACAGTGGATCGCTATTGTTCGTATACAAAGTAATAAATCGTTTATATTACTTTACTGTGTGACAACAGCGAGTTTGACTAATTTACCGTCTTTTCTTCGTAAATTTCCAACTTCTGAGATTCGGCTTCAAGAATGGATCGCAATTGTTCGTAAACAAAAAATTGAATGCAGTTGGACGCCTTCAAAAAGTAGTAGAATTTGTAGCAATCATGTCAAAGCTACCGATAAATATTCTTCAAACAAAAGTCGTACACTTCTCAAAAAGAACACTGTTCCCGTTATAGAGGTAATAAAAAGAGTAAAAGCCTACCTCAATAGTGACGACATATATTTTACTTATATTGTTTTATTTCCCAGGAACACATCAATATAAATATTGAAAACTCCCCGACAAGTCTCGACAAAGTCAGCATACTGGATATGGTAGATATTTTTGAAACACCCAGAAAAGCAGCACTTAAAAAACGCGTACGTGAATTAACATGCAAAGAAAAACTGTTGCAGAAAAAAAACAAAGTACTAGTTCAACAAAATAAAAGACTGAAGAAACGTGTTGCCAACATAGCCGTGATATTGAAAGATTTAAAGAAAAAAGATTACATTTCGAAAGAACAGCTTACTCGTCTAAATTTATTCCGCTCATAAAAATAATCCCGAACTTAAAATGCTTTCTAAGAAGAGACGGAAAAGAAATAAATTGAATCTTTTCGAAGGTGTATGATTGTTTTTATAATATGTGTATTTCTTTCTTTTTAAAACGTCTTAAATTTTTCACCTACCTTTTCATACTATTTATTTGTTATATAGGCATAAATCCCGGCTACAAATTCTGTACACGTGGTTTGTACATTCTGCCTAATGAATTTGTTAGTCTATGATGGCAACGTGCGGTGATTGGTGGCCCGAATAATATTTGTTTACATTCACCCGCAATTAAAACATCTTGTTGTATCTTTTATTCTTATTGTTTTTATCAAGCTTTCCTTTTTACTTGCAGCGAAATGTAAAATAAACGGCCCCCGGTGCGGAACACTTTTTTCTGTTGTTTAGTAAGTGCATAACATATCTATTTATTAGAATATCATTGCTAAGACCGAAAAACATAATTCATTGGTCCACATTCACATACATGATTATTAAATAATTAATGAAAAGAATCTGGCCTCTCTAATATTTGATATGAAATAACGATTTTAGCAATGAGTTTCGATAAATTAATTAACTTTCTATATTTTTTAGAATATATTATATTTAAACATGAGCGGCTTCATAAATACTCAATTACAAAAACTATGTTTCTTTCAAACGCGAAAATCTGTATAATATATTATGTTGTATATTTTTTAATTAAAAATATTTCTGATAAAAACTCACCGGCCATAATCTTTGTGCAAAATAATTCCAAATTTGTTTACATGCTCAAGAATCACAGATTATAAAATAAATGTTTTGTTGAAAAAAATAAAATAAACTAGTGTAGTCGTTGTCTCGATTCAGTTATGAAATGAGCTCACCCGATGAGACGGCACGTGTTATACTACAACAGACTGATAACAATGCTGTTACTTTCAGATAGATTGTGGAATTATTTATCGGCAACATTTTTATTTATTAACTGCTTTCAGCCATTTCTACGAATCAACACCACACTGATAGGGGCATAATAAAGTTTATCTAACTTCCAGCAGTGTAAATAAACCCTTCTTTTTTTTTACGAGGAGGAAATGCATTTACGCATGCCGCCCGGTCGGGGGACCGGGACGGGTATGTGGCACTCAACCGGGGCCTAATGCCCCGTACCAGGGCACGCTAATGCCCTGTCCTACCCACTAGAACCTCCTCGGGTTTCCACCGCCCCGCATAATGGTGGGGCTACGGGAACGCCATGGCTTACCACCGCGGCCCCGCCTGCGGCGGCAACCATAAGGCAGCCAAATAAATGAATGCGCGCCTAAAGGCGCACCTTCTTCCGCTACCTCCGTCCCGTTAACGTAACGGACTCCCCCGAGTCCGCTACTGGAGGCCGGGCGCCAAGGGCTGACGCCCTGCGGCGGATAGGATGACTGGCTCCGCCGCTGACCACCGGTGTACGACCACACCTCCGACGTTCATAACGAGCCCCCCTCTTCTTGCCAACGAGGCCGCTCACACAGTCCACTCCGCTGGTCGGACCAGGAGCGACCCCGCAGCATCCCTCCGCGTCAGTCTTAGCCGTGGCCGACGAGCAAGCTCAAGCCGGCCCCGTTGCCCAGGGTGCGCCACGAGGAGGCGACTGACATGCACCCCAGTGTAAATAAACCCTACGTTATCCGTGGTCTAATTATTATCGTGACGTTATTGTTTACATTATATAAAAAAACTTAAACTTTAGTTATTGATTTGTTACGGGGACAATAGGAAAAGTAGTGTTATAAATCAATCTTTTTTTTTTACATTTATTGGATTTACTAATTAAAATTATTGATAATATTTGTATGTAACTATTAAAACAAAATGATAAGCTAATTTAGATAAACAACGCATGCACTAAGGATTAAAATACATTAACTCTAGATACGTGAGTGTACTTAACTGACGTAACCTACAACGAAAGAAGTACGTACATTAAACTTTATTATACTAATAGTGTGAAGTCGAAATCAAATCTAGATTTAAATGGTGTAATACAGGAGGAAGGAGGCTAATCTGCGTAAAATTAAAGCTAATTATTGGTAATATATTGAAAAAATCGCAGAAAACATGCAAAAAGAAACGTTTTCGTTTCGAAACGTAGAATAAACGAAGCAAAGACTCAAGTTGTTGAGCCGTGCGTGGGAGTGTATGATATTTGGTCAATATTTTTGTACATTTCACGCATGTCTGTTTACATATTTCAAGTTTTTTTTATCGCAATCCATAAATAATGATTTAACGAGTAGAAAATTATAAGGAAACGTTTTGCTAGTACCCCATTAGTTTTTTAGCTTAGCAGAGTATAGTGCAAAGTGTGTGCAGAAACACAGGTGCGCTCTCTATTCCCTTACTCTCAAAATTCCATGGGACGTCAAATATGATTGGACCGGAAATATTTCAGGCATAGGAGCAACGACTTCGCTTCTTTCAATTTGCTTTCCAATGCTCTTGCTTTCAAACATAACACTGACAGAAGAAAAACCCAATGACTTTATATCAGCCCTAGCTTTATTGAATCCGGGAATTTACGATCTGCGGCTTTAAATCTAGCCACTTGACTGTGGTATCCTAATATGTTTATAAAAATTCACGAGCATAAGGTTCCATGTGGGCACTGAGACTGCAGTCAGTGCCGGATTAACCACGTAGCTAGAGTAGCAAGTACTAAGGGCTTCGCGCGAAGAGGGATCTCGCATATTTAAACCCATTTATCTCGGCCTGAGCGTAATTTTTTTAATAATTGTAGTATCATCAGTTTTCAATTGATAGTTCCTTATCAAAATTGTTCTAAATTGCTAGTCAGAGCCTAGCAAGACCTATATTAATCTACTAGACTATTAACGATCCAAAAAAATGTAACCTATAGAAGGCGAATAAATGTATTGAGTTTTGAATTGTTTTTTTTTCCTATTTTATACTTAAGAACCCAAAGCAGATCATGCACTCTTTGAAAGAATTTGCTAAGGACGACGTGCTTGTTTAATCCGGCACTAACTACAGCGCTATTGTTTAAGAGCGAACTTTATTTCTCGTTAGTAGTAGAAAACATACTGTGATACGCGATTTTGATACTTATTTATTTTGAGTGTTATAATTATTATAGTTTACTTGGTGGTAGGGCTCTGTGCAAGCCCGTCTACGTAGGTACACCCACTTATCAGATATTCTACCGCCAAACAGCAGTACTCAGTATTGCTGTGTTCCGGTTTGAAGGGTGAGTGAGCCAGTGTAACTACAGGACAAGCGACATAACTTATCTTAGTTTCCGAGGCGCAAGGTGGAGCATTGGTGATGTAAGGAATGGTTAATATTTCTACAGCGCCATTGTCTATGGGTGGGTTGTGACCACTTGCCATCAGGTGGCACATGTGCTCGTCCGTGGAAGTCAATTCATTAATAGGCTACGGATGTATAGCCTATTCCAATCATAGAAAGAACAAGGGAAAGAACGAACATTCTTGTTTAGAATATTTTTAATTATTATAAATACAACATTATACCACTTAAATACATTTTATATCAACTTTAATTTTACTTTCAAAGTTCCGATAATAGCTTCGTCAACGTACAAAATGTAATTTTTGGAAAATCCGTAATGAATATCATAGATTATTCAAAATCTCGATCGACGTATCGAGCCAATATGTCCAATATTGTTTGTTTGGCTTTTGATCCTCTTTTGGTCGAGATAGTCTATAGATCCATTCGCTTATGAAAGCGCGCCCTGCTACGTTAATATATTATGACGTGCATTAGTAGTAGTAGTTTTGATTCTACTACCAGCTCCATCTTAAGGACAATAAGCGCACGGCTGCCATCGGCAAAAGCGCGAAGCGCGACGCAGCGTGACCTCCGGTTTTTTTCGAACCGCAGGGGTTAAAAGAGGCCTAGTGTCTACATGCCCAAAATTGTACGTTTGTAATTTAGATATTGTATATAAGAAGTGGTATTTTTTTGCTCATTTCATTCGGTCAAACCTTGTAAGTTGTTCTTGGCAGCTGCGTAAAGTTCCCGTCATCATCTTCTACGTACTACGACTAATACTACATATTACTATTTGCTAAAAAATAATGTCCACAATAATCAGAACTTAACATATTTATAATACATTTATGATTAGGTACACAGTTGGTAAATATTGTTGTCAATACATGTTGCACTGGATTCTGTGATTCTAGTTGGCTCTAAGAATAAGTTAATGAGGTTATATGAATATAATAATGCTCTGCATCTAATACATGTGCTATAGTTTTCTAATAAATGTATGTTGAAGTCACCACAAATAAAAATATATTTACTTGATCCAGATAATTTCAATAATGCACTTTCCAATATTTTCTCAAATGCTTCATATAACCCGCTAGGAGATACGCATACAACAATGACTTGCTCAAGCTCTGCACAGGCTATTTCAATAGTCTGCTCAATAGAAAGGCTCACAACATCCTTACGTTCTTTAAATTTTAGATTTTTGTTAATAAGTATTAATGAGCCACCACGTATACCTTTTTTTCTACTAAACATACTAGCCATCTGGTGACCACTGAAGTTAAACATAAACTGATAATTTACAAGCCAATGTTCTGTTATACATAAAATATCGATGGCATTACTGTTTATGAATAACTCAATTTCTAAATCTTTTCCTGTCATTCCTTGAATATTTTGGTGCACCGGGTTTACAAGTTTACTGTTGTTATTGTTTTGTTTATTTCTAATTTTAAAATTTAGGAATTTATCCAAGGATAAATTACTATTAAGTAAATTAATATTAGTATTAATACTTGAGCCAGAGACTACCTCTATTGCCTTAAAATACAATTTAAATTACTTTTATCAGTGTTAATATAAATTAAATTATTATTTTTATTATACATATGATCCTTGGTAACATTAGACATCAAATAATTATTAATATTGTAAGCAATTAGGTTACCAATTTGTCTTCTGGATTTTATTGGTAGGTACATAGTACCCACTGTCAACTTAAATCTATATATGAATTTATTAATGTCAAATAACATAAAATCATTGCTACAATGTCGGGTCAAATTGTATAAACATACATTTATGTCATAAATATGTAAATTCTGTGCATCTGTCAAGGTATGTGAATATGGAAATGTACTAATTATAAATTTGCATTTCTTTTGATTTTGAATTTCACATAATAATTTTATATCTTTAATTAAATTATTTTTGTTCAGAGACAAACTGTCTCCATGCATTAAAATACAACTATATTATTGGAATCCAGATGCATAGAACTTATCTGATAGGTTGCCCCGGGTGAGCATGTGTTGAATATATTTTTTATCTCACTTTTTAGTATTGAGCCAAAGCCCTGACCTAACTTGTCAGATACTACTATAACGTTTTTATTTATATTTATTGTAGTCGTGGAATCCTGGTGAACATTGACTCAACTTGATAGGTTGAGACACTGTGTTAATATTAGTATTAGCAGATGCCAACTCATTTTATTGAGTATGCAAACAGTCACACGTATCCACGTGTGACTGTTTGCATCAATCCTTGTCAAATCAAATTTGAATCCTTATCAAAGGAATCCTTCTTTGATAAGGATTCAAATTTTTCCAAGTTTGAGGTGCATAGCTCAAGAAGATTCTTGGCTGCATGTATATATTCCTCTATCTGTTTTTGAGCCAAGTCATATTTTTTATTCACAAATTCTAAGAATCTCTGGAGGCTAGAAATTTCTATTTGCAGATGTTCAATATTACTGTCATATATAAATTTATTATTTTGCAACTTATTATTACATGATTTTACTTTATTAATCAAATTTGACCGTTGTTTTCTCATTTTGTATATGTATTGATATTTAAAGTATTACTAATAATTTTTTTTGTTTTTTTAATGAATTTATTTAATTTTATGTTATTATGTGAATTCATATAGGTATGATTAGCTTCAGACTCCTGCAACGTGGTATTGGAGTCAGAGGCATGTGTAACTAACTCATGATACAACCTTTCAGTCGCATCACATTTCTGGATTGTTTTAATTTTGTTCTAGTTCTATTTCTGATTTTTGAGCATTAATAAGACTTACTGTTCTGAAATGTGACTCAAAGCTCTTTCATGTTCATCGCTACACTCTTTAAATGAGGCCACAATCTCAAGAAGATTGTTCTGCTGGCTAACAACATCTAAACAATGTTCATTCAACTTAGCTAGCTCACTTTTGAGGTCAGTGTTTTTTTCACAATTTTTTTAATCTCTTCTTCACTGTCCTCATGCTCTTGAAGAAGTTGTCTGTTTAACTCTTTGGAGGATTGTAATTCCTTAAGGGTCAATTGGAATTTGGCTTCCATATCTTTTATTGATGTTTTCCGGGTCATAATAGTATACTCCATGATGTTTAACTGTAAATTTATTAAAATATGTATTTAAATAATTAAAAAAATATATAATATTATTAGTATATAATATTATGAATTAGGGTTGTTCAAATCTATGTGTTAATATCATTATTTTAATAATATGTGATATAATAAAATGTGATTAATTATATATTATCAGTTAAGGTAATAGCAATTAATTTGGACAGAGTTAAGGAATTTTATGTGATCTTTTATATTATGTTATGTCAGTTACAAAAGGTAGTGTACCTTTTGTAACTGACATAACATATGAGTCACATAATTATAATGTTTTTAATTATTTCTTATAATCTTTTAATAAATATGTATGTATTAAATTATTTGGTTGTCAACTAATTCAAACAATATTATAAGCTTAGTGTATACTGAACACAAGGATTACAGCTTACAAAATAAGCTGAGTCCTATGCACAGCACAGATATTGTGAAGAACTATCTGAGGACTATGTTAAAATCTTCAATTTTGCTTCCAGTTAATTGTCAAGCAAAGTGAGACAGTAATCACGCCAAAGGAGAAGATAGATGCTGTCCACAACATGTAAGCCTTGTCTAATCATCAATGAACGAAATGAGAATACACATGACTCAATATATAAGTCAGATAAATATTGTTAAGATATACGACAAACTTGATATTATGAGTAATTGCCTCATCATTTAATGTACTTATTATTACTATTGAATAAACTACTGATAAGGATCATGTGAGTTTATGAGCCATTTTACATTTCGATGTGAAGGACTGGCTGTTTGAAATCCACCCCCATGATATGGATATTAAATGAAAGGGTACTTAAGGCTAAAACCGTGTTTTTTTTATTTTTTTTAAGTTATATTTTTGGACAAAACGCACCATTTGTAATTTTTAGTGCGTGCTAAAAGCGTGTTTTTTAGTTTTTAAAACTATTATTAGATACTACATACTTAAATAAAAACTTAAGGTCTGTCCATAAATTTACACACACACATGCTGCTAAGTATTGTGGCATCAGTCATGGACCTACCTAAAACTCCAAGGT
Source organism: Vanessa tameamea (assembly GCF_037043105.1). Lineage (NCBI taxonomy): Eukaryota > Metazoa > Arthropoda > Insecta > Lepidoptera > Nymphalidae > Vanessa > Vanessa tameamea. The sequence continues at coordinate 501,973 of NC_087328.1, read as the reverse complement.
TGCACTCTAATGTATGATATTTTATTTGCGCATAGTACCACGTGATAACCTCCCTGAGAAAAATCCTGCTGGCATCCAAGTGTGTATTATATAATTTTACAAGATTTAATTCAGTTTTAAATTTCATCAGTTCGTTTTCAGCGTTCTTTCAAAAGGTTACAATCATAAATGTATGACTAATTATAATTTGAGAGTATCAACTGCCACGTTGGCTTAGTGCATGGGTCTTCAAACTGCAAGCCAAGAGCCACATCAGCACGTGATCTACTACAAATTTTTGCGCTAAGTATATTTATTTCTCGACGCAGGGAAAATCTTTGAAATGATTATCACAACATATTTACTTCGAAACTTTCCTTAAAACGGAGTGATTTCGAGCTTGCGTAGTTCGCTAATGTCTAATATTTTAAGACATTTTCTACTTCGCACAACCACTCTGTGGAATCAGCTTTCGCCGGCGGTTTATCCGAACCACTACGACTTGGCAACCTTCAAGAAAAGAGCGTACTCGTTTCTTAAATGCCTTTAAGGCAACGCACTTTCAAGCCCCCCAAGGTGTTGCAGATGTCCATGGGCGGTGGTAGTCACTTTCCATCAGGTGAGCCTCCTGCTCGTTTGCTAACTATACCTAATATAAAAAAAACCTGTTGAATATGGACACCATGGAGGAATATCTAGATAATTCTCATTAGTGTTTACGTTTAATTGGTTTCCTCCATGGATATCCAAGATAATTAAATAGATACTAAAAACTTAATTGTAGTCGTACACTTCATTCAAGTGGCTCTTACAAACACGATTTATTCGTCATTTTACAAGATACAATTAAAGTTACCATTGGTTCGCAATGTAGATTCTCACGAAAATAACTGACAAGAAAATTGATGGTTACTCTTTCAAACCAATTAAATTTTATATGTGTGTGTATTGAATACTTTGAGAATAATTATACATCCTTGTTTTTTTTTTATATATTTAATATGTAATCTGGCGTCGAGTGATGTTTTGTAATTTTAGCACGAGATTTAAGGGCCCTATTACATTCAAGCCGTAATTTTTTATTAAATGGTAAACACCCGGTATTCGTTTTCTGGGAAATTAAACGACATCGAAATTTTGAACTTATTGAAAAATAAAGAACAGTTATAACATTTTCATTTTATGTCGATGCAACTGTATAGTATATTATTATATTATAAAGTGGCATCGAAATAAAATAAGAATTCCTTAATAGCGTATCAGAATTAACAATATTACAAGAAAAAAGTAAAAGATAATAGAAGAAGTATCAAGATTGCTAGTGCCGTAAACTCAAGAGCCCGATCGAATCGTAACTAAAAATAAACTAAAAATATATTAGATGAAATTTAATCTACAAGCACACCTTAAACACCGTGTCCCAAGATCAATTGCGTTGGCGGATTTGGAAATATGGTTTTAGATAAGTCTTCATATATGTATACCTACACCTATTTATAAATATATTTTTAGGAGAAACAAAATTATAAAATACTAACCCTTGACTTATATTTATTAACAATTTAACAAATTACATAATATTATTTAATTTTATTTTATTTATTATTATTTAATTTGTGATATATTTAATATAATTTAATAAATCACAAATTAAGCGTATTAACAAACAATCAATCGTTAATTTGAATGCAAAAATTATTAACACGCTCGTCATGAAACGACGTCTATACATTACAAAAGCAGAGTAGCAAAAGCCTTGAGCGGGTAGGCAACTATTTTTATAGTTGCTGTTGTATGACGTCACGGCAACTTATTCAAATTATTGAGGGATGCTGGTATATAACTGTGTTGCGCCCGCATCATTGCTCGCGTTTATAGGTTTGTCTTTATGTGCTAGGCATCAAAAAGTAGTCTATGTATGTTTTTTTTTAATTGCAAATTTCATCAAATTCAGTTCAGTGGTTTTGCTGTAAAAGATCAACATACAGACAGAGAATACGAAGAAGACAGCGTTCTTTTAGTACAGGCTGAAATGTTCCCAGTTTGCAATTTTTTTGTGCCAAATTAAACATGAAAATATTTGACTTACTACTTTACAAAGCATTTAAATTTTCAATTAAAAATGGTCCTGTCAACTTCGTGTAAGCTTTTCGATCACTGCGATGGTGCCGTCTTGCGCTGATACACTGTAATGGTACATATAAATTTTAAACATCAAAATAATACCGAAAGAGCATGCAAGTATTTATATCTCATATTTAAATTAGCTTATTAGTTAAATAGCTTCAATAATGTTTTGCACCCGTTTTCGAAAACAGAGAATTTATTTCTATGAAGCACCTGCCACATAACCGGTGCTCTGGTACTTGACGTAGCAAGAACAAATACCTGCGTACTTTTTGCGATACTTATTGAAAGCAAGAAGTAGCATTAGGAGACATCTGTATTTAAAAGTTTTATTTTTAAACATACTTTTTGCCTTTGGTTTTAATGTTCTCGTATCATTGATTTAATGATTTCATTTGTATTTTTATCAATTATTATTTATAAATTAATTAAAATGATTGTCTATGCGTTCATAAACAGTTCCTCCGATTGTGATGAGATTTTGATCTCTTATCCAACTTAGGCCTGCGTGGGACCTTGGACCATAAAACTTTTTTTTTCGGGCAGATAGCTTATTAGTAGGAAATTTTAAAATATAATAAATAACAATTGTATTGTATATTATCAAATTGTATTTTAAACAATATACCAACTCGTAAAATTATATAACTTTTTCATTACTCCACATAATTTTGTACACTACTTTTAATTATTCAAGTACCACTACATATAGTAGGATATTATTGTCAATATTGTTAAAGATAAGATAAATCATAGCGTTATAATAATAATTACTTCTGCTTTATTAGATAAAGATTGTTTCAATTTAAAACAGTCTAGTCTACAAGATCGTCATACATCATTCAAAAATATATCTTCACTTAAATCTTATTTATGAATAGACGGCAAAATGTGCTCATTTCGGCATAATACCAACAATATAAGATTAACCAAAGTAAAAATTTGATAAAAAAAGTGTTTCGGCTTTGTCCAAAAATGAATCATCAATTTGTGATTTCACGTTTGAAAAACTACCCTAATTTGGTGTTGGCCCATCTTGATAGGTACGATTCCCTCGTCAGATATTCACAGAACTTATAATCTAAAGTCATTAAAACCACGAGATACACTTCTCAGATGCTACGGTTAGTGATTTACTCACTTAGATATGATTTTTATCTATTATAATATTTTTTAACCTATTTTTAATGAATACGAATAAAAGGAACATGAACACAATGGCTAAAATGAACTTTATTTACAATGAATAAGAATTGTTGATTGTAACCTTCTCGCCTTCCTGCAATCTGTAGAAGTGATTTCGTGGAAAGGAAAGGAAGTATGCGGGTAACTGATGAAGCGTGCACTGTTTGATTTGACCAATGAGCGCGCGCAGTGCTCGAGTTTTCAGTAAAATTTTACCATCCCATTTTCAAAGAGCTGCAACGTACTAATTTCGTTTCACGATACGTTACGATAATTAGCCTTAAGTATACCTGTATATAACATACTACGTCATTATAATATTCTATTCTATTTAATTCCACACATAAAGGTGAAGTACATAACAAAAATTGCAGATAGCTTAATACAATTGTGAATTTTCATCTTGCATAATAGTATGTGCAGGTTTCCTAACGGTGATCCGTCAAGAATGAGATAAATTAAAGATAAAAATTAAATACATGAAAATAGTGTGGTAAAATACACTTATTGAAAACACTGGACCGTCTTGTTATAGTCAGAATATAAATAATCGTCACCAATGTATAGAAGAATTAGAAGAAACCCCAGCTTCGCTCGGGTAAAATAAATAAATATAGATAAATACGGTTTATCGTTGACTTTTTATATAATAGATAACTTTTATTTTCTATTTAATAACTGCAAAAAATATCATTTGGAACCCACTTTCTGAATGCACCCGTAAAGGTCAAACATGGCCGCTCGTTGACTTCGTGTCATTGAATTTCCGGATTTAATATTATCGAAATATCTCGATTGTACGAATTTTGCGGATATATGTTGTCGACTAAAAAATCATTAGTTTTAACGATCTATAATTGTGGATTGGGCCTATAGTAGACCTGCGCGAAATTATTAATATACATTATTGAATTCCGTAGTTTATTTTCATTCCATCTTCATCTCTTAAGACAGGCTTATATTAAGTCAATGACTGATGTAGTCGCCACGCCCACGGTCACTAGACTTGGGAGAACATTTTACTGACAGATTGTCAATTTATCGAAATTGAAGCGTAACCTTATTAAGGTTTAGCCTCTTTCCTACGATTCAGTTGCAGAACCGTTATAAACTAGTAAATTTATTCCCATTTAAATATTTTTTGATGAATCCAGCATTTTTTGTTAAGAATATATAGCATTGGTCGCAGTAGCGTACAAAATAATTGTAATCATGAACCGGCGTTACTAATTTGTTTAAAATGAGAGCGTTAGTCGCTGACATAGCCTCGTAGGTTGTACAAATACTGAGATTTTGGGTTTTTGTATATGGCTAATTAGATATCCTAAACAATACTGTCGCTGAACATTCGTTGACGACTATGATTGTCGGCACTCTCTAATCTCTGTATCAATATTGTTTACAACAAAGGAATTAAAGATAGTGGTGGAATTCCACTGCTCATGTAACTTTTATTAATTTAATCATATTTTTCCTGATTTTGTGCCTAGACGTCCGCGTAATTTGAGTCATCCCGGGCTCCAAATGGCGCAAATTCTAAGGGCATCGCAATGATCGGTAGAGGAGAACACACTTCGATTGCCGTCACATCTTTTTACGGGAACTTAACAGGCCGTGATCATCTTTTTCCAAGAAGTATATATATTAGTGTTATGTTTTCCCTATAAAGAAGGTTTACTGATGTTTATCTTTTTGTCATAGACCGTAGATGACTACGCAGGACGTGCACAGGACGTACAAGTTTGATTGTCGATTACCACTATGTGAGTTGTTCTTTTCTTGGCAAATGTTTCTCTTTACTCATTTACATGTACTAATATATTACAAATATAAAAGCTTAAAAATCGCTGAAAAAAATAGTCGCCAACAGTTGGCCACAGAGTTCACGCACACTAGTAAAGTAGTAAGAAATTTGGCGGGTGTCAAGTGTAGCCGTCACGCCTACAAGATAATGAATTTTTAGTTCTTAGTATGACACTATCTAGATAACTTAATAATCGAATGTTTTCCTATAAACCGAGTAATAAACACCTAACCGGTGTGATTCATGTAAACGTGATTTTAAAAACGCCATCTCTTGTGAACAACTACAACCGCTTTTGTTCTTACTGACATTAATAACGGCATCGACAGGTGGGGTGAGTACAGAGACTTAGCCGAGAAAACGACGTCGACGTCTTGGGGGCAGGGCTTTGTACAAGCCCGTCTGGGTAGGTACCACCCACTCATCAGATATTCAATCGCCAAACAGCAATATTTAGTGATGTTGTGTTCCGATTTGAAGGGTGAGTGAGCCAGTGTAACTACAGGTACAAGGGACATAACATCTTAGGTGGTGTAATGTAAGGAATGGTTATTATTTCTTACAGCGTCAATGTCTATGAGCGGTAGTGATCACTTACCATCAGGTGGCCCATTTGCCCGTCCGCCTACAAATAACATAAATATATGCTATCGTGAAGCATGCTGGGCTTAAAGATCAAAGACAGTGTCAGGAACGCAGACATAAGACAACAAGAACAAAACTCACAGACATTCTTACCAGGATGGGCTGGACACATGCTACGCCACCCCCTTAACAAATGGAGTAAGCAAGTCACCCTCTGGCAACCAAGAGACGGCAAAAGAAGTAGGGGTCGTCAAGTCAGGAGATGGGAAGATGATTTAAAACAGACAGCGGGACCATTCTGGATGAGAGTAGCAAGGGACAGGACCCATTGGAAGGAATTGGAGGAGGCCTATGTCAAAAGGCACACCGAACGTAGGGACCTCTTGTAACCCCATGTTTAGGAATAAAAGGCTATTATTATTATTATTATGTATATCGTATGGGTGACTTCTATAAGAATGCACTTTGTATTAGGACTTCGTTCAAGACGAATACATGTGGGAAGTAGCCGTCTCATAGAGATAAAGAGATTTGTTTTTAAAGACACGGTCTCCAGTTAGTATCTTATTTTCCAATAATTTCCTTAAAACGTCTCAATCCCTTTATTTAAAACATCAGCCGACATTGGCCTTCGTTGATAACAGAAGTAATAATATTATGATTAATACATTAAAGCCACATATATCATAGCTTTATAAAATATATTTAAGCACTTAAGTCGTAAATCTAAAATATAACAAAAATATAATAACATCTGTCTGTGCCGAAACGCAGCTTCTTTAGTAATAGTACGCACTAAAATATACGTAATAGTTTTATATACATACATACAACGTGCCTGTGACGACAACGCTTTAAATGATAATAATAATATTATATGGCGTTTAAGACCAAACAAAAAAAAAATCAAATACATTCATTAACTTAGCTACAGGATTTCTTTTTTCATTTTATTAATTTACAAAATTCTCTATCAATCACTGGATACGAGTAGCAAGTGACAGAGAACAATGGTCATCTCTGGACAACTGCAACAACAAATTACTTAAATATATTATATTTATATAAATAATGCATGCACAATATTTCTAAACTGTAAATCTGTACTGAGTCAAGAAATAAAAGCATATATTATTACGCAAAAGTATCTCCAAAATAGGTCAAACGTTTCCGTCGTTAACTTTTCATTCACAAAATTATTAGTCCAAAGTATTGTCGGCTGAACTCAAAGGGAACTGTGTGGGAGCAGTTGAGCGGGTACGTCCAAACCTCGCGCTGCCGTGTGTGATGACATTGGCGCCACTCTGTACATTGGGTTTGGTTTATTCCTTTTTCAGCTAGGTAAAAAACAACGTCTCTGAATTTTTTAGTACCCATAATATAATCTATTACACAGAGACAGGAGTAGAAGCTTTTGGTATTTTTTTTAATGGTTATGCATTTTTAAACATAGATTCGTAAATCAAATCTTTAACAGTACACAGTACGCCTATTCCAATGGAAGTAGAAAAAAAGATAAACTTTAGATTTACGTATTTCATGCTATTTGCTAATAACTCAGCCATGTTGTAGGTACACTACTAAGAGTTTATGATTAATATATCTTTATTTATAATACAGCACTATTGCACTTAACCACTAATTTCCACTTTAATTGTACATACAAAATTCCGATAACAGTTTCGTCGACGTTAAAAATGTCATTTTTCCGCAAATCCATAGGGAATATCACAGATTAATCAAGCTCTCGACCAATGATATCGCGTCAATTTGCTGTCAAATGATGTTTATTTGGCTTTTTTCCTGTTATGGTTGAAATAGAGTATACGAGCTCAACGTTTCTTTCGAACTGGCTCTGTGATGATTGCGCTACAACTCCTATTAAAACCATCACGCAAATAACGGTTGAGCATTTAATGACATGTCATTAAATCTTATATTTTTAAATGAACAAATATATACATTTGTTTCGGGCGTTTCGGAAATCGCTCTTACAATGTGACTGATATTTTGGGTTTAGATAACCATCAAAACAAAATATGACGAATTACTAATAACTTTGTCGCTAAAAGTTGATACTCATAATTATAGAAATGATGTATGTATATGATGACCATTTTTATTCCCAATCCACTACTTAAAACATTTATTACTGTTTAAAAATATCGCATACCAAGAAGTTGGTATATTTACTCATTATTTAATGTTGCTAGCATAGAAAAATAATGTAGTTGCCCTAGGGACATCGTAGGTCCTGGTGCTCCGCAACTGCTGAGCTACTGGCCTTATAACTAAATTACGAATATATATATTTACATAAATTCGTATATAAACTATACCTTTTGTGGTCAACCAAAATATTTCTAATAAAATTCATAAAAATATTCAATCCATATTTATCGTTCACACAATCGAAACCGCAGGATAACACAGGTCTTGAAAAGAACTAAATAAAGACGCAGTTACGTATCGAAAACAAAGACATCAAAATAACACTATATATAAATCTTATCAAAACAATAAAATGCTAATTCTATTTGTTGCCAATTTTATCTTAACTGAAACAAAGAAAATAGATAATTACAATTCAACTAACTAATGAACGCCCTTTTTAACTTTGGCAACCGGTTGGTATGCTAACGTGAAGATATCTAAAAATAATTATGATGGGCTTTTAAAAAACATTAATTTATGGCTACTAACTTAATGACTTTTAAAACGCAGCCAAAATTACAGTCTAGAACTCTGGAATTCAAAACAAAGAGTTATTTGTTGAAAATTGAAAATTTGAAAATTTTAACTTTAAGCGGCAAATATAGATACTTTTTAGCTTTTTATCTTTACCTCTTATTTTAAACTGTTATAAAATATATTAAATAAATCATTACGTCACTGTAACTGATAAAGTAATGTAATGTTAATAGTACTATTTTTTTGTAAAAATCAGTATTACTGGTCAGTGTTCACTACCTGAAGCCGCTATCATACCCAGGGCCGTAAAATTATCGTATATGGATCAAAGTTATCGTATCCACTAGAAAAATGATTAGAATGCATTAAAAAATCATATGAAACGTGTTGAAAATGCTTTTTGTTTAAATCTTGTAAACTTCTGTTTATCTATTAAAAAAAAAAACAAATTTAATGTTCGACGCATGACACAGGCCGGAGCTGGGCCTTATTCCACTTTAAGTGTAATAAACGCGCCAAAATTACTAATGTATGAAGAAGAAAATTATGTTAAAGGCTAACATTATTTTCAAAAAATAATATTCAAAAAATATTTGTAAAATTTTAACCTGATAGATTCTATATTTGCGAGACTAGAATACATAAATATTGATAAAATGTAACATTTTATATACAATTTTTAATCTTTTTGTGAAAAAGAAACAAAAATACGCAATAATTCACTCTTTAAACAAAATGCGACTATGGAATATATAAAATTAACTGAATATGAAAAAACATATTTGCATTTATTATTTTACGTTTTCATTGCTGGAACAATTATCCAAGGATAGACGATTATTGTTTGACAGTTATTTTTTTTTATTATGGCAACACATTTTAAAAGCCAAAATTTGAATTTACTTGAACGAAGATTTGTAACGACTCACCCAAACATCTAACGAATATCTGTTGATGAGTTCAAATCATTGTAGCTTTTTTTAATGGTTTTATAAGGATAATTGTTGTATCTAGTAGGAAATTTGTGTAATAATTGTGAAAATAACTTTAGTGAATTGTATGTGTGTTATATCAAGATGACGTCCGAAAAAGGATGCAGGAAAGAAAAAAATCAAAATATCCAAGTGTTCGTGAGGCTCAGGTACATTTAAAACCAACAAAGTATCTATTTACAATTTCACCTTTAGTAAATCTTCATAATAAATTGACCAAATATGTATTTCTACATCAATAAACAACTAAATAATCTTATGCATCTTCTAATTGATTAAGCTTAAATCTGACTAAACAATATGAAAAGATAAGCTTATGCTTTTGATATTTGGGTTTACCATCTAAATTTTCAATTAATTTATTATAATTGATCATATTATGACTCATATCCTTGTCCTCTTTCATGATATTTCAGTAAACTCACATAACTTGATACATCTTTAAAACATGCCTTGTTTTATTAAGTTTAAGTGACTAGTTCAAGTGTCTTTAAAGGTCTAGTGACTCATTCAAATCACCTAGATAATCTATACTTTTAGTACAAGCAGAAATAATTAATGTTTATTATAATGCTATTACAATATTTATTTATTGTATTTAATTTACTATGTTATACAGTTGGTGGAAAATAATATAACATAAGTTAATTTTAATTTATTTCATTTTGTAATCTTTATTTCATAAGCAATAACTTTTAAAAAATTTTACAAAAGTAATCTTACATTTTGAAAATAATAGAATGGACCTACTTGAATGTATAGTAAAATTGTTTTATTTAACTTAACTGATGTAATTGAAATCTTTAATAAAACTTGAGTCACTTTCAACTTTAGTCATAATGTATGATATTCAAGCCCTATTTAATACAATAAGGCTCTTCATTCTGATTTGTAAAATGTCACTATAACATATTGGAACGAAAAGGTTTCTTAAATTTTTTATGTAACATATTTGTTAATATAACATGAAAAATGCAGTGATGATTGACCGAGAAGTTTCTAAAGAGAATGGATTAGGTGTGAGATCTAATGATATCGATACCTACAGTTTATACTATGCTAACTCTAATTTTAGTGAAAATCGTTTTTTTGTGCCAAGTTGCTTAAAATATGTTATTTTATATGTATTAATAAAATCGTGAAGAAATATACAAAATTAACGAAGTTACAAATTTATACAACGCTAACTAAAGGCAATTTTTTAAATCAATAGATTTTTATTACGCTAACAATTATAAGCGGAATGTGTGCACACTTTCGAGTTAGCATAGTATAAATTGTTGGTGTTGATATGATGATGATTATAATGTTGAATTATAACATGAGGGAGGATAATGTTATATTTATATTTTAATTAATTCATTGTCATACGGTGACAGTGTACAGAGACCAGCCAAAATGAAGCTACATACAAAGCATCTTTTGCCACACAATGATTTTCTTTTATTATTTTTATAATTTCCTCGTTGATATTGAGTTAGTAATATATTGTGTGATAATTCTAAAATGTTTGAATTTCAGGCCTCTGAACCAACGGGAGCGCGACATCAAGTCTCTCGGTGTAGTGGAAGTGGTAAATGGAAGGGAGGTGGTCGTGCGTCAATCTCAGCAGAGTATGCACACTAAGAGATTTACCTTCGACCGTGCATTCCCTCCCCTATCAAAGCAGGTACCATATTTTATTTTATCTATTATTTAGATTATAAGCATTGAGTCTGTGTTTTGGTATTAACAAGTATTTTATTACCTCTTGAGTGACAAGTTTTCATTTGTAATTATATAATATAAGTAAATTATTGTTTCAATTGAGAAGTAATTGAAAAGTACTTAAATATTACTTCCTATATAAGTCATTTTAAAATTAAGTAGTAATTCATTTCTATAAAATTTTGTAGATTGATAGATTGACAATTTTATTTATTGTAATTTTCTACAAATTTACATGATTAATAACTTTTTATATTGTAATTTTATTTTTTTTAATAAATTCCAGGTAGAGATTTACCAAGAAGTAGTTAGTCCGTTGATCGAGGAAGTTTTGGCTGGTTACAACTGCACTGTTTTTGCATATGGTCAGACTGGTACGGGCAAAACACATACCATGGTCGGTGAGGCTGCTGCTGATGAAACCACTTGGCAGAGTGTGAGGACATCTTCTATTTTTTTAGTTTTTATGAAATCATTATGATATTAAAATAAATTCTATAAATTATTGTTACAATTTCAGACTAACTATAACCTTTTAAAAGAGATTATTTATTTTATAGTATACCCATCTAATGGTAAGTGGTCACCACTGCCTATAGATATTGGGACTGTAAGAAATAATAACCATTCTGTAAATTACTAATGTGTCACCTACCTTGTAGTCAACAATGAGTTAATTAACAAAAATTGTTATTAATGCTGTAAACATTAGTACTGCCTTCAATGTAATTTCTCATATAGTGTACTTAGACAGATTAAGATATATTTATAATACAAAATGGATATATTACTAAATAAAAAGAAACTTTTTTTTCTGTTTTAATTCAGGATCCGCTGGCTGGTATTATTCCTCGTGCACTCAGCCAGATCTTTGACGAGCTTCGTATATCGAACACAGAGTACACGGTCCGAGTGTCATACTTAGAGCTGTACAATGAGGAACTTTTTGACTTACTTTCAACATCAGAAGACAACTCCAAGTTGAGGATCTATGAAGATGTCACTAGGAAGGGTGCCAATATTGTGAATGGCTTGGAGGAGATAACTGTAAGTAGTATAAAATATTTTTATTTAATAACATAAACCTTTAAAAGGTTTTTTTAGAGTTAAGTCTGAAGTTTCCTGTTAGATATGTTAAGAACTGCCCCGTAACATGGCAATATTCAAACATTAATAATTGTAAAAGTACTTTAAATATATTTCAAATCAATTAAACTCTGATAAACACTTAAGACTGTAGATTCTGTCCAGAATTACTAGCTAATGAAGTAATTGATATAGTTTTTTATTAATTAAATCACAATTATATTATTTCCAAGAAAATACTAATGTCATAAATTTTGGTCATAAAAACTTAGAGCTGGGCCCATATTAGATTCAATACAGCTCATACTGCACAAAATCAACACATACAATATATGTATGTATGTATCATGTACATAATATGAACTGAGAACTTAAAATTTTGAATGTTGGTTAACAATATGTTTCATCTACAGGTTTATAACAAGAATGAGGTTTACAAGATCATGGCTCAAGGACAGGAACGGAAGAGGGTAGCCTCCACTCTAATGAATGCTCAATCTAGGTAAATATCAAATGCAATTAGAGTACGAGCAATCTAAGTGGCGTTAAGTGAGGTGCTTTGAGACATTCGCAAACATAATTACACAAACTAACTTATGAAGCTAGAATGAGTGAAACAAAATATTAGAAATATAATATTATTCATAATACCCTAGAGTCCAGAATACATCTAAAGCCCCATTTCCCATTACGAGAGTGAAGGATACGTGTATCCATCACCATCGTCATCACAATCACTGTGCATTTTTTTTCTCTAGGATAAAATACCATATTTGACGGAAAAAATATTTTTTAATGTTATTCCATGTAGAGTAATTAAGCAATGCTTGCCTGTATCATATTCTACTGAAAGACATGCCACTTGTAGACATGAATACTTTGTATGGGCTATTGACTGAATGGGCCAGTATCTAAAAAGAGGGATTTTAGCATTTATATCCCATGTTTTTCCATTTCCAGTGTCAGGAGTAATTATAATTATTTGTATTATTAGTTAACATATATATCTGAGCAGTGGTTATATAATTATAAAACGAAGGTAATATTGCAGGAACTGTGGCGGTTGTTACAAAGTTCCCTTGTAAGTTAACTACTAATGTTTGTTTGATGTATGTATCTGTAGACTGACACACGTATTCACAAACAGTAGTTAAGTGAATGCATTGTTTTGTATATCTATCTGCGATTAGTATTGCTAGGATCTCTTTGGGATTTGGTTTATATTTTGAAGTAAATGTTACCATATTTGTGTGGTTTACTTGGTCATAGGGCTTTGTACGAGCCCCTCTGAGTAGTTACCACCCCTTTATCATATATTGTACTGTAAAACAGCGATACTGTGGTTGTGCTCTGGTTTGAAAGGTGAGTGAGCCAGTGTCCAAGGTTGGTGACACTTTGACGAAATAGGGAATGGTTAATTTCGCACAGTTCCAGTGTCCCAAGTGGTCCATTTTGTAATACTATATAAATTCTCAGAAGAAATATAAATAATACTGTGCCTTCTTTTATATGTTGACACAAAGAGAGCATCTTAGTTTAAGTTAACAACTTTAGTTTACCGTATCTTCCACTGTAATACGACGACTCAAGGGATTGGATTATGATTTAACCGATTATGTGTTTAATATTAGAGAAGACATTGTTATAACTAGAACTGAGATGGCCCAGGGGTTAGATCGTGCACCTTACCCGGTGATTGCTATTTCAAACCCGTTTATAAAACGCCGATAACTTGAAATGAAGGAGCACGCCTTCCTAAATAAATATATATGCCATTGAATTATCATTTGCTTAATTTGTGTTTATAATTCGTGCCAGGCGTTCAACGAAAACATGTGACTAATTTCAATAAAATTCTGCCACATGTGAAAACCCTCTCCCCAAAAGGAGTCAAATACAAAATTTATTGTTTCTAACTTAAAAAATGTCAGACATCCATACAGATTTTCAACCCCTATTTGACTTCCTTAGTGAGTGTCTACTTAATAAAACGGTCCTACTCACCAAATTTCATGGTCCTAACTTTAATAGTTTACTCGCGATGCTCGGCGATGATGAGGATTTTATAAAATATGTTACCTCCTGTTCAGAAAGTAGATTCTACCGAGAAAAACCGGCAAGAAACCTCAGTAGCTACTCTTTTCCAACATTTAAAATACAAAGTTATATTAGTTAAACATACAAATATATATGCATATAATACATCCTGCCTGGAAGTCAACAAGTATTAGTTCCATACTTTTTTTATCATAAACTTGTATTGAATAATATCCATTTTTTATTAATGTAGTTTTAACAAAGTTAAAAAGATCTGTGGATCGTTTTTATAGAAATGAATATCTTGCCCCAAAAAGGATTTATTGACTTTGCGGAGTCGGAAACTTGGCGCTATAAGCTTGTCCTTACGTCTCGTGTAATTATTGCTATAAATTATCACTGATTCTATCGAAGTGATCAACGAGGTGGAGCCTTAGAGCCTTAGCTCTAGAAGCTGTTGCTTTACTTTAATATCAACTATCATTTATTTCAGCCGCTCGCACACTGTGTTCACAATAGTCATCCATATGAAGGAAAACAGCCCAGAAGGCGAGGAGCTCGTTAAGATCGGGAAGCTGAATCTTGTTGATTTGGCTGGTTCAGAAAACATTAGCAAAGCGGGCTCAGATAATCCTGCGAAGAAGGAGAGGGCGAGGGAGTGTGTGAACATCAACCAGTCGCTGTTGACTCTCGGCAGAGTTATCACGGCCCTCGTGGAGAGGCATCCTCATATACCATATAGGTATGTAAAATGTTTTATTACAAACAGCTTCAAGAACTTTTTAAACTATAGTTTATAAAATCCTTGACTATATCAGGGGGTTATAATATTAATCATTCGTATCATGAATTAAACCCTCCATAAAAAATTTTGCAATGCCCAATAATAGCGATATACTTCTTTCAGAGAGTCAAAACTAACACGAATCTTACAAGAATCTCTCGGCGGCCGAACAAAGACGTCCATCATAGCGACCATCTCGCCCGGCCACAAGGACCTCGAGGAGACTATGAGCACCCTGGAATACGCAAACCGAGCCAAGAACATCCAGAACAAACCGGAAGTCAACCAGAAGATGACTAAGAAGGCGATCCTGAAAGACTACGCCGAAGAGATAGATAGGCTTAAGAGGGATTTACACGCAGCTAGAGAAAAGAACGGTAAATTGCGTATTTTTTTATATTCTGGCTGAACATACCGCGGCTTCGCCTGCTCCTCGCTAATAACTGAAATGTGGCAACGTCCAGAGCTCCAAATTCCTCTTATGAATATGAATCTATATTAATATCATAAAGAGTTAAAATTAGTTTGAATATGTGTGAAGTAATCTCGGGAACTAAAAATCCGATTGTAATTTTTTTCACTGGTTTAAAATACATTTGAGTACTACAAGGTATAAATTATATGTATATAAAAAGTAAGTGTAAAAGATATTTATTTGCCTACTGCCAATGTGAGTGACTTTAGTCAAATTTTCTTTATTGCCTTCTTGTACTTGTCACCCAGTTGGTTCATTCGCCTTTGTTGGGCGTTACACTTATTGGCGTTATTGTAATATCACATTCAATCCTCACTATTTTTTTTCAGGTGTATACTTAGCGAACGAGACGTTCGCGGAAATGACGCTTAAACAAGAAGAACAACGCAAGGAAATCCAAGAGTTGCTGCTGAAGAAGCGCGCGATGGAGGAGGAACGTGAACGTATGGAATCCGTCTTCAAGGAGCTCAACTGCTCGCTGGAGGAGCACAAGCAGCAATTGAATTCAACAGTCAGCAAGTTGTGTTCAACGGAAAATATGCTCGCTAATACTACTAATGTAAGATCTTAATGTTGTACTGATGTTGCTGAAGCTTAAATAAATCACTTTGGTGATTATGTCCTCCTGATTGAATTGGCCGTCTCAGCCATTCTCATCTAGCCATGCCAATTGAGGAAGGTGTATCTATGAACAAATGATAGATTTACATATTTCATGCGATTTGCTACGAGCTTTGCTATATTATGCAGTACGAGATTTAGATTTAAAACAATATTATTCCACTTTACAAATAATATACACTTTAATTTTGCTTACAAAGTTCTGACGTCAAATCGCCGATGTACAAAACTGCATTTTTCCGCAATTTATAATGATTGATTCATTTATTCAAAATCATCATCACTTATTCAAAATATCGACCAATGATGTTGCATCACTTCAATGTCAAAGCTTTTTGCCCTGCCCCTCGGACTGTAGAAATATTACAGTATGCGCCCATATTAACAATTCATTCCCTCACTCATAATTTGATGTGAAAGTAAAACGACCCAATCACATTTATAAGATAATTGGTATACTATTTATATTTTTGGCTCAGTAATCTGTAGACAACGTTAAGATATAAAACCTTATTTCAGATGTTAAAAACTACAAAAATGCACTATGAAGAGCAGCGGTTCCTCGTCAGCAAGCAGATGGAGACTGAGAAGGTGCTGTCGTCGCAAGCCAAACAGCTGCTGGAGGTGGCTGATGCAGCTTCCACTGACGCTGCTAAGCTACTTGACTCTATTGATAAGAGAAAGTATGTATATCATAAGCTAGTCTGCATCTGTAAGTATTTAACCATAGCATTCATTTTTTATTTTATTTTTCCCAGAACAGTGGAATCAACTAATCTAGATATAACGCGAACATACCGCGAGATATCTGCGCAGCACAGGAACAATTTAACGGGGGGGACGGAGAACTTCGTCGGGGCCCTCATGCAGGCCCTCGCGGACGTTCAGACAACTATGGGTAAGATATTGTTGTGATTAGTGAATATTTTTACCATTGGTATGTATGAATTTCATGGTAGGGCTTTGTGCAAGTCTGTTTAGGTACCATCCACTTATATCTGATCAGTTGAAATATATATTCTACTGCTAAGTAGTAATACATATTATTAGAAAGAAAGAAAAAACATTTATTGACATACACACATATAAAGAAAAAAATATATATACAAAAATGGATATAAAAACAACATAATAATAAAGAAAAAAGAATTAAATATAATTAATATGACACTTGTGTGCAGTCAAAAGGAGACAGCTCAGGCTATGAGGGATTTTTATCCCTCTGCTGATTTTCAGCTGTCTCCCTTGTAGCCACGCAATGACAGTATCAACTTGAAAATAAACATTTGAGGGGCACGGGACGCAAGGCGCAGGTTGCAGGTGTTTATGAAAAAAAAAACAGGTTTCGCGCGGGGCGGGGTGTGCGCGGTTGTTAGTAGGGTTCTGGTTTCAAGCATTGAGTGAGCCAGTGTACAATAATAATTTCTTAGTCTCCAAGGTTGGCGGCACTATGGTGACGTAAAGAATAAAAAATTTTTGCAACAATAGGCAGTTGCCTATCACCTACCATCAGGTGGCCCATTTGCCCGCCCGCCTATGTTATAACTTTTTTTATTATTTTACGTTATGAACATCATACATCAGGTTCTCGTCACAGATTACGAGGTCCTAGGTCCGAATCCCGGGACGGTCTATTCAGTTTCAATATTTCGCAGGGTCGTGGACGTGACGATACTTTTATTCAACTTACTATATTTCTATTTTATTTACTATTACAGATTCTTACACACACGACAGCACTCAAATGCAAAATCTAAGTAAACAAAGACTTGACGATTTGGTCCAACAAGCTATGGAGACCATGAATAAGGTATTCTAAATCATATTATTATAAATTAGTTTAGCTGATATTCAAAAACCATATTTTTTCTTACGTATATGAGAAATAAATAAATACCGAAAGTACATTGAAAAAAGAAGTGTAAAAAAAGAAACTATTTTCGAACGAACGAGTGTTAACAAGGAACTTCTGAACGTTATATAGGATAGTCTCATTTTCTATATTATGCATATCAAGCTGTGAAGGAAAATTGACGTAAGGTGATCTACTGCCACACTCGGGGCTGAATTTTACTCGCATACTAGTAAAATTCACGGGGGTCAGCTCGAGGTCTAGTACGGGTGAGAAAGGAACCCTCTCTTCGACATCGTGTACTAGCTTCCACAATAGTATTTTTAGTATATTTCAGGTTCCTTCCTCGTAAAAAAAAAATAATGATCACATATCACTTTCCAGATGACGACGTTGAGAAACGACACGCACAGCGAGATATCGCGCGGCGCGCAGGCGGCCCGCGCGCGGCTCCACGAGGCCGCGAGCGCGCGGGCCGCGCGCCTGCGCGCCGCGCTCGCCCGCCTCGCCGCCTGCGTGCTGGCGCGCCTGCGGGCGGCCGCCGGCCTCGACTTGACCTCCGATATGGCGAGCTTTCTCGACGACTGGGTGAGTCCACTGACGCGCAGCGTGCGGCGCGAGTCGGGCCGGCAGACTCGTGCCGACCGTTATGCTAATAATAATATTCACACATTTAAAAAAAATGCTTACATTGATCGATCTGATCCGGTGTCGGCTCCGGGATTTGGATATTTCCAACGATCGCTGGTGATTGAATCGTTTTATTTCTTTTAATGACTCGATAATATTTACACTGAGAGAAATGTGTCATGTAGAGTAGTATCATAGTATTGAGTATGCCGACTGATGACCTCTGTCCCGTGTCAGCAATCGTCGGGCGTGTCGCTGCTGGGGCGGCTGCAGCAGTCGAGCGGGGCGCTGGCGACGGTCGCGCGGCAGTCTGCGCTGCGCCTGCGACAGTCGTGTGCGGCGCAGCGACAGTCGCGCGAGGGTCGAGCCGAGCGGCTGGGCGCGCACATCCTGCAGCGAATCGACGTCAGTGATTAGTTCATTCTATCACTATTTCTTTATACGAAACGGCGCCCTCAAATAAGCCTCTATTTATTATTCAATCATTTTCTAACAATTACCAAAGATATCACAAACCACATATGTAATTACTGAATTAGCTTTTAATCATTATTCAAGTGTTTTGAAGAGCCTACTCGAATAAAGCATACTTTGATTTATTTTTTTTAATTGTTCTTTCAATTTTTAGTCAATCACCGAAGAGAAAGAACGGACAGAAAGATACTTAGCCGAGCAAGTGACGAGCATAGAGAGAGAAAAGTCGGAATACGAATCGCGTCTTCAACAGTGGGCAGAAGAGGAAAGAAGGCTTCTAGAGGAACGCATTGAACGTCACATTACTGCTGAGAGAACCTTCTTAGAGGAGAATATGAATCAGAAACTTAAAGATATAGAAAATCAAAGGGCTATGTTCGAACAAAGGACGGCCGAAAGTGTCGATCAGCTTAACAGTATGTTAAAAGTTAATCAGGAAGTGGTGGCCCAAATTGGAGAAGATTTATTAGAACAAGAGAATGAGTTGGAGAAGTGTTTGAACGACTTAAAGGTCTTTGTAGAAGATTATGAAAAGGGTATATTTTATTCCATTTTATTATAATAATATTTCATTATTTTGCCAGTTTCCATTTGCTAGGCAATTTTAAGGCAATTTTAATTTTAATGAGTATTAAAATGGATATTAAAACTCGTAAATGTTACACTGCTGGCCAAATGTCTTCCCATCAGATAAGGGCCGGGAGTTTATTCTCCCACACCGCTCCACTGCAGGTTAGATAATATTGAGATAGAATTCCATCTGACATATGCAGATTTCCCCTCAGGTTGTTTTGTGGAGCTTGATATGAATTATAAACACAAATTAAGCAATAAACTCGGTGTCGAAGCTGGGTGAAGATCGAACATCGATGATGGACGCGGCGAGATAAAAACTCCCTTATATTGTTGTTTTTTTACCTGCTTAGTTAAGTTTTTAGCAGATTATTTAGGGACGTGCACAGATACACAAAATAAACGTTCATGTCCAAGTAATGTTAATGTATTCAAATCTAATACTTGTATATATTGCAGATCATGCAGTTATGGTATCAAATGTCAATAGTTTGAGTGACGGCGCTCTGAAGGTGGTAGAGACTATAAAAACAGATTTAATACAAAATCTGGAACAGACACAGTCACATGTTGAGGTAATTTACTCCACTTAATATACAATACAGTATTCATTTGATGTTTATGAAAAATAACAAAAACAATTTATTGTTGTTTAATAATGGTCGAATAAGAAACTAATAGTATTAATAAATAAAATTCATTTCACTGTACAAAGTTTTATATATAAGATAAGAAGGAGCTTTCATTACAGGATCCTTAAAAATAATTCATTTTGAATGCTATTTCACACCAGTTTTAACCATTTTGGTACTAAACAAATATTACTGAACTTGTATGTTAGTTTTGTTTTTATAAGTAATTTTGAAACTAAAAAAAAAATGTCTTTTTTTTTTGCTGTCTGTACTGTCATAATCATATTCTCTATCCAGATAAGTACAGTGTATACACAAATTGTACATAGGTTATATATATTTGAATATCTATTTATATTTCGAGAATTCAATAAAATATCCAAACTATTTCTTTTATAGTGTAAATAATTAATTTAAAATTTTAGGATGAATCGAGAGGATTGATAGAACAGGAACAAGAATCAGCTACCTGTCTCATGAATGAGTCTAATTATATGATCGAATCTATGGTGCAGACGTGTCAGCGAACTTTAGATAACTTTGTTGGAGCAGTCAATGTAAGTTTATTCATTTTTATTGCCTACATATCCACGATAGTCCATTATCATACTGGCCAGATGAGGTTTGTTTTAAACTAGTCATCTTTTAAAAGTAAAAATGGATTGATATAAAAACATGCTATGTTAAACCTTGCTAAAGAGTTTTCCGATAAAGCTGAATGAAAGATCTACCCTTATAAATGGAACAGTGGTTCTTCCTGTTTGTTATATAATAACAATTAAAGGTCTGAAATTGATTGTAATTTTACAATGAAGTATTATAGGAGATAGGTTGTGGATATATTAATGGTTCGTGTAATATTACACAAGGTGCTGCTCGCCAGTTCTTTTACTTGAACTTGGCTTGACACGCTACCGCGTGACTAGATAAGTGGAAAAATTTATCCAGAAAAAAAACAGCGGAAAAACAAATGAACGATAATATATAATATAAAAATAATTTCAGGTAACAACGACATCCACAAAGGAGGAGCTCTCATCGTTGTCATCAATTGCATCAAATATCACCACCACCTGTCAGACTCATCACGACGCCCAGACCCTGACCCTGGCCACCGTGCAACGGGAGGTGGAGCAGTTCTACGGCAGACTGCGAGAGGAGGTATCCCGACTCGAGGAACTGGAAAGTCGGTGTCTCAATCAGGAGTACGCTGTGTACTGTCCGACTGGTGAGTTACTAGTACTCACTAGGTAGTTCATAAATTTGTAGATCCCTTTGACGTCGGTACTAATTTCAGATAAGAAAAGTAATAGAGGTTTTTTAAAGCAACAAATTGAACGGTTAATTGGTGATACTTTACATTTTTACCACCGTACCCCCGCAGGCAGCACCCCGCAGCGCGCGCAGTACCGCTACCCGCGCGCGCTGGCCGCGTCGTCGCCGCCCGCGCGCGCGCTGGCCGCCTTCCGCGCCGCGCGCGCCGCCCGCCGCGACGACGACGTGAGTGCCCACGCTTTACTTTACACTCGCCGCTCACTCGAGCCCGGGCCACCGGTACGCTCCGAGAGATGCGACCGTCGTGTGTGATCTCTTTCTATTGTACTTCATTTCTTGATACTTAACACGGTTCCTACAGAAGAATAGTCTTCTGTGACTGACCTCTTGGTGTGGGTTCCGCAGGGAGCAATTTTAGATCCTTTTTTATTTTTGTCATTTATAAATGAACTTTGTTTTCTTCTCAGTGTTTGGGATATCGAATTGATTGTATTATAATTCATTCTAACTGATAAACTTAAAATTTTAATATAAAAATCAACAATACGGTTTTTATTTCACCTAATATAGCAATGTCCCTTTGAAGTGAGTGAGTGAACCAGTATAATTACTGACAAATGATATAACTCTATATTTATATATGTATTAAGCAGATTTGCCTTATTATATAATGTAGGCTTCTTAATAAAATAAAACATATATATTGCTAATATATTATATTAATATTTTGCTATTATCTACAAAAGAAGGTGATCACTGCCTATTGAATTGCCTATTCATATGTCCTAAAATAATTATAAAACGTCTCTGTTAATCTCCTTGTTTGCAACTTATTATACTATAAATAATAAAAAATCTGAATGTGTAGGACTGCATCTTAGTGGAGAATGAAAGTGAAGCCCGAAGCGACAGCGAATCGTCCGCTTCCGAAGACTCCGCCGTGGTGTTCGCAGCTCCCTCCCCTCCTGACTCGGTCAACCACAAACCTTCCATCATGAAATGTACCTCCGAAACAGATATTTATTTAAGACAAGTAAGTATTTAATGCTTATTTCCTCACTCAAAATATCTCGAAACCAAATTTAATCTAAATCGGTTCAAACGTTTAAGCGTGAACTCTATCTGTTAGAGTTAGTTTCGCATTTATAATACTATTTTAGATTTGTGTAGTAGCTTTTAAGTTTAAAAGACACGACATCCTGGAGAACATCTCGGGTCAGTCTAAGTATTACCGTTTGACGGTAGAATGTCTGATGAGGTGGTTATCGAAGCAGGTTTGCACATAGCCCAACTCTGTGCGCCCGCTTAAGCACTGTAACATCTGCGGATTTGGACATTCCCAGTCGAGAATGGCCGCTACGAATGAAATCTGATATTTGAAAATTCTCAGCGACAACAGGATCAACAAGGCAAGGAGAACGTGAACCGCTCGATGTCGTTCAAGAAGCCGTCGAAGCTGCCGGCGCCCACCGCGCACAAGACGCCGCTGCTCGAGCGGAACGCCCGCTGATGAGCTTCCTGGATTATCCGTTGGGACCAGACCCACTCATGACTCAGTCGACACGAGATTACCTAACGAAAATGTCAAAAATAAATCTATTTACCCGTTGTAAATCTTAATTTTTACATAAACTTTTTTATTATTTCTATAATAGAAAATATTAAAATAACGCTACGAATGGTTTATATTCTTATAAATCCATTGCACTCGGTCATAAATTTATGTGAAAAACTTCACTTCTCATCAGTGAGGTGAAGTTAAGTCTGCAGAGCAAAGTAGCACACCTCTGTTCCCCAAAGCAAGCGAGCGGTTCGTCTATAACTTATAGAATTAAAGTCAATCGAAACAGATTGTTTTAAGACGTGAATACATTTATGTAGTATTCAATTAAATATTTAAAATTATAATCGTTAATATTTCTTTTAACTTTCTACCTTAGAAGAACTACAACTTTGCAGTCTGGTGCTGAAAGGGTCCAAGTACAAATTTGGTTAAAATGTAAACCACATACTGCCATTATCCAAATCTTTAGAATATTTGTGATAAAATAGCGTTAGCATAACATACTAATGTTAATAAGATCACGCAAAAAGGTATATGTTAATATAACAGTTGTTTGTGTTATATATGTATGTTGCAAAGCCAATATTGTTCAGTTGCGTTCGGTCCGCTGACCGTGTTAGACGTCTCATAGGTGGCATTAGAAATTTAGTTTTAGTCATTAGTATGAAACGTACAAACTACACTACTAATCTAGGATGTATCGTTTTATTAAATTCAATATATAACTATTATTATTTTATTTAAGCATTTTGTTTAAGGAAGTAATCTCCCAAAAATATATTAATTTATAAGAAGCTACTGCGGACTGCCTGTAGTTTGGTATGTCAACATGTATAATAAAAGCATTTTGTTCAGTAGTAAAATTATCAGTAATAAAAATTTCGCCCAAAGACAGAAAGCCCTAAAGCTAAAGACCAAAAGCAATAAATTGAAGGTTTTGAATAATAAATTACAAAAGAAAAAAACCATTCACAGCTCAGACTCAGTACGCGCAACCTTGCGGTGCTTTGTCGGTTTGAAACACGCACGGAGCCCACACTTCAAAATGCTTTAATTAACCCGAAACCCTATAAATAGAATTACAATCACAAAAATTTTATTGTTAATTAGACAATTGATAGATATATCTATATGGGTATATATTTTCTTAATTTTAAAAATAAGATTTAATTATCGCACACTGGTAGTATTTCTATATAAAAAAATACAAAACTATTTAGATTAGACTTGCTATACTAAGAAATGAGCTCTTATAAATAGACCGCTGTTTGTCAGCGGACAGCTTAGTAAATCCCCCATGGCTCTATGACCGTGGGGATAATTTTCAGATGAAGATAGAGAACATGGGCTAAAATTTCCATCGATTTTATTAGAAATAACTTTAGCAAGATTAAAATTAACATTAGTCGATTCCAATGGCGTATGAGTAAACATACAAACTTTAAACGTCGACCTTGTATCGGAACTTTGGAAGTAAAATTAAAGTGGAAAGAAGTAGTTTAGTATTTTTGCATTGCATAATATATGTAGCAGAAATATTTAAGTTGTTTATCTCTACCCATGCAGCCATTGTTAGGTGGTTGGCGGCTTTTTCAGCACATCAAAGGGTTCGATTGCGTAATTAAGCCATTTTGGACAAATATACTGCTTATAATTATTAAAGTATTCAAAGTAAAATATAGACAGCAAGGCGCAAGGGCAGAACATTAAGCAAGAATAGCGATTACAAAATTAAAAGCGAATACAGATGCTCGGTAGTTTTTTAAATAAGTAATTAAACTTATAGAAAATTTAACGTTAATTAGGGAAGTGTTATTTAACTATAAAATATCCATCGGTCTATTTTATAATCCTACTCCTAGACTAATTATTGTTGATATACTTTGACTTTTGACGTATTATAAGAATTTTGGGCTGCCAACCTGAAGTAATGATATTTTTTTTCTGTGACAGTAATGTGAACACGGAAATAAAACATATTTTAGTGGAAACACACCATTATTTTGTAGTACATATTTTTACGACTTGAAATTTTATTAATCTTTTTTTCATGCAACTATATTTAGGTAGGTACTATCATTTATGCGTACCTATTTAATATTTATTTAGATTACATATAATTTGAGTATAATAAATATTTAAGCCTATAATTATTGTTTTATTTTATACGACTCCCACATAAATATGGTCATCAAATTGTTAATATACCATTGATAGGCATGTATACCATGGCAGGGCTTTGTGTAAGTCCGTCTGGGTAGGTACCACCCACTCATCAGATAGTCTATCGCCAAACAGAAATACTTAGTCTTATTCCGGTTTGAAGGGTGAGTGAGTCAGTGTAGACACAAGTTATATAACATCTTAGTTCCCAAGGGTGGTGGCATATTGGTTAAGAAAGAAGTGGTTAAAATTTGATATGGCGCCAATGTCTATGGGCAGTGGTGACCACTTACCATCAAGTAATCCATTTCCTACATATGTCAGTAAAATAAATATTAGGCAGGACAAAAAATGACCCTAGTGTGCACTAACATATTTTTGAAATACATATTTAAGCCCTCAACTCATGTTAAATAAATATTATAGTAATGTAGAGTTACATGTAACCGCGATCAATGTTGATGACCCTAGACGTTACTTTTCAATAAAAAAAATTTAAAATGCTCACAAGTTGATTAGCCACAAAGGTAAAAGGTTATTAGCCACTAAAAAAGATGGATGAGTTAATCTGACTTGCAAAAAAATACAGCTGTACAATATAAACTACTAGATGAACCTGCGGTTTCACTCGCGTAGAGTTATTTGTGACAAAATTCCATGACCATCTTTATGATGACAGGTTTTTATGAGCAATTGACAATACGTATGACAATACGTATGACAATACTATAATTTAATAATATGTCCTAGTATCCTGGCAACCCAGGCCAACAAAAACGCAGGTATACAAAAACACAACAGTTTTGAGTTTACAGGTTGCCTACGTTCCGTCCTCCTAGTGTGTAAATATTATTCTTCGCGTATATTTTTTTTTCTTTACGTTACTTTAATAATAAATACCTCATCATCCTCCTGCCCTTATCCCAATTTTACTTGGGGTCGGCGCAGCATGTCTTCTTCTTCCATACTTCTCTGTCGGACGTCATCTCACAAGTAACATTCTTTCTAACCATATCGTCTTTCACACAATCCATCCATCGTTTCTTGGGTCGTCCCCTACTTCTATATCCATCCACATCCATTCTCAAAACCTTTCTCACAACATGGTCCTCATTCCTCCGCATAACATGCCCATACCAAGACAGCCGATTTCCAGATAGCTTCTCGGTAACCGGTGCCACTTTCAAACTTCCTCTTACGTACTCATTCCTTACTCTATCCATTCGCGTAACACCACACATTCCTCTCAGCATTCTCATCTCCGCCACATGCAATTGTCTTAATTCCCTTTTATAGCCCAACACTCTGATCCATATAGAACAGCAAGTCTGACCATGGTTTTATAGATCGTCCCCTTAAGTTTAAGGGGAATACGGGATCACAAATTGTTCCCGTAATCTGCCGCCATTTCATCCACCTTGTGTTAATCCTGTGATTCACCGTTCGATCTATTTCGCCATCGCCTTGAACGAGTGAACCGAGATACCGGAAGTCGGAGCGGACTGGCTTCAGGATCGGAGAGACCGCCGAAATCGCAGAACATGTATTCAGTCTTCGTTCTACGGATTTTCAAGCCAACATTCTCCAGTTTCTGTTGCCAATCTTCCAATCTGCTCTGGATCTCAGGTCCATCGTCACTAACAAGTACAATAATATAAATAATATATAAATATAATAATAATAAATACCTATACTAATATTAAAAAAGCGACAATTTATCTGTTGCTCTCTCACGTTTAACCACTGAACCGAAATTGATAAAATTTTATTTGAATGAAGCTTGAACTCCAAGGAATGACATAAGCTACTTCTTAAACCTGACGATTAATCCCTAAAACGTGAGAAAAGCCGCGGGCGACAATTAGTAAAATATAATCAAAAATCATCGATAGCTTAATCGTAACAATAGGACTGCAACGTAAAACTTGTAACTCATATTAATTGGTATATTCTTGCTGGATTTAGCAGCGAAGGATCGTGGTACTTCCACGTGTGCGAGGATTTGTTAATAATCAGGTTTCTCACGGGGATTTTTTGCGAGAGTTCATTGAACTTTATAAACGCCTTATATATGAACTCATATGGTTTTATGAACAGTTAATTCGGAAGTGACATTGTGAACAGTCGCCATGTCGTTGTATTCCGTAGCTCTCGTGGTACTTGTATCTTCACAGCTCGTCTATTCGAAGAATGACACCTCCGTGACCTCTGCCCGATTAGGTCAGTGTTTGGAATAAGCCCAATTAATTTATAAACATAGTAATCAGGCCCAGATAAAGTACACGACATTTTTCAAAAATGTGTGTAAAAATATTTTTTTATCATCAATAAAATAGGAATAATTTATACCGAATAACTTCATTGTTAATAACACATTATAATCGAACGATCTACATATTAAAGTGGTATTTAGTGAGTCCCGCGTCTGTACGCGAAATTCACTAAATACCAAACAGATTTTTATTCTATTTTCACTAAAGGATAGGTAAATACAATTTATGATCGTACATAAATATGCATTGGCGAGTGCGGTTTTTAACGGTATACAGTGGTACCACTAACACGCAAAAAATAAATAAAATACGATTAAAATATAAAATTAATATTTTTAAAATATGACACGTACAAAGACGATCAGCTGCCAGGATCAGTGGTCCGCAACGAGACTGTTCCAACGACGACAACTAAGGATGAAGTAAGTTTTTCTTTATATAAGGCTTTTACTATAAGACGTTTAGTTTAAAGTACCTAGCTAAAATATTTTCGCTTTGTCGTTTGTTTTCGATGGAGATCAGCTGCTTCCGCTGTTACCAACTCAACTCAGTGACTTGACTGACTATTAAGTTAAATTAAATGTTATTATTTATCTTTTTTTCATTATTTATTTACAGAAAGAGATTAAATTCTACGGTTAAGGAACAAATAATCATGACTACGCCCGTGAGATGGATTTCGAAAGACAAGAATTTTTAAATTAAAAATCGAATTATTATTAAACATTGTATATTATAATTATTTGTATTTTATAAATTAAATATCAACATTTAAGAAAAATTGTTTAATTATTACCGTAAACCTTAATATTTTAATTGCATCTGTGTGATTTAGTCACCTCTTCCTTGTTTTAATAATTGTCCTACCACTGGGTATACTGGCTACAATAGGGCAATGGAAATCCATCAAATCCAAGGTGTAAAATCTAAAGAAGAATTTGGAGCTAATTCCACTACAGCGCTCTACTATGGTTTGGTGGTAGATATGTGTACAAATACACTAGTCGTCATGTATATTAAATTAAGCAATAATATAGTAGTTTCCACCAAGAATATGCTTATAATATAAGCATACTGTGAAGTAATTGTACTTTTTACACCGCCAATACACCACCGAACTCGAGCGCTAAGATGTTAAGTCCCTTGTGTCTGTAATAATTCTTCTGTCTTAATATCATTTCGAAAGGTTATTCGTGAATTACAAATACCCCGAACAGTTTGTTTTTGCTACTGCAGTTACTTTTTATGCCTGAAGCTCAACTGCAAAACCATATGTGAATGATATGAGCTACAGGACAGGGAAATGGGTAAGTCTTAAACACATTTACAATACTATAAACTATCTCTTTCATAAGTACGAGGATAAAAAGGGATAACCTAGAAATTTAAACGTAGTTTTATTGATAGTATAAATTTATCTATATTTGACATGTGACATGCAAAGGTAGATTAAGAACAAGGATAAACAAGTGACGAGCATTAACCGATGTCAATGACCTCATCTTCATATGCGAAAAGTTCAAACAATTTTTACCATAAAAAAAATTATGTGATTAAGTCTTTTAAAGATTATACAAATAATAGAATGGATGCGTACGAATATATATTAAAGATAAAAAAAACATGGAATATCTGTTGATTTCTAGTCAGCATATATATATAAATACATATTTAATTGAACTTCACTAACATTTCATTGTACTCTGTAATTAAAACGTTGGAAACGAATAAATCCTGAGTTTCTAGCCGGTTCTTCTCGGTAGAGTCTACTTTCCGAACCGATGGCAGTTTTACATTGTAAACTATGCTGTAACATGACGATTGAAAAGTGCTTTTATAGTATACTCGAATAAAAATATATATATTGTCATTTTTTATCTTTTTTTTTTTCGCTGGACAAACGCATTATGCGTTTCCCCCACATGAGACTTTTTTATCTACTAAGTATTGAGGCAACGAGATAATTAAAATAAATGTGTTTGTCACGGGACGCCCAGCATATAACAGAAACATGATGATTAGTAAAAGTAAATTTATAACTGAAGAAAACCAATAAATAACAGTCACACCCTATTAAATCCTTTTGCGGGGCAAAGGCCTCCCTCCCTTTTGAGAAGTAGGTTTGGAGTTTAGTCCAGCATCTGCTTCAATGCGGTTTGGTTGATACACAATAAAATAAATAAATGTTTTGTTTTTTTAGAAATCACTAAGGACGCATACCAAGACGAGCAGTCACCAGACCTGGTGGCGCGCAACGAGACGCTTCCGGAGTCACCCGATGAGATAGTAGGTTCCTCAAAGCGGATATAAAATAGAAATTTCTTGTTTATACAATAATGCATGTATATTGTCAATACTTTAAGATATTATTAGCTGAACGTGCATTACACGCTCGAAATTTATATAATTTTACCTATAGCACAAAAGTTATCACCCCTCATTTTTCCTCCCTTCGAGAGGTGAATTAAAAAAAAGTAGCCTATGTACGAAGGACATGTATCACAATAATTGTATAGTTTGGTAACATCATTTTTTTCATAACTTACAGCTGACAACTACACCGCCTCCAAAACAGGAGTCTGGTCGGAAATGTCGCGGAGAATGCGTATCCGGTTTTTTTTATCTGCTCTGTGAGAACGTGGATGAAGATGCCTCATGTCCGGGTGACGCGAGTTGCTGTTTCAGCGACTCCACCACGGAAGTGGCAACCAGGCGGCCGCATACAACGCCAAGGCCAACGACGCCAGTATGTAAACAAATGTTTAATCCTCAAACAGAATCATCGTATAACATTTATTTACCTTAATAATTAAAAAAACGCGACTGCCTTAAGTGAATCAATTGATAAATTTATAAACCAACCGGCTGAAGCAGCGGCTTTACCCGCGCGAAATTTGTAAACCTTTACCTATAACATACACATACAAACCATACACAACATTTCACATCCCGCGAGGGGTGAATTAAATAATCGATATCTTTCCCCGGGACTCAAACTATCTCCGTACTAAATATCATCTAAATCAGTTCTGTGGTTTAAGCGCAAAGAGGTAACAGATAGAGTTACTTTCGTATTCGTGATGTTAATATTGATTTTATAAGTGAATATCGTTATCTGATTCGTTTTTAACTTAACATCCACTAACCAATGTTTAAAAGTGAAGTCTTTATTATTATAAAACAGACGTTTTTAATCCTTAAATTAAATGATAATTATTTAGATACAGGACATAAGTATTTTCGAATCAAAATGTAAAATGAGTGCTGAAGAAATCATGTATTGTTTGTTACAATTTACAGCCTGTTCCAATGGAAGTAGGAAAAAAGATAAACAAACCTTAGATTTACGTATTTCATGCGATTTGCTAATAGCTCAGCTATGTTGTGCCCCATTAAGAGTTAATTATTAATATATCTTTATTTATAATACATCACTATTACATTTAACCACTTATTTCCACTATAATTTTACTTCCAAAATTCCGATAACAGTTTCGTCGACGTTCAAAACGACATTTTTTCGCAAATCTATAGTGAATATCGTAGATTAATCAAGCTCTCGACCAATAGTATCGCGTCAAATTGTTGTCAAATTTTGTTTATTTGGCTTTTTTCCTGTTATGGTTGGAATTCAGGTTAGTTGCGCTGCAGATGACAACGCCAGTGATCTTTTTTCATTGACGTTACATTTGGAGTTTTTATCGAAGGCATTTTTAGACCAAACGACATGTAATGGCTATACAGTTCAATTCTGTGTTCTTCAAAATACATACGCCTCTCTGTCTGTGTGTTTCTTTGTAATTAATCAATCTTTCAAGTAATTACAATAAATATAAACACTGAAACTTTCGTAAATTGTATCATTAACTGGATATCATGAATTATGGAAGGTTGTTCAGCAGAGTTTACAAAATCCATCTTTTAGAGCAAAAGAGGTTGTTATCCTTCTTCTTTAGCCTATTCTGTTAATTTAATATTTTCTATTCCATACAGACCAGTGAGTGTCCAGGTATTTGTCTGCCTTATACGATGGGGGGCTTTTGCAATGGACAAGAACTTGAAAACACGAAGTGCCACAGCCAAAGTTTTCGCTGTATTATGAGGTGAACAAAATATATTAATGTTTTAATATAAGTAAGATATTTAAATAATTTAAATGAAAATGTTTAATATAATTTAATTTGATGAATACACACACATCAAAAATTCTGTTTCGCTGATGTTATTGTACTCCACGTAGTTTAAAAATATCATCTATCATACTATATCTGAAATAAAGCTTATATGTAGTTCCTTCGGCTATTTAACATATATTTAAATCAGACGGTATATTGAGTGGAATATACTCGTAGTATTGTACGATAATATTAAGTTTACTAGGGATATTTCTATTACCTTATAGAAATACAACAAGAACAAGCATCGCCACGACGCCCACAACAACACCGCGATCAACGCCAGCGACAGACAACAAACCAGTGGACTTTTCTATGGACTTAGAAAATGTAATTAGTAGTAATCGACCCAACGGTGAGTTACGTTATTGGGTTATAACAGGCAGCGTCATACGTGGGTCATAATCTCCTAAACGTAAATTAAAGACATTGGAAAATCGGAAAAGATTTTATCCGTCGATTGGGTCACAATTCTTTCAAATTTACGCTTTGGAGACAGTGTGATTATTTTCTGGAAGAATGTTGAGCGAGTAATTTGTAAAGTAAAAGTAACAGCACATAAATGATGGGGTAAGGGGTCATTCTAGGAGGTATATAACTTAATGCAACTCTATAAGATTTTAAATTAACATGGTTATTTTTATTACTATCAGTATTTAAAACGGGATGTTTACCATGTTTTTTATTTTTATTTGGTGGAGCTCGATATTTCGACATTATCTACGAATGTCTTGTTCACGAGACTGACGTTTGCGGGTAGATGTTGACGGCATTAGAAGTGTCCATATCGGACTACCTCCTTTCTCGTACGTTTGCTGCGTAAACGCTGGTTACCACTACCACTGTCACTTTCACCCCTACTATTTGTTTTATTTGCACTCGAAACTCGATCCCGTGTTTTACAAACGAAACTCACCGTATCGATTCGCGAATTTTTTATATTA
This sequence comes from Vanessa tameamea, assembly GCF_037043105.1. Lineage (NCBI taxonomy): Eukaryota > Metazoa > Arthropoda > Insecta > Lepidoptera > Nymphalidae > Vanessa > Vanessa tameamea. Next base: position 469,345 of record NC_087328.1, on the reverse strand, counting down.
TTATTCAAGGGTTTGCATAACTTTATCACTGGATTCCATACTTTCGACAGTTGAAACCCATCTTCCCATCATCATCTTCTAAATTTAGTAATTTCAATGGCTTCTCGTACCAGTCGGGGTATGTAATGGCGTTCTGTCGCGAGTATCTGAGCATTATGAAACTCGATCCAATGGTTCGGCCCGGCTTCCAGAAGATGTTCCGCGAATGCAACTCGCTGCTTGTGAATTGTTGAATATGTGAATTGGTGAATATATATGCGCGACAAATTGACTCGGTGGTGGGGTTTTGGCGGGGCGTCATACTATTAATTCTTTTGCTAAATAGTAATACTTAGAATTGTTGTATTCGAAGTATCGGTTTGAAGGGTGAGTAAACTATTGTGACTACAGGCACGAGGGACATAACATCCTAGCTCCTAATATTAGTGGTGCAATGGCGATTTAAGGGATGGTAAATATTTACTCGCCAATGTAATTTTACGTCAACTACCACTCCCAATCCGGTGGCCAATTTGCCTACCTATATTATAAAATAATGCCCCTTCCAGATTTCAATTTAGGATCGACACGTTCTAGCAAATGAGCCACTGATTTACAATGGACCCAAGTTATCACTTTTCCAGTTATCAGTGACTGTCCAGGGATTTGTATGAAGTCCAGCTTGATCGACTTCTGCGCGAGTTACATAAATGGCAGCGATATTTGCATAGCGGGTAGAATATGCTGTACCATTACACATAAGAAAATAAAACTGACGAACCTGAGCGAAAACAATCGTGTTACAATTCATCAGACTCAGAATGTGACAGACAGTGAGGTTTGTACCAGACGAATATATGTTTGATGTTTATTTCAACGCCGAGTATGAAATAAAATAAAAAAACAAATTGAACATTTTAAATTCCAATGCTTTGATTTTACCGTGGGAAACGGCAAGATCTGGATCTGGTCTTGATTGAAAACTAGATTTGGATCTAGTATTAGTATACTAGATCCAAATCTAGTAGCAAATAATAGTAATCTAGTAGTAAATCTAGTAGTTAGCTCTTTTATATATTATTATATATTTAATATATAAATATCAATCAATAATCCAAATCTAGCCAAGGTCACTTTGGTGCCGAATCTTACACGAGTACGAGAATTATACGCGTTTCGGTTTTTATATTTATTTATGCTACTGTCAATCGTGTAAAGTGAATCATTTTTAAAAAAAGCTTTGTAATACTAGCACAGATTAGTATGGATTATACATAAATGCCTTCCCCATTATGCGGCGAAACTTCTTGTATAGGCTAAGGCTAGAAAGGCACTATATCCAAAAAACGTCTCCTCATATATATGTGAATATGAATTCGATATTAGATATATCAGTAACAGATACTAATATGACAGAAATGATATGTCGTTTCATAAAGCTAGGAGTAAGTATTTAAATATCGAATTGTTTTTCAGCAAACGACGGTTAAACTGCCGCTACACGAGCGACGGTGCCAAGGACGATGTGTTTTTGGTTTATCCATAATGTTCTGCTTAGATTTGGATACGAATGCCGCCTGCCCATCATATGGCATCTGTTGTCGCTCTGGAAACGAATTAGAGACGAATAATTATTGATTGATTGATTGTAATACAATAAATAAAAATAAATAAATTAAAATCATTTTTATTTTTATATAAAAAAGTCGTATATTATAATCTGCAATTTCAAGCTCAATTCTTAGGGCGCGTTCACGCACTATGTATTTTCAATGGATGTGAAAAAGTTACTTGTTATAAGTTGCGTTTTTTTCATTTATTTACGTCTATTTTATTTATTAACCTTACAAATGCGAAAGTTAGTTTGTTTTTGTTACTGTTACTATTTTTCATATTTTATAAATGTGTACGATCTATATATAAATATAAATTAAACTAATTTAATCATATTAAGTAACATTTTACTTTTATATCACGACTATAACAACTTTATTCAACATACAGGGGAATCCATAAAACAACACAGCTCACGACAACGATCACGAAATCAACAACAACATTGACCTCGACCAACAACACAGACATAGTTATATAATTTACTGCGTAATTTTTAACATACAATATACAAAAAAATAATATCAATTCGATTTCGAGTCAGTTGATTTTATCCAGTAAAGTTCAGTTCTCACTCACTTATATTATGCTCGTATCAGAACAATGTTAATGCTCCCGGTGAGTGGCCGCCCTTAGAAAAAAGATAGTATTATATAAATATAATATAATAATGAGCAATTAGTAGAAACGATATATCTCGATAGACTGTCAAAGGTGAGATCGCGTCGAAAGAAATAGCAGCCAACAGTTAGCCATTATATACACGCACGCTAGTAAAGTCCCATAACGTTGGGCGAGAGTCAAGCGTATCTGTCACGTACACCAAGACCATTTTTTTTAGCGCGATACTATCTAGATATATAAATATACTAAGTGCACAGCTACACTTTACCTAAACATGTAACTCGCGTAGCGCCACGTCTTTTTAAAAGCAGTTTTTTGCTGATGTCTTTTAAGTTTTCTCTGACTACTGCAGAGGTTTGTAATCCTTATGTTTATATGTCATTTCAATCTCGTTACAAGTGGTCTATGTTCTTTATTGAGTAAATAAATCTCTAACCCCATGTAGTATTATGCCAATACATGGTTTTGTATACACATAGAACTCACTTCGTTCATCGATCGTGAATTGTTGAACACCAAGTGACGGTGATAATAATCCTTTATAATTATAAAAGTCAATGTCGCACGTTACTCCCTGTCATTACACGATCGTGTACCGCGGTGAGTTTCGAGTCAAAGAAATAAAGAAATTTCATAAGTAATTTACTGATAATCCCATTTTCCTCACAATTCGAGCGTTAAGTTTCGTAAGGAGTCACGACAACTTTAACACGTGATTGAACCTACGACTTTCACATTGCTAGACAGTCCGTTTTCGAGACCTATTCAACAACTTAAATGGCAATAACTAACGAGGAGTTACAACTCTTGCGCGTATTGTTAACGAAGTTCCTGACAGTTATTAAATTCAGTCGTAAGTTGTAAAATAAATGATGAATCAATTAACACAAACACATCTTTAGTTTAACATAAAACTTCGACTCAACTTCAGTAGCTTAAGTTCTGAGTCAGACCATCAAAGTATTCAGGGTAAAACTGACTAAGAGAAAATGTTCAAAATTGAAAGTGAAATAGTCATTCATCGTGAATGAGTCATTGCGATGATCTGCAGCGCGTCGAAAATGTTTGTGGATAGACTCATATCATTTGCTACCGTCACGTCTAAAAATGCAATGAAATTTACGTAAAACAGTAGCTCCAGTTATTGCTGCATTTCTTAAGATGATTTAGAGTAAAATGAGATTTCTGATAATTTAATAACGCCTTTATCTATAAGTTAAACATAATTCAGAAACATAGTATTAACTATGTAAGAAATCATAGTATTTTTATTAGTCAAGCTACAATTTTCAAAAGAGACGTTAAATTCGTTGATGTCTTCCGTACGCAAGTGCTCATGCCTTTGATTTATTTAGCGATTTGGGCGTTAATTTTAGGACTGAGCTAACGTTTCGTAATCACATAATAAAATGCTGCAAAAAAGCATATAGAAATTTAGGCTTCATGCTAACATATTTGTGAAACCACGAACGTACAGAACTGTACGTGGAGTGTAATCGCCTTGTATAATGCCTTGGTTAGGAGCCACTTAGAATGTAATGCGGTCATTTGGGCCCCATATGAAGCGAAATATATTATGATGTTGGAGCGAGTCCAGAATAAATTTGCTAGATACTTGTATATGAATATGTATGGGGTATATCCTTACTACCCATTGATGCACTCAGCATTGTTTGTCCTAAGCATGGTAGGGAATGAGCTAAGATGAATTAGGACAACCACGTCCTGTATAGTTATATATACAGTTTTGTATTATAAATAAATATTATTATTTTTAAGTTTGTTTATTGCAGTTCAAGTATAGGCCATGGAATTTTATTAAAAGTAGTATATTTTGCCTTAAAAATCTATATGTACTTAGTCTAGTGTATTGGGCGCCGCGTACCAACATGTGGCATTACACCATGACGTTACACTTTTTTTTTTAGTATACGTTGGTGGACGACCATTTGGACTACCCTGATAGTAAGTGGTCACCACCGCCCATAGACAATGGCGCTGTAAGAAATATTAATCATTCCTTACATCTCCTATTCGCCACCAACCTTGGGAACTAAGATGTTATGTTCCTTGAGCCTGTAGTTACACTGGCACACTCACCCTTTAAACCGGAACAAAACAAAACTGAGTACTGTTGTTTGGCGGTAGAATATCTGATGAGTGGGTGGTAACTACCCAGACGGACTTGCATCAAGCCCTACCACCAAGTAAACATTTTACCTTCACCGATATGAAGTCAATAACATTATTCAGAGCGTTATAGAAATGTTACTCTTGTTTATCATATCAGAAGAACAGTATTAAGAACCGGAGCCGCCACGGAAAATGTGAAGCGAACAAATGATCAAAATATTCGTCTCTAAGTTACGTCGGTGTCTGATTTGCAGTTGAAACGTTTGATTCTTGGAGTAGTAGTGCATTTAAAGTATAACACCTCGCCTTATTGCCACCATCGGTTACAGAAGGGCTGATTCTATTTTCGATCAGAGGGTCGGAATTACGCTTCAACGGGGAAATGCTGCTAGCATTCTGGCCACCATCCACAATCCACGCGGACATGATGTCTGCAATAACTATTTTAATTTTTTATTTTTATATAACTAAGGCCTAATGTCAACAATTGTCAACATGTACACCGACAGGCCCGAGAAGAAATATCAACAGAAACTCAGGGGATTTAAAGTAGTTTTTTTTTCTCAATGATAACTGGAATTACAATAAATAATATTATATTTTTACTTCACATTACTTGAAGCGTTTTATTTCAAATGTCATCATAGAGTTATTGAGAATAGAGATCTTAATCACACAAACTCTCGCAGCTCTCACTGCACACCTTGAATTAATTTTGACCAAAAATGTGTACAAAAATCGCGAGTAATGTATAGAACCGCCTTATAAATGATACTTAAACTATACGATAGGTATGTAGGTTACATAAATAGATCTTATGGACCAGTAGATGTAATATTCGGTAAATTTAAAATATTGTTTTAATACTTTATTAGAGCACCGTTTTAATCAGACGTATAATCTACATCTTCGTCAGTTATTGTCAGCATTTTTAACTTTTTCTTCGATGTGTTTGGAAAGTTTTGAGATACTAATAAGAGCAAGGCATAGTTAGTGTTTGCTATGTGCTTGTACGCTTTCGTATGTGTGTGTGTGTGTGTGTGTGTGTATGTGTGGTGTGTGTAGCCATATTGTCATAGTCAATTCATTCATCGTAGACGTCTCATCACAATCCAGAACCTGTGAGCCCATGAACGCTTGCCTGTCGTTCGACGTTAGTATTTCGTTCAGAGAATATGAAATTAGTGTAAGACTCTACAATGCGTTTGTCTCTGAGAGGCAGCAATGTTTATTATTAGAAATATCTTAAATTTAAATGAAAACAATATTCTATTGTAAGACATAACACAAAAAATGTTTTACAAGTTAATTTTTTTGCTAAAAACAATCTCGAGCAAAAACCTATGCACACAGGACATTATTTAATAATATGAACGCTAAATATTGTAGTCGGATGTAGAAGCTATGTTTAAAAACATCCTAGTGGATGGATCCTTATATAATATGTAATTGTTTCTTATGTAAATCTAAAGTAATGATAACTGTTGACAAATGAAGTGGAAAACTAAACACTGAACAAATTTACATGTGAACCTGAGATCTAGAGCCAAAATAATCTTAAATACGCCCTCGTATTTATTAAGTCACAACAATTTAGATTATATTATTGATTTAATTATTATGTACACAATATTGTTGTTATATATTAACTAATGATATTAGAAGAGACTTTATTGTATGTGTTTAAGGTCCAAAATGTAATTACCAATTGGTATTTTTTTATAATGAAAGGATGATTGTACATAATACTATTACTATTAATAATATCACTCAGGAAACCAACACTAAATAACGGAATGGAGATTCTACTTATTAAAACAATATCTTCATTTAAAATGCGTAGATCGGGTTGGACTTAAACCTCCTAAGAATAGTTAACACTTAATACTGATGTCAGAAAGAAGTTTGAATGTTTATACACATATGTACGTACAAATAAACACCGCGAGTTCGTTTCAAAGCTTACGTGGTATATTATGAAAACATTTATCAGCTGAATCATAAATATTTTTTTATTGCATATGGAACACTCAGACGAACAGGCACGAGATCATTGTACCCTAAGTGGCGTATCTGACTTTCACTGGATCCTAATCTCTGCGTGATACGCGAGGCCCCCTTTCTTTCTTTCACCGGCGTGTGGCAGTTGGCCTCAACGTGAGACGGCGACCGGTCGCGTCATGCGCCTTGACAGTTGATAGTTGATAAACTAACGGTGACAGTGACAGTTCTGCAGTGCGCCATGGCGGTGACCGTGGCTTTTCTCTCCCTGATACTCATAACGACTCAGCCTGTCCGCTCGGAGGAGTCCTTCATGAACACCTTCTTATCAGGTCAGACTTTCTCCAAAGATGGGTCCGAACTCACATACATAAATTAGTCGTATGTCCGTTGAATTGAAATGTGCCGAACTAATTTGGTAAGCGAATGGAATTTAAGGCCGCTACTTTTTAAACTCGCTCGCCATAGTTTTGTATTAACGGTCCGAGCGATCTTCTATAATAAAGGTTTCCACGTAAACGAGAAACGGTAAACTGATGAGATGTTTGGATTTTTTTTTTTGTGTTTAATTTTATTCATACATCAAGGCCTATACAATTAAATCTTACAAACACTCAATAAATACTATTCATAAATAATAAAATATGATAATTTATATGTCACGTAATGTTACTTAAAATTCTAGTTATTTCAAATACAAAACAGTATAAAGGTTAATAATGATTTAATTATGTATTTATCTCATATTGAATAGTTCGTAAATAACATATTTTCTAAACGGAAGTGTGTACTTCCGTTAATAAGTCATATGAGTCAGTCAGACTTTCTTGTTACTTGGTATGGTCGTATAGTGTATCTATTCGAATATCTAAAGCTGAAAACTATTTTGACGTGCTAATCTCAGGATCTAGCAGACTAAATTGGATAATCTTTTTATTTTAGATAAACCATTTATTGAGAAAGGCTAAGGGCTGCAACCCCCCAGGGTGGCGCAGTAACGTTCAAGAAGTTACTGAATAATATTTTAATCATCTGCTTTTCGGTATTGGCGAACAGGTCCGTCTTAAGCAGAGAAGCGTCGGTACAAGCTGTGTTCTGGCGATGGTTCAAGACCATCATCGGCCTCGCGTACTAGATTTTTTTTAAACCAAGAATCTAAACAATAATTTTCATTAATAATATTGTTAAGAGTGATATTATTGTGAGTGAGTGATTCTATCCACTTCTCCTACGCCAAAATTAAATTAATAATATTAGATATGTATTTGTTTTAAAAAATAGCACAATATGTAGGTATTGATACGATCAACTGTAACGGATACTTACTGCTAGGCAAAATTATTGTCATCTAGATTAATTTTAAACACACTAGGTGGTAGGGCTTCGTGCAAGCCTGCCTGGGTAGGTAAAAACACTCATCACAAATTCTATAACCCGAGCAAGCACTACTGAATTAACATATGCTTAATTCGATCTCATAGTTTATCTTAAATAAAATCCAATGAAACCTCACATGAGGAAACTGAAACGCTTTCTACCACCAGTGCTGCAGCGAGGTGGATTGAGGTCCAAAAATTTGTCCTCGAATTCTCGGTGGACTCCAAGTCTGCCTTTGCCCAATAAATATCCAACATAAAAAAAATAAAGACATTTTATAGGTCACAGTTAACAAAACATTATTATAAATTTAGACCCTCTTAAAAAGTCGGTAAAGAACAGTAAACCGAAATGATAGAGTCGAAACGATTGTTAAACGTAATAACACTTTAACATACGATTGAATACAGCCGAGATTATAAAGCTCTAATGGTAAGGTTCATGCAACCTCGTTTTGTACGTGTAATTATATATAATTTAAAAATTGGTATAATAACCGACAGAGAGAAGCCTCGTCAAGCGACGTTACAAGAAATAAGAGTCATTATCATATACTAATAAATGTATATTAATATTATATTTGAATATAAATTAATTTGTATAAATAATAGTTTATTTACTGATTGAATTACAATATAAAGTTAAATCAAGTAGGCTATTACAAGCAGTTTTTAAAAGTTCTATTACAAAAAGTTATCACGGGTTGGAAACGGCTTTAACTCTTCCGTAACCGTTATATCTAGATAAACATAAGATTTAAATTTAGTGATTAACACCGTTAATTTTTTGTATTAATCTTCCAAAGTCTAGAATATACTATAGGACCACCCACAAGAGGGATAAACGTTAATAAAGAGCATTTGAAATCGAATTATTGATCGAGAACTTAAATAAATAATAATATATTAATTTAATTAAGGATTCGCGGTAAAATGGCGTTAGCAATGTCGAAGCTTTAAATAAAATTTAAGTGGATAAGTATTTAAATGGAATAGTGCTATATAGTATTAATAGTATTATAAATTAAGATAACTTAATCAACAACTAGAAAGAAAGAAAAATATTAAAAATACTTGCTATATTGTGCACTACTAACATCTGTTAGCAAGTCGCATAGAATATATAAATCTGAGGTTTGAATATATATACTCCTTCGATTGCGATAGGCTAAAAAAATTTTTTTTGTTTACCTAATATTAGTTGACGTTCGTATAAAAAGTTTAGGGGTTCCAATTAAAACTGCAGTCGTATGTTATTTATTTTTCTAATCAGCTAATCTAATATTTTTAAAAGTCAGACGTAAATTTTATATGATTATACTTTTGAATAAGGTAATTCAGTTCTTAAAATACACTTATCGGTATTTATAAAATTGTTTGTCGTGATTGACTATCAACGCCCTGCCAAAACATTGAGTCTATATAAAGGCGTTAGTTTTATTAACCTTAAGCACGCAAAAGTTCTTTAACGTGCACTCAAAATAATGCTAGGGATTTTTTTTTTTTGTTATGTAGTTTCTTATTTCACTCGAATCGCAAATCTCTCTACTTTTTAATAATGAAGGTCAAATAGGAAAATTTTCTAAAAAATAATAATATCTCTTTGTGATAATCGCTTCATGTAGGTATAATTTCATTGTATCAGAATAAGTCTAATACCTTAAACTCTATCATCAAGATTATTGACTCACACCAAATTTCATTTACTGATTACATTAAAAAAATATTCTTCAAGTGACCTTAATAATATATTTAACTCTTAAAATTATAATGGGTTATACGGTCGAAACATTCACAGTAGCAGCCGTGCCATCGCTTCGTAATTCATGTTAAGTCGGAGACCACTAGTGTCGGTTTACCCAGCCCGTCAGATAAAACCTTGGAGCGAGGAATAGAAAGTCCACTTGTGAACTATAATAAGTCCTGTTCAGTTGACTAGACTCTCTTCAGGAAAGTCAAAGAAATCGTTCAGGAAGATATAATCTATTCAATAGTAATTAAAGTCCTCAAGCAACATACATAAGGGAAGAGTAATTTTACGTTACGGATTTTACGCCAATATTACAATTCAATACAATTAAAATTTAGGCTATTAGCGTGACCAGCGTGAATGATATTTACCTGTATATACGTTTATTAACAGCAGTCCGTAGTATAATTTCTCGCTGTGTAAAAAGCAAGCTATCGTTATTGTAATGAATGGCGTTTTAATTGTATAAGGGGGCGGCGGTGCGCACGCGCAGGTAACGGTTCCCGCTGCCGTTACTAGCGTTACGTTTAGGTGATAATTAATACTATTTGCTATCACTATGGGGTCTTGTGAATTGTTATCATCTATTTCTGTGGATAATTTATAAGCTTGATGACGTCACACGGGCTAAGTACTATTAACTTTATATAGCATAGTTTCTGAGTTTCTAGGACCTTCTCGGTAGACTCTACATTTCGAATCATTTTTCTTTTTAATTTTGTCGATTTTAAATTACTTCTTAAGTCCCTACATTAATAAAGAATATTATAATTAAGAGTGTATATCTCTTCGAAAACATTTTTTAGAGCTATTGCGATTGTGAAATACGTATTCACTTATTTTTAAAAAAAAGTATAGCCCGAATTTATATATAGAATAAAAACGTCAAATCAAATAAAACTATTACTTTAAGTATACACTGAGCAAAATACTAGCACGCGAAAATCTAATGGCAACAGGTGAATGTCCTTTTGCAGGACAAAACTGTTTCTTCTACGCTGCTCCAATGTTCGTGGGTAAGCGTGGCGTCCAATAGTATTTGCCCGTTCAACACTTCAATCTTCGGTGCCATCTCAACTCTTATTTAATATTCAATATATATCAAATACTTGAAAATATATCAGAGGGAAATATTAAAAATATATTGGCATCAATATCATTTTAGATTTGTTTAATGCTAATAGTTAGATTCTATCTGTATTATATGTAACAAAATCAAAATATACTTTATTCAAATAGGCTTTTAAAAGCACGTTTAAATCGTCATTTTACATAATTGTATTGAATATAAAGCTACCACAGGTTCGGCATATAGATACTACGGAACAGAACCGTCATAATACACAGTACTCTTTTCTAAACTTTCAAAAACAATACTTATGTTAATAAAATACAATTAAATGTATGTAACATATCCTGGCTGACAGTCAACAAATATTAGCTCCACGCTTTTTTTATCATCTATATAATCTTGAATAATATTCTCTATTTATAAATAATAAAACAGTACTGTGAGCCGAGATGGCCCAGTGGTTAGAACGCGTGCATCTTAACCGATGCTTTCGGGTTCAAATCCAGGCAAGCACTACTGAATTTTCATGTGTTTAATTTGTGTTTATAATTCATCTCGTGCTCGGCGGAAAACATTGTGAGAGAACCTGCATGTGTCTAATTTCAACGAAATTCTGCCACATGTGTATTCCACCCGCATTGGAACAGCGTGGTGGAATATGCTCCATACCTTCTCCTCGAAGGGAGAGGAGGCCTTAGCGCCGCAGTGGGAAATTTACAGTCTGTTAATGTAAAAAAAAAACAGTACTCATTTATTGAAGACAGATATAGAGCTACGTTGTAGAATTTTTAAATACTAGAAATCTTGCAAACGAAGTTTATCATGTCTCTTGTAGCTTTTGCAACGTTCTCATGGAAAGCACTCGCCTGTTCTCTCTCAATACCTCCTCTCTGACCCTCCACAATGACCTCTCTGAAACTAAAAGCTATCGTAATACGAAAATTCCTTATTAATCGCATCATAAGCTTTTACTTTAAACGTCATAATACAAGCAAAAGCAATCTCTTCGTAATATAAGTTTTGTGTTTATATGTTTATCTATTAAATTGTGTGTATTTAAAAACATATATAGTAAATATTTAACATGTAATATCAAGAACATTGACCATAATATGATGGTAACTGCATCAGATGATTCAATTTCTATCACCGGTACGTAATATCGCGATGCGCGGGCACATACGCTGACGAGAAAGGTTGGGGAGAGAGGGGCGGAGTGGGGGGGTGGGTGAAGTTGTAACTGGAGAAAGTTTGACAGACGCGTCGACGCCAATTGATCTCAATTATTTTGTTGAATTTATACTTTGTTTTATTTTACATGACGCAATTTTTAAAGTAAATGACAAAAGGAAGTTTTGACTCATCTAACGTTTTAAACGTAACACGCAAGGGGCTGTTAGTATGTCTTTTGAAGATTTATCGTAGGTACTGTTGAGTTGCTTATCAGTTTCTTGGCCAATTCTTGGAATCTGCATACTGAACGGCTCCCAGCTTTTTTGTAAAATTTTAATAAATTTTAGCCTTAAACTAAGCCACGATTTTCCACTACAATCATAAACTATCTGCGCGTCATATATAGTTCACAAGTGTGTGTGAACAAATACGGGCGTAGTCTCTTTTCTCTCTCTTAAAGAACAACAAGACCGGATACATCAGACGCAGGACCACTAGCTCTACGTGCCTTCGAAGCGTGAACTGTCAGCTCACTCACTCCGGATGTTATTGAATTTGTGCAAAACAAAACGTGATTTGTAGTTCGGTATTTGCATTTATCTCATGTCTAACTGTATCACTGTACATATATACTATATTCATATGTACTTTAGTGTGTTGAAGTTACTAATAACATGTCCTCATTCTATAATTGTAAATAAGGAGAGTTTAGGAGCAGTTTTTAGTATACTATGTTGATATATAGGTTAGTAGCTGCGCCTCACAGTTTCACTCGCTCTGTTTCTTGTTCATGAAAGTTTACACATAAATATGTATATTACAACGAATTATTATTTAAATAATACTTAGATCATTGATATTATACTGTTTAGTAAAAATTTATGTCTTATACCGTTTTAAGTTCATAAATAAATTTACAAAGTTCAATAACCTCGATCAGGGACAAAAAAAAACACGTCTCTAATCCAGATCTAACTGTGCCAGTTTATACTCGGACCTGCACAACCTTTTACAAACGAACGAGTTGCATATTCGAATGGAAACATGTTGTGAATGAATGGAACACACTGAGTATGTTTGTAGTGGAACTAGGATTGGCAATATATCTGATTAAACAAGAGAGATGAATGATTTAAAAATATACGATGAATCTTTCAAATTAGAAGAAAATTTGTGTAAAGTGTTGACCGTGTCATAAGAAAATTTAATATCAGTCTAGTGCCCCGTGAAAGGGTACTAATATGTATGAAAGTACGGTTCGATAATTTGCCAGATTGGTGCTGTGTTGCTAGTCCTAAAAAAAAACATTTATATGTTTGATTAACCGAATAATTTTACATTAACGCCTTTTGACGCGTCTCACTTTGTGTATCGAATCACATTTTACTTTATACACGAATATATTTTACCTTATCAAAACTACACAACGACATATAAGTACGTTTAATATATAGTGTTTTGCCACGAATACCATCCCAAAGTATAACATTATAGTCCTATCGAAAAAACGAATTAACTTCTGACTTATTTCGGACATTTGATCATTGGTAATGACGTATTTTAATTTTACTTAAAAGAATAACCCATTAAAAAATATTCATAAAATTTTTAATTTACATTGAGATCTCTAATAGAGAACTATAATATATAAAATCAAATTCAAAATCAAAATATACTTTATTCAAGTAGGCTTTTAGAAGCACTTTTGAATCGTCATTTATCAAACTATTTTAAGTAAAGCCACCACCGGTTCGGAACGTAGATTCTACCGAGAAGAACCGGCAAGAAATTCAGTAGTTACTCTTTTCAATATTGTATAATAATCATAGGGACATAGTTATTAAAATTTGTTCTACTATGAACTCATATGGCCTAGCAAAATAAAATATAAAAATGTCTACAGAATTAAGCAAACTATTGTAATAAATATTAGTTTCGTTATGTATTTACGCTTTCGAACTAATTAAAAAAAAATAGTTAAAACATTTCCGTCTGATTTCAAATTTAGTATTATAAAAAATTATATCAACTCATTACAATTTATTTGCGTGTTTTCGTCAGATTGGCAAATACCGATACGTACACGATTATCATGCGCGGGCGCACGGTTCGGTGAAACCGTCAAGTGGACGCTGAAAGTGAAATAATTGCATTTATTTCTACGACCAATCATTTTGGACATTGCATACTTTATATACGGGTTCTTTATTATTATAATTAGAGTTTGGTTAAGTGGTTGTGGATTCAAATACCGGGTGGGGGAAACAAAAGTAATTTAAATATCTTATTGTTAATCGGCTTATTAGCACTGGTATTTCGTAGCAATAGCTTTAGGTACATCGACAAGGGGCATCAAGATGTAATGAAAAAATCGATGGAAAAACATGTTGAAGACATTGACTGAGATAAACGGAACAGCGTCGCAAAAACTCCGACAGTCAGACTCTAAGCTCTCCAAATAAGATGATAAACAGACATCATTTAGACGTGCATGTTTGTTTGGTCAAGGTCATGATATAAGGTCCAAGGTCATTGAACGAATGTAACGAAAAACAGCTCTAAGTTGCTGGCAAGTGCACTGCGTTTTACAATGCTATCGGTAGAGTATCTCCTCGGTCAGACTATGACAGTGACGGAATTGAGGGGGAAATCTCAGGAACTAAGGATCCGATACAAAATTAGTTTTTTCTGCTTATACATTATTTCTTAGTGGTATCAAATATATTTATATCATATAATTTTCTTTATTAATAAAAACCCGTGTTAAGCCGGGGCTGGTAGCTAGTTTAATAATATTTAAGAAAGACATCAATATGTTTTAAAAAATTATCCAACAAAATCTAAATTTTAATGAAATTCTGTATTAATATATTATAACAACGATATTATTATTTAAATATTTATAAATCTTTATAGAATATTATATATATATGCATTTTTTATCTACATAAATGCAATATGTAAATAAGGAATATCCTTTTTAATACGACTGCTCAAAAGGATTGTAGCTCAATTGGATGTTCAGAGTTCAAGTATTTATGCAAGTTCCTTCAGTCCACCCTTTGATTGCCAAATTTGAACCAAATTTGAAATGCCTCGATTAAATTATTTAAATTTAATTTATATATTTTGTAAAAATACATTTATTAGAAACACCAACATAATTATATGTATTATATGCATAGTATATGTGTAAAATGACGTCATGCAGAGGTGAGAATACACACATTATATTGTTAAAGTCGAAATATAAATCGAAGTTCGAATGAAAGTGTGAATTATTATTATATAAATAGTATTTATAGTATTGTTTGAATGTTTATACTATTATATATATTATCATAAGATATATATAAAGATTTCGTTTCGCATTTCGCTTCGAGCTCTCCTCGGCAAAGTGGAAGCTGGTATAACTTTATTATGATACGTTTTTAGCGCATCATCATAATCATCATCCTCCTGCCCTTATCCCAATTTACTTGGGGTCGGCGCAGCATGTCTTCTTCTTCCATACTTCTCTATCTGACGCCTATAGAGAAATTTTCATGTACTTAATTTGTGTTTATAATTCATCTCGTGCTCGGCGGCGGAGGAAAACATCGTGAGTAAACCTGCATGTGTCTAATTGTGTGTGAATCCACCAACCCGCATTGGAGCAGCGTCGTGGAATATGCTCCAGTGCTTTAGCCCAGAAGTGGGAAATTTACAGACTGTTACAACGAGTATTTATATTATTCTGTTATTACGCTGCGTATCACTTCCTTTCACGATCGTGTGCAATGATGAATATCGTATTCGTTCTCACAGAATAGTTCCATCGATACGAGAAGCGTGTTCGTGTACTTTCTAGGTTCCAGACGAATGTAGTAAGTCTAGAATACTGTAGCTTTACAAGCGAGTATGTGCAATATGCGACTACACTTTCTCAGCGGCCAGTTTCAAATTATCTTGATTTATAATTAAAAAAGTGAAATCACTCAACTCAAACACATTATTTATATAAAATGTATCGTGTTTATTTATTTATTTGAAGCCATGAATCGTTGAAAATGTTATAT
Organism: Vanessa tameamea; assembly: GCF_037043105.1. Lineage (NCBI taxonomy): Eukaryota > Metazoa > Arthropoda > Insecta > Lepidoptera > Nymphalidae > Vanessa > Vanessa tameamea. The sequence continues at coordinate 453,565 of NC_087328.1, read as the reverse complement.
ATATATATAGGTATATGTTTATATTTATGTGATTAATTTAGATTTCTAGTGTTCCAAAGTAATTGTCATCTCATATGACCAGGATATTGATGGCCAATTACTGCTTATATTGGCGAGTTACAAGCTAAAAGCGTACATTTTCTTTTTATTAAAATATTATTTTAATGAATTAGTATTATTGCTATATGTTGATATATGCTCATTCCATACAGAAGAGAATATCAGTTATCCATGGATATAAAGAACTATGCCGATGCTATAACTGAAAAAAATATAAACCAAAACTATTCAGGTGGCTTAAGTGTAGAGTTATCAGTGAGTTTACCCTATATATTTTTTTATATTAATGTTTTATTAATCTGAATACCTAGATTTTTTGGTGGTTCTCAACTTGCTAAAACATCTTAATGCCCAAGATTTGGGCGCATTGGCGATGTAAGCGATGGTTAATATATCTTAGTGCCAATGTTTGGCCCAAAGTTGGCCCAGTTATCAGTCCAGTAGGTAACATTGTTAGTCTTCTACAGATACTATAAAAGTACGCAAATATGTTAGTTCTCTGGTCATGACAGAGTGACTTCCCATCACATAATGTTAGAAGAATTCGTTGATAAATTTAGTCATGTAGGACGGATTAATAATATAATTCATATTGATAATAATTAATTGGCTTATACTTATAAATACATAGTCTTAATTCTGGGTTCAGGGCGTGCAAAATACGGTTATCGTGCGTTGAGGGATTCCTCGTCGAAGGTGGTCAAATCTTGTACCATCGACGAGACGCCTCATAAAGTTATCTTAATTTTTACTTTATATCGTATAAGTAAGCGAACTGTCACCTTTAGTAAGAGTTCAAGACTTAAACACATCGCTAATAAATTTGGTAACTAAGATGTTATGTCCCTCGTGCCTGTAATTGCACTGGCTTATCAGATTACAAACCAGAACACATCAATACTATACAATATTTCTGTTTGGCGGTAGAATTTATGATGAATGGGTGGGCTTGGGTAATTTTATACCCATTTTCATCCTGGTCCAGGCTACAATGGTGTAGTCGCAATATTGTATCAAACAGACTAAGTTATTTTCGCATTTCAACGTCTGAAGTGAGTTTATCAGGAGCGATAGACGTTGTTTCTTGTCGGCTGGTGTACTTTCGTTTTCGGCGCGGTGCGGGTGTCGATTTCTCCAACGTTAGGTCATCGTTTAACGGTGGTCTGTTTGACGGTGCCACAGATTATAAGCGTTTTCACATTTGCATTATCATTTTTGGGGTCACTTAATATTTACTCTCTAAAATACTTTTTAAATTTAGAATTTAATTTAATTTAAATTTGCTTGAAAATAGTGGATTTTTTTTTTTTTAAATGAATTTTTAAACTAATTATTATCAGATTTTTCATATTTCTGTTTTGTTTTTTTTTGTTTTTAATAGAACTCTTAAAGTATTTGACTTGGTTTACGTTACTATGTCATAGTCATATTTACAAAACGATTTAGTTAGATCATGCTTTGAAAAGAATGTTAATAAAATAAAATAAATCAAAAATTTAGCGTTGAAAATGAAGCCGGATTATATGTCGTCCTCGTCGATAAATTGGTCTAACTAAGATTTGTTTAAACAATAATGTAATAATTGGTTTATTTAAATGCTAATTATAAATTATATTACATTAGGAGGAGGAGTGTTAGGTACCCCATGACGTTTTCTAAACGCATGATTGATGATTTAATTAAGACATGAAGCGTAACAAACAAACTAATAAACAAATTAACGCATCGGATTCACCTATGACATCGGATAGGATAAATAAAAACTAAAAAAAACTTTTCCCATACATATAGCCTATTCCAATCGATGCAGGAAAAAAGCTAAACAAACCTTAGATTTACGTATTTCATGATGCGATTTGCTTATAACTCAGATATATTGTACACTACTATGGGTTTATGATTAATGTAACTTTATTTATAATACAACACGATTGCACTTAACTACTTATATCCTTATAATTTTACTTCCAAAATTCCGATGACAGTTTCGTCGACACACAAAACGCCATTTTTTCGCAAACCCATGGTGAATAGGGTAGATTAAACAAGCTCTCGACCAATGATATCGCGTCAATGCGCTGTCAAATGTTGTTTATTTGGCTTTTCCCCTCTTATGGTTGGCATAGATTATATACTATGTAAATATATTAAGTACCAATAGTTAAATCTACGAAACAAAAAAAGAAGAGTTGTGTCCCGGGATTCCCGGTTGGAACGATGTTCCTTTCGTTATATAACAGACCGTTTGAGAATATCTAAATGAGAAACTTCGTTCCAAAAACAAAGAATACATGTCAGAATCGCCATGATCTCGTAATTCACACCACTGTCTGTTTTCCTTTCATTTGCCTCTGAGCATAACTGTTCATCGCAGGGAGGGCCTAACGGTCGCAGCCGGGATAGGAATGTGGTAGCGCAGGTTTTGATTTAGGATGGCTTTATGTGTTAGGTAATAAGGTCGAAAATAAATTGCAGGTGCGTGATCGAGCGGTTTCATTGTCTATTCGTCTTTTTGAGACCGACGCTCTAGGTGAAGGCCATGGCGTTAATCTACATTCCGTACCGGTAACTTTACGTCTAATTCATTTCGTATAGAATTCAAAACTGTAAAACCTTACTAAGATACATTTTAGTTTTATATTCATTTTTTATTTTATCGTGATGAATTATTGATTTGAATTTTAAGCGATGGCAGCATACTTAAAGAAATATTTATTCAAATTTAGAATATATAATGGACCATAGATAAGGAATGTACAATGTTGCATCAGGTGCAACAAACGGCCGTGTTACTAAAACGACGTTGGCGCAGACTGATTATAAATATTAAATTCAATAAATAAAGCGTGTTGCTGCACATATATACCAATTAAATAATAATATTATAAAATACACTCATAACTAACTACTTACAAATTACATAAAATCATAAATATGTAATACATTGACAAAAGTTCATTAGTTTTCTATGTTGTCTTGGGTCTGGGTGTATGTGGTACCGTCGTTACTTCTGATTTTCCACAACACAAGTGCTTTAGCTACTTACATTGGGATCAGAGTAATGTATGTGACGTTGTCCAATATATTTATTATTTAAGTATACTTGAATAGTTTATTTCAATGTAATTGTTATTAAATATGCAAAAATGTAGTTGTCGAGTTCTTCTTTTATATATAAGGATTCGTATTAGAAACTTGTATACAACATGTGTTTGAACTCTTCATCATATTTAAAAATATCTTCATATTTAATTCCAAGTTAAGTATTTTATTGCAAACCTTCTTGTGACCATAGATAATTAAGCAATAGAGTCGAGAAAATTTGTGTGTGTTTAAAATTAGTTAAAAGCTTGTCTACAGCGACATCTATCGGATTATAACATATGCATTAAAGAACGGTTAAAAAAAATTATAGCCTATTCCAATGGAAGAAGAAAAAAGATAAACAAACTTTAGATTTACGTATTTCATGCAATTTGCTAATAACTCAGCTATATTGTGCACTACTATGAGTTTATGATTAATGTATCTTTATTTATAATACAAAACGTTTGCACTTAACGACTTATATCCTCATAATTTACTTCCAAAATTCCGATAACAGTTTCGTCGACGTTCAAAATGCCATCATTTCGCAAATCCATGGTGATGGAAATGTCATACATTAAATAAGCCCTCGATCAATGATATCGCGTCAATTTGCTATCAAATGTTGTTTATTTGGCTTTTCTCCTGTTGTTGTTGGAATAGAGTATAGGTATGTGACTTCAAATCGTTCAGAATTTTAACGAGAAGATGCAAGAACTATTAAATGGTTAAAGATTTTATGTATATATGCATAAATACAATATATTTATCGAATCTAAACTTCTTGCCCTTTAGGCGTTTTTCTATTTTAATTAGACAACGATTCAACTGGAATCGGAAATGTATCGTTACCGTTATAAACTTCTAGAATTGGTCCCCAATTACGATTTAGTTGAGAATAATTATTGTGAGGAATAAACGAAGTTGGTCGAAATAGAATCGAAATTGTCATAGTAGTAGTATTTAGTAGAACATTAGCAGCCTGTAAATTTCCCACTGCTGGATTAAGACCTCTTCTCCCTTTGAGAAGGTTTGGAGCATATTCCACCACGCTGCTCCAATGCGGGTTGGTGGAATACACATGTGGCAGAATTTCGTTGACATTAAACACATGCAGGTTTCCTCGCGATGTTTTCCTTCACCGCCGAGCACGAGATGAATTATAAACACAAATTATGCACATGAAAATTCAATGGTGCCTGCCTGGGTTTGAACCCGAAATCATCGGTTAAGATGCACGTGTTCTAACCACTGGGCCATCTCGGCGTATTTAGTAGAATTGGCCTCCAATTCAGTACGTTATTCTTTTGTTTAGAAGCTATGAGTAGCCTTTAGTGTTATTTAACGTTCAATTAAAGATGTGTTTTCATAAAATTCTTATTATTAATAACTATTAAAACCTCTTTAACTGTTTCGTCTTATTATTTTTTTTATTAAGTTGAACGTAAGTGTTTCTAAGTATTATAATAACACAAATAATATTGACAATGCAATAAATTAAACCAGCGATTTATAATCGAACTACTGCATCCAGGGTCACCGTAGTATTAACGCTCACTTCCCTAAACCCTTCCAGATGACATGGCCATGACTGGAGCATCATTTTTTACCTTAAATAGTATGAATAATCAAAATAAATGAGTAATCTATGTAAACTCGTCTACTTTGTTTCTCTTTAAGTAATGACCAATATGCGTTTGAATTCAATCAAATTTGATGTAAATAAAATTTGATTTTTAAAACGACTTGTGTATTCGTTTGTCTTTACTCGGTGGTTGGGCGTAGGGGTACCACCTGCTCACTCACTATTCTATCGCTAAACAGTAATACTTAGTGTTGTTCTATTCCGGTTTGAAGAACGAATGAGCCAGTGTAACTACAGGCACAGGGGACATAACATCTTAGTTCCAAGGTTGGTGTCGCATTGGTGATGTCAGGAATTGTTAATAAGGTGACTAGGTGGTAGATTGGCTTCAGGTAGCCTACTTACCGGTCCATCTACGTACTATACAATAAATAACGTAACTATTTAAATAAACTATTATACAAATAATATGAATTTTCTTTTTTATTACTAATAATGCATTTAAAGTTAGAATACTGTCTATAAGCTGACACCGGCGTGTATGTGTGGGTATATGCACACAAACAATTATTTTGTAATTTAATAATTACGTGTATGTACTGAAGACAATTAAATCTTACTAACATACTGATATGTAAATGTGAATTTCATGTTCTCGTAAATAGTAATGAAGCTTAATCGAACTAATAATTGATTTGAAAAAAATAGTCAATACAGTTCTGGCCGGTGTGAAAGCGAGTTAGTACTCCGTCTATTTCTTTCCAAGAATTTGTTCTCACAAAGCTAAAAGCGGCGCGACGCGGCGCTCGCGCAGACGACGGGGGAATAAAAAACAGTTGCCAGTTAGGCCTGCGGACCACTAAAGCGTAACACATGGACGCGTACGATGAATAACTAATGTGTAATGCGGTTTATGAATCGTTCATTTGACATAGTAACAATTATTGGGCCGTATTACCTTAACTAGCGTTTATGTGTGTTGAGCTGTCGTTACCGATTAAAGATTATTAAATAAAAAAAAAAATCTTTTCGACTACATCAATCAATCAACATAGCGTTCCATTTTAAAATATTATCTAGCAACGTTCGAAGTCTCAATTACTTTTTTTTTTCTTTTATTTTTGCCGAGAGGGCATAGATTATTTCGCCAATGTCACGTGCGATGGAGAAGACACGATGGAGATTGAACGGTACGGTCGAGATTACAGGCTCAATTTAATTTTGAAGGCATAATATTAGTAGACTCTTTGTTAACCCATAACCTAAAAAAACAGAATAATAAATAACTAGGTAAACATAAATTATTATTAAGACAAGATATAAGAACAATCACAAGAACATTTACAACTTAATGTATTACATAAAAATTTACAAAGTGGACTGATCACAAATATTAACAAACATTCAACATTAATAGGGCGAGGGTCTTTAGGAGGGGAAACGTCGTATACAGGATGGAGGAGTTTGGGACAAGAAAACAGAATATGGGATAAGGAACCTTAGCCTAGAACTTTTTTTTAACAAAATGAATGAAACCTAAATTAGCGTAGTCCATTAAGGGTAGACATATAAAAATTTGATTAGCCGTTTTCATATTTTTGAAAGGGATTGTGAGCCAAATATTTTTCAGTTATTCAAACAAGAAATACTGTACAAAAGACTAGTTTCTTTTCAATAGAATGTATAGAAAAAATCCGAAATAAACATTACTGATATTTAACAAATTATTAATTAAAAATGCATGTTTTCAAAAATATCTATATTTCTAATATAAATTGACTGCTGTATCACCTACAAAAATGAGTTTTAAGTTATTTTTGCAAACAGTACATAGACGAGAAAAATATATTAAGCAGATATGTAATAAGCGCTCGTGATGTACAAATGTATGTATAACTTTCTAGGTCTGCTGGAGACGCTGGACACGCAAGTTGATGCCAAAAACTGCCCTGGTGTCTGCATGCATAGCGTAGCCGCCTTCATTTGCTCCAGTGTGCTCGAAGAGATCACGTGCCCCAGCCCTAATATGAAGTGCTGCGTGGATGAGCCGATTGGTAAGACAACATTTACAAACATTTTGAAATTAATATAATATACTTGTTGACATAATTATTTAACTAATTCTAGTATTGTAGTAATCATTACGATTAGTGGAATTGATGTAAGATTCTTTTGTAAGGTTTGACTTAGTTTGATATGTGTGGAATATGTTATGATTATTTATTTAAGTATATATATTTTCATAATAATTATATTCATTAAAAGGCCTTAATTTATATACAAATAAAACTTAACAATATTTACCGTAATAATCATCAATGAATCTTTAGAAAAATATTGATTTATTTAAAGATAGTTAAAATACTCATGGAGAGCCGAGTTGATTCGGTGATTAGGGCACGTAAACCTTAACTGCAGGTTGCGGATTAAACCTGGACAATCACAACAGAATTTTTATGTTTTTATTTTTGTTTATCTTGTACTGGTCGGTGGGGGTAAACATCGTGAGAAATTTGCTACATCTGTACACAAATACACATTACACATATTAGCGTTGCGAAATATATTTAAATTTTCAATACAAATACAAATCATAAATAGAAGTCGCCTTAACCGATACTCTCGTTTTTATTTTTTTATTAAAACCAAATTATTATTTTCAGGAAACGACACGATGATAACGACAAACAAACCATTTACAACACGCTACACAACAACCGAATCAGAATCAGAGGAAGAAGAATTTACAACAAAACCGCCGAACGACAAATACAAAGACAGTGGTAATTATTAGGTACACTCTATTAACTATTAGGATATATTATATACATTAGTAGATAGAACATTTGAAACGTCAGTTTTTATCAACAAAACAACAATAATGGGCGATTTGGAGCTGGAGAAGATCAATAGGGTAAGATGAGATGAGATGAGGGTCATGCAGGTCAAGTTTCCAAAGACCAATTGGCGATGAGCTGAAGCGATCCAGTGACTGGAACTGACTTAGAGCCGGTCAGGCATCACTTATTTACAATATTTCGTCCTCGGTGGTCCAACTCCGTATTGGAACGGCATAGAGGAATTTCCATAATCTTCTCAAAGAAAGGAGAACTCTTATACTTACTTTTATATTCGATGAATTTAACTAATCTATGTCTGTAATATAAATTATTTTATAAAATTCAACTTTCATTTATATCAGAGTGTCGTGTGAATTTCTTGAGAAAATACTCAATAACTTTGTTTGAACACAGACTTCAGGATCTGCTTATGTATCGGCCGATTAGAAACATTATTTTAAAAATATGTCCGTTTAAAACATTTATATTGCTTGTTGTCTAAGGATCTTATTTCAAGAATTAAATATTATATATATATTTCATTATTTTCCAGGTAATATAGCCTGCCCTGGTATATGTGTTGCGTCTCATCTGAGCCATTATTGCGAGGCGTATCTCACGTCTAGTGGTCTTTGCGTGTCTGGCAGATCGTGTTGTGTATCTCAAGATGGATTCGGTGATAGAAGACCACCAGATCTGGTAGTTCCTGCTGAAAATAGGTATTCTACAAAGCGCCCTATAACTACGGTAAGTTTTTCACTTACTTGCTCAGAAGTAATGTGAAAATGCCAAAAACAACAACAAACGTATTCTTGGAATATTTTCAGTTTATAGCAATAATATATCAAGATGGCCCAATGGTTAGACTTGATCAATATGAACCAAATCCGAACAAGCACCTGAATTTTCATGTGCTCTATTTCTATGAGCACATTCATACATTCGTCTCATTGGATTTGGCTTGCCTTTGCTTCAAATGAAATGTTCATGTTTATTTCATAAATAATCCTTCATGAGTCCGATGAAAATCTGCCACGTTTGTATCTACATACCCAATTTGGAACAGCGTGGTCCATACCTTCCCAAAGGAGGAAACCTTAGCCTAGTAGAGGGACACTTAGAAGTTATTACTATTTAACAATAATTGTATAGTTTGGTAACATAATTTTTTTCATAACTTACAGCTAACAACTACACCGCCTCCAAAACAGAAGCCTGGTCGGAAATGTCGCGGAGAATGCGTAACTGGATTTTTTTATCTACTCTGTGCGAACGTGGATGAAGATGCCTCATGTCCGGCTGACGAGAGTTGCTGTCTCAGCGACTCCACCACGGAAGTCGCAACCAGGCGGCCGCATACAACGCCAAGGCCAACGACACCAGTATGTAATCAAAAATCATGTTTAATCTTCAAATAGAATCATCATATAACAATTATTTACCTTAATAATTAAAAAATCGCGATTGGCTTAAGGCAAGGATTCACTTAAGTGAATCAATTGATAAATTTATAAACCACCGGCTGAAGCTGCGGCTTTACCCGCGCGAAATTTGTAAAACTTTACCTAGTAAAGTAAAGTAGTCTATATCCTTCTCCGGGACTCAAACTGTCTCCACTCCAAATTTCATCTAATTCGGTTCAGTAGTTAAAACGTGATGAGGTAAACGATAGAGTTACTTTTGCATTCAAAATATTAAGTTTACATATCATACGGGATGTTAAAGGATTCTAACGATACCCGATGCGTCCAAAACTGAAATTTACGTCACATAACATACACGAACCATGAAACATTACACTACGGACATCATCACCAGGAAAAAATCTTTACTATTTTGTAGTGATGGAAGATTTGATATGTTTACATTATTTTTTATTCACTTTCCCTATATTCCAGGCGCCACTGCCAAGATGTCCAGGCCATTGTATAATAAATTTAATCAGAAGTCTCTGCGAGCGCCCGGCTGTTCTGATTCCTAACACCAATTGTAAACTGTCTGGCACCGTCTGTTGTGACAACACAAGGTATGTTTTTGTTGCTTTGTACTTACAGGCAGACTGTTAAGCTGTGAGATCACCTGTGTTTTTATGTATTAAAAATGTAGGCAGACTGACTAATTCGGCATCTAATGTTATGTAGTAGTAGTAGTATGTACCACCAAATGGAACATATATTTGTAGGTTATATGTAATAATGCAATACATAACACATCCTTCACATTGTCACCTGCTAACCATTCCTAAGGTTATCAGACTTCATTTTAATGTGGCCCACGTCTCACGCCTCTGAAGACGTAGAATATAAAATATCAATATTTTATATAATAAACTATTATAAAATTTTAGAATACCACCACGTACTACAACACGGCCCACCACAACAACTACGACAACGACGACGACACCAGCGCCCATCGATCCCCGCCCAGACTGTCCCGGTTCTTGCATCGTCTCCTTGCTGTCATTTACGTGTTTCCGTAAGTTCACCTTAACACAGTACATTTTAATAGTAAATTAATCATAAATCCGAATATAATATCAGTCCAGGAATCCAGTCCAGACGACGTTTGTTACATACTGGTTTGAAATAATCATTCTGAAATTCGTCGAGGATGAATGGATGAAATAGCTTACAGAAACCGTTATAACTAATTATGTTTATAGGAGAAGATTACCGAAATTGAAAGAAATTGAATGAATATAACAGAAGTTTCTTTACAAGGATATCGTTCACCGAGAATAATTATAAATGCAAATTAAATAAATCCAGCAGTCGGTGATGCTTGCTCGGATAAATAATATTTTGTATTATTTTCCAATCAGGTAACGCAGAATTGACAGATGTATTCAAGTGTAAGAAGGCAGGCACGCAGTGTTGCGCGCCAAAATCGAAGGTTCTGGAAGCGATCGGCGTCAATCGTAACGATTCCTTCCCATTGGCTACTACGCACACATACACACCGCATACACATACTGTGGCACACACGTTACCATATACATCGCCTCTACGTAAGTTTATGATTTTATGATCAATACAGAAATGTTCGTTTTTTTTGACGATTTTTATTTAGTTAATTTTTGTTTATGTTTTAGCTCAATACGAACCCAACTACGCGACAACTCTTAGAACTCCAGAGAAATACAACAAATATGTCTGCGGTGTCAAAGGTAATGAGATCCTTATCATAATCTTTCATAATCATTATAGTAATAATCATAATATTTTCAAAGAACTAAAACAAGTGCTATTTGGCGCTGATCGTCAAATCGTTTCAGACGGAAATTATACTGATTGCAAAATCCACAACAACAATTATGCATTCATTTTAATACACTGCTCGAAGAGAGTACATTGATTTGTCATTCGAGACTCTGAGATATAGTTTGGCAAGCTTTTATTATTACGCCAGTTTTACATTAGTTCCACTAAACAAAATGAGCTGAAAACTTGCAAATACTTTTAGTGCTGATTAGATTGTGAAAGAAAATGAAAGATCGTTTAAAAGAAAATTGTACTTCGAAAGGCACGTCGTCTCGAGCCGGGCGCGTGATGGGCGGCGAGGACGGCGAGCGCGGCGAGTGGTGCTGGCAGGTGGCGCTCATCAACTCCCTCAACCAGTACCTGTGCGGCGCCGCGCTCGTGGGCACGCAGTGGGTGCTCACCGCCGCGCACTGTGTTACAAAGTACGACCAAACCGTTCAGTAAAAGTTCCCTTCAGTTCAAGTGTCAAATATAGAGACAAACTGATACAAAGCAGTAACGTTTAACGCCCACTAGTCTTAATATATTTCCTAGATCAACGGACAAAACCTTATTTTTACAGTTTTGATTCACTTTTGGAATATCTGTAATCATAGTTTCTCTAGTAGGTATCATTTGAATTTTAGAGGCGTTTTGTAATGAACTCACAAAAAATAATAAGAAGTCTTATATTCCAGTATTGTTCGCTCCGGTGATGCCATCTACGTGCGAGTTGGAGACCACGACTTGACCCGGAAATACGGGTCACCGGGCGCGCAGACGCTCCGTGTAGCCACCACCTACATTCACCACAACCATAACAGTCAGACCTTGGACAACGATATCGCACTGCTCAAACTCCATGGAAAAGCTGAACTTAAAGAAGGTACGGTGTAAACGTTAACAGTCAATACGCTATTTATTATCAAAAGTGTTTATAATACCTTAAACTTACCATTTATTTTTCCCTATTTTGCAAACATATAAATTGTAACTTATTTATAAAAGATACACATAGATATGCTGTTACATTCAAATCGTGTCTTCGGCCTTGCCTGTCCGCAACTTATTAACTATCTTCTGATTTAAAAAATTGGTAAGAACGCGTGCATTTTAACCGAGGATTGCGGGTTCGAACCCAGGGAAGCATCACTGAATTTTCACGTGCTTAATTTATGTTTATAATTTATCTCGTGCTCGGTGGTGATGGAAAACATCGTGAGGAAACTTGCTGTGATATATATTACACGTGTTGCTATGGTTAACACTCGTATTTATTATTATTCGGGTTGCTATGGAAAACATCCTTCTTAGCAATAAACTAACAAGCAATTGAACGTGTTTATCTATTATCCACAAACATCTCACTCGCATGTGTCTACTTTATTAACGTAAATTTCAAAGAAATTTGGCCACATGTGTATCCATCAACTCGCATTGGAGCGGCGTGGTGGAATATGCTCAAACCTTCTCCTCAAAGGAAGAAGAGACCAGCAGTGGGAAATTTAGAGGCTGCTGCTGTTGGTCAACGTAATGACATATTTAAACGTCGATACGATGTGCAGGCGTGTGCTTGGTGTGTCTGCCGGCGCGCGGGGTGAGCCACGCGGCGGGGAAGCGCTGCACGGTGACCGGCTACGGATACATGGGAGAAAGTGAGCGATGGAATACTTACACATTAACCAACCCGCACTGGAGAAGCGTAGTGGAATAAGCTCCAAACGTTTCAAGTGAAATAATACAATAATTATACAAATAATATGACACTATTATCAAGTCTGTAGATATATACCAGGATATAAAAATACTCAGATAATCGTACCGTGCATTCATAACTTAGAAGTCACGGCTCACATACAAACAAATCTTATTAAATTATTAAAAAAGAAGTACCGCTTACGGGACATCTATTTGCAGAAACAATTTACTCAAGATCGTTTTCAATTACCCAGCTTCCCAAGACGATGGATTTTAAATAACTCCATAAGTCTAATAAGAAAAAAAACATATTTTTTTGGTCGATTGGATATCATTAAACGACTTTTTTAAATTATCCAGCGGGTCCGATACCACTGCGCGTGCGCGAAGCGGAGTTGCCGATTGTCAGCGACGCGGAGTGCATCCGCAAAGTGAACGCGGTCACCGAGAAGATATTCATACTGCCTGCGAGCTCGTTCTGCGCCGGGGGTGAGGAAGGGAATGACGCGTGTCAGGTTAGTGTAGCATCTAATTAGATTGTCTTCTAGCGATCTCTCGTACACTGGCCCACTCAACTTTCAAACCGGAACGTAGCAATGGGAAATATTGCTGTGTGGCGGTAGAATTTGGCGGCATATTCAAGGTGTCATGGCGCGCTGATGTTAGACAATCAACAATATGACGTAATGATCTATATAATATAAATTATTCTTATTATTTTTTTTATCTATATTCCAGGGTGACGGCGGTGGTCCGCTAGTATGTCAAGACGATGGCTTCTACGAATTAGTCGGACTTGTGTCTTGGGGCTTCGGTTGTGGACGACGCGACGTGCCTGGTGTATACGTAAAAGTATCCGCATTTATTGGTTGGATTAACCAAATTATATCTGTCAATAATCTTTAACATATTCAAAAACTCGTAAAATGAAGTGGACAATCTCTTTGAATTCGACAATTTTGTAGCCTTAGGGGATGGAGCCGCCTGATCCTCTTGGGCTATCGTTGTTCCCACTCTTAACAAAAGCGTTACGCTTTTTTAAGGGAAATTATGAAGGAATAGGAATATTAGTAATTTATAATTTAAAAAAAAACATTATACGAATATATTTGCCATTACATTTTTGTCATTATTTACGACAATAATTATTCTTCGAATTTAATGTCACTGTTAATTTATGTAGTTAACAATTAATGTTTACAAAACGTAAAGCTACAACATTTAATTTGTTACAGTATTTTTCATCATTTTTATTTTTTGGCAATATACTTTAAGTAACACTAAGTATACGTGTATGTATATTATAAAGGAATTTCATTCGAAACAATAGTTTAAATTTGAATGCAACGTAATATACTTCAAGAGCGTTCAGGTGAAACATTTGCCGCTATAACGACAATATCACTGACAGTCACGTTACTGTGTTGCATGCAGTTTATTTTAATTATATGACAAAAAATTTTGTATACATTCCAATTCCATGCGCTTATAATAATTTGATTAGATTGGTTACTTCATTTTATTGTCGGTGTTAGTTTATTTATGCGCTTGCGTTAATTTTTTTTTTATTAATCGATAGCTTAAGAATTGGACTAACTTTTTGTTTTTTTTTATATAATTTAAAATAAAATAAAAAGGAGGTTTAATTATTGAACAATCACCTAAACAAATTAACTGTAAGCGCATATATTTAAATTCAACCAAGAAAGTAGCGGTTGGCTTTCCTTTTTTGTTTAAATTAATATTGATCGTGTCTTATGTGTGGAGCATAAAATTATGTGAAAACTTCAAAGGAAAGTCTACCTTAATATATTATATTAATATCAATTAATTTAGTATGGTGGCATTATGTTAAAAAAAAACTTAATTTATTTAGGGTATCCCAGAAATTATATTTCCATATTTAAAAAGTTCCCGTATTACGTTTTATGTACTACATTTAATATTTTATCTTTAAGCATAGAAGAAATATTTCTTTTATATTTAAACATTTATTTCCTTGTTTTATTTTTAAATGAGGTGAAATGTAAATAAATTCCATACTTTTTTAGTTTAAGATAATTTATTTTTCTAGTTTTATTAGTTAAATAAAAAAAACATACATTTATTTTCCCACCACTTTTATACTTTCAAACTTTAGAGAATTTAAATCGCGTTGATTTAATTTATATGCCTCTTTTGAACCTGCCTTTATTAAGTTCTAGTGTTTTTGTTTCGTAATGATTCAATAGGAAAAAATCTTTGCCCTGCCACATTCTACACCCTAGTCAATTCGCTTAGTGTGGGACTAAAAACGAAGAGTGGCGCGAATTTTGAAATACAAATCTTTTAAACGACTATGAAGAAACTAATAATCATGCATTGAGTTCGATTTTCCTCGATGCTTCGATCTTCCAGCACATTACAATTTTTACAATGTAGATTTTTTTTTAAATTATAATGGCTATGGTACTTAGACTCGATATAACTACGAAACTCGTTATAATACTGTAAAAAATATTGAAATATATTTATTTAGCTCTATTTATAAAGATGTAAATATATTGTGTATGTTTAATAGATGTAAAATTATCAAATGCACTTAAATTTTTAAGTGTAATAAAACGCATTTATATTTTATTATTGAAGTGAAACTTTCATACGAAACTGATTGGATTTTAACAACATCAATTTATATGTTACGAGTTTATCGTTTCTGACGTAAAAAAGTTTCATTTCTGTCACGTGTAGTGAAATGCACGCGCTTTAACTTATTTTCTGAGTAATAAAGATAGTTTATTTATTTTGTAAAATGTAATTATATTTGCTAATAAATTATATTAAGATGATATTTTTTTTCTTATATCATATCCTACGTGTAAATTGCACAACGCTTTTTTTTTATTAACTGTTGTCAATTAAAAATGACAGAACCCTGATCTAAATTATACTAAAATTATAAAAAGTTTATTTGTATTCGTTTGCTTTTTATGAATTTGCTAGTATTAATGTTGTAATAAGATTTCAACATTCGTATAACATAACGAACTACTAACAAACTGTTAACTGATACTATTCATCTTATTATTTAAACATTTAACATAATGTCATTAGTCATATTATTGACAGTAAGCTATTGTTATTTAGCAATAAAAAAATACAAATAAAAATAATTCCTCACCGATTAAAAATAGAAAATGGCAATTATCAATATATGTCAATTGTCAAATAAATGAATCTCGAACGCTCTGTTCTGATTAGTGTCTACTGTCTATCCTATATGTTCGAGTAGCTGTAATAAAAACTTGTGTTTAAAAATATAAATGCTTCGCCCATGATTCCCATTTTAATTCTACAATAATAATCAATTTTAAATATTATTAAATATATTACTTGTTACATAATACCATTGGTACAGTGCAAGTAAGTTATTTCTTAGTGCTGTGTTTTGTTGTGTAAAGATATCACGCGCGCAGGTATCAAACTGAATTTTATAACTCAATGCAATAAGTTTATTTTCGCTCTTTTTTACGATATATGGCTATTATTGATATCGAATTTACTAATAAGTAATCATTTTACAAGTTATAGAAATGTTATAGTTATAGTAATAAAGTGAAGTTAACCCTACTAACTTTACCTAATTTAGGTACATATTATTTTGTCCTAAGAGGTATACTTAAGTTAATCATAAACATATACCTACTTCAAGCCTTATTTTAGAAGGAAATTAAAGGTTAAGACATTATTCATATTTAAAATAAACAAAAAACATAATTTTATTAACAAATATTATAATCACAGCAACAAAAACGTAAAATGAAACTCAATCAAACATAAGAAACAAAGCATAAACTTACAAAGATCAACATTATTTGTTGCTTGAATGTACCATTGTCTAATAATCTGAATAAGTCGATTTGGTGAGATTTCGGCATAAATTTTCTTAAAAAAAAACTTGATACTTGAATGTTCTTATTTCCAGGCAAAGTTGCTGAGTACCATTATGAATGCTCTTTTGTTCAAGAGTCTTTTTTGTTCTTGAGGGATTGTTGTGGCCTTTAATAACATTAGAATTGACCAAAGCCAAATACTGGATTCCATAACATACTGCTGTTGGCCATGCTTCAGTTTAGTGACTATGTACACACATTTCAGTATTCACACTAATAATCCAAAAAGTCACTTCCTGCATTCCAGTTAACACTTGTTATCATTATGTGCTAATTGAAATACAGTAGAAACTCAATTAAGCAGGCAAATTGTTCTCTCTTTTGGCATTCAGATAAATGAAAATCTGGATAATGAAATGTAAGAAAAAAAGTAGATTTTGTGCATATGTACTACATAATTATATGTGGTTATTAAAAACAAAAAATACATATAAATAAAAATCAATGTTTATTAAGAAATTATTAAGAGGTTCTGTTCCAACATACAATGAATGCACATATTAATGTACATATATATTTTCTTAGATTACACACATACATGCTTAAATTTTAGGTTTATTAGTATATTTTAGTTGTATATTTTATTGTTAATAGTACTCTTAGTTGGTATTTGGGTTAAGTGGTGTTACTAACATTTTTACATATTTTGAGCATTTACAGTATTTTTCGTAGTTTTTAAATTTTATAATGGAGGTTGATCCTCCTCCTGAACCCCCTGATCCAGGTGGTTCAATAGAATTAGTTCTTGACAATTGTTCTCCTCACTCTCTACCTGTTTCTCATAAACGTCAAGGTGGTAATGATATAATTAATTCTGATTCCAACATAAAGAAAACTGTAGTTCATCCTGATACCGCAAATCCATCTGTCCAAACTAAATACACCCATCCATTTTCCTCTGAAGGACCTAAAAGTTATTCGGACAATGACAAGGGCCCTTTTATCGTCCATATGACATGGGAAATCTCTGATCCAGCTTCAGGAACTACTATACGGGCTATCAAATTTGGTCAATTTTTACACATGCACAAAGTTAGTGTCATCATTAATGATGGTCTAAAAAATGTAGGCCATAATAAAATATCTGTTGAATTTTCAACAAGCAACACAGCAAACTTATTTCTAGTATACCCTATCATTGAAATGTGCAAGTACAAAGCTACTGTACCGACTTTTAATGTTATTAGAATGGGTTTGATTAAAGATGTTCCCGTGGACCGGATAATGGAAGAATTAGCAACATCTCTCGATCTTCCCACTGGATGTGGTGAAATTTTGAAAGTCAGACATTTAAATAGAAAAACCTATACTGATGGTGTTCCTACATGGGTCCCTACCCAATCCGTGGTAATCACATTTAGAGGACAAATGCTACCCAAAAAGGTCTATTCCTACCATACTTCCCTTTCTATTGAAACATACAAACTCCCCACAATCCAATGCCTAAACTGTTGCCATTATGGTCACATTAAAACTCAGTTTTGATCTCAACCTAGGTGTTTTAAGTGCTCCAAATCCCACACAGTTGAGTCTTGTAATGTAAGTAAGGATAACGCCACTTGCTTACATTGCTCTGGTAACCATTGCACAACAGATAAGGACTGTCCTGAGTTTTCTCGCCAACAATCGATTAAAATTGTTATGTCTCAGGACAACATATCATATATTGAAGCATCCTCTCGGTCCCTCCTGTACGTAGATCCTATGCAGAGATTGCAAAAGAGATGCTTACCCCTCCCACATATTCTCCAGTTATCCCTAATCAACCTATCCCTACAATTAACAAGTCCTATAGGAAGACTGTTATCAGTACTCTTCGCCCAAGATCACCTCTTGGGAAACGGTATGATAAGCAGGCCCATCAATCGATCGTTAGCAATTGTCCGTCTACTGCTCCTAATGGTTGTGCTCTCAACCAAAACACTCTTAACCCTCTTAATAATAATCCCAACTTCTTAGAAATGCTTACTAAAATACTTAGTATTATCTCAACATGTAATGATATCCCTTTACCGTCCAACGTTGCTCAAGACTTAAGTCAACTATTCTCCATCCTTCACAATGGCCCCAATCAGCTACCTTCAATGGACCTCCAAGAGCGTCCGCCCTAAAAAACATGAACTCCTCTGATAAACCTCCATAAACCTACCATTATTGCCATCTCTGAAACATGGTTGATCCCTGGATCACGATTACGGGTCCTAGGCCTCTCCTGTTTGAGGGATGACAGAAGTGATGGTTATGCTGGGAGTGCCATTTTTATACGGCACTCCCTTCCTTTCTCCCAAATTCATTTATCCCTTCCCAGCCGGCATATTAATGCTGTTGCTGTTAGAGCCCTAAACATCTCTCTTCTTTCCCTGTATATTCCTCATCCTCACCCAGATTTAATTCCTGATATTCGGCCTCGAGATACTCCTCCTTCTGTCTTCATAGATTTCATAAGACTGCTCGATTACCATGTCTGTCCATGTATCAGAATTAAAATATTCTGTTCGTTTTACAGTAAAGAATCCGTTTTTAAAGTTCTGAAAAGTCTGTTCATCCATTGTCTCCTCCAGTTTTATCATATCTTGAAGATACAAATGAGCTGATTTTGCATATAGGAAATGACCACCCGCATGAAAATACGGCAGCATTTTTCGCACTGCATCCAAATGTTCTTTAAAAAGTCCCAGTCTTTGAGTACGAATGAAATTATTAGTGACAGCACCATTTTTGGCTGGTTATTTAGAAAAAAAATTCAACTTATAACTTGTAAACAAAAATAGCCTTTATAAAACAAAATAAAAATACATGAAAGAAAACTTTAATATCTTAAATTCAGGTAGAAAATAAATGTAAATTATAATTAACTTACAATCACAGCACCATTTATGGCATCTCAATTAGAATAAAAACAAATGAAAACTTTGCAATATCATCATGGAACATCTCACGCTGAGGAACTGAACATACTGACTGATGAAATATGCCTTTAGAAAAACCAAAGTATTTATAGCTTTATCAGACAACCGGTTTCTTATTTTATTAACTATATTTCCTGAAATTGAAAATACTCTTTCATTTTGAGTTAAAGTAGGCTTAACTGAAAGCAATGCATTGTACATCGATTCTAAATTAGGTGACCTTTTCCCAGTCTGTTCAAAAAGTAAGAACTCTTTCTTTACTGTAGATTTTGACAGTGCAACTGCACTTGCCTCCTCATTTGTTGAAATCTCTTTTTCTAATTGAATTTCGAAGTGTTCAGGTTCTGATGGGCTTACTTCTTCTACCACTCCCGACTCATTTTCGGTCAAAGTTATGATGGCATGGTATAAACGATCATATTCCCGATCAAAAATGTCTTAATTCTTATCAATGAAGTAGCTACTTTTATTGTGCATGAAATTGTCAGGGCTGTTCAAGTATTTGAGCAGCGATATTAGAGACGTATTACGGCGTTTTGATTTTTAGTTGATTTAGTTACTTTAATCATACACACGAACTTATAACTTCTTATCACTTCTTGCATAAGTTTGACGTTCTCTTTTTTTTACCTTGCTGGACATATAGTACAGGTCCCACGGTAATATATTTGTGCCTGCGCATCAATCTTGGAAAGAATTAAATAATTCACCTTATCTGCTTGTTCGTTAGTAGGTGACAGAATTGCTCTTTCCTTAAACCAAGATATTGTCTTAGAACCTAGGTTATCAATGTCAGGATAGACTTTGTTGACCAACTCTTGGGTGTTGTTTATTAAAATACAAAGGTTTTCTAGGTTTATACTTCCATTATCTTGAGTTAACTCTCCATTGCTAACTTTTAGCAGTATCTCTGAAAAAAGCTTGTTCTCACGTAAAGACAATGAAACCCTCATGTTTGTTTTAAGTTCTAATTTATTCATGTGTGGCCAAAGGTTGGATCTTTTTATGGAAGCATTTATTTCATCAGCACGTGTTCCCCGAGTCACATTTTTGTTGCGCAAATCACGCATTGTTCTATCCAGTGCTTCCACAGACATCTTGTGTGACATAGTGGCTTCGTCCCAGACTATTAATGTGCAGTCACGCATCAATTGGGCTGTATTGTTCTGTTTAGAAAGACTACAGACGCTGCTATTATCTTCGGTAGCGATTTTCAGCGGGAGCTTGAATGTAGAGTGGGCGGTTCGGCCTCCTTCTAAAAGAGTAGCTGCAATTCCGGATGACGCGACAGCTAATGCAATTTTTCCGGTAGATCTCACTTTTGTTAAACGCAAATTGATTAAAAATGTTTTTCCTGTACCTCCTGGGGCATCAAGAAAAAATATTTTTCCTTCATTGTTATCGATTGATGCTAGTAATGTAGTGAATACTTTTTTCTGATCGATGTTCAATCGTGGCTCACCTTGAGCTATAATTAGTAAAAGTCTCGATTGATCGTATGATGTTTCTCTTGTGGATTCAGCACTATTCGTTGAATCTGAGTTAGTGGTATTAGCTGGCATCGGTAGCCCAAAATCATTGATCGATTTACCCGAAAGTAATTGTACTACTTTGTTTAATTCAAATAATGCTTCTTTAAATATGTTTTGATCATATTGTACCTCATCTGAAGCTAACTCTTGCTGTCGCCGAATCAGAATATCATTGGCCATATTTTCTTGAAATTTACTCCATAGAGTAACAGAATCGGTTACCTGACAAAACGTTACTATGATGGCAAATAAATATCTTAAAGTAATAGCTGAACTGCAAATAGGTGCTTCTGATAATGTGTTTTCCCAGTGAGAATCGTCTTCCAGGAGCCCCATAGCTTGGCATGCTGCTTGATAAGTATTGAAAAAAACACCTTGTACAGTTCTCAGGTGTGCAAATGATGTCGGGCCTTTTACAACATGCAGTAATATTCTCAGATAAAAGCATTCGCTGTTGCTGGGATGAATCACGTAGACTCTTCCAAGATCACCCGTTTTTTTTACTCCGGGGAAATTGTCAACTGCATTACCTTGTTTTCGCCTTCGAAAGGTTTTAGAACTCTGATTCCATGTATAGTAACTTGGAACTCTGTCATATGTCAGTGTTTTTGCGAAATTATCTTGAACACATAGCTTGAAGAATCCTGTTAATATTGTCTCGCGGGTTATTAACAACTTCTTGTATATTGTTCTCAGTGAAATATACCCTTTGTCCATTTTCTAAATGAACTGCAAGGTGGACAATAGTGGGAGCCCGGTCGTGCACTTCGAATGATAAAATCCTCCATACTGCTTCAGAGCTGCAGATGTAACGTCCAGACTGATATTTTTCCACTTCATTTGGTGATTGTATACTAAAAGTGGCCTGATCATTACCTTGATTAATGTATTTAGTAACATATTGAATTGATTTTATTGAACTGCACAACTCTACGTTCATGTGGGCATCAAAAATTTTCAAAAGGAGTGGATTTGGGAACGATCCATCGGTTATCAATATCATGGTTTCGGACGGTGGCACTTTGCCCACCCTGTTCTGGCGATCTTCGACGATATTTGGGATATCCATCATCGTTGGTAGATGTTTGAGCTTGGAACGACTTCGGAAATTTTTTGCTGCATTTGGAATCTCGCATACATGGAGAATTAGGGTTTAAAGTCCCGCAAGGGCCGTGTAACATGTGTTTCTATACGATTTCGAACATAACAGGATCTTCTTCTTCAATCGGTAATTCAACTGAAATAACACTGTCAATTTGATTTGGTCTAATTTTATTCACTAACCAAACCAACAAATGTACATGTGGCAAACCACGTTTCTGCCATTCTATAGTGTACATAAGACAGCGCGGAGGACCAAATATATGAGACTTGTTAATGAGGTGCAGGAGCTTCTGTACTTTTAAATGGAAGACTCTGTTAACAATATCGTATCTATCTTGTGGAGTTAAATTGGTGTGTATATTATCTTTGATTTCTGGCCAATTTGGGTTACATGTGGCAGTTATAAATAAATCAGGTTTACCGTTTACCGTTTTTGTCTGATGTAAGTCATTGCGTCCTGCGATTTTTCATGTAAATATCGAGGTCCATCTGTGAATGATGACGGTAATATAACCAACCGTCCAATATCGTTATGTTCATTCGCCTGTAAAGCATCCTGAAGGTGAACGTAACTTTCTGCTCTCAATTTAGTTTGATTATTACGAATGTAGGCCAATCTCTCAGATTCAATTTTTGCATATTGATCGACCAAGTATTGGTTTGTTAACATGCTATATCTAAGCAGAAGGTTGAAATTGTTTTGTCTTATCATAATACAGTAGCAATAATAATTCATACATGACACTGTTTTACGCAGAGGTACACCAGTGATTTTGTCAACTTGAGAAACATTAATGGCATAACCATCTTATCCACGACATTGTATCAAAGGATATTGTAAGCTGTCATAAGATCTGTGTAACTCTGAATTTTTTTTCAAATTATCATGAGATTATTGGTAAACCTTCGTCATCAGATGAAGAAGTTAGAAATAGTTTTGAAAATACTTGGTCTGTTATAATTGACGCTACCCAGGGTTTTAAAGTTCATTTCAGACGGTTCTCGACGTTTGACATAAATCAATTTCTAAAGGTCGTCGTATCATATCGTCATATCATATCATATCGTCCGTGGAATCCATACTCTTAACATTTTTGCATTCATCTTTAGAGATCATTTGTAATTTCAACATTTTTTGCATATATTGGTATTAGTACATTTCAATGAAAACTACAGGTGCGTTTTTTCAAATAATTTCGCCACCAAACTATAAGGATCTTTTAACCTTGGTTGGTGCTTGATTAGAAGTGATTTGAGCTAAGGATTGCAATTTGACAAAATTTGATTGTATTAAAATTTGAATAGGGCTAGAGTTATTTTTACATTGGACGATATCTTGTGGTTGTATTTTATCACAAAGATTTTGAGTTTTACGTAATAAAAATTCTACGTTATTTAAATAAGGTTCTAAAGAAATAATATCTATATGAGTTATAACTCTCCAGTAATCATAATAAAAACGAACATTAGTAATAGGTTCAAAATAAATTCCAGGACTATAGGCTATAGGAGTTATCTTCGACTCGGTGTGGCAGCCGTAGCACAAAGCTCTGAAAATAACACATATTAAAAGGTTAAGACGTGGTGGGTTATATCTCGTTTGTATGATATTTGATATGTTTGCGACCCACTTGCAAAGTTACGTTATGTTTACTATGGAGTTTAATTATTTTATAAAGGCCTTTCCATATAGGCGACAATGCTTTGCGGAGTCTGTAGTGATGTTTGAGGTAAACCATATCACCAACTTTATAAGTTATATCGCGAGATTTAGAGTTATAATATTGCTTAGAGCGTTCTTTGCTATTTATAATATTTTGTACAGCTTTTTCTCGACTAAACCGCATTCGGTATTGCAAAGCACGAATATACTCATTATAAGTAGTGTTATTAGAAGTATCTTATAAGGAATTTGGAATAGTAGGCTTATAGCCGTATAAATTCATGAGGAGTGAATTCAGTGGTACAATGAGGGGTGGTGTTATAAGATAATATAGCAGTAAATAAATAGCATTGCCAATCGTTTTGATTCTCATTCACAAACGATTTTAAATATTCCTTAAGGGTTG
The DNA here is from genome assembly GCF_037043105.1 of Vanessa tameamea. Classification (NCBI taxonomy): domain Eukaryota; kingdom Metazoa; phylum Arthropoda; class Insecta; order Lepidoptera; family Nymphalidae; genus Vanessa; species Vanessa tameamea. The sequence goes on along the minus strand of NC_087328.1, from coordinate 429,507 downwards.
CATGTGATCTTTCAAGGGCACCATTTGTTTGGGTAAGATTAGGATAAGGGCTAGAAAAAAGAAACCTTATTTTAAGAATGACGTTAACTGGATGTCGTGATAACGCATCTGCGTTTGAGTTAAGGCGACCTTGTTTATAAATAATTTCGTAGTCATATTCCTCGAGTTTGAGGCGCCAACGAATGAGTCTACTTCCAGGATCTTTGTTATTAAATAACCAAATTAAGGGTCGATTATCTGTGACGATCTTAAATTTGCGACCATATATTTAGGACGGAAGGTTTTGACAGCAAAAATAATAGCAAGGAGTTCTTTCTCCGTAGTAGAATAGTTTCCTTCGGCCTTGTTAAGCGTTCTAGAGGCGTAGGCTATAGGTTTATCCTTGCCTACTTCGCTTTGCGATAAAATCGCACCTACGGCGTAATTAGAGGCGTCCGTCGTAATTATAAACGGAGCAGAGAAATCTGGATATTGTAATAAAGGAGTCGTAGTTAATTTGTCTTTAAAAATATTAAAAGCATGATCCTTTTCGGAACTCCAGTTAAATGTCACATCCTTTTTTAGTAAAGAAGTTAAAAGTTTTGTCAATTTAGAAAAGTTTTCTATAAAACGTCGATAATAACCGACTAGACCTATGAAGGATTTGATTTGTTTAGGATTAGTAGGAATTGGATATTCGGCAACGGCCTTGACCTTTTCAGGATTAGGAGATACACATTTGTCGGTGATAATATGGCCTAAATATGCAACCTCGCGGCGAAGAAATTCGCACTTGTCGGGTTGCAGTTTTAAATTAAATTGACGAAATCTGTCGAAAGCTAGTTGTAGTTTTGAAATGTGATCTAAATTATGAGAGTAAATTATACAATCGTCTAAATAGACGTAGGCGTGTAAGCCTTGAAGTCCAGAAAGAGCCGTGTTCATGAGCCTTTGAAAGGTCGTAAGGGCATTTTTAAAACCGAATGGCAATCGGGTGAATTCGTAGTGATCAGAGGAGCTAGAATTAGTATTTAACCCTTATGTTCATTTTGTATAGTATATGTCGGAGAAGTAGTCGGGTTTACAGCTTCCATCGCAGTGAAACGCAATCAACTTAAAGAATCTTTATTCGTTATGTTAACAATTTATTGTCTTTTCACAAAAAATGTGTCAATGCAATATGGCGTTGCTATAACGATGCCCGTTTCTAACGAGTCCTCTTCGAATGAATCAAACGAATATTCACAACTACAACTTTTTATAATAAATTAATGCAATTACTGCAAATTAATTCTTAAAATATAGTTTAATATTAAAAATGAATATCTATTTGGTTCTTATTATTAAATATAGCTCTTAATTAATTACAATTGAATTACTTAAAAAATAATATAATATTTTTATTACATAGTCCGTTATGACACATTACAGGTGGCGCTGCAAGACGAATCCAAATCAAGTTTTACTTATTGAATAATAGTGTTTTAGAAATTTACATTATAAAATATAAACATTAAAATGATAATTGACAATATATAATTATTATTTTATATTATTAATATTTTAAACCATTGCCCATAAATGGCGACTTGCGCCCATACGGCCATACTGACTCCAGCGCGTCCCCTGCGCTGTTACATGTTATGATATAATTTCGTACAAGGCATCGACCATGCTGGGATCTAGCCAACACACAAGGTATCACCCATGCTGGGATCTAGCCAACACACAAGGCATCACCCATGTTAGGATCTAGCCAACACACAAGGCATCACCCATGCTGGGATCTAGCCAACACATAAGGCATCACCCATCCTGGGATCTAGCCAACAAGACCAGGTTTAAGGATACGCATGGTGGCCAACCAGCGTTTTAGGAAGGGATATAGGATAGGTTAGGAAAAATAAATTTACACATACACACACATATTAATTATTTCATGATATAAATTATATGAACAAAAAAAATAATGTTAATTACGCCATAAAATAAAACATTTCAACAAAAAATGCATATATGTTAATTACACCATAAAATAAATCATATTAACAGAATGCAATCATACAGTATCAACATTGACCGGAGCGGAGGAAGTAGAAGCACCGTCACGTAAATCAGTCTCATTTGATTCCTCCGCCCATACGGTAAATTCGTCCGAGTTGTCAGAATCATTAAAAGGGTCTGATTGAGCTGTAGGGGCAGGCCGTAAGGCATCATGACTTGCAATTTTTCTGAACACCCACGAAGGTTTACATGTTTAAGTCTGTATCGATCATTTACCAATATTTCTAAAATTTCCATCGGACCTTCAAATTTAGGGCCTAACTTAGTGGTGTGTCGTTCATGGCGCTGCATCAAGACGAAATCACCGACTTTAAATGGGCGAATTGTAGCTTTACCTCTATCAAAGCGCATTTTATCATTAAGGGACCGCTTGTCCAGCAATTGCTCTAATTTCCTCTACGTTGTCTGTCAGTATGTCATCGTCAATTTGTAGTATTTTGATGGCAGGTGGGGAACATCTTTTACCTAATAATAATTCCATTGGACTTTTTCCTGTACTTTTTGATACTGTACAGTTAATAGCCAGTTGTAATTCTTGTAAATCGGTGTGCCATGGTCTATTAGTTTCTATAACGGACATATTATCTTTTAAGACTTTCATTAATCGTTCAACTTGCCCGTTGGCCCTGCTAGCTCCCTTAGCTACTACATGATGTTGAATCCCATATTGTTCGCAATTTTTTTTAAATTCTGTAGATGTCATGCTTTTATCCTGGTCGGTAATTAATCGCGTTGGTGGGCCGAATATTGTAATAAGATTTTGAAAACATTTGATAGCAGTTTCGCTTGTACGATCATTGGTATAAAGCATATGGACATACTTAGTGAAACCATCAATAAATACGAAAGCATATTCAGGTTCATTGCGTTTTCCGTTCATTCGTCCGGTTATATCTGCATGAACAGTATGGAAGGGCACAGCTATTTTATCAATTGGATGAAGAGTAACCTGTCTAGCGCCCGATATCCCCTTTCTTACTCTACACATAACACAATTTTCTACAAACTTCCTAACGAATCTAGTCACATTAGGGAGAACCAATACTGCTCTCGCAATTTTTGAAGGATCTTATCCCAACTAAAATGTTGAAGATTATCGTGATAATGAGATATAAGATTCCACCTGTAATTACGTGGAACTATAATTAATTTATGTGTTTTATTATTTATCTGTACTTTATGTCTCAGTAATTTATCCTGAAGTATAACGTAAGTATCCTTTCAATTGTTCTACAATATTAACTAAAGTCGAATCGCGTTTTTGTTCAATAAGTAGCCAGTTATGATCAAGGGTTGCGGTATTAACAGACCAAATTAAGGAGCTTGATTTATTTATTTCGAAACAATGATTTAATTGTCGTCCACTTGAATTTTTCATTGGATTAGGACTGAAAAAGTCGGCATGAGACAGTTTGACGCCCTTGCGATATTCAATTTCAAATTGAAAATTTTGCAAAAAGGCCCACCATCTGTGTACTCTGGGGGTTAGGTCTCGTTTATGACTCGAAGCCTTTAGAGAGTTACAGTCTGTGACTACTTTAATGATCGACCATGAAGAAAATGTCGAAAATGTTTTATAGCCTTCACCACAGCAAGAGTCTCCAGTTCATAAGAGTGATATCTACTCTCTGTATTTGAAGTTCTTGTACTAAAATAAGCTACTACTAGTGGATTTCCGTTTTGTCTTTGAATAAGAACAGCACCATAACCAATTGAGCTGGCATCTATATATAGTTCTGTGGGGAGATTAGGATCAAATATAGTTAAAACTGGAGAAGATGTAAGTATATCAATTATTTTTTTGTCGAGCGAGTTCGTGTTGATCAGTCCAATTAAAAGAAATATTTGCTTTAGTTAAATTGTATAAAGGAGCTATGATTTTAGAGAAATTCGGTACAAATTTACGGAAATAGCCTGCAAAGCCGTTAAATTGCCTTACTTCTTTGATATTTTTAGGCGTTGGAGAGTTAGTCAGAGCCTGAATTTTTCTTGGGCTTGGCTTAACGGTGCCATTTTCTATAATGTTACCAAGATATTCAATTTTAGTTTTGAGAAAGGAACACTTGGAAATGTTTAGAGAAAATCCTGCCTGAGCTAGTCTAGTCAAAATAAGTTTCAAATTTATCAAACCCTGCTGTATGTATATATGTGTATGTATACGGTCGGCGTTGTACAATCTTATCGGGGATTTTTAATCTAATTTTTAACTCTCCGGTTGTCACCCGTGAGACGCGATTTCCAGACGTAAAATGATCCTTGAACTCATTAATAATATGACGAATTTCTTTAATTTGTGTTGGGTCAGTGATGTCGGTATCTAAGTCAAAAGTTGGTGTCAAATTCAAACATTCATTGGTAAAAAACTCACGATTAATAAATATATTGTCTTCACTAAGGGTAACGCTAAGTCCGGGTATTTTTAAAAGATTAAAACCTATTAAGATATCAAATTGAGTTTCATTGTCACCTACTACATTAAATTCGAGCTCTAGGCTAACATTATCAATATCAACTATAGTCGTAATGCTTTGCTTTGAAATAACTGTTTGACCCCCAATACCGACAAACTTCATATCAACTTGTTTACGTTTACCGGGAACGGAACCTGCTATTTTTTCACGAATTAATGAGCAGTCGGCTCCAGTATCAAAAAGACAGTTATATTTTTTGTTACCAATAATTACATGAATAGTGCTACGCTTAATAGATGAACAATAATTAATATTTTTGTTCGAGGAGTTACGTTCTGTTAGGACGCAGCTTCTGTCAGTCTTTTTAAAAAAAACTCACAAATACTACACTACACTTTTAATCAGAAAGAAATTACAGATGATTTTAGAATTGTCTCAAACTCGTCAGGAAAGATTAATTTTGAATCGATGGCACCGGTAGACTGACTGCGCCACACGGTTGCAACAAGTTTTATAATAGTCAGAAATGCACACGTTGGCAATAACTACGAAATAATTCTGAATATAACAGTTCGTCACTTTGACGCCGGAAACAATTTTTCTCTAAGTGTCCCGTACGATGACAATAACTACACTCAATAATCTTAGCGTTACTATAACTACCACTGCTACCGGGATTGTTATTTGATTGCAAATAAAGAGAGTTACGCTTAGAGAGATTTTTATCTCTACAATCTCGTGATAAATGACCGGGCTTATTACAATTGAAACATATAATTTGATCCTTTGAAGGTCCCGTAACACGGAGTTTTTTAGAATCGTTATATTTACTCTCTCTATTTTCAATTTTACGTTTTCGAAGTGTTTTTAAAATCGATACTAATTTGGGAAGCGATTCGGGTGTATTTCTCAGCAACTCAGACCTAATAAACTCAGGATAAATACCTGTGATGAGTGCATCTACCACCTCGGCAGCGTAAGCTTCTGGTCTAACTCTCTTGAAAAGCGTCCAGGCTGTCGTAGCATATTCAGCGTAGCTGCTCGCCTGGTCCGAAGTGTAGCTGCGCCATTTTTGGACATCATCCGCGTACCGGAACTCTTTACCAAACGTATAGATCAGCTCCTACTTCACTTGCTCCCACGTCGTTGATAATTAGTTGAGATTTAACGGCGGAAGATAAAAATCATGGTGTCCCTTTATCCCTGTCCTTAACCTCAGTGTCATTTTCTTTATTATTAAAGTCTTGTAGAGTTGGAATTTTATCTTTATTCTGTCTTTTAAAAAATAATTCGGTTGGTGTTTTCCCTGTAACTGAGTGAGGGGTAGAATTATACATCATGAGGTATTCCCACAAACTTTCTTGTAAATCCTTTTTCTCAATTTTACCAATTTTCAAACGTTTCAATATGTCGCGATTCTGTCTCTCAACTTCGCCATTCTGTTGCGGGTTGTAAGGAATCGTATTAAACAATATTATGTTGCACTCTTTGCAGAATCTCTTAATTTCATCACTTACAAATTGTCGACCATTGTCTGCCGTTATTGATGAAGGGTAACCTAATCGACTAAATATTTATTTTAATAATTTTATAATTTTAGCACTAGTAATAGTTTTTGCTATTTTTATTTCTTTGTAACGGCTGTAAAAGTCAACAACGACTAATAAGTAGTCATTACTAGGCAATGGACCTAGCAGATCTATTGCTATATCTACCCAGGGAGCCATCGGAAGTTCACGACGCTTCATTGGAGGAGGTGCATGCGGCAATCCAACCAAAGTACATCCTTTGCAGCACTTCACGATATTTTCGGCATCTTTATCGATCTTTGGCCACCATACTTTACACCTTAAACGTTCTTTCATTCCTACTATCCCTGGGTGTCCTTCGTGTGCCGCATCTAGAACGATCTTACGAAGTTTTAAAGGTATCACTAGTCTAGTCCCTCTTAGAAGCACATTTCCAAAGAAGCATAATTCATTCGCAAAAATTTTATAACCTCTGATAGTCTCGTCCCATTTGTTACTGTAAATGCCTTCTCTTACTTTAGCTATTTCAGGATCACCTTCAGAGTGTGCTTCAATTTCTGCCATGGATACTGCACGAGGTCTCGCATTCTCAACAATATGGTGTATATGTTTATCGCTATTAATTTTTTGGAAATCTGAGTATTTACACAATCGAGACAATGAATTAGCTATATTTGTTTTCCCAGGCTTATATTTTATATTATATCGGTATGCTTGCAACCGTAACACCCATCGTTCGATCCTGGCACACGGTTTCGATTTTATTCCAAACAACACCTCCAAAGATTTGTGATCGGTAATCAAATCAAATTCTTTTCCGAAAAGAAAAACATTAAAATGTTCTATAACCCAAACTAACGCTAGAGTCTCTTTCTCGGTTTGACTGTACCTGCGTTCACAATCAGTTAATATGCGATTTCCATAAGCAATTATTCTAGGTCCACTAGAATCTATTTGTACCAAGACTGCTCCTAATCCGAAAGGACTAGCATCAGTAATCACTTGAATTTTATCATTAACGTCGTAGTACCCAAGTGTTTGAATTTTCGTAAGTTTGTCTTTCAATTGCACAAAAGCTTGATCTTGTTCATTTTTCCAAAACTTTTCAATATTTGTATGTTTTCCAAATTTAAATCGCAATAAATACTTTAATGGTTCTGTCAGTGTAGCTAGGTTAGGTATCCATTTGTTTATATAATTTACTAACCCTAAAAAACTTTGTAATTCCTCAATCGTTTTTGGAATTCTGAATTTGGCTACGCTTTCAATATACTTAGTTAAGGGTCTAACTCCCTCAGGGCTTAACTCATGTCCCAAAAAGTTTACTTTTTGTACTTTGTAGAAACATTTACCTTTGTTCAGCAAAACGCCATTTTGTTTTAGAACCTGTAATACTTTTTCTAAACGTGAATCATGTTCTTGTTCAGTACGACCGAATATCAAAATGTCGTCAATAAAGCTTACAGCTCCATCACATTTAAGAAGTATATTTTCCAGTATTTTCTGGAACAACTCAGGTGCACAAGTAATGCCAAACATTAAACGTTTATAACGATAAAGACCCTTCGAACTAATGAATGTCGTAATGTGCCTTGAGTTTGGATGCAATTCCACTTGATGAAATGCGTTCTTTATGTCCAACTTGCTAAAATACTGAGCTTTCCTTATCTTTGGCAAAATATGATCCATGGATGGTAATGGGTGGTTCTCCCGCATTATTGCTGCATTAGCACGTCGCATGTCTACACAGAGACGCAGTTCTCCGTTGTCCTTCAATATGGGTACTATTGGAGATATCCACTTTGATGGTTCTCGAACTTCCTCTATAATATCGTTGTCCAGTAATTCTTTAATTTTTTCTCTATTTTTTCTTCAAGTGGTATTGGAACCCGGCGGTATGGTTGAGAAATAGGCTTTATAGAGTTATCAATAGGTATCTCTACCATAACATCTTTAAATTTCGGAAATGGTTCATTTGCAATCTGATCTACGATGGTTCCAAGTTTCAGTACACCAAGGTGAACAGCACTATCTTTGCCTAGTAAATTTCTTGATCCTCCCGCAATAACACAAATGTTTGCGCGTTGTTCTTTTCCATTAATCTTAATAGTAGTCTCGAAGGATGCTACGATTTCTAGTGGTGTTCTGCTACCGTATGCAAAAAGTGTTTTGTTTGGCTTCTCATCTTGATTGAAATATAAAAACCCCTTGTTTTTTAATGTATTCCACGTCTTGTCCGTAATAAGGTTATATTTAGATCCGGAGTCAATTAACATATTCGTTCTTATCCCTCCAATGACACATTCTATGTTCGCTTCATTATTAACGTTGAAGACATAATCAACTTCTTTATCAATTATATTATCAACCTCCTTCCTTCTTCGAGGCTGCTTACTCGATCGCTCTTCTTCTTGCCTATTTATCTCTTCTATTTTCCTTTTCCTAGTTCTTTCTCTACCACTCTTGCAATATTGTCTAAAATGTCCTAATTTTCCGCAACTGTGACATTGTTTTCCTTTCGCCGGACATTTTGTGTCGTTCGCAAAATGTTTGGAATTCCCACATCTACTGCATCCTTTATTCCTATTTACGAAGATTGTGTTTTTCTTTTCATTTTTAGTTTCATTTCTTTTAAAAGCTATAGAGTTTACATCCGATTGTTTATCCTGTTTCCCGTATTCCTCCATTTGTCGATTTACAACCTCTAATGTATTAGCTTCTGTAATTATTTTATCTAGTGTTATGCTGTCACCTATTGTCAAAGTTTTCTTACGTAAATCAACTGATAAACACTTCTCTACGATTTGATCTATCAAATGATCTTCTGGATTGTCAAATTTACATTTCTCGGCTTGATTTCTTAATCTTATTAAAAACTTATCAAATTTTTCCCCTTCTTGTTTTATTAAACGGAACACATGTCGTTCATACACTTTACTCTGTTTTGGAGTAAAATACTCATCTAATTTGCTTATCGCTATTCCAAACACATCATTATTCTCGTTAGCTTCAGCATTCGCACCAGGCAAATTATAGAATATCTCCTGTAGACCTGAACCTCCAAGTAATAAAAGAGTTGCCCTCTTCTTTATCGGAGATGTAATTTCTGTTGCTTCCAGGTAGATATTTAAAGACCGCTTCCACTTCTCCCAGCGCTGGCCTAAGGAAACACCGTCTCCCTCTAAATCCAATTTCTCCAATGACAGCGCGTTGTTTGTTGCGTATGACATAGTGACGAGTTGTTTGGGGCGATCTGAAATAATATGATGTTTTTTCTTTTTTTTTTTTTGTTGGTATATTATACCGGATATTTCCAATTTAAGGGAAGTACAGTTGAACGAATTTCCAAATTTAATGAAAGTATTTTAATACCATAATTTCCAATTTAATGGAAGTACAGTTGCACGAATTTCCAAACTTAATGAAAGTATTTTAATACCATAATTTCCAATTTAATGGAGGTAACTTAGTACCATCGATTCCCAATTTAATGGAGGTATCTTAGTACCATCGATTCCCAATTTAATGGAGGTATCTTTGTACCAATGTTTTCCAATTTAATGGAGGTACATTTGTACCAACTTTCCAATTTAATGGAGGTAACTTATTACCATTACTTAAGTTAATCATTTACACATATTTTACATACAGAGCAGTCAATGTGTCGGACTCAATAACTGAATCAATAAAATATGTTATTTTATCTTTACCTTCAGCAAATATTAAATAATCTACTAATTTTGCTAGCTTTTATTTAACATTTTATTATTTGTATTTACAACGTACACCCACCACGTAGGTTTAATACTTTTAAGATTTCTTAAGTCTAATGACCACTATCAGATATTATTTCTTTTTTAATACGCCTGATTAAAAAAGAAATAATATGTAGATAATAAAAAGAATATTAATTTCGATAAGCAATACGTAGGTAAATAAAATTGCAATATTTTTCGTGTAGGCGTTCATCATTAATATGATACTATCAAACAATTATATATATAATTGAAATTATTAGTGTTATTATATTGAACATTTCCTTACTGTCCTATAAGTTATCTTTACGTAATAACTATTAATAAAAATATCTTTAATAGCAATTTTTATTCCTATTTATAACTATGTTATACGATGTTTCATTAAAATAATGTTATTATTTTTTCAGTAAAGTTCGACACATTGCTCCCTTTTATTTTATTTTATATATTTATTAATTTTATATGTACATATGTATAAACAGACCTTTGTCCTCGTCGCCACTTGTAGTGTACACTATGTTAAATGGTTCACTGGCTCGACAACACACGGTATGCGCAAGTGACACGTCAGCTCTCGCCCGAATGACGTTCGCCCCCACCACACCGTGAGCACGAGACAATGTTAATAACTATTACCATAGTTATTATTTAAATACAAACACTACAGGTCCCTTAACCAATAATAAATTATTTACCTATCTATATAATACATTGTTGCTTTACTAGCATGATGGTTGGGATGGTTGTTTTGCATGTTTCTTTTGCTTTGGTTTTAGACTGCTATGAGTGAAAGAGCTAGGCGGATTTTATCCTTGGTGCCTGAAAATAATACAGACTCTGACTCCAGTGATGGGGCAAATAGGGGTGATGAAGCTGGAATGATTGGATCGGCAGAAAGTTCTGAGGCACCCTCGATAAATTCCAGTTACGAAAGGTTAAACCTCTTACAAAGTTCTGATGATGAGTTGGGAACGCTTACAGATGATATTTATGCCGAAGCAACTGATGTTCCTCTTACACCTATTCTTACGCAGGTGTTTCCTAATCCATCAGAGAGTAATTATGACGCACTACCTTCAATTTCATCTTTGCCCTCTTTACCTTCAAATAAGTCACTTCCTTCCACGCCTGTTGGTTCACCTTTTCTTCCTTCCGAATATCCATCCGAAAGTAATTATAACGCTATACCTTCAATTTCATCCTTACCCTGTTTGACTTCAAATCAGCCACTTGCATCAACACTGGTCGGTTCACGTTTGACACGCGCTCAAAAAATGAAACGCAAAGCATCTTCCCTCGTTACGAAATTTTTAAAGATTTTGTACAGAAGACTTAGTAGATATCATTACAACTCACACTAATTTATATAGCATACAAAGAACAGGAAGATCCATTAAAGTTACAAGAGAAGAAATACTAGATTTTTTGGCGATAAATGTCATCATGGGCATTGTAGTTTTGCCATCGTACAAGGATTACTGGAAAAAATCATTTCGTTATTCAAAGGTAGCCGATGTAATACCCCTAAAAAGATTTGAACAAATCAGACGATTTTTACATTTTACAAATAATTCTGAATCTGAAACATCAGATCGATATTACAAACTACGTCCTGTAATTTATCGTATTCGAACACAATGCTTGTCTGTAGAAGAGGAGAATGCTTTTAGTATCGACGAAATGGTCATACCGTATAAAGGAAAGAAAGCAGGAAGTCGTCGCCAGTACAACCCAAATAAGCCTTGTAAATGGGGTTTCAAAAACTTAGTCAGGGCCGGTGTATCTGGCATCATTTATGACTTCTTACTCTACGCGGGGGATGACACTTTTAGGGGTATTACATTTACTAAAGAGGAGGAGATTATGGGTGTCGGAAGTAAAATAGTTTTAGCTTTATCTAAAACAATTAAAAATAAAGCAAGTGTAGTATATTTTGATAATTATTTTACTTCTTTGGAGCTTGTGCACCTATTGAAGGAAAAATATGGTATTTTTAGCTTAGGAACAATTCGACAAAATAGACTCAAAGACGCTGCTACTAAACTGCTTACTGAAAAGGCTTTAAAAAAGAAAGGAAGAGGTGCATTTTGCCAGGTAGTCTGTAATACAAATAATTAAGTATAGTCAAGTGGTTTGAGAACAAACAGGTTACATTGGTAAGTTCCTATGATGATGCATACTGTACGGTGAATGACCGTACATTCGCGTCAACTCAGCAACAAAACTATTTATATTAATTACTATCTTAAGCAATTAGTTAGTTCACATATAGTCTCGCAGGTGTGTGGACTCATTAGCATTTATTATCATATTTTATTTAATCAATAAACAGTTTTATCAATTATATTATTTCTTATATCATTGAAAGTTGTGTGGAACACCGTACACATACCCTGTCGGAAATATATAACGATTCAGCAAAGAAGCAAAATCTCGTGTTGATGTAGTGTCCAAAAATTGTAAAAGACTACAATCGTCACATGGGAGGTGTCGATTTGGCAGACATGCTGATTGCATTATATCGAACTGGAATTAGATCGCACAGGTGGTATATGAATATTTTTTCACAGCGTGGAGTGGAGTGGCTAGCTTCACTCGAGGCAGATCCGTGGGGGAGACCGTATCGGGTCGTGAGACAGAAGCTCCGACCCTGGACACCCCCACTCACCACCACCACCCAGCCGCAGCTTCTGAGACGCATCACGGAGGAGCTCTTTCCGCAGCGAAGAGCGTTCGTTCCACCGGCGATGGAACCCGATTACGTCGGAGAGGTGGCGGATCAGGCGTCCCCGGTTACCGAGGCGGAGTTGGGCGCGGCTGTCCTGAAGCTCCGTTCGAAAAGGACAGCCCCCGGGCCTGACGGGATACCGGGACGCGCGCTGACGATCGCGCTGGAGGAGTTGGGCGATGGCACGTGCCGGCTGTTTTCCGCCTGCCTGGCTCAGGGTAGGTTTCCGAATCGGTGGAAAACGGGAAGGCTCGTACTCATCCGCAAGGAGGGACGAACCCCCGATCAGCCGTCGGCCTACCGACCCATCGTGCTGCTCGAAGAAGCGGGCAAGCTCTTCGAGCGTATAATCGCAGCTCGTCTAGTCGGCAGCATGGAGCCGGGCCTGAGCGAGTCGCAGTTCGGCTTTCGCCGGGGCCGCTCGACGTTGGACGCAGTCGCCAGGCTGAGGGAGCTCGCAGAGGAGGAGGTCTCTCGGGGTGGGGTGTTGCTGGCAGTGTCGTTGGATATTTCCAACGCCTTCAACACTCTGCCCTGGGAAGTGGTACTTGAAGGCCTCAGGTACCACAACGTCCCGGTCTATCTGCAGCGAACCATCGCCGACTACTTCTCCGGCAGAGCGGTTGCATTCCCGACGATGGAGGGTTTTAGCAGGAGGGCAATGACATGCGGTGTTCCACAGGGCTCGGTTTTGGGGCCGTTACTGTGGAACATCGGCTACGATTGGGTGCTTCGCGGTGCCACGTTGCGGGGGGTCAGCGTGACCTGCTACGCTGACGACACCCTCGTGTCGGCCCGCGGCAGCACTCATCGTGAGGCGGCGTATCTCGCCACGGCGGGAGTGGCGCATGCGGTCCACCGCATTCGTGCTCTGGGCCTTGAGGTGGCCTTGCACAAGTCCGAGGCCCTAATCTTCCATGGACCTCGGAACGCGCCACCTCAAGGCATGACGATCACAGTCGGCGGAACTTCCATCACCATCGGGTCGACGATGAAGTACCTGGGACTCGTCCTCGATGGCAGGTGGAAGTTCGAGGAGCACTTCCGGCGCTTGGCCCCAAGACTGGTGGCTGCAGCCGGAGCGTTGGGTCGCATATTGCCCAACGTTGGGGGGCCGGGTAGTTCCTGCAGGCGGCTGTACTCCGGCGTGGTGCGTTCGATGGCACTCTACGGTGCGCCGATATGGGCGGACGCTCTGAGCGCTCGCAATGTCGCCTCGCTGCGACGTCCGCAGCGGGCGATGGCGCTCAGGGCGGCTCGGGCGTACCGGACGGTGTCATACACCGCGGCCGGCTTGCTGTCCGGAAGCCCGCCATGGGACCTCGAGGCCGAGATCAACTCGAGTGTCTACTGGCGGGCCAAGGCTGCAAGGGCAGGGGGGATTCGACCCCATCCGTGCAAGATACGGCATTGGAGGGAGGAGGGAAGACGCCGCCTCATCGAGAAGTGGGAGGATCGGCTACGAGTTCCGGTCACTGGTGGGGAACTCGTGGCGGCCATCCGCCCGGTACTGAGAGAGTGGGTCGAGCGTAAACACGGCCCACTGACGTACCACCTGACGCAGCTCATATCCGGTCACGGCTGCTTCGCCAAATACCTGTGCGAAGTGGTCGGGAGAGAGCCGTCGGTGGTATGTCTACATTGCGACGACGGAGCCGTGGACACGGCCGAGCACACGCGCGCAGAGTGCCCAGCCTGGGCGGAGCCTCGCGCAGCCCTGTCCACGGTCATTGGACTTGACATTTCGCTTCCGGCCCTGATTCGAAAGGTGGTCACGAGCGAAGAGGCGTGGGCGGCATTACGGGTCTTCAGCGAAGCCGTAATGTCCGCAAAGGAGGAGGCGGAGCGACAGCGGGAGGACGATCCCAACTCGCTTCCGCTGCGTCGACGGAGACCTGGTCGGCGGCGCCGTGACCATCTGGGCCGGATGCTCTAACCGGACGTGACACAGCGTGGACGGCGGCGGAACTTTACATCCGCTGCCGCCTAGCCTCCAGCGGCGGACTCGGGGGGAGTCCGTCGCGGTTCTAACGGAGGCGGAGACGGAAGCTGCGCCGTAACACCCTGGCGCGCCTTTCGCGGCGAGTCGCCCTTTTACAGCGACGACCGCTGGCAGGGCCGCGGTGGTGAGCCACGCGCGTTCCCGTAGCCCTGTCGCCTGCGGTGAAGCGGAAATTCTAGGAGGTTTTAGTGGGTAGGACGGAGCCTTCTGCCCCGGGAGTCCCACATATCCGTCCCGGTCCCCCTTCGGCCGGGCGGAATGCGTAAATGCATTTCCTCCTAGTAAAACAAAAAAAAAAAAAAAAAGGGGGCCTTACTAGATGACATCCTTTACCTTGTAACAAGTGGGATACGTTTTTAAATCCTCTGTCAGCCATTACAGAACATCTCGATGATAAATATAGTAAAAAGCCACAATCTTCAAATATTATTGTTTTGCTAACTTTGACCCCATAACCTTCATAAATGAAGTTAATAAGTCCATCAGGTGTAATGGAAATCAAATATTTCATTGTATTACAATGTTTATATTCGGACCACGTCAAAGCCTATTGCATTGCATTTGAAGGTTTTTCGATTCTTATTTCAAAACAGTCCAAAATACTCACTGTAGTTGAATATCTCTTTCTAAAAGATATCGGTAACTTTTCACGAATTTCTTCTATAGGTGGAAAATATATAAACTCTTTCATTCGGTGAGCTATTAAGGGAACAGTTTTATTGAATATTTTACTAACTGAGCTTTTACATATATCAAAATCTATAGCCAGACGTACATAGGAATCGTCTATGCGAATTTTCTTTAATGATATTAGAATATCTCTTACTGGACTAGCAATACTTTCAGAAAGTAGTTTCGTAAGAAAAAAAAAATCTTCTGGTAACCCCATATAAAAAATAACGTTTTTAGTTATTTTATTTATGGTATCATTGCGATATTGAGGCTTGGTTGTGACAGAGAAGGAACTAGTTGAACTGGTACTGTTTTGTGAAAATATTGATGCTTTTGAAGGAGAGTTGCTCACAGAAGATATCGATATTCTTGATGGAGAGTGCTGAGGATATTCGTAAACGATTTGGGAGCATTTATTTCTTGTATCTTTCGCACTGTTCCTTCTTACGATTGTTTGCACTGTTTGATTTTTCTGTGAACTTTTGATGTTTACTTGAACTCTTTTGTTTCTCTTTTTATTTGGATGATTCGAATCGATTGATTCTGGAAATCTCTGGTAGCGGATCCTCTGTTTCATCTGACTCCATGGCATCACACTCAAAAATTTCGAAACATTGAATAGAAGACGATTGACTTGAAGTCGACGGTGCTTCTTTTGTTAAAAGACTTTCATAAAATTCAATCCGACGTCTTTTTTCATATGCTCCTCGTTCTTTTTGAGGTTTCACTGTCTTTTGACAGTCAAATTTATGTGAATATATTTCGGGTTTTAACTTTAATGTTCCCTCAACCAGTCGATGTTTTACGATGTTTAATTTTCTGTGTCATTTTCAACCTGTAAATAAATTATATTTTCACAGCACTTCAATAAATTTACATAAAATATATAGTTAATTTTACTGAATCAGTTATTCCAAACTTACTCACGACTCAAAAGATATATTAATAGTTACTTACATCAAAATGATCTTCACACACATATTTGGTGCTTTTAGGGCCAATTAAATCACGCTTCATTACTTTGCACCATTTTTTCCTTATTGTTATATTATTTGGTACACGAAAATATATTTTTAAATGTTGTGCTTTGACACATAGGAACAATACAATATTTGTAAGCATTTTTTTTAACTTCTGCCATCGGGTAATAAACAAAATACGAATCGAACGGCGTGAGCAACTACACAACAATACATTCGTATTTCGTACGTTCGCCGAGGCGAACACCCGATGTGTCGTCTAGGTCAAATGACGTCACACGACGGAACGCCACGTGTAACAAAATTATTCTTAAAACCCCAACTTCAAAGTCCCATAACTTTCTTATTTCTTAAGATATTTTATCGATTCTTTCGAGTGTTTGTTTTATTTTATCTAAATTTTTATAATGTATCAAAAAAAAAATGTAAACTTCTTCATTGGAAGGCCAATTCGTCCTCGCCAACATCAACAGCGACACGACGAAGTTCTACTACGCCATTGCTCAGCTCGAACCTCAATACGCAGCCGAAGTGGAGGACATTATTACCACACCTCCTAATACCGGAAGATACGATAAGTTGAATGCGGAGCTCATAAAGAGGCTTTCGGTATCACGAGAAACTTTACTTTCACGAACAAATAAATGTATTGAGATGTTAGGGGAGTATATTGAAAAATAAGATTACATTGAACTCCCCTCGTATGTTGCAATATGTTAACCGCATCAAATTTTGGCAAGGTTATAAAGAGAAAGCTGACGAATTCTTGCCAAAATATTGTAAAAAATTTGCTTATAGCATCGACCATGTTTAATCTATTAGTCACGGAAAAAAATATGAAAAAATAGCACTCGAGCAACTGTCTTCAATGCATAAAGTCAAAATTAAAAATTGCGGCTTGTTTATGTATGAAAAATATCCTTTTTTGGGTGCTACACCTGATGGGATCATCACAAGTGATATGATAGTGGAAATCAAATGTCCTATTGCACCATTTAAAAATGGCATAGAAGACGAAATACAAAATAAAAAAATGCATTTTTATAAAAACGAAAATGGTGAGGTGGTTATTAACCAAAGATCCGACTGGTATTTTTAGATACAAGGCCAACTTCATATCTGCAAAAAAATAGCTGTTTGTTGGGTATATGGTATGGTAATAACAGAATAAAAACTGAGCTTATTGAAAAGGATGATGCGTTCTCCAATAAAGAGATGGAACCAAATTTATTAAAATTCTATTACGACTGTCTTCTTCCCGAAGACAGTTGGCCCCAGGCACACCAGGAATAAGTCTATTCGTGATCCGGATTACGTGATTGTTCATAACAATAAAAAGTCTGTGCCAGATACTTGCAGGTAACAATTAGAAAATACAATTATACAAAAAATCCAAAACAAGAAAAATATTGATTTAACTTTCTATGAACAATCAAATGTTAACGTAGAATATGAGGCTGTTTATTCATTTTCAGAATTTTAATTTATTTTGTTCTTAATTTTTTTAATAACTTATAAATATTGTATACATAATATGTGTTTATTTGTTATATTATCAATGTAGAATTAAATATGTTCAATGTAAAAATAAATATATACACATACACACGGGTTGTTCTTCAAAAGCTACGAAAAATGCTTTCCGGCGAAATATTTTAACAATAAAAAAAATTAGGATACAATTGATAGCCTTTTTATATGTTTCGGGTTGTTATATACGTTACTAAGTAGATAAAAAACAAATGAGTATTTTTTTTCATACAAAGTTTAAAAATGTACTCTGAACGTCATTATGCTCAAGTTCCGATTAACTTCTCTAGATGCAAAATTTGTTATTAAAAAATGTTTGGCTACTTAACAATTGTAATTATGTTACTGAGGCTGAGTTTAATCCATTATCTTATATTTAAATTGAAAAATATTTCCCAGTACGGCAAAAATTATCGTAAACTAAAAATTATTTTTTTGTCACAAAAAGAAAATCATTTGTCGCGGTGTGCGCTTATGATTGTACCCTTGACTATACTGAGCTAAATGATATGGATAAAATATGCAACTTATGCCAAGCAAAAAAAAATGTAATAATATCGGCTGAAATACCTGACACACAACAAGATCCAATTCTTCATAATATTGTCATAAAAAATATGATACATGGTCCTTGCGGATTTCATAACCCTGCGTCACCATGTATGAAAGAAAACATTGGTTCTAAAAAGTACCCTAGGAATTTTATTTCTGAAACACAAACCGGGGATGACAGTTACCCAACCTATTTGCGCAGGTCTCCAGATAACGGTGATAAAAAATTAATTTTTTTTAGGTATACAGGTACAGTCTAAATGGAAAACTTTAAGAGACGGCTTCACAAGATATTGCAGAACTTTGAAGAGAAAAAGTGGTTCCGCAGTGTCTAAAGCAAAACAGTATACATTCTATGATCAACTACTATTTTTGAAAGATGTTACCGAAGATAAGGGTCAAAGTACTTCAAACTTTGATGCTCCCTCTCAGACAATTCTACCACCAACAACAACGCCAACGCCAATGCCAAAACGACAACGGATACGCCAAAGTGATGGTGATGATGCTTTGATTGAAAAATTAACTAAGAAATTAAATTATAAAGCTGAGAGCGACTTTTCTCCTCCTCCAGATGAGGATAAGTTATTTCTGTTGTCCCTAGTAAGTGATTTCAAAAACATAACAGCAGATTGGAAATTAGACGCCAAATTAGAAGTTATGCAAGTAATAAAACATTACAAGTCTCTTTCAATGCCTTCAACGAGTCATTCTTCATATAACTACGCGAGTTATTCCACCACAACACATTCTGCAAGACCGGAAAGTCAAGTCACAACTAATGAAAGCTTGTCGTCTCAGAATTCCATGCAAAACAAAATTCCTTCAACGAGTCATTCTTCTCATTTGGCGTACTCCACTACAACACATCCTGAAAGACCGAAAAGTCAACTCACAAATATTGAAAGCTTATCCTCTGAGGATTCTGTTTCAAATACCATAATAACTGAACTCTTCTCAGAATAATTTACTTTTTGTCTAAATTATTGTTATATTGTATGTTTTTATGTTTTGTATGGTTTTACTACAAGTTGATTATGAGAAAAAAAATTGCAAGATTGATCAGAAAAATTAAAAAATCTTGTAGCGGCGCCACTTGTGATTTTATAATCAGTATTATGGAGAATTTGTTGTTAAAAGTTTAATAGTATAATATAAATGTTAATTAATGTTAAGTAAAGTTCCTATTTTAACTTAAATTAAAAATGTTGCCAAAGTTATATCGATTTGATCTCATTAAAGTTATGTCCAGTATATACCATTTTTTGATAAAATTAAACCCTCTTACCTTAATGTCATAGCGAGTCTTTGCTCAGCTGGTATACTTTTTCGCATCACAGTGTCTTGGCGAGATATTGAAAGTTTCAAAATAGATGTCAACTCATCAAAAGAAGCGATTGACATTCGAAAGTAATTGAAAAATTTTTTTTCGGACCTTCGCAAACGTGGATACAGTGTTTAAAAATCTCCCTCTTGTTCTCTATACATTAATATTTCTTCAACCCACACTGAACGTGTCTTTCTTTTTCGTTGTCGTCGGCGATGGCGGAGTAAAAGCAATAACAATGTTTCTTCATCGGACGCCATTTTGCAACTGGCTCCTGTACAAGCCGACCAAGACTGCTAGTATGCGGCACTCGCGGCAAGCGTTGTCGCCTGTCGACGGCAGCCGTGGTCGCCTGCCGGCGGCAGCCGTCGACGTATTGACTGCTGCCGCCGACGCGTTGACGACTGTCGTCGATAGGTGGCGACGGCTGCCGTTCACAACTTGCCGTTCGTCTGTAAGAACGCTTAGCTAAACGTCAGCGTATTATATATTACATAAGAACGATATGCAATGGAAGGAGTCGGTACGAAAAAATAAAGGAACCCCAAAATATAACTATTTCCGAAGGATGCCAAATTAAAATAATGAATACAACGCTTCAAGCTCATCAAAGGACGTTGAATATTAATGAAATTATTTCATTGCCACTTCAACAGGACTATGTACATAAATCTCCGATTGACTACACATTGCTATTGGAAGATATATCACTAGACAACCATCGTGACCTCATCAACCAGGCTCGAGGTGAACGACCCAGATGAAGTTAATCTGCCCCTCATCATGGCGATCCCGAGTTGGACTACAATAATTATATACATTATCGGCTTCGTGATAATCTCGAGAAAGATATTTAAATTTATCAAGAGCAAACGGACAAAGCCAAACCCTGGAGCCAGTGAGAAAGACAGCGAGGACGCTGGAGGAAGTTGCAAGTTGCGCTTCCATCTTGAGGAGGGAGGCGTTACCAGGACCCCAACATGAATTAGCTTAGTTGTAGATTCCACAAACAATAGAAACGCTAACGCAGGATTTTTTTTGTATAACTTTTACATATTAATAAATCACTTTTGTCTCAGATCTGCTTGTTAACACACGAATTAATATTTTTGTAAAATAAATAATTAGTAATTAAGTGTGTTCACGTCGCACCAGCGGCGGAGCGTGCGATTCACCACCCGCTATCCGCTCCGCTTGTTTTTATTGCACCGAGCGCAAACGCATCAAGCGCGTGCACGCAGACGAAGGTGCACGACAGGACCGCGTGATCGGCGCGGGGGACGGGCGAGGATTGCGGCGCACTGCACCATTCGCTCGCTTACCGCGCTGCTAGCTACTAGTTACTATCTCTGTTCTCGCTCCTCATTTATGCTTTATTATTGCTAATTGTATCGCTAAATGTATGTGCTTAATACACATTTCTAAGTTTAAATATCGTTGTATTATTCATCTCTCTAAACGTTAACGTAAGTGAGTGGAAGCGTTAGATTAAACTTGCTACAAACTTGTTTTTTAGGTCGTTTAATTCTACAATGTTTCCCATCCAAACTGCCAATGAAGTAAAGTTCCACTTTTTCTCAAAATCTGAAGAAATATGCTTAAGCTGGTCTTCAGGTGGCAGTGGCATGTGGACATTCAATTTTTTTTTTCAAATAGCTTTACAGGTACTATAAACAATCTCAGACACTGTACTACCACCCAAACGAAAGCTATAACCCAAAGATCGAAATGCCAACCTAGTGGAAAGATATCTTAAACATTATGTAAAATTTAAATATATCTAAACTAATTACTAAATATACCTACTAAAATTATTTAAGGCATCAACACTAAACAATATTTATTTTTTACACAAAAGGCTTTAAGAAAAAAATGGAAGAATATTCGGGACCAATTTATGAAGGAGTTTTAAAAATATCCGGTTTCACGTTAATTTGAAAGACTGTACTCATGTGTTTGTACGTGAAGATAAGGTCACAAAACCCTTATCTCCACCAGACTCCGGTCCTTACAAAGTGATCGAACGGACAGACAAATATTTTAAAATAGATAAAGCAGATACGGAGAAATGTATTAGTATTGACCGATTAAAGCCCGCATTTACAATTGACATCGAAGAATGCAAGAGCGCACCATATAAGGACACGGCAAATGTAAACACAGGAACAATTGACCCGAAGATTACAAGATCTGGTCGAATTAGCAAACCAGTAGTTCGCTTCAATCTATAAGCACTACATCTTCTTGCCAAAAATATACAAAGAAACATAAAATTTAAATAGACAAAAGATATGGATCCCCTTTATACAATAAGCGAGGCGACATTGGCAAATTGCGTGGTTTCCGCGGTACCGTTAGATCGGTTGGTCGTCGCGTTATCCAGAATTACGAAAATTGTTTACGGCTTAAGCTCACCAGTCTCTCTACGCGCGAAGGTGACCGTTCGCGCGCTACAGTTTCTCAGAAACATCGAGGCAAAGGAGAAGCGCCTTGACCTTTGCTTCGCGACGTGCATACCCCACCCATAATGTGGCGAGCAAAACCTTTGCCTCGGGGAACTGTGGGAATTACCGCGGGAGCACGAATGGCTGTGCCTCAGATATGGACGGCCATTATACGAGATTAAAACAGACACTTGAGGGATATTTTTAAACTAATTTTATAAACTATTTGCAAGTGATGTGTCAACAGTGATGTGAAAAATATAGAGAATTAGAGGGTTACACGTCGGTAGCATACCGCAGGGGCGAACTGGGCCCAGACGGCCCGACCACCCGACGAATCATTGTGTGAGGATAAAGTGAAATAGTGGATAATAGTGGATAATAAAGTGTTATTTTTCGTGATCAATCTTCAATTTATATGTGTAATAGTTAAGGTTCATAGTTTATGTTTTAAAAATTTGTAGAGTTGTTAAATTTACATATACATATATAGTTCTCATATTACTTATTTGTTAACATACCTATATTCTTGTTTATTTTGTTTTAAATATTGTCTATATAATCTGTCTTTTTACATTTTTGTTTATATGCGTATATTTTGTAATGTGCAATTGTATTCGATAAGCATAATTTATCATGAAATTCCTGCAATATTTTAACTGTTACTTATTTTTTGTAAAGGGGGGAGTAATGTGCCGTATATGCACATAGATATTCAAGTAAACAATTGATAAAGCTCACTTGTTCTATGACTAAAATGTTTCACATCTGTGTATCTCTTACTCTTTGATATCATGTATAAAAGTCGAAACATTGCATATGTAAAACAGTGCGTCACAGTCCGTATAATTGTACCGTCTCGTTAATAAATCGTGAACCAGTTAGTGACTTTTATTATCCTCAACATCAGCCCAGCAATAATGGTATTGGGGCAGATTTGAAAAAAATCTGTGGGGCAGTTATGAATAAAATATTCAAAAGTGCCGCCCGCTATTTAAACAAATGATGTTTATTTTTTAAAATAATTGATTAATATAATTAAATAAGTTAATTTTATATTATTTTACAGTTGTGAATCACAATGGTAAGAAATTACAAAAAGAAAAAAGAAAATGATGTTAACGAAGAAGACGCCGAGAGCTGTATTGTGTGTTGTCAATGATAGCATGAAACTGAGGACCGTTGCTGCTATATACAGGGTTATTGGTAATTCGATGTATTCCCGTTAGGAGGTGATAGGGGCGATAATTTTAACCCCCATATGCATAATGCAAGGGATGTAAGGGGGCGCAAACTACACCTTGGCGCTCCAAGTTAACCTCACCTGCCCGTGGTGCATCCTGCCGATCAGCAAACGAGGCTCTGGCGACCGACTGATGGCGGTATAACCATCAAAAATAGGCGTAACTAAATACCACAGGCCGGTAACGGGCAGCAGCGTCACCGGTGCGAGAAGTTGCGTCCTGCGATCGCCAACCCGCCTGCCCAGCGTGGCGATTATGGGCAATACCTCCAAATGGTGAAAACAGGTAAGCCACGGCCCCCAGTTCCCGGCGGTCCCGCTATTCCTCGTCATGGTGGCGACGGTGGTAACGGCGGGACGGGGGGTGCTAAGAATCACCGGGCTACGGGAGGCCACCACAACCGACTGACCCTGGCGACGTACAACGGACGCACGCTACGGCTTGACTCGCATCTAGCGCAACTCGAGGTGGAACTTGGGAAAATTAGATGGTTCTCCACATATTCAATATCTTATCTTCGCAACCGTACTCAGGCTGTCTCTATTAAAGGCTATTTGTCATCTTTTATACCGATAAGTTCAGGTGTTCCTCAGGGCTCTCACCTCGGTCCTTTACTTTTCAATATATTTATAAATGACATAAATAATGTTTTTGTGTCTTCAGATTTTCTTTTATATGCTGATGACACAAAAATTTTCAAATCTATTAAATCTTTAGATGATTGTCATGCTCTACAATCTGACTTAAACAGGTTAGAGACATACTGCAAATTAAATTCTCTTCATCTTAACATAAATAAATGTGCTATAATTTCTTTTTCTCGTAAGCGTAAAACTTTGCTTTATAAATATACTGTCAATAATAACGACATATCAAGGAAGAACGAGGTGAGAGACTTAGGCGTGACACTGGATAGCAAGCTCTCTTTAGGTTCTCATATTAGAAGTATTTCAACAAAAGCCTATCGCTTGCTAGGTTTCATCATGAGAACAGGATCTGAATTTAAAAATACTTCTACTATTAACCTGCTTTATAACGCGTACGTCCGTTCTATACTCGAGTATGCATCTACAGTATGGAATCCTCAGTACAATATTCATATTAATGAAATTGAGAAGATCCAAAACAAATTTTTAAAATATTTGTCTTTTAAATCTAGCGATTCTACCCATGAACATTTATTAGCTCTCTCAAAACGCCGATCTATGAGAGACCAAGTTTTCTTATATAAAATTATTAATAATATTGTTGACTCCCCTTTTCTACTTAGTAAGTTGTCTCTGAACTGCCCACGATCCAACGCTCGTCAACCGTTATGTTTTTATACTCCCACTTGTCATTCATCACATAATGCTAACTGTTTTCTAATCAGAGCTTGTCGCGAATATAATAAGCATTTTGGGAACATTGATATATTTCATTTGTCTTTGATTAAATTTAAAGATAATATTTGTAACAATCTTAAATTAACTTAATTATATACTTTTAATATTGTCCAATATTTTTTATCTTATTGTGTTAAAATATTTGAGTGCATTTTATGTTTTATCAATCGGTGGAAACTTCGCTGGATAATGTGATATTTAAATTGTATTATGTAATCAGATTATATTTTATATCTGTTTGTTTCCCAAATATTAAATAAATAAATAAATATTAGGGTTATGTGGAGTCCGTAGAGAGGGAGAGGACACCGTAACCCTCGAATCGGGCCACCTAATGCACTTCCGAGAGGGAGACCAACAATCCCAAGGAGGCGTTGGGTTTTTGGTTAATAAGTCCCTAGCTGGCAACGTTGCGGAAATCTCCAGTGTGTCGAACAGGGTAGCGTACCTCATTGTAAAGCTCCTCGACACACTCGGACGATGAAGTGGAGGAAATGTTCGATGATATATCGAGGGCCCTCCACTCCACCACGAAAACCCACTACAACGTTGTCATGGGGGACTTCAACGCTAAAGTGGGAGTACAGAATTGTAGCGAATCGGTAGTAGGACCCCATGGATTTGGAAGCAGAAATCATAGGGGGCAAATGCTTGTCAACTTCCTCGAATGGGAAGGGCTCTTCTTGATGAACTCCTTCTTCAAGAAGCAGCCCCAAAGGAAATGGACGTGGCAAAGCCCCGACACTATGACCAAAAATGAGATCGATTTCGTCATGACGGACAAAAGGCACATATTCAGAGACGTCTCAGTGATCAACAGGTTCAATACCGGTAGTGATCACCAACTTGTCCGAGGCTCTCTGAATATCAATTTTAAGGCCGAGCGCGTCCGTCTGATGAAGTCTACACTCCGACCATCCCTGCTCCAAACCATTGCGGGATCTGAAACGTTCCAGTCAAACCTGGAGAACCGATTCGCTGCCATGAAAACCACAACAGACGTAAACCAGAACCTCAAAAATGTAGTGAGAATTCTCAGGGAAGAAGGCACGAGATTTTGTAGCATGCAGCGTAAGGGCAGAAAGTCCAAACTTTCGGAAGAGACTTTAGGGCTAATGAAGAAACGACGTGAAAACCCACCTGTCACTTCGTCCGAGAAACGGCAACTAAACCAAGAGATCAGCAAGCGCGTACGACACGACCTCCGGTGCTCCAATACTCTTACGATTGAAAGAGCCATCGAGCAGAATCGGGGGTCTAAAGTGTTCGTACAATCTCTTGGAAGAAGCCACCTGACGAAGTTGACCACAGCAAGTGGAGAAGTCGTTTCTTCCAAGCCGGCAGTTCTTTCGGAAGTAGAGGACTTCTACGGCCAGTTATACGCATCGCATGCATCTCGACCTGATCCCGAAAATGAGGATCCTAGAGCTACATTAACACGCCATTTCACCGAATACCTGCCAGAAGTCAGTATTGGCGAAAACAGCTTAAAAATGGAAAAGCCCCTGGAGAGGACGGCGTTACAACAGAGCTATTGAAAGTAGGAGGTAAACCCGTAGTGAGGGAGCTCCAGAAGCTTTATAACTCTGTCCTCTTCGAAGGGAGAACTCCGGAGGCGTGGAGTAGGAGTGTGGTCGTCCTGTTCTTCAAAAAGGGAGACAAGACCCTGCTGAAGAACTATTGACCCATATCCCTAATGAGCCACATCTATAAGCTGTTTTCAAGAGTGATCACGAACCGTCTTGCGCGAAGGAACAGGCCGGATTTCGGAGCGGATACGTCACCATAGACCACATCCACACAGTGCGGTAGATTATACAGAAGTCCCATGAGTATAATCGGCCCCTGTGTCTTGCATTCGTGGACTATGAGAAGGCCTTTGACTCGGTTGAAATCTGGGCTGTTCTGGAGTCCCTGCAGCGTTGCCAAGTTGATTGGCGATACATCCAAGTGATGAGATGTCTCTACAAGGCCGCCACCATGTCCGTCCAAGTACAGAGTCGGCAAACGAATCCCATACCATTGCATCGAGGAGTGAGACAAGGGAACGTTATTTCCCCCAAATTGTTCACTAATGCAATGGAGGACATGTTCAAGACGCTGAACTGGAAAGGGCGTGGCATCAACATCAATGGCGAGTACATCTCTCACTTGAGATTCGCAGACGACATCGTCATCATGGCAGAAACGCTGCAGGACCTACAACAGATGCTGAATGAGCCGGCTGATTCTTCTATGCGCATCGGCCTACGGATGAACTTGGATAAAACCAAGGTCATGTTCAATGAACATGTTCTACCGGAACCGATTGCGATACACGGTACCGTCCTCGAAGTTGTTCAAAAATATGTCTACCTCGGGCAGACATTGCGATTCGACATATTTGGGATCAATGTACCATTCCTAATGCATACTACATATGCCGCTACATAAAACGGATGGATGGAAACAGATTTTTTTGAAAACTATTTAAAAAAATCTTTTATACCTGCTCTTGGCAAACATCGTCCTGTATTACTGGTTTACGATGGCCACTTCACGCATGTTGGTCTTAATATCTTAAAAGATGCTATGAGAGAAAATATAACGATCCTCAAACTGTCCCCCCATACCAGCCACATTCTCCAACCGCTTGTAAATAATCTTGTTAGTTAGTACGATAACGACTAATTAGTACGATATTACACTAAAAACAAATTGACCTGTTAAGTTAAATTAATTCATTCATAGAAGAGGGAGAGACTTACTATGCAATATTTTTTTATAAAACAATTAAAAAACCAAATCTAACTTTTAAGATGACTAAAAAGGTTGATCGTGAATTAATGAAAATGATTCGATATATTTTTAATTTTAGAGTTTATCTGTCAACTTTATTTGAATATAATAGCATGAACATTACCAAAGTGTGTAAATATGAAACACTTCCTAATATATCCAAGTCATATTTGATTAGAGAGTCATGGTTGATTTTCTAAGATTTTATTTTATTTGGTTTTAATATAATATAATAGATATATTATATTTGTTTTGTTTTATATTCTATATTAATATACGTAATATTCAAATAATAATTTAGTTCATAAAAAAAATATTAAAGAAATATACAGTGTAGTCCGTTTAGTACGACTTCGCATATAATAACCAACCGTTTTTAGCGACGTAAGTTTAGGCGCGTGTTTGGTTTTCATATGAGCGACGACGGAATTTCACACAAATTTATCCGGTTCCAACGACGACGAGCGTTGGCGTGTTTTCAAATAAATCGTAGTTAAGAAACTATCTCCACCCCGCGCACCCCTCTTGCCTGCACGTCAGTTTGCGACAGTTTAGTTTTCGGCGTTAATTATCAGATGATGCGTGCGTACAATAATGACTTTTACAAAACGAAAAAAAAAATCTGTTGAAGATAAAAGTCTTATAATACAACGTTTAGAAGCTGGCGAGTCGAATGCAACGATTGCGAAGGAATTCGGTGTAAATCATTCGACAATATCAACAATTAAGAAAAATAAACACAAAATAGAACCTTCGTTCAACGCGAATGTTTTAAAACCTAAACGTGTGAGATTGTCATCTCAAGAACAAGTTGACTCGGCACTTTTACAATGGTTTAAGCTGCAACGTAATCGTGGAATACCCATAAATGGACCTATGTTTCAACAAAAGACGCCTTTTTTTGCTAAAGAGCTAAACATTCTTAATTTTGATTGTTCGGCGAGTTGGATTAACCGTTTCAAGAAGAAACACAATATTGTTGCCGGAAAATTGCTGGTGAGTCCTTGGCGGTTGAACAGAGCGATGTGACCGAGTGGCTAAACCAAGTTTGGCCTAATTTGCGAGAAAAATTTAGTGACGATGAAATACTTAATGCAGATGAAACAGGATTATTCTTTAAACTAACGCCAGATAAAACATTAAAATTTAGAGGCGAAAAATGCTCGGGAGGCAGACTTTCGAAAGACAGAATAACTGTGATGGTTGCAGCTAACACGAGTGGCACGATAAAAAAGAAGTTGTTAATTATAGGCAAGTCAAAGAACCCACGACGTTTCAAAAATGTACGATCTCTGCCGGAAGACTGTGAAAGCAATCGCAAAGCCTCGATGAAATCTAATATTTTTATCAAATAGATACGCGACTGGGATCGTGAATTAACTAAAAAGAAAAAAAAAGATCCTGCTTTTGGTTGACAATTGTCCAGCTCATCCCTCGATCAGCGACTTGAGTAGCATAACTTTCATTTTTCTGCCACCTAATACAACATGTATTACAACCTATGGACCAAGGAATAATTCGAGTGTTAAAATCAAACTTTCGTAAAAACCTGGTTCTAAAAATTGTCACCAATCTTGATGCAAATGAAGATATCAGCAGTGCCAAACATCCGAAGATTACAATAATGGATGCTATTAAATGGATTAATGACGCATGGAATAAGGTTACCTTAGCAACGATTTTTAACTGTTATAGACACGGTGAATTTGTCCGAAACAGTCTCAGTGTTGTTACCGACAGCGAAGATGATGATGATTTGCCGCTGTCTGTCTGGACGAGAGCGTTGGATAAAGGACTTCCCATAGCAAATGAAGAACTTGAACAACATTCTGCTATTGATGACGATCTCGCAACCTGTGGGGAGCCGACTGACGAAAATATTCTACAAAGTGTTATCGTCAACGGTCAAGATAGCGACGATAATAACAACGACGACTTGGAAGAAAATTGTACCACTCCGACTGTATATGAAGCTCTAAAAGCTGCAGAAGTAGTGAATGTGTTTGTGTACTCTTATTTTGAAGATGACAATTATGAAAAGTATGATGTCTCGTTTGTATAATAGAATTTGTACTTCTTACTATAGAAATAAAAACCAAAAACAATAAAAAATTAGAGACCTTTTGCACTAGATATTTTGTTGTTTGTTATATACATAGATTATATGAATACATTCATAATGTACGTGCACGGTTATTTTATTATCCTAAATTCGACATTTAAGTACATATGTACATAATTGTTATTTCAATTAAAGTTACTTTTCTTTTCATTACTATTGTAGCTACATTATGTGAAATACATACATAAATAAATATGTACATATTTTGATTCAAATAGTTTTTTTCTCTTGGTCACATAAATATTATTAAATACATTTCGTATGTATTTACATATACATACATATATGTATATGAACATGATTTGAAAATCAATAATTGTCATTTCCTTTAGTAAGACTTCCCGTAAGTATGACCTAATATCACCGGTCCCTTCACCATCGTTATAACTGGATTCTACTGTACTTATGTTTATTTATTTTGCAATAATGAACAATGTCAAGTTTTAAATATTGATTTATATACAAAATAAACATAAGATTTTGTTTATTCTAGGGTTAATCTTTATTAATTACAACTGAAAGAACAACTTATACTTAGGATACTACAAAATATTATATTTTTTATTTAAGTTTTATAACATTACATGTGCTCTAAGTTATTCCTTGCATTTGAATTCATACAAATTACAGCATGATTATTGTATCTCATTAAAAATTACAAATGTGAACATTAAAAATGTAACCCCATAAATTTTATCAATTCTACATATAAAACAAAAATATTTTAATTTA
This sequence comes from Vanessa tameamea, assembly GCF_037043105.1. Taxonomy (NCBI): domain Eukaryota; kingdom Metazoa; phylum Arthropoda; class Insecta; order Lepidoptera; family Nymphalidae; genus Vanessa; species Vanessa tameamea. The sequence goes on along the minus strand of NC_087328.1, from coordinate 399,270 downwards.
AAAATATTATATTACCAAAAATATATTTTAAAATATCAAAACTTGTGTGTTATATTTTGCCTTTCAACCATCTTCATATATTGAAGTCATTTGCAACCCCTGACTCAAGAAATGTGACTGACTTGCCCCTATAATCATTTTTCTGAAATAATTTGTCAATGGCATCTCAGAAGCTTAAGGCTTGACCTTATATGTTTATATACTATACAAAAGTATATTCATTATCTATAAATAAAAATTGTTCTAGATAGTTAAGCAACCTGCCTATATATTTTTTTATAGCAATAAGACTACCTATTTGCACAACTCTTCAATCATTTAATATCTTCTAACATTGTTTATGTATTATTTAAAATAAAGTATTTATTAAATATTGTAAATTAATATATTCTTTTATCTTAGTATGAAGCCAATTGGTTCATTTTGGCTCACTGGAATATCCTTGTTTATTATGTGTTTGTTTTATTATTTCCCATCACTCCACACATCCATATCATCCACAATCAACAATATTAGTTATAAATTAAAAATGATATGCTAGTTATTAGCAAATCACATTAACCTTAAAAATGATTACTAAGCTCTCAAGTTTCATTAATTTATTTATTTATATGGTATAAAAAATGTATTTTAAGTGTAAATAGTTCTTTTATAAAATGAAAATGTAAATTCGTACTTACATGGAAAGTTAATTAATACAATAGAAAAAATACAAAATACCTGCCATTTTATTAATATAAATTAAAGGTTACACGATTAAACTGTAAAAACACTTTATGAATTAACTCAAAATAATTCTAACAACATTTAAATAAATAAAAAATAAATTATTAATAACTTTTTTTTTATAATATTGAGATCATTGAGTCATAGATAAAACATATATACTGAAACACTGAGTATTGAGTTATGTTATGAGTACTAGGGTCTACCATCGAGAATCGTCTGTCTAGTGTCTATAGTCTATACTCTATGGTCTACTGATTACTAGGTATGTCCAGTGTTAATCGATATTTCGCTGTAATTTACTATTATTTATATCGTTATATGTATTTAATCAGCAAATCATCCAATGTAAATCAGAATGACATCGTTTCCAAACTACTCTAATTATAGTTAAAAAATACGTATGTTTTCGGTATGCATATATATATTATTAGTGTAATGATATTAATGTCACGCTAAGGAAAAATAATTCATTAAACCTTTAATACCCTTATATTTATCAGTATATATATACAGATAATGAAATAATATGCAAATAGATTTTTTTTTCATAAAAATAAGATAATTAATTTGGATCATGAATCAATTTATCTCAAGTGGTCATTGATACTAAGTACTACAATAGAGCTAAATTAAAATAACTGTATTTGATACTACTATAAAAGCTCTGAACTTAATAATGAATAAATCAAATAATCTTGCATTATCCATAGTAGCTCCAATCCATTCAATAAACATAATGAAAGTTTTATTTTTATATGTATTTGTTATTTTAATTAACTTTAAAATTTCGTATGGACGACCTCGTGTGGCTGGTAAGATTCTAAATGTATTGTTTTAAAAGTTGGACTTTTAGACAGCTTTAAACAAATGTTTAATTTTCCATTGAGACGAAGTTTTGTAGTGAATAATTAATATATTTTTTTATTTTTTATAAAATACGTCAGGTTTATGTGTGTTTAAAATAGTATTTCTAGTTAAATATTTTTTAATAAACAAATTCACTTATATTTTCAATTGAAATCGTAAAATATCTATCTTAAGATTGCTTTAAAGCAAACTATGTTTTATCATTAATAATGATGCTATGCTATTAATGATGATATGCCTTTTAGCTGCCAGGTGTGTTAACATGTGGGATGAAGGCTGTATCAACGGTCAGCTTCCTGGATCAGGTATACATATTAGTAATTTCTAAATGTCTGCACAAATAAATCGTAGTAAATTGCTTCGCATTTTAAAGTTTTATGGTATTGGTAGGCGGACATGCAAATGGGTCACCTGATGGTATGTGGTCCCCACATACCATGGACATTGGCACTGTAAGAAATATTAACCGTTTCCTTACATCGCCAATGCGTAACCAAACTTGGGAGCTTGCGCCTGTAGTCACCCTAGTTCACTCAACCATCAAAAGTTTAATACCTAATTCTACTGTGATGAGTGTGAGAATGTAGCCAGACAAGATACTACTAACTATCATCACGTTACTAATGGGTTAGCAGATAATAAAACATTTAAATGAGCCTAGATACTACTAATCAGTTAGTTTAAAATGAATTACACTTGCTGGAGTTGCACATGCATAACTTTGTACGTTATTCATAACATTGGTCCATGTCTCCACAGGCCAGGATGGGTTCTAGTAAAATTTGCCATAGTATTACCTATTATATTAATGTTTCTTTACTTAGGTCGCGATGACGATTACATAAATGGTGGTTTTAACCCCGGTAAGCGGTGTATCAACATGTGGGACGAAGGGTGCACGAACGGACAACTTCCCGGTTCAGGTTAGTCTCAAAACATTAGCATTAAAATCCAATTTATAAAAGGACAATTCTTTGAAAAACTCTGTATAGCCTTGACGAAAAGTTGGCACTGTAAGAAATAATAAACTCACTTCCTTGCAGCTCTATTTTTAAATCTGTGGTAGGTGCGCTGATAGTTTAGTATAGGGCATTTTATTTATTAATTTCCTATCGAATATATTTTATGTAAATATTATTTTGGTATTAGGTCGCGATGATGACTATATAAATGGAGGTTTCAACCCTGGCAAACGATGCATTGGAGAAGGATGCGATAATAGCTGGCTAGGAAGTTCAGGTACTTTTACTAGCTTTTATTTAACTTGTAGCATTTGTAAAGATCAAATTTTGCAAGCTGAAAATGTTTCCTCTTTTCCTACGGAATTGTAATTTTACACGTTGATTAAGTACCGATGGCGGTGCATTTTTAAAATAAGCGGGATCTGATTCTACTCTTAGAATTGGCTCTAAATAAAGAACTATACTAAATTGTATTATTTCATAACTAACTATTTATTTTATTTGTATAATTTAGTTATTTATAATACATTTATTTCGTAGGAAGCAATGGACATCGCAACAATCAATTAGATGGACTTAGAATTACCAACGAATTACTGGCAAGACTGTATAAAAATAGACATCATTGATTTGTCTTTCTGATTGATGTTACAAAATTAGTACATACTTTTTCATCAAGCTTTTTTTTTACTGCTCATTAATGATTACTAAAATTATTTCTATAATTTTTCATTCATATAGATACGTATATCTGTTTTGTCTATTCAGAGCTGTGTGACCTTGGCAATGTTTGTATGAAAACGAATTATATAAAAAAATTGGCATAATACAGGTTTTGTTTCATTATAACAACATACCAATTTAAATTTATTGCAATTAAATATATGCAAAGCAATACGCTTAAAATATATCTGTAGTGAAATTCAATTCATAATTTAAGTAATTAACACGCACTTTTGAACCGTCATTTTACAATGCAAAGGTACTATCGATTTGGAATGTAGCTTCTATCAAAAATTAACTTAATTAAGAACCGATTTATTTTTTACATTAAATTGCTTAGATAAAATACAAAAAATAATCACTCGTTACTTTTTAATGTTCAATCATTTTGCCATATTGCCATCGACGAGCAAATAAACTAAAAAATTATGATTAGCCTTAAGTGTGTATCTGGCTTAATAAAAATTAAACTAAATTATATATGTAAAGCTTTATTAAATAAAACTGTGCATTTGCACAATTAACTAATCATAAACAAGTTACAAAAATATCTTCTCATCGAAATTTTGTTATAATTACAAATCAAAATTGTATTATTCATTATAAAAACGATCTACTACAATAATTAATTATAACGTACTTTATATACAATCACACAGTATGTATTCCTCACCGCTTAATTAAAAATCAATGGACGACAGTTAAAGGCAATGTCATTAGCTTAAATTGCTTGGCAAGTACAACAATATAAGGCTGGTTGGATATAATTTAATAATTAGACATTATATAATCACTTTCCATAAATATTTGACAACAACTAAGGGAACTGTCAAAAATATCTTATAATATATACATTTGCTAAATTAAAAACTAGGTATCGACCGAATATTCGTTTTATGGTTTGATTTCGGCATGCTTGTTGATCGTATTCGGCTAATATCCTGCCAAATACACTTGCATTCAAATATTTGCTCCATGCTTGTCGAACACATTTCAGTAATCTGAATGTATTAAATTTCCCTAATTTAGGTACTTAAAGTAAATATATAAATCAAACTTGAAGAAGCATTTGGCGTACTCCCACTAGAAATGTCGTGTATTTAACACAAACTACATATTTTATTTGAGATTTAAAAATAATTAAATCTTCAAACACATTCGTTCACGCATGTTTTCATTTTTAAATCGCTATACCACATGACGATGCTTAATAAATTAAAAATCGTGATCATGTCTTCATGACGTGAACATCCTACTCATCATTTTATTACGATTATTTAATAATTATTAGTATATTTAAATACCATTGTAAGTCTTCAGATTTTTGTCGAGGCATTTTCTACTCAGTTTTATTATATAAATAAAACATAATACGATAAACATATATGTTTTTAATTTTACAAAAAAATTCAACTCGATAAAATATATGCTGATTATTCGTATCGGTAAAACCCATATTCGGCCCATCACTAGTAAAAACAATTGATATTGACCCAATTAAATAAAGTAATTATAATAAATTAAATTTTAATGATCCTCTATGTACATATATGAATGTCATGTATAAAATGAAAATCATCATATAATTAAATTGATCTTGATTATCTTGATCAGTCATGGTTATTTGAACTTGCAGGAAATGTTATGGTATTTAACTATAGTTTTAGGGACACACCAACAGCTAGAACATAGTCTAAAACTGAAATCAAAATATATTGATACTATTGTCAATCTCAAAATATTCATAATCAAGATGACAAATTTCAATTTACATAGAATTAAATTAGTTTTATCTTATACATTAAATCTATATAAAGTTTTTTTACAATATCTGTCATGGACGTAATATTTTTAAGTTCTATGTATATATCTTATGTATAATTGACCAATGATATGTCAAGCATAACAAAATAAGTTTTCAAAGTTTCTTTATTTTCCTCATTACTTATTTAAGAATGTCGCAGACATCTATACATTTATTTTCCAGGAACATAATATTCTCGGTTTCTTACAACAAGAAATTCTGGTGGTAATAGAGGCAAGGCTATACTTTAAATAAATTGTACCAAGTTTAACTAGCTGTGAAATAAGATTTCTAGTATTATTTTCATAGCTTTTCAAAGCTTTATTATTAAAATTTCTAATTAATAGGCACAAGAATTTTAACATTTTTGATTATAAAATGTTGGCACCCTGTTTGAATTTTTTAACTAACTTACAAGGTATGCACAGTACATATTATGTCCAACATATCAAGTAGATGTATATCCAATAACAGTTTTTATGTTATTGGACATACATCTACTTGAATTTTTATTGTTTGCACAAAACTATCACAGTCGCACATCTTCTGACGATTTTATACAATTGACTCCCTAATTTTTATGGCATGTATTTTTAAACAGTGAATTTATTTATAAAACTTAACTTTATAATTATATATGTAAAATACCAAAATATGTAGTAGTTAATCAAAATATTTACAAAACTAAATTAAACTAGAGATCTTGTTTATAATTTTATATTTAAGTAACTACAACTAAAACTAACTTAACTTCAAGTATAAATTAAAATAATTCAATAAATTTTAAGCTGCCATTGATTTACCATAAAGGTAAGCTACCTAATATTAAAACAAATATTTTTACTTACAAATGAAGATCATCAGTTGCCATGTCCATGCCAATGTTCCTGGCTAAACTGTGGTAGCTCCATTGGCAGTTTATTGTACATCGTACTGGCATTATGGGCAGGATTTGGCATAGGTGCTTTTTGAACATTACTCTGCCTGAATTTTGTTGAGTATTTATAAAAGTCTGACATTTCAAATGGTTTAGTTTCTTCTCTGTATGGTATACATTTACCTTGTTCAATAACTGTCATGTTTTTAGGAGACTCGAGCGACACTGCACTTGGCGATAATACAGGGGGACTATGCGGTATATGGTTGGGGCTCTGCATAGCCGAATGACGACCAGATGAAATCATTATTTCGTATGTTTGTGAGTTACCTATACTGGGTGTCCGTTTCAAGCTGGCACTTTTCTTTAATACAGGCACCTCACTTTTTGTTGGTGAGTCTAGTGATGTTTCATACCAATGTTTTTCTTTTACTTTCATGTCTTGGGATAAAGTAGGTGAAAATTTATTCATGCTTACAGAGTCGAAATTACTCTGTGAATATCCCGACATTTGGCTGACAGGACTTAAAGCATCAGGATAATGCCGTCTATCATCAATTATATAATCATCGGTGGATACTTGCAGCTGCAAATGAAGTGGATTTCTAACCATATTACGTTCACGTAGAGGCAAAGTGTTTGGAACAGGAATTGTTCTTTCTATTGGATTCTGTCTTCTTTCTATTGGCTGATCTTGTATGTCAGGTTGTGATCTATGTTGATAAGCTGGTGCAGGTTGTCTGTATGCATCAGTCATGTTTTCTAAGTGATGATTATAGTCACTGTGCGATGTGAGATGGTATGTCTGTGTACGCTGTAAAGTATTTCTTCGAACACCATCTGTTCTCCTTTTGGATTGCATTTGCATAATATGGTGGTGGTTTAAAACTCCATGATGTTGATTCTGTGATTTTAAATGTGATGCATATTGATATAGGAGTGGAGTGTTGCGCATTCCATTGTGTGCGGGCACGGGCTGTGGTGCAACAGAGCCATGGGTGTAATTAGTTGTTATATCAGGGTGACTGGAGCTGAAATGAGTCTCTCTCAAGCGTGACACATTATTTGCTTCTGCTGCATTATTATAATAGATCTTATTTGTGTATTCAGTTGTTAAAGTATGATGGCGATATACAGGACCTTGTTGAAGTTCACTGTGCAGATTATCATGTGGAACAGACTCATGACGGCCAGCTAAAGCAGGATAAGTATGAGAGGTGTGTATTGAAAATGTTTCTGGATTTCGTTCTTGGGGTGGCGATGGAAAGAAGTTTGAGCAACTGGTCTCAGGTCTGCGGACATGCCTAGAATGAGCACTTTTTGTCGAAATACCTGATATCGAAGGTGTTGATAGTCTGTGGGTAAGGTTCTTTCGCAGATTCGGATCGGAATCATGTATGCGATCAGACACAGCTCTAAGACGTCTCGAAGAATTATCAGAGCCGTCTTGTACATCCGTCCCATCTGTGGACCTATCGACACTTCGTACACTACCTAATCTTTCCCTTTGTGGAACTTCTGGACTCAGAGGCGCTTCTAGGGGCATTACACCCGTCAACTGTACTTCTTGCACACACAACTTGTAAAGCTCCTCATTTTTGGATGCTAACATTAACTCCAGTTCTTTTTTTCGAGCCTGTAGTTTTAACAGTTTGTCCTGCTTATCGGAATGTAAATCGCTACCCATTGTGCTCGTACCCATATTCAAAGGATTAAGAACAAAACAGAGAACATAAGTCCGTTAAATTAAGTGATAAATCATTGAAGAAATAGCAAAGAATATAACATAAAGTAAAATAAACAAAGAAAATTATTAAATAGTTCAACACTGACACATTCTCACGCTTAGGCCCGCACCCATGTTTCTAATATAAGATGCGTTCAAAATTTCTAATTCAAATTTCTCAATCTAACATAAGAATATCAATTACTATTTTTAATAATAATAAAATAATATCAATTAATACTTATTCATTAAATTCTATTAAAAAAATGTACTTAAAATGGATCGTAATAATTAATAATTAAAATATGTAATTATGCCGAACAATTCACATAGTGGTTATGTTATATGTACTCTGTGGAATGTATTATCTGAATAATAAACGTCAAAAGTCGTCTTATCATTATCACATTGGGTGTCAACTTTAGCCCAAGGTCTTATCACGGCCGATTCAAGTGGTCATGTTCAGTCAGTCGTTATTATAGAAAATATTTTATATTTTAAAAAATAACTATATAATCGTAAAATGGCAGGCGTATACAGAGCTGTTGTTAAAGTTGCTGATAAATTTGTACCAACCAAATTGCGTCCTCTATGGGAACATGAAGCTGGTAAGTATTTTTAATTATTTAAATTGATTACAGGAACTATTACGCAAGTGACTTTTAAATTAATTTAAATGAGTTATTTCCTTTTAGGTCCAAAAACTATTTTCTTCTGGGCTCCAGCATTTAAATGGGTAAGTATTCGATTTTCAAGGTCAGCCTTTTACCGTGGCCCTATTCCGTTCTATTAAGCTAAATAAATCGAAAACGTAAAAAATGCTTTTATTTTAAAGTATTAATCATCCATTATCCTTCAAATATTTTTAATATTAATATTACAAGCATGAATCAATGATTTTCAAAACAAAGTGAATGAAGAAATACAATGTTAATTAAATTTTAATCAAAAGAATCTGTGATGACGTCATATATCATGTATTTATAATTTTATATATTAAAATGGTTTTGGAAAAGGCTCATTTCATTTTACATGTGAATGTTTCATTATTTATATATAAACTTATGCTCTAATTAAATATTAATCTTCTAAGAGTAATGCTGAAGAATAATCTCTAAACTAAAGTCTGGCATGGCATATGGAATGCCACAAGACCATAGCAGAGAGAGACAGTAATAATTTCTCTAATGTGGGATCTATGACAAAAGTGGATAAAAATTCATATAGACCATTTGAATATTAGTTGACTTAAGAGATTATTCGACATATAATATTTTTAAATGAAAAAAGATTAATTATCCGATGCTGGTTAAACAATAAACTTAATAATAAAAAATATGGAAATTGTATGTAATTCATGTTTCTCATTTCATTTCTGCGATTTGAATGTTACATCATAATATCATTTCAGGGCTTGGTGATGGCTGGGTTGGGTGACTTGAATCGGCCTGTGGAATCTTTGTCATTGCCACAATCTGTGTCACTCGCGGCTACGGGTCTCATCTGGTCTCGTTATTCTCTTGTCATTATACCAAAGAACTACAGTCTTTTTGCTGTTAATGTTTTTGTCGCTATTACGAACTTGTATCAAATAGGCAGAGCTATCAAACATCAACAAAATCTTAAAAAGAAAGAATAGACGGCATAGATTATCAACTATTACTGTAGTACCTCTACAAAAATGACATTGTTAGTTAGAGCAATTAGGAAATTAGAGAAATAATCTCACTGGGTAAATAAGTTATTTATTTTTATAATTTATACAAAGGGTTTATATGTAAAACTTGACGCTGAGTATCGTAATTTCTTTCTGTATTATTATGTAAGTATGACGATTAGTATTGGCATTGTAAAGAATGTAATTTTTTTTTTCTAAAGTATATTGAAATCCTGCCTTTTTAGCTGGGTTAAACTTAATAATTGATCTTGTAAGTAAATAAATAAAATATATGCGTATTCAACTGTGATAAATAAAAATACGTGTAATATATTTCAAGGAGCCATATGGCGGTGAGAACAAACTTAAAAAGTACCTTAAATTAGATTGTAATGAATATAAAGTTTCCCTTTTATTTAAACTGTCTATGACGTCACAGAAGACCTGCGACAGTCCGTTCTTTAAAATGTCAAAAAATAACTACTTTAACGTAAGTAGTTATTTTTTATGCAATTTAATAGAGAATAATACTATTGCATGTAAAATAAAGTTATATTAGCATACAACTATAACTAGTGACGTCCAAAAGCCGGTGAATATTTATAAGAAAAATATCGGATCAAATTTTTAAAGCTATAACATGATTACAGCTTTAAAAATTGGATATATTTGTGACGATAAAATTACGAGTTCGTAATTGAATTGGAAACTTTCTACTTAATACAAATCAATTACAAAAATATAATAGACAGTTTCTTTTGAATCTTTGCCCGTATATATATCTATTATAAAATTAGGTTTTACCTGATATTCTTAACGATTTAATCGTTTGAAAATGGCTTCCGGATACAGTTTTGTTATGAAAAAAATGTTATATTAAATTATCGTTTTTGAAAATTATATCGACTATTTTTGTAATGGCCTTTTATCTATTAGATAAATATATTTTTACATTTCATGCATTTCTTTTCTTTACATTTTTCCATTCTTCAATTTTACTTCAATAATTATGAATTTGTTTGTATATGAGTAAACGTCAAAAAAAATTGGGACTTGGGATTACATGCAATATTTATTGGGAATTTCTCAAAATATGTGTCTTTGTGTACTGTTTTTATACTTCTTCCAACATATTATTTGATTTTTGGTAATGAAAAATTACATGGTCAAAAAAGTTTTTATTTAGGCATCAAAATTTAATTTTATTGTATTCTTGCAATAAAATTAAATTTTGAACCTTTTTTATTCCCGGGAAAACGCTGTCAGTCATTTTGGTGACGTCACATTTGTATAGTATATAGTATCTATGACTGGCACTAATTCAATGTTAACAGCTATAAATATTTGGGTTTTTTGAGAAAATAATAAATTTCTATAGTAATCACTATCGTTGGAGTGTAATGTCCAAATACTAGCATTAAAACTCCAGATAAGTTTTTTATAAAAGAGCCAGACGATATTAAAATGACAGTTTTTCCCTTTTTGAAGGCACACCATGGTGGCTCGTGTCTTAGGTGACGTGATATACAGATTAAAAATTACGATTTTTAATTTCAATATAATTAATGAATAATGCGCTTTTATGACTCAAAATCAAAATATTTAAGTATAGTTACATATATTTTAATTTTTATCAAATCTCATAAGTTATTTTTCACTACCGAAAATACCCTATTGTCGACGAGCAATAAACGAGGTAAGATTCAACGCCATTTTGCAAAGCCTATGCAAGTATCGGACATCGGTGGAAATAACAGGTAAACTATTTATCGAAGAATTTCGTTTGTGCGTAATCTTAATGCTTTCACGAGAAAATCTAATTTTCGGACCAAATTAATATGTATACGTACCCGTAGTAGAGCAATGTACTTGGTTAAACTCTTAACAGAAGAGGAAGCTGTACCCCAGTCGTAGGATAAAATACTTTATAGAGCTAAATATTTTGTTGGCTTATACGTACTAATCTCAGAATCTAATATTATTTAAAAACATATTTTTGCGATTTATAGCCCGTTTATTAAGGACAAACTCCTCTAAATATGGAATCTGGCTTACTAAACTTAAGTAATTAGCCAACTATATAAAACATCCAACCTTAGCGCGTTCATAGTCGCGGGGTATTTAGTTTTTGGCACTGATTTAAAAAGGCAGTTGTAAATAACGGTTTTAGTAAGTTAAAAACTATAAATGGCACGTTTAATAACTAGTTCAGCAGTTAAAACTAATCAGTAAACAAAAATAAGTAATAAAAAATAATGAAATGGATCAGTGAATACATAATTAAGCAGGAAAATAATTATGTGGGCGGTAAAAATTATTGAACGAGCGGTTACGTGCAGGCAGTAATAAATCAGAACTTGTCGGTAAGAAATCTCATTCTAAGCAATTCTATAAACAATGAGGTGGTAAAGTAGTTTTCGAGATATAGCGGTGTGACAGACGGACGGACAGACGGGCGAAGTCGCACCATAAGGGTTCCTTTTTACCTTTTTGTTACGGAACCTTAAAAACAGTACTTAAATAGTAATGAAAAATAAAATTAGTTTTGATTGAAGGCATTAAAAACAAATTGTATAATAATAATAATAGGTACTTTTATTTGTAATTCGAAACATACTTAAGTAATTAAAATGACATAGACTTTGCATAGTAGCAGCTAAAATAAACTTATTGTCTAATAAGAGCAAGTTTGGCTTTCGACGGTCTGCTTCTCTCCTTTTTTCGTCCGAGTGGAATGTTTTTGCTTCAATGATCTGCCGAACTATTCCATAATTTTTTACCGCTCATTCAGTTACTGGACTGCTCTAGTATTTTTAGAATTGACATTGTACGATAAAATAACCGACTAATTGATTTTTTATTACTGTCCATGATTTACTGTCGCAATAATTAATCAACCGCCATTAAATTAAATAACTGCTCAATATGTTTTTCAACTGATCATAATAACATCTCGAATATTTATATAACAGCTCAAAAAATTGGTTCCCACACATGTAAAACTCCACAACTCCTGACAAAAAAGGCCAAGACAAGACAGATGATATTTTGAATAACATCTAGACATTGACACTGAAGTTTCACTGGTCGAGCTCTTGACATTGAGTGTGCGCTGCCAACTGTGGACCTAAGACCTTTTCAGCCTATAAATACGCTCACTAATCTCTAAAGTAACAGAGTTTTAACGTATAGACTAGCCAGTAGGGAATTGATTCTGCAATTTTTATATTCATATCTAGCACTACACGTTGAGAATAATTATGTAAAAGTTTTGTAAATATTTAATTAAGAAAAAACTCGAGTTTTTACAATGTTTGTTACATGTAAGAGTTTCTACCTCGCCTGGACTAGGTGAGGGGGGGGGACTATTTAAGGACAGGGAAATCAGAGCAATTAGTATTACCTACTTTAAGCTTAATAAAATCTGCAATATTTTGTTTGGGGAACATTCTATTGCCCTCGATATGGATAAAGCGTCAGAAATTTAAAGATGGCTGATAGCAGTATTTTTGTTGAAAGCGATGATACATTTTTATAATGTAGGATATAAGTAAAGTAGGATTACTAATACAGCTAACACACGTTACGCTGTAAGAGATAGTTATAAATATTTTATTTATTTATTTAATAAACATTTAAAATTAATCTATGTTTATCGGATAATATTATTCACACAAAGGCGCAAAAATAAATATTATATCTTGGAACAATGATTACAGGCTCTAGTTATGGCGTCAATTGATGAATTTAGGCGTCCTCTTGAGAAAGTGTCGCCGACCCAATCTGCTACGCTGGCTGCCACTGGATTAATCTGGACCCGTTACTGCCTTGTCATTCGTCCGATAAATTACTCTTTATCGCTATGTAATTTCGCCCTTGGCTTGGCGAACGGTGTGCAAGTCTTCAGGGCCTATAACTTTCAGCGTCGCGTAAAATCCACTTAAATTTAATACATATTTCAAACACGACGCTGGCTAAAATTATAGTTATTCCGTACCCACATAAATCCATAACTTTAAACAAATAATCAAATATACTCTTACATGTTAAGTTTACACATTATTATTCGCACTAACTACATAAAATGCTCAGTATAAAGTATTCATGGTAATTGTATTAGAATATTCGTAGTAATCTTTCTACGTAAGAAATAAATTCAATGCAATACTGAAACGCATCACATATAAAATACATAGTATTAAGCATCTGTATTTCAATATCCAGTATATTTTTTTGTAAGTATTAAAATACTAAAACTAAAACAACATATGAAAATAAATAAATAAATAAAATATCAATCTATTATATTAAGATCGGTAATTACAATAACTATAGTACAAATATTAAATATACTAGCCTAAAAGTAAATAAGTACACACCTTATATAATACTAAAAACTAACACGCTTGCCATTTAAAGTCATAATTGTGCCAAATATTTACGTTAAATTGTTGTTAATAATTCTTATCTAAATTGTTTTTTTTTACGAATAATATTATAATAATTAATAAGGATTAATCCCAAAAAGTCTCCAGTGTTGATTCGATATTGTTATATTTTGAATAGATACTCATATATATTGTTTATTTCGTATTTCTAATTTTGTGTAATTTGGATCTAGTAACACTATTTTACTTTCTCGAATATTTTAATTCCACTATTTCGAAAAACTGAATCGAATAATTAATTATTAAAGTATATTAAAAAAAAAAATATCGAATATATCTTTATGTGTTTAAATTGTTTGTTTGTAGTAAAAATTGTATATTTAATTAGATTTCAAATTGAACTAAACTTAAACAACATTTTTACGTTACATTTCAAAACTTAACTATTACGTTATTGCATTTATATAAAAGTTATTATTTTGTGGTTATCTTTACATATAAATAAATCCATGCTCAAATTAAATTTACCTACTTATTGTAATTATAATAGACTCTCCCGAAATAGTATTTTTGTGGTATGGGTTAAAAACGTGATTAAATCTGGAAGAAACGAAAATAAAATACACTTTACAAAAATAGGAAATTACAGAACTTTAAATCTTATAGACATTTATTAATTGCTTCACGATAAACCCATAGATAATATCATGCATTTTTATTAATATAAACTATATTTAGAAACAGATGAGGTTTTTATAGTTATTTTTAAATATAATTTGCAGTTATCTGTTACTCATGAAGATTATAATATAATATTATACGATGTAACCCTTTTAATAAAATGTTAACTTTTTAATAAAAATATTGTTTCATTTGTTTGCCTGCGCCTAGCTTACCTACCATTTACAATTAAATATATTTACAATATTCGAGGAGGTATTTTCGAATGATACCAAAAGCATCATAATAAAAATTCGAAAAGTGCATCTTGTAATCTATACAAATAGATACTTTTCTTATACTTCAAGAAAAGAAAAGTTTCTCCTTTTAGAAATGACCGTATATATAAATACTACTATAATACTTTATAGTTCTAGACTAGACAACTAGACTAAAACATTTAAACTTTTTTTTATAATATATAGTGATGATTAGGTGTACCAGTAGAATCTATGCCGGATTCCCATTGAGTAATAAATACATACGTATATTGAGTATTTATAGATAGACAACACTAGATATAGTACAATAATACAATATACCATTTAAACAAATAATAACCACATTCAAAATAAAATTTTATACGTATTACCGATAACACTGTTTTTTCATTATAACATGATTTCATTATAACATTATATGATACTATAAAGTTTTATATGAGTAAAGTACATAAATGCTAATAAGTTGACACAGATCGTTATCTATACCTAACTCTCGTAAATTGTGATTTACTCGTCTAGACCAGTTATCTCTGGATAATTCTCGATATTTCTGAGATAAACGTTAAATAATAATATCTAGACTACTATCTTATAATCGACGTAAAACCCAAATAAAAGTTATGTAGACTTGAATCAGTTAAGATAAGTGGGTCGCCCGCGAAAACTTCGCATTTATTAAAAATATTTTTTAGGAATTTCGAAACCTATGACTGGTTTTATTTTGATTTAATTTCATTGTACACTGCAAGTCACTTGTCTACATTTGGCGCCAAAATGATGAAACTTTTTTAAATGAAAATTTTAAGGGCAAATAGTATAGATTAGTTAAGTTAGTATGTCGATCGCAATTTACTTTAATTTTGTTTATGTTTCTGATTTTTTTTTCTTATTCTCTAGCCAGCCAGTAACTTATTTCCGCTCTCTAAAATTAATTCTTTTTTAAATTGTAATCAAGAATCCTCTTTATTTTACTGCACATCTACAGCTGGAGCTCTTCAAAATGAGACCATAACCGATTTTTTATTTGCTGCTATCGTCGCATAATCACTGGGACAAAAATCGGCTTACGCTATTCAAAATCAAAATATACTTTATTCAAGTAGGCTTTAACAAGCACTTTTAACAAACTACATTAAGTGAAGCTACCACCGGTTCGGAATGTAGATTCTACCGAGAAGAACCGGCAAGAAACCCAGTATTTACTCTTTTTCAACATTTAAAAATACAGTCACGTTAATTAAATACAATGATATATGTATGCAATATATCTTGCCTGAAAGTCAACTAGTATTAACTCCACTCTTTTTTATTATCTGTATAATCTTGTATTGAATAATATGCTTTCCTATCAATGTATTTTTTTTACAAATGATTTGAATTTATGAAACGGCAAAGTTAAAATTAATATATAAGATAGTCTATTCAAATCGAAAAACGAATAAAGATTCACAAACCGTAGATTTAAGTGTGCCACGTGATTGGCTTATATCTATATTGTGCGCTAGTACCAATGACAACGCGTCAATTCAATGTCAAATGTTGTTTATTTAACTTTTGACCTCTTTGGGGTAGGAATATACAATATTATAGATTATAGAGTATTCCTCTGTATATGAAAACTTCTGAACACATCAGGTAGTAAATAATTATCACTTAACCAATTATGTTCTACATTAATTAACGTTATTCTTTGAACGTAGGATATATTTGCTTGCTTGGATGTCATTCATGCCGGTTACATGGTTAATAAAGTGGCAAGCCTGTTATATTTAAGGTCAATATAACCAGTTGAATGGCTCATTTGTCTGTCCTCCTTCCTATGCAATTAAAAAAGATATAGTAATGTTAAATGAAACAGTTAATTAATGTTTTAATAATTTACTCAATTCACTCCTCCACTAAACTCAGCAACCTGTCCAGACCTATAGGGGCGAACGTCCTGCCCCCATCATTGGAATACATTATCACGTTGCGTATAACATAACAGTGTAACTCCCCGATCTTGTACAGGGGCCTTCCCTCCCTTAGTTTTCCTGCGATGGGGACGAATGTTATCCCCTTTTCAATACATCTAGATTCTAGAAGCTCGGAGAAGCTCTTCTGCTGAGCCACTGATGCCAGTATGTCAATTTTGGAGGTGTCCTTAGAGTCAGAGGGGGTGAAGCGAGGTGGAGGGGGAGGCTCAATGGAATCGATATCAGTGCTTCGGTTCATCATATCCAGGGCTTTCCTGAACGCGTCACGTACCACGGGCTCTTTGAGAACTTCTTCTGGGAACATTTTCTGTAATTATATGTTAAATTAATACCAGCATGCCCATTATATTCATAATTATATTACTAGCTGTCCTCCCTGATTTCAGATAAAATTCGTACAACTACCCCTCCCATTTCCTCACTTGAAGTAGAAATTTCCAAAAATAATTACTTAGTGAGCGTCTGTGTCAGTAAAGGAGTGACCAAGTTAAATTTAAAGTCAACTTCATCGACCTCCAGCTTCGGTGATCTCATGATGGGTCAGTGGTATTTCGCTTATATTCATACAGATATGTCGTATGATAATTGGATCTATGAAAGGTTCCTAACAATCGTCGGAGTTATTTTTAGGTTCATTGTAAAAATCTATACTAATATTATAAATGCTAAAGTAAGTCTGTCCGTCAGTTGTTTTCTCTCGCTCAGACCACTGAATCGCTATCTTTTATCTTTTGTACGTCTAACACTTGACGAGGAACTCCCTAAAACGCAAGCGAAGCGAATGAGTAATACTTCATGAGCGTCTATTGGCTGACGTATAAAGTAGACGGGACACGAAACGAAAGAACCGAAGCTGATGAATGACATCAGCAGCTACTTCTAACTCTGAACACCGAGAGTCGGACTCACGCGGAAGGCGGAGTAGGAGGCGAGCACGGTGGCGTGCGGCGGCGCCGAGTTGAGCCACGCCGCCAGCGCGCCCAGCCAGCGCGGCAGCAGCGCCCGCGCCGCCAGCGCGCCCAGCGTGGGCGCGCCCAGCAGCTCCAGCCACTGCACGCACCACAGCCACGCCGCTGCGAGGAGTTCGTTCGTATTGTTTAGCACTCACATTACCCGAAAGTGTCCTCACCGTTACCGTCTCATGTTTGTGTCTGCGATCGAGATCGGCGATGCACACGAGATAGAAAAAAGGTCCAGGGATCGACCCCTGCGAGACAACTATATTGGGGTAGTCCGAGTACCGTTCTCGCGGCCGACGAGCTCGACGGGCGCGGCGCGCAGGCAATGCTCCAGCTTGGGCAGCACGTGGTGGTGCAGCAGCGGCACCAGCGCCGGCCCCCACGCGTCGCGCCACGCCGCCAGCAGCGGCCGCGCCGACGCGTCGGCCGGGTGCCACGCCGCCAGCGCCGCCGCCAGCCGCGAGCGGATGAGCGGGTACACCGCCGCCGCCAGCGCCTCGCCCGCCAGCGCGTGCCACGGCAGCACCCAGCGGTGCACGGGCAGCGTGTCGCGCGTGGGGTCCCAGGCGCGCACGGCGCCCAGCAGGCGCGGCGCCACGTGGCGCGCCGCCACCGCGCGCGGCAGCCAGGCCGGGCCCGCGCCGCGCCAGGCCTCCAGCGCCGCCACCATGCGCGCCGGCTCGCGCGGCTCCCACGCCTCGGCCGCGCGCGCCAGCGGCGGCAGCAGCAGCTGCCCCAGCAGCGCATCGTACGCCTCGCCCGTGAGCAGCGGCCGCCAGCGGGCGAAGGCGGGCACGGGCCCGTCGGGGCTCTCGAGCGGGTCCCACTTGGTCAGCAGCGCGCTGAGCAGCGGGCCGACGATGTTGCCGGCGATGGTCCCGAGCCCGAACGTTTCGTACTCGAGCGGGAACGACTCCTGTCGGAAGATGGGGGATGAGATTCAGACGACCGGTCGGCCGAGTGGCCGGATCTCGTCGACGGACCGTACCTTCAAATCCGAGAGCACGTCGTGGGCGGTGTCCAGCGAGGCGTCGGCCCGGTCGAGCCTCTCGACGCGCGAGAGGATGGCCTGCACGCGGTCGATGACGTCGTCCTCGTCGCGCAGCTTGGCGTCGTAGTCCTCGAGGTCGCGGCCCAGCACCACGATCTCGTCCTCGGCCTGGCGCAGCTCGCGCGCGTTGCGGATGATGTCCTGCTCGCAGCAGTCCACCATGAGCTGCAGGTTGTGCGCCAGCTCGGGTGCCTGGAAGCGCGTGCAGGCGCGGCGCGGCTCGTGCTCGTAGCGCGGCGCGGCGGCCCGCAGCGCGTGGTAGCCGCTCAGCACCTTCTTCTCGCGCCCCGTCAGGTCGATGACCGGCACGCGCGACAGCTCGTCGCTGCGACACAAACGGAAGACTCAGTATTTTAACCCACGATTTCAGTGAGATCCCCGTGTTTTATTTACATCTCGACTCCTATGTCGTGAGTAAATGTAATTTATATTTTTTTTATTATTTAGAATATTGTGAATACCTGCTAATAGTATGCATGGTGGGTTTACCCTCTTGTATCACATCTGCTGCATCCCTGTAGAAGTAGCGACCCTTGTGAGACTTTTTCCAGTTGCAAGTCTTCTCCTTGCTGCCTTCTTCCTCTTTTTCTTTCTCTTTCTGACGGCGTTCCTCATCTTTTTTCGCTTTTTGCTGAAAGCAATATAAAATTTATCTCCATGATTAAAGTTACCCAAACTAGTAAAAACAGCTCCTCGGTTATAATGTTTTAAAATAAATGAATGAAATGAATAAGTTCTCTTACAGCTGCTTTTTCAGGTCCGTAAGCTCCGATAGCACCTCTTCCTTTTCTCACAGTAGCTTCTACAGGCGCTGATATACCCTGTAGATCTTTACCCAGACCTCTTCCGGGTTGGTAACCCATCTGCAAATAAACAACCATTAATAGTTATAAATAAGACTACCCCAACTTAGGAAGAAAACTTATATCAGGAATCAGTTTCATTGGGTCATGAGAATAATTTCACTACCAATAATTTTTTACAGTAATTCAATATTCAAAATATGGTCCTCTGAGTCGGATGTGAACAGATTGCCAGGTAACACTGAATTCAGTGAAGTTTAGTGATAAATATTTTTCTTATTTCTATTGAATTCAGAATGAAATTATTTTATAAAAATGTAAAGTTTAATTAAATGTAAGTAAGACTTGAGTTATACACTACAAAAGTAAACAGTTAACCATTCCTGTGATGTAAGGAATGTTTAACTGTATATTATAAGGCACCACTAAGATTAGGAACTAAGATATTATCTCCCTTGTGCCTTGTGCAACACTAGCTCACTTACCCTTCAAAATGATAATGTCATGAAGTAGATGGCACATACTTTATTAATTTATGCACAGGTCCATGATAGATTGACCACCTGTGCATAATTTATTCTCAGCAGTTTGACAGTCCCCAAATAGTTCATAATAAAAACTTCTGAACTACATCAACCTAATTGCATACACATTTAAATATTAAACATTACCTGTAACAAAAGCTTAGCACCAATTCCTTTGGTATGCTTTTCCCAAGCTCCAACACTTCCTCCAAGGTTGACACCTCTTAAACCTTGCCCTGTGCGACGAATTCCTGCAGTTTCTCTTTCGTCTGGATTTGCTGGTTCATCCTCATCTGAGCTGTCTGCAAATTTGGGTCGAGATGTGGATGCTTCTGACTTCTCTAATACTTCTGTGAGCAAATAAAAAAAATATTATATACCAGCTGAACATGTGGCTTTATGTGTGCAAAATTGGTCATTTAAATTGGTTCAGTGCAAACAGATAGTTTCTTTCGTATTAATTATATTAGTACAGATTTGATGTTTCGTAAACATTAATTACACATTACAGATACCTTTCTTTTTCTCTTCTTTTTTCTTGCCAGCCTGATGAACACCTCCTGCCACAAAGCCAATAGGAGCCGAGAAGTCTTTTGGCTTGCGACTCCTTTGTCTGATGTTATCTTCATTATCTTCTTCATCACTGTCTTTTGCCCATATACCTACCAGCAAAGATATATTAATTACACAATATTTTCTTTTTATCAGAACTGTTATGAAATACATATAGTATATACATAGTAATTTTACTAACTAAACTATCATAACAACTAAAGGACGAACTGTAAAGTTTTGAGCGTGAAATAACATTTATGTACAGTACTTGCTGTTCCTGTGTCAGACTTATTGAGATACATGTCTACGATATGGTTGATTAAATAAAGCCATATAAAATATATACCCTATATGTTTCATAATTAAACAATTAATTGATTAACTAGTTACGAACCATATATCTGGTGTTCTTTCTTAGCTCTTCGATTTCTGTTAGGATTGAATTCGTTATCCAAATCATAGTCAGTAATTTCAAAGCGTATAACTTCGTCGTCAGACATTTTTAACGTTTATGTATAAGAATATTGCCTAAATAAAAGTATTTTATGTACCTACAAATAAAAAAGCCGTATCATTTATAATATTAAAATACACAACAGCTTCAAATAACAATAAACCTCATTTTTTGTTATGAAAATCAATCTGTCAAGTTGTCAAATAACAAATGTCAAGATAAGGGCTGCACCGAGTTTCGGGTTTAAAGAAAGGATCGACAAAGCATGATTCCAGAATTACAAAAATATAGATATGTCAAAAATTTTAAATTTTTCTTTTAAGTTAAGATTCGATAAAACTAACCTAACCCAACCAAAATTCAAATGTTAAGTTTTAAAAGATTTATTTTTGAAATAAAAGCAGTTCCATGGATGTTATTTTGGACAAAGAAACGAATACTGATGGATAGAGATTAAAATAACCTTTCATTTCTTACAAAAGTAGAAAGGAAACAATTGAATAACAGACTATGGTTAATTATTAACATCCGTGGATCTGATTGTGCTTGGGAACGTAACATTGTACAATGTTACAATTACGTTGTGTTAAAGATAATTAATGTAATTCTGCGTTATATATATCCACCAATTCATAGTCGAGCAACATAGTCTATAGCTATAAGTATTATTCTTCTTTACAAAAGAGAGCAGTCCGGTTTATTAATAATCTAGGAGCTAAAGATTTCGGGATGTTTTTAACAAAGTAGGAATACTCATTGTTGCGTCACAATATATTTACATAATATGTATATTCACAGTAAAATTGATCACTTTGATAGAATCAGTGATAATCATTGTATGTACACGAGACGCAAGGATAAGCTTATAACGTCAAGTTTCCGACTCCGCAAAGTCAATAATTCCTTCTTTAGGCAAGGTATCTGTTTTTTATAATAAAATTCCGCAGATATTTTAAACTTTGCCGATTCATAAATCAAATCATTTGTAAAAAATACAGTAATTAAAAAGCATATTATTCAATACAAGATTATATAGGTGATAAAAAATCGCGGAATTAATACTTGTTGACTTTCAGGTAGGATATGTTATATACATATTTAACTAACATAACTTTGTATTTTAAATATTGAAAATTTGTAACTACATCTACATTCCCAACCGGTGGTAGCTTCACTTAATATAGTGTGTTAAATGACGATTCAAAAGTGTTTGTAAAAGCCTACTTGAATAAAGAATATTTTGATTTTGACCTCTCCCTCCCTCATTTCTTGGGAGAGATTCTCTTACTTTAATAGGTATTGCACTTTTTATATTGCTCAATTCATAAGAAAATAAATTAATATGATATGATATATTAGTAATCTGTAAAATTCTGCATTTGACATGTATCACAAGAAAATGGAAAATTGACAATTCGATATGCAATGACATTATCAAAGTAAATACTTCGGTGTTTAGTATTTTCTAAGCCATATGATGGGTGCATTTAAAAGTCCCTAACAAATAATTATCAGCTATTTCTAACGTTAAAAATCAATTTCTACAGCAGCAGGTGTCATGACACAGATTTAACTATCAACTAATATGCTAAGCAGATTTTCAGATGTTTTACAAACCGCTGCGGACGTAGTAAGTTTTATTTCATTTATATATGTTGTTTAGATTAGTTTCAACTAATTAAAACCTTAAATAGTTATGTTTTGTCAGAGTGTTGTATAATTATACTAAGAGATATAACAAAAGAAACAGAGTTTTAACTTTAATTTAACTTTATTTTTTGTCATATCAGTTAGCTCCGCCAGCTACAAGGCTAGAGGATTTTGAATATCACTGGAAAATGGTAGTGAACTTCTATCAGAACTATGAAGAAAGTTCCAAAGTACATTTTGAAGACACGAGGGTACCACATCACTTACACCAGATGCTCCAGGTTAGAATAAATACTAAGTAGAAATGCTATTTTTGAGTTAAAAACTCCTAACTAACTCTCTTCTTAAAATTTGCTATGGTGTTATCATAGTTGTATAATTAAGTGAAGTTTAAATATATGCTGAGTGCATTTTATTTATGTTTTATGTGTATAATATTGTATGTGTTGTGTGTATAATATATTTAATGTCCTAGGGATATTAAAACTAACAGTACAGCAGTCTCTAGAAATTACTTTTATTCAGATTATTATATAGCATTGTAAATTATATTTATTATTTAGCATTTAAGTGACTCATCAAGTTTTTCTTTATCTTGTAAGATAGTGTAGGTGCATATAATGTATACGGGTAAAACATAAACCTACATTTGTGAAAAAAAAGGCTTTAAAATATTATTATTACATTCGGGCAGTAGGGCTTTGTGACAGCCTGCCTGTGTAGGTACCAGCTACTCTTCGTATATTCTAATGCAAAATAGTAATATGTAGAAATGGTAGATGTATCATCTTTGTTCCCAAGATTGGCAGCACATTAGTGATGTAAGGATAGGTTAATATTTATTCTATGCCAATGTCTATGGGTGTTGGTGAACATTTACCATAGGTGGACCATGGCCAGACAGAATACCTACTTTCTAAAAAATTAAAATATATGGTTGGTATGTTGGAAATTTTATACTGGATCAAAATATTCACCATAGCACTAAATTATATTGAAATTCCATTCAGTTAATAGTAGATGAGGAGAAAGAGCAACAAGGTGGCACTGTGGGCCCATGCCTGGAGGCAGTGATCCAGCGCTCCGTAGGCGTGCTGGATGCGTTGTCGCTTCTGGTGTCTGTGGACCGCCCACCCGGTGCGCGCTACTCCGCGCTCACTCTCGCCACCTCCCTGCTGCGGCGCACCAGGAGCCCCTGTCTCAACAGCCCCCACGTGTACAGACCTCTGCAGGTACGCCTCACACTCCCCACTTCCCATTAGTGACGCACCATGAGCTCTTGTCATAGTGAAACAGAAACAAGTTTTCTTTCATGTGCCTATTGTGCACTGTTAAATATGCTGACCCATTAAATAAATTGATACCTGTCAAAATTTCATTTGAACAAAATTCTTATAGAGAATGCTCCTAATCTGCAACGAAAGTCCTGCATCCCCGACGGAGAAGGAGGAAGTGGAACTTCTCCTCACCCTGTGCGGTCTCGTGAGAAAGGAGCCAGGCTTAGCTAACATTTTCACCACGCCATTCGTGGAGGACACCGCGAGTCTGATGATGATCCCGGAAGACATCAAAACACTGATACCCATCAAAAGCAAAGCGCAGACTCCCAAGAAGAATCCTCTATTCGAGGTGGACATGGCGCCCAATCCGTTGAAAACGGTGTCCATCGTGAGAGTGAATAAGGACGATAATTACGTGCAGTCGAGCAGCTCCGCGGGGGACGACAATGTTTCCTCGAAGAGTCACAAAACCGTGTACGACGACAACGACAAGTTTCTGCTGATCGACCTGCTGCTGTCCTACCTGGACAGCGCCGTGAGTACTGACACAAATGACTCTTTGGTTTCGATCGCAAGCTCCGAAGGGACTCCAACCTCTCGCGTGCGCAGGACAACCAGGTGGTGCTGCGCGCGTGCGAGGGCGTGCTGATCGTGTCGTCGCTGGCGGAGGACGACATCGCGGCGCTGGTGACGGGCTGCAGCCCCGCCTGCGAGCGGCTGGCGGCGCGCCTGCAGCGCCGCTACCGCGCGCTGCCCCCCGACCTCGACCCCGCCGCCGTGGACCAGCTCAGCATCACGTGGGCGTGAGTGTCGCTCCGTGTCACCCCCCCCCCCTTCCCCTACTCCGGGCGCTGCGGGCTCGCCCCCGCTCTATAGCGGCGTTGCGTTGCAGGTACGTGGCGCAGGACTTCGGCGATAAGAACTACAACAACTTCTACGGCTACCGGGAGCTGACCGCCTTCTTCTCGTGGCTCGACTACATCGATACGTTGATGAAGGTCAGTGAAGGGAGGGTTGAGTACCAGTACTAAAAAGTTGGTCATTTATTTACTGTTTATATTTATTTTTTGCTATGAATAAATATAACAAAAAAATTAATTCTATGTAACGAATATTGCAAGCTATACATTTATAATCGAGCCACAATGTGTTTTTATGGTATTTTTTTATCTTAAACCGATAAGCTGAAAACAGACGTCGAATACATTTCAGTACCTAATTTAATTACTCATTAGATGAAATAATGTATGTATTCTTTTGTATTCTATGTTATTTATTAAGTGTGGTGTCCCCCCTCCCCCGCAGGAGTGTCACCCCATCATAGCGTGTCACCTGTCCCGTGCCTTTCGCACGCAGTTCCTGGAGCCGGCGGCGGAGGAGCTGGCCGAGCCGCGGAGCGCCATCCTCGCCACCGCCGTGCTCGCCAAGTGTCTGCGCGTGCTCGACTCGCAGGACCTCGTCAACGGTGAGCCTACCACTCACGACGACTACTGACGAGAACGGCCCCAGGGTAGAGCCCCGAGGGACACCCGACGAAAACTAATTTTCCGAGATAATTATATAAAAAGTATTGTTACTAATTTGAGGGTTTTAAGTAATTTATAAATCATTCAGTGAATCAAAAAACCTGAAACGGTAAGTCCTCCTATACTGCAGTATTCACACCGATGCGACAATGAATGCGTATGTAATCAAAATTTACATTTTGTACCGTGTCCTGTCAGAGTTCTCGAGCTGGCTGGCGGGCGAGGGGGAGGGGGGCGCGGGCGAGTGGGGGCCGCTGCGCGCGCTGGCGCTGCGCTGTCTGCGCGGCGACCACGACCTCACGCTCGAGACGCTGCGCTTCTTCGAGGTACCGCCGCCGCCCCGGACGCCCGGGCGCCCGTGCGCTCGTCCAGGCCGATCCCCCGCCGCCTAACGGAGGCGTCTGACCCGCAGGCCGTGATCGAGAAGGGCACGGAGCACAGCATCGACCGGCTGGTGCTGTCGCGCGTGTGCGCGCGCGCCTACCGCGCCGCCGGGCCGGCGCTGCAGGACGAGCGGGAGCGCCTCAACGACCTCAGCCTCGCGCGCGAGCGGGAGCGCGCCCGGTGAGCCCCGCGGGTGCCGACGGCCCGAGTGGGTAACGGGGCACGAAATAATGGCCGAGTGGGGAACGGGGCACGATATGATCAGGGAGGGGGTGGGTTGGTGGTTGGTTGATGGTATTATATACTGGCCACGTAGGTGATGGGGCATGATGTGATCGTCGAGTTCGTGTCACTTTATAGAGTGATGAAGTATAAACGAACTATTAATTGGTTAGAAACCTAAAATAACTTAGTAGCACTCCAAGTGGAAATAATCTTTGTTTATTCATATTACTGTCATAACGTAACTTCTACGGGTCTGGCGGTCAATATAGGAAGTGTGTGTCGCAGGGAGTCGCTGGCCACGGACGAGCGCGCGGGCGGGCTGCTGGCGCACGCCGACGACAACATACATCGCGTCGTCAACAGGTAGCGTAGCCCCCCCACGCCGCCCCCTACACTCCCTCTAAACGCACGACTTAATCTCCAGCCTCGACTAAAAACATTTTAAAATGTAACATAAAACACATCTCACTAAATATTTCATTTTGCACTTTGCACTCACCTGTAAATACTTAACACTCTCTTACAACACTTTATATTTACTTAAATTTAAATCATTCAAAAAACCATATGGCAAGTCAAATTCGTTAAATTATTTAAAAAGGCTGCTTAAATCTGACTCTTACAATATGTATTTTAAACAGACGCAGACAGATTGTATATATTCATCCTAGCCATATTTATTTGTTTTAATATTCAAATGAAGACTAAAAATGTCATTTTATCTCTAAACAATATATATTATACTTTAGGTTAAATATATGCACAAATTCTCATCATTTATACGTATAAAATCTATGGAAATTTATATAAAAACCGACTTCAAAAATGTGTCTACATCTATTCTAAAAACCTGAAAGTCACGGTTGTATTGAAATCCATATTTGAAGTCCATATTTAAAAAATGTGGAATTACAAAGCGAAACGATTTGTATAATAATATAATTAACTAAAAGCTTCTTCGATAGGCGCTGTATCTTCTGGTAAAACATTTATGCCAATTTATTTAATAGTTTCAGTTAGGTTTTACAAATAGTTGGGTTTTATAAAGCTTCACTTAATATGGTTTGTTAAATGACGATTCAAAAGTGCTTGTAAAAGCCTACTTAAACAAAGTACATTTTGATTTTGAAAAGAAGGTAATCAAAAATTAAATCATTAGTATCTTATCTTAAAAAGAATTAGATAATAGGAAAAAAGTAAGAATTAATAAAGGAGAACTCCTTTATTAGAATAGATAGATATAGATACAAAATTGAGGGCCACCTCGTTTTTGAAGTCGGTTGAAAACAGCTCTTTTTTATTTCGGAATGTTAAATAAATGTTCACAAATAAACCTAGAGATAAAACGTCAAAAAAGTTATATTCAATAATAATGTTATTTATTCGTGAGATAATATTTTAACCTATATAGAATTCATGCTTGTTAAGCTTATCTAAACTTCTAGGCGTTTAGAACAACTCAAAGAACGAATCGAAGAAATAATGGCAACAGAAAACTCATAACCGAGATTGTAACATCGTTGCAATAACTAGAATAAGTTTCATTAACATAATTTTATTTGATTAATTTTATTTTACATATCATTACGATTTACTATAATACTAAAATGTTTTAAAACAATTGTTCCTATCGGTACAACAATGCCATAATTAAAATATGAATTTATGAATCACCAATATACATTATTTTTTATATTTTATTTAAATATATTTGTTAACATAGTACAATTAATGTGGTATATTTTAAGAACTCACGCTTTGAACTAATTTTTATAATACTAATAATATCTATAATATAATAAGTATTTATATGTAAAAAAATCGAGATTTGTTAACAGTATTAAGGTACTATGTATTAACAAATTAAAAAGTTCTAAAACCATATAAACAATTTATATGATTTTACTTAATGCTTTTCAATTATATTTTTCGTTATATCATGCCTCATTAAACGATTACGAGGCACATAAAGCCCCAAACATATAAGAATTGAAATTAAATATCTTATTATACATATCTATTTTCTGAAAAACTTTTAAGCTGATAATGCTTAAGTGCCCCAAAGTGATTAATTCGTTACAAAATGCCCCATGTCAAAATGGAGTCAAGCATTAGTTGTTTTAATCGACATCTCGTGTAAGCATTTAAGAAACATTTATAATTTAGTTTTTTTTTCTATTTATTTAACTTGCAGCATTTAGAATTATTGTTTATGAAAAAGGTTGCTCAGGCAAGTGTTATGTACAAAAAAATATGATAATTAGTTATTAAAATATTATATAATCTTATGTAAATAAAATTATGTGTACAGAGTAATATTTTTTTGTATTTATAAAATAAATATTTACAAAGCCAGTTGTTACAAACACAATTGTTTTGCGAAGTTATTGATATTTTTTTTTTGTAAATATTTAATTTTAGCATTTATTTTTAATGTGAAAATTTTACAAACGATACTATTAAGTCTTTTGGATTTTTATACAAAACGGATTATGTTAAATAGTTTTAGTAATATATAAAGAATGGAAATTAAAGATTTTAAATCTAAATCACTCGTTTTATTTCGACCGACAGTTTCCTGCTGCTCCTGCCTCGCGGAGTGCAGTCGCAGCCGCTCGCCGACTGCGAGCACTACGTGCACGACGCGCAGCGACACTACCAGGTACTGCACCACACTACCGGGTACTGCGCGACACTACCGGGTACTGCGCGACACTACCAGGTACTGCACGACACTACCGGGTACTGCGCGACACTACCGGGTACTGCGCGACACTACCAGGTACTGCACGACACTACCGGGTACTGCGCGACACTACCAGGTACTGCACCACACTACCGGGTACTGCGCGACACTACCGGGTACTGCGCGACACTACCAGGTACTGCACGACACTACCGGGTACTGCGCGACACTACCAGGTACTGCACCACACTACCGGGTACTGCGCGACACTACCGGGTACTGCGCGACACTACCAGGTACTGCACGACACTACCGGGTACTGCGCGACACTACCAGGTACTGCACCACACTACCGGGTACTGCGCGACACTACCGGGTACTGCGCGACACTACCAGGTACTGCACGACACTACCGGGTACTGCGCGACACTACCAGGTACTGCACGACACTACCGGGTACTGCGCGACACTACCAGGTACTGCACGACACTACCGGGTACTGCGCGACACTACCAGGTACTGCACGACACTACCGGGTACTGCGCGACACTACCAGGTACTGCACGACACTACCGGGTACTGTGCGCGATACGGCGTGCCCGCTGGCAGTGTGCTCTACATTACTGTCACAAAAATAAGAATTCTGCTCATTTAAATTCTATAATATCTGAAGAGTAGTACGGATAAGTATCATTAATTGACTCTATTAAACCCCTGCGCGTATTTCAGCTCTGGCTGGACATAACGTCGACGTACAACTGGCCCACGGAGGTGACCTGCGCCGACACCGCCAGCTCCACGCACAGCTACGACAGCCGGCCCGAGGCCGACCTGCACCTGGACGACGCCTTCGCCCCCGTGCACGCCCACTGCGAGCCGAAACCCTCGCGGGGGGCCTGCGGGGGGGCCGGCGGCTGCGCCTTCACGCAGGCGCTGGTGCTCCGGAGCAGAGACGCGCCGACGACCTCCGAGGAGGAGTTCGACGCGGGACCGTTTCTGAAGATGCTCTTCAAGTTGCTGTCGACGATGCCCGATCAGCCGTACCAGGTGAACCTGCATCTCACGTCCATCATCTCCAAGTTGGCCTTGCTGCCGCACCCGAACCTGCACGAGTACTTGCTGAACCCGGACCTGCCGACGGCCAAGACGACTCCGACCCTGTTCAAGACGCTCCAGGAAGTCGCTCGGAGACTCACGATGGAGGTGCCGAGGATTAAGAACTACAAGAAGGTCATCGAGAATACGCGGCTTCAGTTGATGAGCGAGGACCCCAGCTACGACGAAATGTGAGTATCCTTACGGCGAACTAGAGTGATTACGGCGAGTGGTGACTTCCGACCTAACAATAATAACCCGTACGAATATCGCTCTTTGAGTATTTAATAGTAATTCTGGTCGTTGTGTCGTGCAGCGGCTCTCACAACCAGCTGGTAGAGAGTCTCATCGTACTTGAGGAGTTCTGCAAGGAGCTGGCCGCCATCGCTTTCGTCAAGCATCAGCATCAGCTCCAGCAGCAGCCGCACCAGCACCAGCGGTAGAACGCACCCGGCTCGGTGGCCCCGGAGTCCTGGCCTGGCTCGGTCGACCTTCGGGTCGGTAGTAACGCTATGCGGGTGGAAAATTGTCGCTAATATATTTAAAATTGTTTTCTATCGAGGAAAAGGTACATACTGCCAATTCGATTCCGCGGTCGAGGAATCGTATTCGCTGAATTATAAGTAGCTATTTATTTTATTACTAGAGACGATATTCTAAAAAATGGTGCAGAATTTGACATTTTAATTTTTCATTGTAAATTATTATTTTCAAAAGTATTTTTCATACCGTTGATGTTGAAATCTCGAATAAACTAGTGTCCGACACTCGGAATGTACTGCTTTAATGAGTAATCGTAACGGAGATGTACTTAGATGTTAGAATATTGGCCGAGGTCTCCAGCTTGCTCGCCTTATCGTTAAATGATATAAGATTTTATTATAATAACGCTAGAATTTGGTTCGAATTAAATTTATTCATTTATAAGTAGTTTTTTATTCGAATATCTGGTCATTATTTGTGTGTTTGAGGTATGTTATTACGTTGATGCACGAAAATACTCAAAAGTCCCAAAAACGAAACGAAATCGTTAAACGATCCCAGATAGTGAAGCACTATTACCCTCTTTCGTATGTTATGTGGCAACATTTTAGAAGAACACAAAGGCCCAAGGGTACTGAGAGTAACTGGCAACACCAATTGTTAAATAAATAATTCTTTCGAGTTTAGATATTATAATCACCGTTTGTTTATTGTATTTAGTTATGTATTAACGAACCAGTAGCGATCTAGTCCGAAGAGTATTTGAATACATTCCTGTTTAATATATATCTTGGTGCAATATTATTGTATTCTTTCGCACAATCATGTATCGTACGAGGCATTTGTTGAATAAAATCGTTAATTAAAATTGCAGTTTTATTTCAATATATTCCATGTTAAGTATATTTGGTACTGATATAAATTTTTACTATTGTTAAGTGAAGATTAATTTTATATGAATATATTGGATTAAATAATTTACTTATATAAAAAAAATATTCTTTATTCAAGTAGGCAAAAGCACTTTTGAATTGTCATGCTGCAGTGTTGAATTAAAAATGTAAAGCTGTCACTTTTGCGGAAAGTATTCTACAGAGTATATCAATAAAGTACAAGTCAAATTTTTTTTTGTATTTTCAGTTTGAAATTTTAGACAAGCTTACTTGAGGTTACTTCTTGATCGTAAAATAACGCTCGCTCGTCGGATCAGAATGTTTTTTTTTTAAATGCAATATATATACAAAAACTTAAAAGAGAATTAGCCATAAAAAATAATAACAGTGTATAGTTACAATTTGTTCGTCCAAAGAAAACGCTTACATTTCTACGAATTAAATTTTGAAAATGATAAAACTTACGAGTCAGCGATTAAAAGTTTTACATTAAAGTTGAAAATATTTTAGAAATCTGATTTCTCAACGAATAACGAAGCTTCAACTTATGTTCTGTAAGAGCGCGACGGCTGAGCGCCAGATGCGCCCGTTCTCGCTTTCTGTACACGATTTGCAGTATTTAGTTCTACTTACTCGGAGCGCGTCGGTCGTATGTAATTATAACGTAAATCCTACCCAGGTATGTTTCGAGATTCGAGGTCGGGTTACCATATTAGATATCGACGCTCACCTCTGCCCCCACCTGCATAAATGCCCCATTACCATACCTGGTGTTAAACAGTACACCCTGAGAGTTTCATTCCAGTAAATGAATTCCATTTGCTATTTTAAAAACATGATCTCAAAAGTAAATATTTTAAATTGTTCTTATTTAATAAACACATGATCACAAAGCCACCTGCTATGGGATTAGGATTCCGTCGAAAATAAAACAAGTAAAAAATGCAATGGTGATTATATTTTTCTCGAAAATTAAATAATGCATATAAACATGAATTGGTTACCAACAAACAGGACTGTTTAAAACTATTTACAAACGTGAATTTCTTTACTTTATACAAGTTTCGAGAAGAAACTGACATTCGGCAGCAGGTAACGTCAGCTTCACAAAACCGTTAAGATGACACGAATAGTGATGTACGGTGATAACGAAACTATCGATATTAGAAATGGTTAATAGAAAGTATAATAAGGGAAACTATTATCGATAGTGTCGCAACACTACTAACGCTCCACCGGCATGGAACGAAAGCCAGTTCGTTCTCCAAACGTCCTATCAGTCATCACTCGTCTTACACAAGACGACGTTTAAGTTTACTTGATCGACTATATCGCTATGTCTATTCTAACCGATCACTCGCAGTTTAATACGATCGGGATCGAGTTGATTGTACTATTGTATATCGAGCTAGTAGAGAACTGAGAATGACCGCGTTAGGCACTTGACAGACCTCGGGACATTACTGAAACATTGCGTCACTCCGCGCCGTCATTCCTTCAGACGAAATGGCAGGTCGGTTCGTTTTCAAAGTTTAGACGATTTGATTATGGTATGCCTAGTAACGACTTATAAGGAATCCGCGGCGAACCGCTTCAAAGAGAAGCAATTAAAGGTTACAAGAACGTGTATAAATTCTGTAACTAAAGCCTAAACCTATCTCGATTTATTTGTAAATAATATATTTATTTATTTATTTGAATTCAAAACTAATAATGTTAAACATTAAATATACATTATATTCCGTTATAAAATATTTTGATTTTCCTAAAAATAAAATTATTTTAATTGTTGAATTCTTAGATTAAATTTTTTGTTACGCTCCAATGTTTTTTATTTTATTAATATTTTACCTTATTACACTTTGGTAACTTTAAAAACATCGAATTTATCGATACAGAGGTCAAAGCTATTACACATCCCTACAATATCTTTAAAGGTTTCCAAAATAAATTGATATTTTGATAACATTGGATGTACGAGTTGATCGTCGGGAAGTACCGACCGATGACATGTTTTTTTCAAATCGAATAATCTACCAATGGATAAATCCAATACATTAAACAATTTTTATGTTCAACGATGTTGCTATAAACAAAATTATAACTTCTATGATTGAATTATTTAAATATTTGTATGTACACGTAGTATTTAATTAGAAATCCAACGTAAGCTGCGAAATTTAGAGAGTTTGTATGAATAATTTGTACTTGCTTCGTTAATGTCGTTAAATGCCTAAACCATGAGCAATGGAAAATAAAATCATAGAAATTCATTTAAAGTTTTGTTAAAATGAACAAATAAGCAATTTGTACCTAACATGCTACTACATAACCTCTAACTCGCTGTCGTCTAAGTGCGGTTACTATTTTCAAAATATATTCGTTTTGCTTACGGATGGTAGAATTGTCTACGAGGCGTTATTCAAAAGCTCGCCTTTAAAATTGTGTATGTGATGTAAAAACTTGTAGGAACGACATTAACGGGTCGTGATTTGTTAAAAATGGGAATCCAAAATGAACACCTTTTAAAACCTAGTCAAGTGAGAGTATGAATCGCGCACCGATGGTTCCGTATCTAAGTCTTAAATGTTTAGTTACACAATATCGTAATAGTTTGTACAGATTGTTGGGAGACTGGTTATTTAAGTCCAATAGATTTATCGTTAAACAATATCTATCAATAAACTACATAATGCTTTGCACTTTCTAAAAAATAATATTAAAAATGCTCCTCCAAAGAAATCTTAAAATAACTACGGCAAGTATCGAGACCTTCCATCGGATAAGTTCATGGAATTTCATTTGCATTATTTCCTGTTAACCGAAATCTTAAATGTATATCCGCTGACGCGTCGCGGCCATATTTTAGAATCTCTCGTTCTAAAAATCGTCTATAAGCGACTCCAATGGCGGGACTTGAGATAAATAAACTTTGACCTTGATTTGACGCGACATCATTGGCCGAGATTTAAATAATCTACAGTATTCAATATGGCTTCGTAAGTATGGCGTTTTTTAGTATCGTAAAGTTATAAACTTTGGAAGTAACATGGATATAAGTAGTTAAGGGGGGTAGGTTGTATTATAAAGGTATATTTTGAAAGAGAGGTATGTTCTGCCCGTAACAGGAGAGCTATTAGGAATCTCATAGAATATGTAAATCTAAGTTGTGTTCGTCTCGATCCTGCCATTGGAATATAGTATTGTTCATTTGTAGTCTCCGTTTGAGTATCTCGTCTCGTCCGTCCGCTGGCAGCGACACGTGGCACATAAACAGTCGACACAACCTCGTAACAGCGCCGGATGGTTTCACAAATATCGTTTCTTGTTTATTTAAGTATTTATCGCAGAATTGTAAGCATTCACCGAGAGTTTAAATAATGATGGTATTCGTTATTAGGGTATAAAACGATACAAATATATTTATCGGAAATTCTTCGCCGTTTCAAAGGTACATCTTCCATTCGACAAAGGACCGGTCAGGTCAGTCTCTCAGCGGTCGGACATATGTATATGACAAAAATGAGATGGAAAGAATGAAGTGAACGGTCGCAATATGGCGCAGCCTCGCCAACCAATAGGATGGCTTAATATCGACCCGCGACCCTGGAGCGTGTCTATCGGGGTCGCATTCGTGTCGCCGCGCGAGTACGTTCGGACAAAAGACTCAATAGTTTCGTTTCCGTCAGACGGCTCGCCACTCGGACCCGGACGCTCTATAAATTAAAGTCGATAAAGGAATGATGTCCGCGTCTCGCCCTAGAGCTACACTCGTGGTTCTGATATAACTTATATAAATAAATAGACTAACATCTGAGAGAAGCATTCGACTAGCTCGCTGCGAACCCCCCCTAACGCCCCCCCCGCCGAAGTTGAACGCCCGCGTGACTTCGCGTCACTCTGTCGCTAAATTATATTTCAATCCGAACACTTTATACCTTAGGATTATTTTTACATTTACAAGAGTAACTGGAATGCTTGTTTTCCTTAAAACCGTTAATTTCGAATCGATTTTGAATCTTATGTCGTTGTAATAGAGAACTAAAAATTGTGTGAGAGTCGTTTCAACTTCAACAATACGTTATAATGTTTAATTAGTTAACGCGCTATGCTACCGTACATACATACAAATGGTTATCTATATATAACAGCATCGCCGGACTCGCTCCCCGTTGGTTTCTGGAAAGCGAATGAGATATTAGTTTCTCGTTGAACGGAAATATTGAACCATCGGTTTAAGTCTGTTTGTCGTTACTGAGTGTGCGGTCGAGAGTCTGAATCAAAAATATTTATTCAACGTCAAAAGTCGTCGTCAAAATTCGGGTTCGAACCAAACAACTCGGACCCGAGAAGAGAAGGCGGACCCAACTGCGGGGTTGTGTCCAAGTCGTATCGAATATGTCGCCGGCACAGAAGTACCGTCACCGCAACCTAACTAACATACCGATGGCAGCTCCGTTCAAATCAAAATCAAGATTAATATTTCTATCTGAGCTGCGATATCACCTAAATATGTGTACTCGTATTCAGTAAGCATGTATTTGTAAAAGATCTCACCGTCACCACCAGGAGAAGAAGGGCGACTTGTGCTGGAAGCGCTGCTGGAACGAGTCGAAGAACCGCGACGAGGTGCTGCCGCCCTTCGACCTGCGACAAGACGGGGGGTCAGGTCCGACTAGCCACCGGTCGAGGTCTCGGCTACCCGAGGAGGGCTCACCTCTCCACGACGACGGCCGGCATCTGCACGAGCTGCACGGGGCTCTTGCCGTCCTTGAGCGCCTGCGTGAGGTTGAGCAGCTGCCCGCGCATGACGGACATCTGGCGCTCGAACAGGCCGCGGTCGAAGCCCTTGTCCTGCTTGAACAGCACGTGCAGCTCGTCGCACAGCTCCTGCACGAAGCTCATGTCGGACAGCAGCGGCAGCACCAGCTGCTTGGTCTCCTGGCTGAACGGCCGCTTCGCCTGCGGCAGCCAGGCCCAGTGGTAGGGGTAGGCGCGCCAGGAGTCGGGGTGCTTGAAGGGGAAGGCCAGCCCGTTGTCGATCGCCGCGATGCGCACCTCGGGCTCGCCCGACCACTCCTGCAAGGCGGGTCAGTCACTGAGTGCGTGTGCGTAGGGGGTGGGGGGTGGGGCGTCGTGCGCGGCGCGAGGGGGGAGACTCACGGAGGGGTCGGTCATGCCGCGGCTGGCGGGCGCGTCGTACTTGATGAGCCAGTTGTCGTTCCCGCGGTCCGTGTTGCGGATGATGTAGTCCAGCACCACGAGCCGCTCGAACTGCAGCTGGAACCTGGCGCGGACAGACTGGTCAGGCCGGCATGCGGACGAGACCCGCGTTGTTGGCGGATCCGCTCGTTATAATATGAGTATTTTTTATTACAATTGCTGAATATTTTATTTCATCGGTTTTGATCTAATCCTGGCTAGTTTTCGAGATCACCCACTGTAAATCAAAGTTCATCAGGAGAAAATAATTTATTCTTTACTTGTCCATGATCCTCTCCGAGGGCGGCTCCTGCTCGAAGCGCCGCAGCCAGTAGTCCGCGTCCTTGTATCCCTCCACGAACACCTGGAACGAGCCCATCTGCCCCACAGAGACATGACATTAGCGAGTGCACGACGTGTATCATCTGCAATGAACGGCCTCGAGGCCGGCAGGTCCCGGTACCTTGGGCGGCAGGCCCATGCGGTTGAAGCGCAGGTTGGGGAACTGCTCGGTGATGGCGCGCTTGAGCCGGGAGCGCTCGCGGTCGATGCGCAGGTAGTTGAAGGTCTCCGACACCAGCTTCACCACCTGCAGCACGAATCAGTGAATTGGCTGTGCACATCGGGGTATTCCCGACGAGAGAAACTGTCGCTCACCCTGGTCTTGGGGACTATCCGCAGGCCGATCTTGGAGTCGACGAGGCTGGCGCCGGCCTCGGACAGGTAGCCCTGGTTGGGGATGAGGCACGAGCGCCCGAAGCAGCACGGGCAGCACAGCTTGTGCATCCACTTCGTCCACTTCGGGTTCAGGCGCCCGTACGGCTCCTCGTCCTTAGGTTTGAATACGCCGACGATTTTCTGAAAAGTTAATTGACATACATTAGATATATATTTATTTTATCTGTAAAGGGTTCACTTCGAGTCTAATGTCACTCCCAATATTCTTTTCTTTTTTATTTACTGAACACATTAATGAATACTTTATCAGTTTATAAGTAACGTTCAAATAGATTATAATTAAACAGTAAATACGAAAAATGTTTCCTTTGCACCAAATAAGAAAACCAAGCTCATGGTTCCCTTAACCCCACAAAGGATATTTTATCTGTGCTCCTGTCAAAACGAATTTGACACAACTCACTAACTGTCTTTGTCTGTGTGACAGCTGAGTTTTATATTTAGGAGCAATAGAGTCCAACAAAATTTAAGAAATAATTTTGAAAGCAGTATTGCGATAGGCAAATACAGTGAAAAGTCGTTATATACAATTTTTATATCGAAAGAGATATCAGTGCAGGACGACGGCCCACTTATAAGTATTATAATATAATATATTACGGACTCCTTATTTTATCCATCCGTCGAGAACATTGTATAATAAAATAATAGTACTTTTTAACTTCAAACTTAATCTCTAACTTCGTTTACAAAAGATTAGAAACATAAATTAAAAATGTAACTTGGATTCAATCATTTTCAAATAATTACCGGTTATCCTCATAAGTATAATTAATTACTTTAATGATATATTACTGTAGTGTGACTATAATAATATTTAAATTATAGCAACACCACAGTAATGTATCATTAAAGTAATTTCTAATTTCTATTTGAATAATTCAAAATAATTGTAGCCAATTACAATAGACTTATTGCCATAAAATAACATTACAATTCCTTGGCTTGACGTAAAAGGTTTGTCGCGTGAGTGTGTACCATTTTACGAAGTTATTGCGGTATGGAAGATGTGAAACATCGAAAGTAGGTATTTAGTAGTTCAGTATTTCTTTGATTTGTATAATACTATGTCGCTTATGTTGTATAGACATATATCACATTTGGTGGTGTTGCTTTGAGCCAACACTGGCAGATAGCTGATATAATAAGGAGTAACATACTTTTAGTTTAGAATGATGTCTAAAATAAAAATAAAACTTAAATTCAAACGCGCACAAAGTCGCGGGCACAGCTAGTACATAAAAGTAAGGTTGACTCACCCCTCCTGGATTCTTGACAAAGTATGAACCGCTGGAACCCTGGTATATCCGCTCCGGGAATATCCCATTGTCGATGGCCACCTCCGCCTGCCACACGAGCTCCGTGAACTGTGGGTCATCTGGAAACGATAAATTGCATTCTGATAATAACAGATAATTAATATAATCTGATAATAATAGTAAAGAGATTTTGTAAAATTGTTTATTGACCGGTTTTTTGAACGCGTGCCAAAAATAATAGAATGGCTGTCTGAATCACAAAACGTGTTCTATCGTGCCTCTCTAACAAAATCTGTCTTCATCTTAATTGCATACAGGAAACTTTCTTCCAATTTCTGAAACGTTGATCATAGTCAAGATAATTGGTCGAAATAGATGACCAATCAGCGTTGAGTATTTAGTAGATTGTTAAATACTATTCGCTCATGATTACATGCTCCAATAAACTAATGCTACAATAAACATGCTCGACAACAGGCCAAATGACAAAGAGATTATTTTATTCTCGTGATGAACTGGTATTTAAGGATAGCAGTAATTAGGGTCCAGTGGCTGGAACACGTGTATCTTAACCGAAGATTGCTGGTTTAAATCCAGGCAAGCAGGTGTTTATAATTCAACTCTTGCTCGGCAGCGAACAAACATGGCGTGGAGTGGAGACCTGCATGTGCGGGTCTATGTGATAAAAATCTGTCACATGTTTATCCATCGACCTTTAAATTTTTCCGCAAAATGAGGCCTTAGCCCAGCATAGGAGTTTATACAGGCTGTTGTTTGATTGAGTGATTGTGACAATCATGGGTAATGGCTCATTTTGTCAAGATCAATTTTATCACTATTAGAGCTCGACTAGACCTCATATTGAGGAGTCCCTTGTTACGTTTTTCATGACCAAATGGCGTCGATAGTTTGTTAATTTGAAAAACTCTTTATGTAAACAGAAAAAGAATAAAGAATAAAATAAATACATTTCTATATTTCTTTCTAACACAGACGAAGCCGTAAGACATTTACCGATACTTAACTCTATTGTAATCTATTACTTCAAAGCTTTAAGTTTAAAAGTGTAATGTCGCCGAGGTCACTGAGCACGGGGAAGACATAAAGGAAATTGATCGGACAAGTCGGTATTACACAACCGACGTACGTTTGAAGGTGAGCGGAATAAGAATATCATAAGGCCTTAACCCGAAAACCAGATCGTCATCAAAATAATGCAACAATGAAAATGTTTGAGAAATTATAATATAATATAATATAAAGGTCGCACAATTGTCTGTTTGTTTACAAAGAAATCGTCCTGAACGAATTTCAACGACGGCGGATAGTCAGACTAACGAACTACGCAGTAGATAAAGCGTTGAAGGTTGAGCGCAAAAAAGTCTAACACTGCAACAGTTACAAACTCCAGGCTATCACTGAGAATTCACGTGTGATCACAATTCCCATTTTTGGATGGACTCAGAATTAGAACCCAAGCCCTGGATCTGCAGTTTTAAACACAAGCCAATATCGATCATTTCATTACAGATCATTTAGTAAACAAACGATATCACCAATGTGAAGTTGAAAACTAGGTATTCAAAGGTTTGGGTTAGGTTTATACCGAATTGTACCGCATATTGAAATGTTTGTACATCGAGCGGGTAATAGTTAACCGAGTACTTATCTTCTATATCAATTCACGTGTGAAATAGCTGAATCGGGTAAAAATTAATCGCAGAAGTTGTTTGAGAGCACAACATTCTTGGCACAGATAAAATATATTCAAAGCAATATTATCGTATACGACGTAATATTAGTTTACATAATCGAGTTCGAATCTGATGTATACATACAATATCAGTGTAACGCGGCCACGGACGCACCGCAAAATATTATTAACGAGTTTCATTTTTAAAGACATAACAACACTATCTTTAACGTAAGACGGCGCGCCCTTCCACTTGGACACAAACTTCATTTGGTTTTTTTTCTACATGAAGATTATTTAATATCATCTCGTGGTTAAGCTATTTTATCATCTTAGGATAAAAGCAATTTACTGTTCTGGACATCCCGTCTTAATACAGGTAAGGAGGTGCAAAAAAGACACCCGCTGCGCGTTGGGAGCGTCTCGCATGATGATGTGTACGTGGAAGTAATCATAGGTGGACCATTGGAATCTTATTTGGGGGCAGTGGAGACCAAAAGAACACTGCTCGCAACCGGACGCTTGTTGTGTTTAAGCTGGTTCTGGTGCAACGGTTTAACTAATCTGCTTACTATCAGTTAAATAATATCAAACAATATATTTAAAATAAAAAGTTATGCTTAGAACTATTTTACTGATGACTTAACGACTTAAGTTTGTTAAGTAATGTTTTGAAGTATGCTGAGTGAGTAGGTTGGTTACATAGAAGACTAGTAACTTGTTATAATATATAACTTATGTATAGTGACTATTAACAAACTTGTTTTTATCAAAATGTCATCAAGTGAATGGAATTTAAGATTATTTAAGAATATAAATATAGAATTGAATATATTTTTGTTAATAAACCAATTTATCGTATTTCCTATAAATTGAACGAATAAAATTATATTTTTCATAGCATTCAACTGCTCTACCACTGCATATTATAAAATAAAGTCCTCCCGCCGCATCTGTACGCGATAAACGCAAAAACTACAAACTAAACTGCTATACACGGTTTTCACTTCGGCACAGAGTGATTCATTAAAATTTTGCGTAAATCGGCTGAGATATGATGATAACATATAAAGACGTAAATCCTTACTAATTTTATAAAAGCGAAAGTTTGTATGTACGGATGTTTGTTACTCTTTCACGCAAAAACTACTGAATAGATAAAACACAATCGATGATATAAGCGTTCTAAGTAGACCTTTATTCTACCGGTACGAAGCCACTAGCAGCCAGTACATAACATATTCCCTTTGAGAAATCGCTTATTAAACAAATTCATCAGCTGTCGCTTCATTCAAAGGGTCGCTTTCGTAGCCCTAACACTCTCTGTCTGTACATGTCAGCCGTGTTAAGTTCACCGAGATCATTTGATTGCACACACACGCCTGCGCGTCTCCCACGCAGTTTGTCAGTTTCTAAAAAGCGCCTTTTCGTAATTCTACCAGAATATATAATAATTCTTTATCGTCTGTGTAAAAACTACGTTATTTAATAATTATTATTAATTAATAATTAATTATTATGCGGATGATTGTATTTTGAGGAAGGTCTTGAGCATGTACGTGGATGGATATAGAGGAAGGGGACGACCAATGAAAAGATGGATGGATTGTGTGAAAGATGATATGGCTGGAAAGAATGTTACTTGAGAGATGACGTCAGATAGATAAGTATGGAAGAAGAAGACATGCTGCGCTGACTTCAAGTAAATTGGGATACGGGCAGGAGGATGATGATGATGTCTGTGTAAAAACTACTTTATATATGTTTGCTATATTCTTAAATATAGATGTATTTAACATGCTTATTGATCGCTTAAAATCCATAAGCAGTTCGTAAATACATACCCAAAGAAATGTAAAGAAACGACGAAATAAAATTGGAGGATAATCTTATTTTCAAAATATTTTCGTTACTATAATATGTTTATTTATTAAATACTCGAAGGTGACCTTCTCATTTTCAAGGTTCCATAAAGAAGTTTTTTGTATCCACCAAACCGAACTAATTCCAGTTTTTCGTAACTTTACAATAGGAAATTTTGTATTTATTTATTTGGGTTTGGGTACCATTTACATAACCAATTCTTTGAAAAAGAAAGTCGTATAGCAGAGACAACCATCCATCAGATATATTATTTTCGTATTTTACGATCACACATTTTTTAGATGATAAAAGCGCACCGAACAAGTATTTATTGATTGCCCGACAGGATTTATGAAAAAAATATTTGCATTTAATCAAGAAAACTTTGTAATTGAAATGAGCAATATAGATAGATCGAGTTTCTCGTCGGTTCTTCTCAGTAGAATCTACATTACAATTGTGTCCCGTAATTGTATTCTGTGTTGGTTTTTTTGAGCATCATTTGTCTTCTGAATATACCGACACCTTCTATACGAAAATATTTAAGGAAATCTGTCCAATGACAGTGATTTTACTAGAATTACAATTGTTAATTTAACGATCGATAATGCTACTCAATAAATATATAACATAAATATTAATATGAAGCAACGCAAGCGATAAGAATAAAATAGTAAAGATTAGCCTTGAAAGACACAAAATATTCGAAAAAAATATTTGTACCTCACGTTGTCCAAAAATTTTTTTTTTCGATAAAACTTCCAAGACAAACACGTACATTATGCAATCATTACAACTAACTTCTACATGAATAATTTTATTCATAATCTGAATAACATTAACCACGCGTACATATGTCCTACAGTTTGGAGTTTGTAGATTTTATTCAGACACATATTCCTCGAGATGTTTTCCTTCGCGACGTAAATTTAAAACAAAAATTAAGCTTAAGAAAACAGCGGTGCGTATTCCGGTTTGAACCAGCTCTCATCGGTTCAGGTTCACATGTTCTGGTCATTAGGGCATCTCGGCTCTTAAAACTCTATTGTACGCTTAATAATTCTTGATATAGTTATTATAAAATTATTAGAAGACTGTTACCAACTAAAGCAAACCCAAAACATTTGTACAAAATATTATTAACATAAACTTAAAGCATTATTTTTAGAGATAATATTTTTCTTAATTATTTTTAATGAGTAAAAATTACAAATACTCACTACAACAACATAAATTATCATAATTGACTATTTATTTTATTTATTAAATGTTTATATTTATAAATCTTCAGTACATGTCTTTGTAACTGAACTACGAAATGTTTCGACATATTTCGATGTTTTTTTTTGTATTTTTCCCTGCCTAGTTTACATTGGGCCCGGTAGCTGGCGCTGTGATCGGGTAGTAAATATAATGATTACTTCAGCCGGACGAATTCGGGATGGGTTGCTAGCGTAGTACTACATAACGTTACTAATATTATAAATACGAAAGTTTGGATCGCTGGGTGTGGTTGACTACAACCACACCAAAACGACTGAACGAACCTGAGTAAAATTCAGCACAGAGATAGATTATAGTCTCGAATAGCACTTAGGTTATTTTTTATCCCGGAAAAATAACCAAACATTGACAACAAGATGCCGCGTGCGAATATTATTATAATAAATATTATAATGTCACATAATGGACCTTTGCATAATTTATTAAATTAATAACTCTATACATTAATTATTATTAGTAGTAGTAAATCATGTGTGAGTAATGGCTATTAAAAGAATAGATTTTACAAAAAAAATTATATGTTTTGCTGACTAGGTACGCCATGAAGAATAAAAAATAAAAATGTAAATATGTACATATATCGGTGTATTCTCTAACAAAGGAGCCCCTTCGTTTAATTATCGGCAAGCATTAATACTTTTAACTAATTTGTTTTTTTTTTGCGGTCTACTCTCGTGTTGCGCATCGATAGACTATCGATAGTAT
This sequence comes from Vanessa tameamea, assembly GCF_037043105.1. Classification (NCBI taxonomy): domain Eukaryota; kingdom Metazoa; phylum Arthropoda; class Insecta; order Lepidoptera; family Nymphalidae; genus Vanessa; species Vanessa tameamea. Next base: position 355,305 of record NC_087328.1, on the reverse strand, counting down.
TGTCACGTGTCGATACTATCGATAGTTCTGCGACGCTGGTCTACTCTTCCGTTAATCGCTTCAGGCACATATCACATCTTGCAATACGAGCGTCACTCAATACTAATGAATGCATATAATTAAGGGATGTGGGGCGCGTCTTCGTGATTCAATTTATCATTACTTCAGAATAAATATTAGGCATCGGGCTAACATCGTATTTGCGAACATGACCGACCGCATTGAAACGCTATATAACATAGAATTGCTCTTCCTAAATGGTCGAGAGGCGAAAGTAAATAAAAAAAATTAATTAAAAACATAACTATAAAAAATATAATCAGTATCCCTTCATAATGCTTATTTAAGTTAAGTGTTCAAGTTTATATATGTTCTGTATGACTCCATAAAACAAAAGTCCTAGTCATAAATAAGTTATTTATTTGCTGCCTCACTCGCATTGCTTGGAATAAGTAGCAGAACAGTGACAATGTAGCTGTTCTTGGAAATGCCATTTATACTAATTAGTTTGTGATAAAGTTAAAGTTTCATGTGTTTTTTGGTCTAAATTACTCTTCACAATTGACGTTGTAACAATATGATTGTGTTCAAAGATATTTCTGTACAATTGTTATAATTTTTATTACATATATTTGTTTTTATGCATTGGTTAGAATTGTTAATATGTGTATATTATTATTAGTAAAAAAAATATTATTTTTTATTGACTTTACTATTATAAATATTACAAATAAAACTACATTATAAATGAGCTGCATATACAATCAAGTGTAAATTATATGATACAAAAATCTACCTAATTTTGATACGTATGATCACTTTCAAACGTCAAAATATTTTAAGGTCATAGGAGGTTATCTATTCACTGCTTACTATTACACCGAGTAGTAAGCCGAGTAGTAAGCAGCAGCTTATTATTAACAATTACTCGTATCCTATTCTAGGAGTACCTTTAGATTATGCTTGTTACTTTTTAGCAGGCCTTTTTATATTGTTTATGTTATGTATGTTTTGTTTATTTTACATAAGTGTATTTTTTTAAATCTATAATTGTTGCATCCGAGAAATATATCACTGATATTCATCCATCAGTTCTTCTCAGGTCTGAGATTCTTTTGAGATGTTAATTTCTGAACCAGTGCGGATTTTGCGTCAATCAATAATCAAGTGTAAATCAAGTTTAATAAGGAATAACGATTTTGACTTTAATTAAAACTATTCAAAACTTGAATGGAATATTTATTGACCCAAACAGTAAGACTTGGTAAGGCTTCAGAGCATATGTAGTTTTAAAGTCAACACATCTGATATTGATACTGCTCCAAATTTGTTATAAAACTATTCTTATTATACAAATAAAAGTAACCAGGTAGATCATAGCCTGAATATGTACATATTTCACTTTAAAATCATTGAGTTTACGATTCATGTGTGGAGTTACTATTTGTCCATACTAGATATATAAATTGTATATACATAGTTGATGGTGTAATTTCATTTGGGAAAATGAGTGAAAGAGATTTTTCCAATAGATTCTACATTCCAAATGTTTTAACTATTATAAAATTAAGTGACATGTGGTTGCAGAGTGTTCTGCATTCAGGAGAAAACCCCTCATCAACTCTAACAGATGTGACCATTTCAAAGGGGCTAATCGAAATTGGTTACAAGTTACTACCATTATAATTTAAACAAATATTACATTGATCAAATATGTGTATATAGTGTTTTGTTTAAGTTTTTTGTTGTGATGTAAAAATAATTATATTCGCTTATTTTCTAGTACTAATAGCATCATATAAAAATTATGATATAATTTATCTTTAAAGCTTGTAAAAAGTGAGATAAAAAGATTAAATATACAACTTGGGCTTACTACTGTATTGCAATTTATAATTTAACTAAATTAATATCACATACTCAATCATAATTTTCACATACATACAAAACCAACATATGGATTGCCATTTCACTGGAAAGATTAATTTTATATTTATATTTAAATACAATACGAATAGTTAAATACCACACCATACATATATATTACTTACTACACAAAAATGGAAACTCCATGACGATTGAATACTGAAAAACAAGTCTGAAACCCACACAGCTGTTACGCTTCACTGAAAACTGACATGAAAATATAAACTGCACCTATATTCACTCAAGTTGTATATAAATACACTTTTTTTAACTAACATGAAGTTTGATACCTAATGTTAGTTTAGATTTCAAACAGCAACAAAGAATTATTTAAATATTTTTCAGTTTTCAAAGTAAAATATTCATTTTGTGCGTTGTTTGGTATTTTCGGAAAGATTTACTCATGACTTATTCTTATTGAGTTCCAAGAAGCCGTATCTATGTTTCGGAAGTCTAACAAGTGAATTGCGTTAAATGAGTAACTACAAATGTTGATAAAAGTACGCATGATGAAAGAAAATGTCTATAAATTAGATTAATTAAGTCGACGACGAGTTTTACCTGATTAAATTTAATTTTACCTGGGAAATGGTTGAAAGAGACATCTAGGTCGCCGCGGCCGCCGAGGAGCGGCTGCGACTCCCGATTCACACCAGGAGAATCCACGTTTCCTTCGAATCCGACCTCTGGCACTAAACAAATGTCCTCGGCACTACTGGACAGAGATAGCACGCCGTCATCGGGAGGCGTAATTGCTGTGTTGGGCTTGTCGAAATCGAGATTCAACAGAGTCTCTTCCGTACTCATGAGTAATGTTAAAAAGGTGATCTCTACTGAGCCTCATCTATTTCGTATTGTAATATTCTTTGTTTCACAATCATTAACACAAACACTTCAATACATTGAGATAGACAAAGACTATAGAGCACAATTATTGACAGAACTTCAATTGACAAGACTTCAAAATATCATAAAGCATAGACTATAAACTAAGGCCTTTCGCAATTCGTTCTTGCGTAGTCTTTTGCTTAGTATCGATTATTTTTAACGATTCCGAATTCTTAGAACAAACGGAAAGACTTAATTGCATTACATTGATTCTTAAGAAATTTACTGTTTTAAATCATGTTTAGCCTGGTTAAGATATTAATTTTAAATGATTATGATATTAAGTTTATGAATTAAAATGAAATTTACGATCCATCAAAAATTACATAAAAAGATTAAATATATTATAGCCTATTCCAATCGAAGTAGGAATAAAGATAAACAAACCTTAAATTTACGTATTTCGCGCGATTTGCTAATAATTCAGCTACATTGTGCATTACTAAGAGTTTATGATTAATATATCTTTATTTACATACTATCACACTTAACTACTTATATCCACTTTAATTTTAATCCAAAATTCCGTTAGGTATTTTCTAGAGGTTCAAATTTTTTCGCCATTTTTTCGCAAATCCATAGTGAATATCATAGATTAATCAAGCAATCAAGACCAATGATATCGCGTCAATTAGCTGTCAAATAAACAACTTATTTGGCTTTTCTCCTTTTATGGTTAGAATATAGTATACATTAATATATAATTTGAGCTTACCGCAATTTGTAATGTAACTATAGAATTCTGAATTATGCAAATAAATAAAAATAATCATGTTAAATATATTTTTTAATATCAATTGTAGTACTTAGGGTTATTATAATCAACTTCAAATTTTTTGTTATTACGTCGACTTTGAAATTCCCAGGGGCATATATCATTTAAAATTATTTTAAAATCTGAAACATTCCGAAGTATATTAGAAATATAATATTATACTAATAGAAAGAAATTAACTATTGTATTATCGTATATTATAATTTTCACTATTTAGTAAAAGCAAAATCAAAAGCATATTTAGCAAAAGTTTTTAAGAGTTGTAACCACAAGTTATATATATTTTGAATAGTTTCTTACCTGTATTAAATCTGCAATTGTGTTTTTTTACATCGCAACTGTTTTTAAACGTTACAACGTTGCCTGTTTTGTAATTGCAGGCGCAAACGATGTTTGTATCATCATCATCCAGGCACGACATTATGGAACAACTGTAAGCCCTTAGCGGTTCATTAATGATGTCATCCATATTTACAAATGGAGGGGACATTGCAGCACCAAAGCTTTTTCGTACACTTACAATAGGATTCGTTTCTGTATCGAGGGTTAGTTGACCATAATGTTTAATATTATCTTCAAATGAACTATAAATATGTGGCCGCGTTTCTGCATGTATGCAGTAAAAATAATTTATTAACTGTAGTAATATTAAAGCTGAAAATATAAAATTAGACATTTTATAAAATAAACTTAATTGAGAAACATTATTTAAAGTTGTATTTGTTGGGAAAATTGTCATTAAGATGATATGGAAACTCACCATTGTTATATATTTTAATATTTATGAAACCCATAATTTGTAATAAGTTTCGTGTGATTATTATTCCATTCCGTTACTCGAACGGTCTTACAATGATTTCTTTTAAATACATTCTATAACAAATACGGATGTTAAATCAGAGTGAAACGTATTGAATTATAAACGCCTTTATATATGACTGATTAACGATGATTACAATAATCAATTTTTAAAATAAGGCCATAAAAACTATTGCTTATTAAATAATAATTGTAATTTATAAAAAATGATATCAAAGCATACAATATTATAATGTTAGCATACAAAAATAACACCGTAAAAAAATGGTAAAGAGAAAATTAGACACAAACGGAAATAAAGTTATAATCAAAATAAACAAAAAACAAAATCATCACTTATTATTAAATTTGAAATAAGAATCAAATTCCTGAGCATCAGTATATCCTTTATATTCCTTGTTAAGAGTAGCTTTATCTGAAATGCCTTGCTTTCCAAACAATCCTTTATCATGATCGTGATGATAATAACCGTTTTTAACACCCGCACCAGCACCTGCTTCAAATCCTAGACCTTTCGCACCAATTTTCTTAATCACACCACTGGTTTCGTCTTCTGCATAAAATTCTTTGTCTTTATTGTATTCATCCTTATGTGAAACCCTATGAAATCCTTTTAACTTTGAACCCTTTTTGTACTTTCTTTCTTCATTACCAGCGACTCCAACACCTGTTGCCGCTACGCCTTTTGCGACAGCGTAAACACCACCATCGTCGTAAGCCCCTGCATTATGAATACCGGCTAGTTTAAAAAACTTTTTTATGTCTTCGAGGTCATATTTTGTATTCAATCCTTTGTTATCTGAAGTTTTCTTCTCACTTCCGGACGCACTAACTTTAGTCTTTGGTCCTTCACTCTGCTTGGTAGTATCTACTTTCTTATCGGTAGGTTTGAAAAAATCGTCCAAGGTACCATCTTGGGATTCATACTTCAAATCCGATATATCAGTGTCAAGATTATCAAATTCCAATGAACCCAAATCAACTGGCGATGAATCAGTCCAGCACAGAATTGATGCCAGCGACAGTAATAATAATGATACTTTGTTTTGTGTCATTTTCTTATTTTTTTGCACGATCAGACGCAATTGAAGTAGGTTACGACACTGACATACATGCGATCTGTTTAGTTTATATAGCCTTTGTTCCTAATTCGTGTACAAGGGTAAGTTTTTTCCTCAAAAATCCTTATATCTGGTTCCACGCGGTTGCATCTTAATTGATATAGCTTGTCGGTTCGCTGACATGGATCTGTCAAGGCTTCTCAATACTTAAATAACAAAAAATATTACGCATATTGTTTTTATTACTAAACGTATTAAATATAAGAAAACTTTAAAATCTTTAAAAAAAAATTTTTTTTTAAATGTAATGATAATATTTTATATTATTACAAATTGGTAATGAATACTAGTAACTACAAACAATTATTCATTCAATGTTCTCAATTTGTGTTTATAATTCAGCCGTGCTCGGCAGTGAAAAAAAACATCGTATGCAAACCTGCATGTGTCTAATTTCATCAAAATACTGCCACATGTGAACCCACCAAACCGCATTGGAGCAGCGTGGAGGCCTTAGCTCAGCAGTGGCAAATTTACAGACTGTCACTTTACGAGGAATTATTATCATTTGTACAATGTAAGTATTCATCTAGAGTTGTTATATTTTGCTTCTAAGCTTTACACAGTCGAATATAAAAAATAGAATAAACAAAACTAAACCTAATACATAAGTATTTTGCACGGTCTTATTAAAATATATTTGCATTTTATCTTTTTATATATACCTACCTTATAATATAAGTATGAATGATAATTTTATTTTTAAACTTTACAATGACAAAAATGTGTCATTTTTATTTTAATTAATGTAAATTAATGAAGTTTAGATCTACAATAAGGCGAATCCTGATTTACTAATCGATTTCCAAAATATTGAAGGCCATCATTAAATGTCTTCTTTGAAGCTTGAACTGTAAAATTAATTATGGTGTATGGCTTTGAACTGTAAATAGTAATGATATATAAGCTGATGGTTTTAAATTTAGAAATTATTTATTATGCAGAATCGTTTAGTTTACAGATTAATATATATTTCTTTGCTAGGGTACTAGGCAAAGATCCATCTGTTAGGGTGTCACAGGGCATATTTTTCTTCTTAATCTCATTTATTATTTTTAGGGATTCGGTCACCAAGTATTCACGTCACCATACAAAGTATAAGCAATCCATTCATCCATTGGCATTTCCTTGGTTTAATAGGTACTATTATTACTAGTTTGCACAGTATTCTGGTCATTTCGGATACCAGACAAGCAGGTCAGAGTTCTTATAAAAATATTCCCTTCATTAATATTTTTTATTTTGATTAATGATATCATGTTTATTTAAAAAGCTCAAAATTTGATTTAATTTATTTTATTTATATGGTATGTATTACTATTTATAAAAAACAGGAAATGCAATATTAATAATACCGTGACGAGGCTCATTATTCTGTTTAAAAAAAATAGTTTGACAAAAAGCTTAGATTATGTGACTGACGTGTGTTTATCTTTTCTTTTTTAAAATGAGAAAAAAAATGTAATAATTGTATTTCCTATAAAAAAATATTTACCTTTTGATTTCGTATAAATATATTATTTTAAAAAATATATGGGAAAAATTTCATGCCAGATATTTGACTAAATATATATTTTTTAATTTTTCTTGTATATTAGATAGTTATATAGTTTAAAGCATTATGCTTATTTAAAATAAAAAGTGTTTCTGCTTCATTTCATTATTTTTTTATTTACATTTGTGCAATACAAAAATATTTACAGCTTTATCGAGTATCAAACATAACAAAATATTCAAGCAATAAATTAATCAACATTTATCTAAATTATGTTAAAATTTCATTCTTCGTCGTCGTGCTTGTCGTTTACTTCGTAATCACCATCGGCTCCACCAAAGGCATACTCCTTCTCCTGACCCCCGCCTGCCTTTTTCCCGTAGTCCTCGTGGTGCTTGTAATGGCTGTCAGCACCTTCCTCAGAGGAATGACCTTGATCAGCTTCATCCACTACACCCTTAGCATGGAATCCAGATTTACCGAATCCGCCCTTGTTAAAGCCTGAGTCGCTGTGTCCTCCCTTCTTGTGACCGCCAGCTTCAGAACCGTGATGAGCATCTTGGGATCCGTGCTTTTTGAAGTTTCCACTGTTGTCGGCCACATCGTAGAAGTCGTGATCTTTCTTGAACTCGTCCTTGTGGAAGACCTTGTGGTAGCCGGTTACTTCTTCGCCCTTGCTGAAATGTTTCTTGTGGCCATGATCTCCTCCTTTGTAACTGTTTCCGGCTTCGTGATGTTTTCCGTGAGCGTCTGCTTCGTCATGGTGCTCACCCTTTTCTCCTTTAGCTTCATGGAAGTAACCTTCCTTATGCTCCTTGCCATACTTGCCAGCGATTCCTTTAGCATGATGATCTTGGCTGTGGTAGCCCTTGGCGCCTTTTTCGCCCTTGGCAGCATGATGTTCCTCACCGTAAGCACTGCCACCACCGACTTCGTGTCCGACGTCTTCCCCAGCCAGTTCCTCCTCGCTGCTTTCCTCAGAACCTTCATCAGAACTCTCATCATCTTCCTCTGCATCTTCAATTATGATGGGTTTAGCGGCTACATAAGGCAACGGGATCGGTGCCAAATCGTAAGCCTCAACCGCTTTTAATGGTTGACCGATAGGTAAAGGAGGCGCAAATGCTTGTGGCTGCTGGTAGCCGTGCGCTCCAACCTGGATGAGGCTGGCTGGTCCACCATTATCGCTTCGGTAAACGTAACTCGTGGCTGGAGCTACGTACCCGACCTGGACGGCCGCCACACAGGCTGCCACACATAACAGGCTGATTGCTGTCTTCATGTTGAGATGTTTCCTGTTCAGCTAACTGTGCTGTAATAATTTGCTAACCCCGTTGCCCAATATTTATATCTGGGTTAGAGACAAAAGAAGGTCCGTGAGTGTTCGCCTGATACCTTTCTCGTAGCCATGTAACAGTTTATTTCTCACGAGGTTATAGGTGACAAAGACTTTGTTAATGAAAAATTTGCTTATTGAGTAACGTAATGCGGGCGCCGACCGCAGACGACGAGCGTGAAAAGTTTTTTGTTCGTGAGCCTACGATGATATAACACGATAAATCTGAATTACCGATAGCGTGTTGAAATATTTTTTAAAATGTTATCGATTGTTTAATATTACGCTTGGATATGTTGTAAATTCTGATGCTTCTTTAAAGACGTATGAAAAAACATTTGTCATGTTTACACGTATGTTTAAACTCCATGTCATCGGCGGTTAAAGATTTAACGATTAAAGATATAACTAGGGAAAGATCAGAATATTATGAAAATAGCGTAAGTTCCTGCACACCATTAAAGCTTTTAGAAAAGAAGAGTCCAATATCTTCCGAATACAAATTATTAATTGAAGATTCTATCATTTTTTCCGCAAGAACTAGTTTATTGTGCGTTGACATTGAATTTAGATGCACTTCAAAAGGTTCCGACAGTTGTGAGCGAAAATATTATTAAGTTTGCAAGAAATTTTGAAATTATCAGACTTTCCATCGGATTCACCGGTTTGTTTTACGATATAGTACAAAGTTACGATAAGCATACAAGTACCTATTTTGTTTTATATTTTTTTGTTGCGTGCGCTTTATTTTTACTGTGATATATTTATAAGATGATCTACGAGTATATACGTACTTCTTTTTGCTTACGAATACATGAGCACACAGAACAGTATTTAGGCTTCACGTCCCCTGTTATTTGTGTATTTTAAATAATTACCAAAGTATATACAAACGGACCCATAACGACGTGCTTAATAATTTCTTTGAATTGAATAAAATAATAAGTTAACCTTCATTAGGTATTCGTTATATTATATTATGTTTGCATGTTAGCTACACCGACGAGTAGAAAATATATCAAATTGAATAAGCCAAATTGAGAAAAACACAGTCGTTATTATAGTTTCACTAAAGAAAACCTATATGATTGGTAAATGATTAAATAAAATTGTTTGTAATATCCCTTTACTTATTTTATTGAATAACATTTTTGGGCACTTGTAAATGGTGAACTACAAACGGTTCGCAAATATCAAGTCGAAAGTTCTATGAAGATGAACTGGCAAGGCCATCACCATCATTGCTATGGTTCTATTTACTTATTTAATTAATTATTCAAATAACCATTCACCAACTATATACACAGCCTTAAGATTCTAAGTAGTGATTGTCTCTATAATGCTAGCTAAAAGCGTTAAAGCTCCTATTAAAAAGTAAAGTGGGTTTTAAATAGGGTAAACCTCAAAACGATGTACATAAAAACTCGATGGTGCTTGTCCGTACTTGAACTCCTGCAATCCGATCTTCTGGTCCACTGAGCCATAACGGACGACTTTATATGCGTATGCGTTCTAATTTTATTGTTGCTTCTTATTAATATAATTTAGGTGTTATAATTAAATAGATTAAGTTCTAAGCTTTTAACATTTATTATTTCATGCTTTGGGTGTATTCATTGGCGAAACTGAAAGTTCAACGAGATCTTATTCAAGAATATTTCTAAGAAGAATAAGTCTTTGCGAGATTGAACCACTCTCGAAAAATAGACGACGATTAAATTATTTCAATATAAAAATAAAGAATGATGACATTTCATCATTAATTTTGTTAAGCATTAGCTTAAATTTATTTTAACAATAATTCGGCGACTAGCATATTTCATTTTTCTTTGCCTCGATCTGCCAGGGGAATATTGATGCATCATGCATGTTATGGTTTGTTCAACATAAAAGCAGAAGCAATATAAAAAAAACGCATGTAAAATTATATATATATGCGTTGGTATAAAAAAATATTTAGTGTTTTAATGCCATTGTCTAATAAACTTATATATTAATCCATCTATAAAATGAGACGTCTATAATATCTAAGTTAAAAACGATGGCAAGGCAGGTCAAGGTCAGGCCACGCTTCGATAAACAGACACCTCGGACAACTGCTGATATTCAATCATTTTATAATGACATTTAATGTTAAAACAAGAACAAAAAGTCATGCGTGGCACGTCAATAGTGAATTGTAAAGCGTATCCACGTATCAAATAATATTATTATATGTTAAAACCTCCGAGGCGCGCTGCATCTTTTGATGTGAAGATTTATGTATACAGTAGTATTTTCGGTTAGGCTTTAGAAAAAAAGAAGATCGAGATAGTTCAGTGGTCAGAACGCGTGCATCTTAATTGATGATTGCAGATTCAAACCATGAATTTTCATGTGCTTAATTTGTGTGTATAAACGAAATTAATTATCTCGTTGTTGACGGTGAAAGAAGACATCGTGATGAAACCTGCATGTGTATAATTTCAACGAAATCCTGCCACATGAGTATCCACCAACCCGCATTGGAGCAGCATGGTGGAATATGTTCCAAAACTTCTTCTCAAAGAGAGAGTAGGCCTTAGCCCAGCAGTTGGGAATTTACAGGCTGTTTGTTATTGCTGTTACAAAAAAGCTCTCATTTGTTAATACAGATAATAATAATTGTCATTATTTTTTAATTAAATCTTAATACAATAGATTTCCGGGTCGCGGGATCAGCGTGTCATAACACAAGCCTCTACAAGAACAATCTTTCTTCCAATCTTCTTAATACCGTCTGTCAGTTTTTGTCTGTCTACCTAATTGGTTTTCCCATCCCATGGTTGCCGCTCTGTTATAATTTGTGTCCATTTCGTGCTACTGCCCCTTGTCATATGACACATAGGTAATGTTTACTATTTAAAAGGTAGTAACTTATTTATGTCTGTCAAGACAATAAACACTGATTGACAAAAAAAAGACGCGCTGAGTTTCTTTCGCCGGTTCTTCTCAGGTCAGGGTGTTTTCTTTTCCGAACCGGTAGTATTGTTTAATTTGACAATATGTCAGTGTAATGCTTCTTGAATAAAGGAATTTGAGTTTGAGTTTGAGTTCTAAATGTTGATTCGTCCGATGGGACGACAATCCAACAGAAGCCGTGGCATTACAGGCGACAATTGTGTAATTATTACTTATTTCGATTATTTTAAACTTTATTCTGGTTTTTTATTTCATCTGAAGTTGTACAATAAATAGGCAAAGAAATCGAAGGTAATCTTACAATAGTGTTTTTCAATTTCACAATAAACTTTGCTTAATTAGTGTTATCAATTAATGAAAGAGAATTAGGCGTGAAAAATCAGTTTCACTATTTTCATTGTTCTTCTAATTGTTGTAAAAGTGCTTATGTTTTGTAGGCATTGGTAAAACACAAATAAATATATTACACGTCCGTTCAAGCGTAACCTCTTCATAATACGTATATATTATATATTCTACCGAGCAATAAGCAAGAAATTCATTAGATATAGTTTACGATCAATAAATACATTTTTATAAATGTCCACGTAATTAATTCCTACGCAAGATTCAGCAATTTTAGTTTTTAATAATAAGTTATGTTTATTTAGGTCAAATAATTTTAAATTAAGTTTGTGCTATGAGTCGGGACGACAATAGCCTAAGGGTCAGGATCGAACTTGCGACTATTTACATTGCTAGAATTATAAATATTTATTTATTTATATCGGTATATCTATAACATCAATATGTTTACTATTAAGAAACTAAAAATGATTAATATGTACATATGTACCTATAACAATAACAATTACACCCACTTCACATATTGTATCATGTAATTTAATTTGAAATGATCTTATATGTAATTACTTATAGAAAAAATAATAGTAAACAAAATATATATTTTTATAAATAATTTCGAAGCTGATTAGACAAATACTAATTTTTAAGAAATTTAAAGCCATTCGAAGTATAAACATAATTAATTTATATAGAAGATGGGTACGTTCTTGCTACGTTTAAAAATTGTGTCTTTATCGATACGCCCTTGCTCCCAAAAGGCAGATTGTTGGGTTTTTCTGTCAACAGCCTGGTGTTTAGGGTGTCGTGCTTCAGAAAACAGCTGAAGACCTGCGTCTGAATTATTTTCGGTTGTGTCGGATCTGCCGTTGCATCGGATAATTACAGGAAAGGTAATAAGGCGAATCTGGTTTTCAGTATATATTTGTGTAATGTATCCCTACCTATGTAGGCTACCATAGCTACCATGGCTAAAATGGGTGAGTATGCCATCATTATTAATGAACAGGCTGTGTAACAGGAAGTCAAATAATACTATTCCCTGCAAAGCTGTTGTTTAAATTGTTGTAGTAGAAACTTAATGTAATAAAATGTGAGCTGGTAAAAGATTTTATTGATATAAATTGTATAAGGTTTAGTTTTGATAACGATTGAGAAAAAAGTAAATTCGTAAATAGGTTTCAGTTTATCTTTATCTAATAATAAATTAAATATTTACAAAAGTTAACAAAACTATAACAAATATCTTTAACACGTCAACATCAATGCTTAATCTTGAAGCCGTAGCCGTGGCCTGCAGTCTGTCCCACCTTTGATCCATAGTCTCCGTGTTTTTCACTGGAAGATTCTCCTTCTTCGGAGGAATGATCTGCTTCTGTTCCTGATCCTTCATCATGGTGCCCGCTCGTTCCATAGTGGAGTTGATGCCTTGACTCGTGAGATCCATCTTTATCGTATCCTCTGTCTTCTGCTCCGTGATATTTATGTCCGCCTGCGAATTTATGGAAACCGATTTTGTCTTCATTGTCATAAATTTTATGGTTTTTTTGGCGTTGGTCGTCATGTTTATCGAAGACTTTATAGAATCCATGGGCGTCTGCCTTGCCGGGAGCAGATTTCTTTCCATTATCTTCGTTTTCATTATGTTCGTTGTGTTTTTCATGATCTTTGCTTTCATCTCCCTTACGATCGCTGTCTGAATAGGCATAACTTTCGTATTTTTCATTGTGATAGTCACCAGCTTTACCGTCCCCATAGCGCTGCTTTTTGTTAAATCCTTTATATCCTTTGTCATCGTGTTTATTATCTCCTGCATACCCGTTATAAAGTCCATCACCGAAATGACTCAAACTACGAATGTAATCGTCATAGGCTTTATTATCACCGTAAAGCGATGTATACTCATCAAAGATCTTCTTATAATCATCATCAGCTATGCCATCAATGTGATCTTCTTGTTTCTCTTTTACAGGTATGACACGTTCTGCACTCTGAGATTCCGAATTCTTTTCATCTTCTTCCTCTGTCTTAAGTCCTTTTGAGATTGGAATTGGCGCGCCAAAAGCTTTCGGCTGTTCGTAAAGCTTAGCTAATTGTTCCATGATTTCACTTTCGCCCATTTCGATAACACTTTCCTTTCCATCGTTTTTCTTTTTGTATATGTAGCCTGAGGCGGCAGGTTGAAGGTCAGATCCGGTAGTGCGGACCATCACCATACGTTCAACGGTCTCCCGCATTTCCATGCAGGAGCCGCCGGCGGCGAGAACTAGTATAAGAGCTAGACGACTCAGCATATTCCCCGAGCCTCTCTCGTAGCAATGACAGCGAAATACAAGAGAAACCCTTATATAGCTAATATAATAGAGTTCGAATCGAACGTTGACATTCATGAACGCGCTCTCGAGATTGAGTAATACAGTTCTGTGTCAATGATAATGAAAAACCCTGTGTAATTTGTGCGGCGCGCTCGCGCGTTTATTAGGCGAGCGTAACAAAAAATAAAAACTATGCAGGCATTTTGATGACGGGCGATGTGATTAATATTGTAAGTATTAGTAACTAGACCTTTTACCCGACCGCACTGAAGTCTCGATGTTAAATAAAGCTTTGTTTATATGTTCCTATGTTCATTCGGAGCCGAACCATGCTAAGATGTCTACGATGCTATGTCCTTGTAGCTTTGTTCGCTGTATTTATAAAATATTTATAGATATTATTATTCATATATTTTGAAAGTATTTAGTGTGATATAAATTGAGTGAAATATGACGACTTTTTTTCAAGATGACTAAAATCATGCCGACTGTGTTTTAATGGCGTGCGCCGCGTAAACAAATTGAGTTACAAATATTTCTTTAAAATAATAGTGCTATGTAGACCCACATTTTACTATATGTGGGATCGGTAGCTAGAATTAAATATGAATTATTTTCTTAAATAAAAAAAAAAAATAGGATTTTATAATACTTTACAATACTAAAAGTAAAAAAAGAATCTTCTTGCCCTACCTAGTTGCTTGATGAATATATAAAATAATGGAATATTTAAATAAATAAAACGAGATCCACATATGATGAAGAGTTGTTTTTTTATGTAAAAGTTTCCTTCGACTGTTGTCAAAAAATTCAGAGAGGGTGAGAGGGAGGATTTCCTTAATTTACTTCTGATAACATAACAATAACAATAGATAACATGTGTGTATTTTATAATAAAACCTTACCCTTTCAAATAAAATGAATAAACGATAATTTAAAGTACTTTGGCTGTTGTCTAGAAGTGCCTAATCCAAGCACGCTTAGCAACGCATTGGCGTCAGATATCTTTATTAGAAATTCCCTTTTTTAAATGATTTAAAATAATAAATATATATAATATGATTAGGTGAAGTGTTACCAATTTCCATTGGGTGACTCATTTGTGGCCTATCAGCTCAAGTTAAAGATAGGAACGACAACAACATCTTAGCCTTTATCTAACGACCAGTTCAAGTAAAAGTAAATTTAAAATTTTAAATATTAAGACTGTTTATTTTCAATAAAACATTTTTTTTTAAATAATTATCGGTCTCTAAAAACAGCGTAATTTTTAATGCTTTGATTTTTCCTATGAATGGTCTTGTAGTTGGTAACACTATTATAAAAATTATTTATTGGTTCCTGATTGTAGTTTGTACCTTCTGATAATATTGTATCAGGTTGATCGAAGTTTTCATGATTCATAACATAAAAAAGGGCGTAAGGCTTATTCTTAGCGCTCGTTTTTATATTGTACCTTCCGATCCTTGTCGGTGAATAGCTTCTATCGCGCTTTCCTTCCGTGTGTTGTGCTACATTCAAGCCTCGTTGGAATTGTCTTACGCCACCATTATGTGTCTCGAATTTTTCGTTCTCCTTAGTAATTGAGTTTTCTGAATGATTATTATCTATGCTAGTGATGTCTCTTTTTTTGTTTTCATCCTGTTTAAGAGACTTCATATTGGAATGTTGTTGATTCTCGCTTAGCCGAGTCATTCCTATCGCATTGCGATCTTTTTTGATATTATTTTTGGGAGGTGTCCTTTCTTTGTTCTCTGAAATTTGTGTTTTTTTGTGCTTAGGTAAATTAGACTTAGGATTATTCATATTGTCTATTTTATTATTATCGGAATATATTTGAAACCTGTAGTGGTTCAATTTGAGATTTCGTTGATTTTCGTGATACGTTCCTTTACTTGTGTCGAGATTTTTGCTCGTAACGAAGTAAATATCATTATTACGCATTAGCATTTCATTTCTATATGTAGTCGTCTTAAAGTTGTCATCGACATCATCCGATTTAATTTCCATGTTCCTTGGATTATTTATATCACTGTTATCTGGTCCATTCAGCTGGCGATTATTGTTGGAAGAGACGTCGCTTAATATAATTGGAATTAAAGATTTCATTGAAACACCAGCATATATACTCGGCGTGGGTTTATGCATTTTAAAATGTGAGTCCAATGCGCGCTCATTCAATAATTTAAAATTTTGATTATTGTTTCCTATGTAGAATTTTTTATGTGGTATTTGATTTTTTCTGATATTTTCACCATCGTTAGCAGCAGATAGGTAGCCAGTTGGAATATCGTCAAAAATATAATGCGTTAACACTGGAGACACCAAGCAGAAGCACACGACGGAACCAATCAACTTGACCATGTTGTCCATGATGTCGGTTTGACGATGTGTAGTTCTCACGTCGTTTTTATATGCTTACTTTCAGATTTGTTTACTGAGGCGGCGACGATTTGTAAATAAACAATTACATTAAACAATGTGTATCACTATAACAACACAACTCAAGACAGAAAATGACAATGTATTATAAATAATTTAAAAAAAAAAACCAAACACGCAATTAGTGAGGATTTCAACTACAACAGTACGATAAACATGAAAAAGTTTTACTGACACATTTTGTTGCTGTGAATAGACTGCAGCAACATTCTGTTGTTATAAATATCAGTTGGGGCTGAGTGTCCTAATGCCCTTAGCAATATAAAAACGAATAGCAAAACTTTAAATTTTACTTTAAGTTTTAGTTTAGAGACCCTTGCACGCAAAGGTCGTAAAAAAATCTATAAATGTTTCTAAAAAGTAAATTTCTTTTGATGCAATAATGTTGTTAATAATAACATGAGACATTGTTATCAAAACAATCGGGAGTGTTAGTCAAACCAAATTCTCATGACAAATATGTTTAACATAATTTATAATAGCTATATAGACAATAATTAAAACATCTCACTGCTTACATTCAGTCTGAAACAATGCGACAGCGCTAGTCGAGGATTAACAGAGCTACTATTAACAATGAAAGTTTTAGCAATAACTTTATTTAGTACTTTGATAATTATTGCATCTCGAGCCAAGGTAATTGCAGAAGAAAAAGGCAAACAAAATATGAATGAATCGTACGAACTGAAGAGAGAAAAATTATCAAGGCAAGAAAGAATTCTTCGTGATTTTTTTAATTCTTACAATAGTAAAATTCGGAGGCCGAGAGAATTCACCAAGAAATCGAAAGAGCCTGATAATATTACCGAAATTAAATCAACAATTAATCCAAAAGTAGCTCTCGTAAAGAAGCCCATACCTAAGTTTACTGATACTGACACTAATGAAGAGGATTATCAGTTGAAAATGAAATATCCCGTTAAATATTTAGATTCCATGGAGCACGAAGACGAGGACTTCAATCTTGACGATTACGACTTTGATATTCATCACGATGAGTTTGCTGGAAGAGGCAAGCCTTTAGAACCTAGAACGAAAATAAAGTTAACTGAGAGACGTACAGGACTCGAATCTATTAAAGAAGGTGTGGAAAGACCTAAGTCCCCATTAAGTCAGAATAAAGTAGTTATGCCACGGAAAATTAACCACGCGTCTAATAAAGTTGTAAGAAAAGCTGTTCAAGTGATAAAAATCGATGACTATGATGATGATTTTTCGACCAGCACTGGAGCCCCACGAAAGGAAACCAAACCCAGTAATGATGATATGAGTAACGAGAATGAAGACAGTAAGGAATATGAGAGTCAGGGCTCGGTGAGAACAGTGAGATCACCTGCGATCTTCAGTAACTATTTTGAAAAGTTTAATGAAAGATCAACCGCATTTATGTCAAAAATTTTAAGCTACCTTCCGATATTTCCTCAAGTACCTCCTCCAAAAAACTAGACAAGGTGCCAGTTATACTGAACAAATCAACGCTTGATTATTTGCTAGAAATAGCTATATTATATGTTATAAGATTATGTCTTTTGTCCAAAACAAAGTCGAAGTGAAGTTTTTTTGCCCATTTTATGAATCACGTGTTAATTTTGAGTACACTGTAAAATAAACGCTTTTTTGTTTTATTTATATTTATTTTAAAAAACATATAAAATTAAATACAACAAAATATTTATTAAATACGGGAATTATTGGTTTGATAAATGCATTTAAAATATACAAATACCAAACAATCATTTTTCCTATCACATCATATCAGAATTCAGTTTATTTGCTTCGTAAATTCTTAATTTAATGTATTATGAAATAAAAACTAGAGAAATCAATACGATGTTCATTATTCCTATCATTTAAATCAGCTAAATATTAAAATAGTCGGCATTGTTACTGAAGGCTGCATTTTTGACTAAGTCTCTAAACTGATTATATTTATTTTCAATCCCTCCATGCCGCTGTTTCCCAGCATGTGTCTGGTCATAAATGTGGCTTGAAACATCTTCTGCTTTGTTCAGTTTATTTTGAGTATTTCCTAACGCCGCTGCCGCCTGTGAGCGTAAAAGCGCTTCCGATCCACCAACACGTACTTTAGATTCGCCATTTTCTTCTTTGTTAACACTGCTATTGTTATCGTCAAAGAATTCATTGTGTTCTTGGTATTCATCTTTATGGTAAACTTTTCGGAATCCTTTCTTTTTTCCACCTTTATCAGTGTTATTTTTGATGGAGTACTTGGCAACTTTGTTGTGATCTTCTGATCCAAATCTGTTTGTAAAAGCATCAGCGAAATCTTTAAACGCTCCATAGTTTTGATCATTTTTCTTGTAGTCTCCTGTATAACTATGTTTGTTTTCTTTGCCATTTTTATTAAATTCTGAATCGTGATCGCTAGCGTAACTTTTTCCGTTTAAAGATTCCTGTATTGTGTCGCGACCAAGTGAATAATCTGAACGATCTTCTGGATTATTGTCGTTAAGACGTCTTACACGCTTAGAAGAATCATAAATATCTTTGAATGGTATCTTATGATCGACTTCTTTTGCCCATGGAATGCCTTTGAAATTCAATGGATCATCATCATACGTTTTATCGAAGTAATCATTAAGAACGTATGAGAAAAAAGGTTGGTTCCCGTAATTAGGATTATCAGTCGTCAAGACGTTCATATCTTTATAACTAGAATATATTTGAGGATCAGGAATGTCCTCATCTGAATTCTCATGCACGGGAATAACTTTGTCAACCTCAAGAGAAATGAAACGTTTGTCTTTTGCCTTCTCGTATTCAATGTTAAAATTCATCGGCTCATATTCGTAGAGACTGTGATAAAAGTAAGGCCAACCGTAATAATTTCTGGAATCCGTTCTAATATCTTCATCGTCATTGTGAAAATCGTGGTTCGTGTCGTAGGTCGATTCGATATTACTCGCAGCTACATTCTGATATTCACCTGTGTCAGACATGGAATCGTATAGATATTTTCTTGACGAAGGAGGTCCTTTAGTTCTGTTGTTATATGAGCTATCGAATAGTTGAGTACCTTTTTCTTTACGTTTTTTCTCGTCTAATTTCATTGAACTGTCTTTTTGATCCCCTGACTCCGAGCTCGATCGATCTCTTATTTTATTGTAGAATGTAGAAAACTTAACCGGTTCGTCATTAACTTGAGTATAAACGTAACCAGAATTAATCGGTTGTGAATTTGATCTTGCTTTACGTGAAATGTAAAAATGTTGAACTGTTTGCATCTCGAAGCACGCGCGCGTTATCAAACACAGTAAGACGAATATACGTTTCATCGCGACTTCATAACCCACTCTCACGCAGTTTTGTTTGTACTGGAAATTGTTCCTCTATTGATGTTTATTTCAACTGTTTATAACACCCCACTGCAGCGGTCATTGTTTTAAGACAATAGCTTTACGAGCGGTCGCATAAATTAGAAATGTCCTGTGTGTCGGGTCAATGAACAAGTGCTCTCTATATCTTCTACTCTATAATTTAAGGGTGAGATATAACTACTTTAAAATATACAGTCAATAAGAAATATTATTTTAAAATGATGTAAATTTTCTATAAAATCTATATGCTAATTGCCTCTACAAGACGTACAATATGTAAGTTACAGTTTTTTAAATTATATTTTATTACGAAGATTCCGTATTAAATGATTATAGTATTGAATGTTAGCTTTATTTAGTGTAAAGCTAATGACAGGCGTAGTAATGTTGCTTTAATTTTGTTATTATCTCGGAACAAGTTAAAACTGTTGATTAGTAATGTCAGATTATACTCTTTGGATGTCAACTCTGATCTGTTTGGTTTATGTTTTATGTTTAAATTACTTTAAATTTGGAATGTTAGTATTTGTTCAGATTGAATCGTGTCATATTTATTAATTCCGTAAAAATCACTCGAAGAAGTAACGTGTCTAGTTATCTGACATAACTTATGTATTTTATATAAATTTCATATTGATTACATTTCAACAGAAATAAATTCAAAAATGTTTAAGTTAAAATAAATAGTTTTCTAATCGGTCCTTAAGTGTCTTTTTGGTTTGAATATGACCCAATTAGTCACATCTACCATTCAAGAATAACTGTCTCAGAAGACTACGCATCTGTCAACTCGAGCAAAACAATAACACGAATAGAATATAAACCAAAATATTCTATATTATATATTACTATTATAGTATATGCTTATTTGATATAATTGTATATATCTAATATATTTTACATTAATAAAATTAATAGACTCCCAAGAATAATGATATAAATTGTAATACATAATTTATAATATTAAATAATTCCTAAACAAACATGTCATTAATTTTCAATGCTATTTTAAATAATTATTTAACAATTTTTTCTAGGTTTCTCTTTTGATCTGTAATAAGGCCGTCAATTTCTACGTGTTATTCTGATATAGGCAATTAATTACCGCCGCGCCGGAGACCTTCGATTCGGTCCGGTGCATTATTGATTACTATGTAGCAATTTTCGTAAGAGATTCTATTGTCTGTCGCCCACATCAATGGACAATGAATGTATTTAGAAACAGGGGAATTCTAAATATTTAAATATCGCAATGAAAAGCGCAATTATAATCATTGTGTTATTTTAATAACCTTAAGTATGTACATTGTATCAACACAAGTAGTTTTTTTTTTTAAGCATAGGTTGGCGGACTTGCAATTGGGCCACCTGATAGTAAGCAGTCACCACTTCCCATAGACATTAGTGCCATAAGAAATATTAAGCATACCTTACATCACCAATGCGCCACTAACCTTGGGAGCTAAGACGTTATGTCCCTTGTGCCTGTAGTTATATTGGCTTACTCATCCTTAAAACTGGAAAACAACAATATATGAATGTAATTTTAATACACTCATTACATTACGTACATTATTCATAGAAATTGGTAATTTCATTTTTATAAATTTGTTCTCTTAAAGGGACCTCACTGGTGCATCGCACCGCCTTACCCTATGAAATTAATCACATAAGAATTCAGTGCAGGTTCGGATTGAACCGCGCTGCTTATTTACGATCTACGTGTCCTATCCACTGTGCCATCGGCTCTTTCGTAATAATAATTACCCAGATAGAGTACACGGGGTAATGTGAAATAATGCGTCTTTTTGTTAATATGTCACTAATATATGATTATTGTACTTTGATATTGATCTTTATATGCCTTTAGCTTTATAATCGGTGTTGAAATAAAAAAATAAAAAAATCTGTCTATTGAGGCTTCATGCATAAACGTTGAACCTACTAGGATTTTATTTGGTGCCAAAGTCTAGAGCCAATTACCAGTGGGATGTATTGCCGAATGCCATTCAGAAGGCCGGTTGACAGGCGCGTCTAGTAAACACAGACCGATAATTACATACAAACCGTTGTATGTATGACAAATGTTCGTAAATGTAGATTTTTTAAAATAAAGACTTTATATTTAAAGGAATAAATAAAACAAACAATGTATTTGACTATTTATTTCATAATTAAAAATTCAATGAGTACAAAAATATTTATAAATATATAATGTTCTCAACAGAATCTTACAGACACAGACGCACAAGTTCACAACAATATTGCCAGCGTTTGTTAAATTAAATCGAACCAAAATTGGCAACACTTTAAAGACCTATCCGCGCAAGTCAATAAATAAAATTGCATTTTTTGTTTTTTTTTTTCCGGGTGATATTAAAGAGGCTAAGATACAGCCCGTATACAGTTCACGTGTCACGTTGACAACATTTTTTTTTAACTAAACTAATGGACGCGGATAGATCTAAAAAGCTGGTTTCAAAAAACAAAGTACACATTAATATAAAAGTCAAAACTTTAATTACAAATAAGGTCCCGTTCACGTGATAGATTTTTTTTCGACTATTCTATGACTTTGGATTTTACATAGCTTATAAAATATGACTTTTTTGTGATCGTTTTATTTATCTACCGAATATCTGTTTATTGGAGTGGGGATACAAATCGGACGTCATCACTTGTTAAATTATCTGCAAAAATATCGTTTCTATTGCATAATATACTGACAAATCAAAAATACGTTATAATTTAAAAATAAATCATTTGCAATCAAAATAATTATGGACGGTCAAACTAACATTAATTTAACATTAATACACTATTAAACGATGGTGTAAATGCTTTAATAAGTTGCAAATACGTGTTAAAATCGATTCGATGTGATATTTACCGAGTCTTACAACATGTGTGTATAATTGTATTCGTAAAATATCGATAGAATCGCTACATCACTAACAGACCCGTCGCTCGATTCGAGAGCTCCCACCGGTGCTGCGGGTGCTGCGGGTGCTTCTCGGAGCCGACTCGAGGTCCAAAAGAATTTAGTGCATTAAAAGCAAAATCGACTAATTTTTTTAAAGAAAAGTATAATTTTATTTTTGCTTAACGATAACTTCAGCTAGTCAGACAACGTTTATCATTGATCTCTTGAATTATAGAAGTTTTCACAATGTCGTGATTGTTTCGCGACAAATTATTAAAACCCGACTTTAAAGGCAGAGAACCAGTCACAAACAGACCGACTCCTGTATCGGATCGAGATGAGATATCATAGACATTTTTTTTTCTTTATTATAGCTTAACTTCTAAAGACGATAAGAATATTATTATTATTTAAAATTGCAACGACCATCGATAGTTCAATACTACGTCTTGTTTGAATTAAATTTGAATCGAAGTTTTAAAAAATATCTTATCGAAACAAATTGACCGACGTCGGAGGGAGAAACTAAGCACGTACAAACACTAATAGAGATATTCGATAAATGCTTAATTATTGATTAAATTTATCGTATTATTATTAATACAGTTTAATGTTACAAGATCGTCTTTGAGAATTCCAAAACAATGTATAAAAACACGATATCAATTAAGGAACAATGGAATATTATCGATTATTAAGACAGAAAAGAAATCACAAATATGTTTTAATTTTCGAATCTTCTTCACGTTCATTAGTCAAGAAAAATAATCTACGAGTAAAAAACTTTTTATTAAATGTGATACTTCGAGTATCCGTTTAAATCCACCGCAAAAAACGCGAGCCACACGGAGAAAAACAAACATCAAAAATTTTCAAAAACACTCAACAATGTAGCATATATCATCAGCATATATGATCGATTTTCATAACGTTATGAAACAAAGACGCAATCGAACGACTACACGCGACGTCACTTTCGATGGCAAAATCACGTTTTGATATTTCACGACTGAGTGACATTTGTATGATACGAGACAACCCCCACGGAATAGGCCAACGTGTTTATGATAAACAGACGCTGTCGACGACCCCCCCCCCCCCCCCCGTGACCCCCCAGACAGCAAAACAGTTCTACTTAAATCATATTTGTTATTTATCTATTGGGGCGCGCCGTCGGGAGGGAATAGACCGTCGCCTATATTGAATATTTCTGCTTACGGAAAAGTTTGCAATGAAAAATACACGTTCGAACCGGCAGCGGATACCTACTGTCGTTTGGGACTCGCGCTCGCTGGTGCCGCCGATGTTTCAAACGATGCTGTGAAAGATTTTAATTCTGTCAATTATATATACACAAGATATTCCACTTGAATTCGATCTCAATACGAGCGCCGCCCTAACACTCTATTATTATGATTCGCTAATATTTGGTATTAAAATACTAATATAACATATTATTTATATACTTTACGAGTAAAACATATTACAAAGTTTCTTACGGCGAGATAGTTTGCTAGGACGACATTACAGTTTTAGTGTTTCCTGATTAATATTTAATCTAGCCTAAAGATGAAGTATGCCAGTGCGACGTCCAGTTAAACGTTCACGTGCAAGTGAAACGATTACAAAACGATTACAAAACAATTACAAAACAAAGCAAAAGAAAACTTCGTACAAATAATTTTTTAGTTATTATTAACCAAACGCTTCTTTGTAAAATTAACAAACGTTTGTTATTAAAACATTTCCTCGTTTGATCAGACAACGAAACACACAGAAGCAGTTTATATTCCGCTCCCTCTCACTCTGACTCCACTCGGCTCCGTCCCCGTCCGGCCCCGAGTGGAGTCACTCACGTAGCGTAGCTTCGATGAGTGAAAATTATTCTAGCATTAGTGACAACAAACAGGTTTTAAATATAATTGCGTTGTCTCAGCGAAGAACTTATGTACGAAATATGCTTATCGGTAGTTATATATATAATAAAGTAAATTAAAACAACACAATATATAAAATAATATTTTTTAGAGATCAAGCTTGTTTTTAGACGATACAAACTAAAAGTGATGAAAATTGAACTACGCCTCTCGGCGAAGATATCACTCGCACCGAGTCTGTGCACGGTTGTGTGTGTGGGGGGACGGTTCGGGTGCGGAAGAGTGGCGTGGAAGACTTCCCACCTCCAGTTCGCTAATGACAATTTTATGAAAAAAAAATCTCAATATATTTTATTGGACTGACCTCAACGAGTACGTGAAACGCGTAACATATACTTTGACTAAATTTTAAAAACAACCGCTACAGAGAATTCCATACATCTTGTTCACAGCGTCATCTTTTTTAATAATCACATTCAGGTCAATACCGAACATAGTTAATCCCAAATCACTCGAGGTGGCCAAAAGACCGAGGAGAACCATTGAGATCGTCTTTTCTCTGTCCGTATGACAAGTAAACATTATATAACGATTTCGTATAATTTTAAAACATTTCGTTTCCTCGGCGGTACGTTCGCGCCGAGGGGAAGTGAATACAACATAGTTTGAGCCTCCAAGCCGCCGCTAGATGGCGCTACGAATAAAAACATCACAATTTACAATACATAATCATTCTCAAATTGAATGCGTCAGTAATATACATGTAAGCTGGTGCAGGCGGCGCCACAGCCGGCGCGCGGACGCGGCACGAGATATAACGACACGCATATATGTATAGGTGTATACGTATACGGGTAAGGGGAACACGCGCGCCGCCCGCCCTGCGATGACTTCGGAAGGAGGTCACAAGTTAAACACGACTAGTAAATGTACTGCACAGTGATTCATTAAATATTGATCGTGATTGGTGTCGGCGACGGACAGCACGTCCCCCGTGTGTGGAGGCATTCAATAAAATACCTGCCAGTTTCAGAAATGTTGAGCCAAGTGAGCGCTCGTTGGTGGATTGTCACGTCACCAGCTGCCACCGTTGAATTACCAATTATTTTAATCTCAATCGGTCAATTTGACTTTGACCAGCGTTCACTTCGGATCAGTCCAACTTGAACGTTGATACAGAGCGAGACGTCGGGCGGGGCCGCGACGTAGAGCGGGACGGCCCGTGCGGGCGGGGCGGCCCCGTCACTCACTCGATTTAACTAGTTTATTCGTTCTTTGAAAATTATCTATCATTAGAAATTATTTAACTTTACGTATAATATACATGTATTTGAGAGTTTCTTATTTTTAATTATTATTTAGTAAACGAGATGTCGACGCTCCGGCGCGCCGACTCGGCATCCATCTGGAAATTTTATTATAACAATTATTTACAAGAAAGTACCAGCCCAGCCCTCCTCTCCTCTTGTTTTATTTTTGTACGACATCGTTAAGGAGGCGGCTTACCGCTGCCGGTCGTACTAGAGATACATCATTATATCGGTGACGCGCCGCCAATCTTAGCAATAGAGATGTTATGTCTTTTGCGCCTGGGGTCACACTCACCGTTAAACCAGAACACAGCAAAATAAGTGCTGATGTTTGGCGGTTGAATATGTGACGAGTCGGCGGTACCTGCCCGAGGGACTCGCAGAAAGCTCTACCATCGACTAATTAAGGAGAACTTTTAGAGCTTATTCCATTAATTACGAGCATCTTAATGATGAATAAAAATATAAATAAAAATAAAACTCATAACGCATTGCAATGTGATGTCTACATTACCTGCACAATGCCGTAGCTTTGTGTGTGTGTAGGGGGGGGGGGGGCTACGCGTCGAGCGCGCTGTTGGCGAGCGACCCGTCCCACGCCTCCTGCTTGTGCAGCGCCGACAGCCGCTTCTTCTCTGCGGACACACGTCACCACACCGCTCACTACCCGCGCACGCCGCGCGTCTCGTCGCGTCGCCCTCGGGCCGCCGAGACCATACCTTTTCAATTCTGCTCGGTGTCTCGCATTCTTACTCCTCCATTCTAGTTCGTTTCGTCTCTACTACAGTGCTGCGAGCGAAAAGGTATGATTCCGGCTCCAGCCCGCGGGTGGGGGGGGGGGGGCTCACCGCGCGCCAGCGTGATGAGGCGGCGCTCCTCGGCGCGCTCCTGCCGCGCCGTGCTGAGGCGCACGCCCAGCGCGCCCGACACGAGGCGCCGCGCCAGCGCCGTGCACGTCTCCGGCCGCTGCCTGTGCACCGAATACGGCCGTGTCGGATCAAAGTATTCTTTATGCGAGTGGGCTCGAAAGGACACTTTTGAATCGTCACGTTACAGTGTCGAGACAAATGTGAAGCTCCCCCCGGTTCGGAAAGTAGAGTCTACCGAGAAAATCAGTAGTTCTCCTTCCCCCATTTTATTTACAGAGTACGTGAAGTACGACTACATTTACGCATGTCCCGCCTGGAAACCAGCAGCTCCTGAGTCCATGCTTTTTATCATTAGTCTTGTATTGAGTAATTTGCCTTATTTATCAATGTTTTGTTGACTGAGCTTTAAATTTTGAACTACCAACCGACCAACCGTCATATTTAAGTTGCTTTAGAGTGTAAAGCGAGCCGCAGCTCATGAAGTGCGCCTCTATGCTCGTACCTATACGGTTGCAGGAACTCGGCGCATTTCTTCGCCTTGTTCCGTGACTCGAGCGTGGCGGCGTGCAGCGGTCGACACTTTGCCAGCGGCCTCTGCATCGACAGCACCTCCGCAGCTGGAAATATGACAAATAACACTTATCATCATACTATAGAATGAATATGTATGTATATATGTATTAATCAATATACATTTAAATAGCACTTAATCCGAACAGAAGATTAAGGCGCTTAACCGCTCCAATTTGTAAAATATGACTCTAATATAATATATAATATAACACGAAATCTAAGATAGCTCAGTCAATAGAACACCTCGCTCTTCAGTGATGACAATGACCTTGCATCCTCGC
Organism: Vanessa tameamea; assembly: GCF_037043105.1. Lineage (NCBI taxonomy): Eukaryota > Metazoa > Arthropoda > Insecta > Lepidoptera > Nymphalidae > Vanessa > Vanessa tameamea. The sequence continues at coordinate 327,735 of NC_087328.1, read as the reverse complement.
GTGCTCTATTGACATAAGTGTAATTCATCTCGAGCTAAGCAGTAATACCATTACTAACATCATGGGTAAATCTGCGTGCGTCAGGTGACTAATGATAGAAGCAGTTTGTTATTAAGTTACAAAATCAACTGCATAACGGAGGCGGACGCCGACGCCGAGGCCGAGGTTGTCGACAGCGTAGAAGTTTTTATTTATTTACTGCAAATGCATCGCCAAATAATGACCTTTTCATAAATTTTGTTTATATATAAATAATAATGTCTTTGGTCACAACTGTGAGATTCCCACAAATATCTTAAGTAAAACTCTATACCTAATTATTTACCAGAAAAAAATAATAAAATTTGAAGTCAAGTATATTCTTTTTTACTCTTTGTTAAAATAAATTCTCTGTACCGTGATCGACATCCACTACTATATATATTTCTAACTGAACGTGCGGCTTGACCCGCGCGAAAATTAAAACAAATGACCTATAGCACACAAACCGTCAGTACCATTCGAACCAATGGTGGGGTGAATTAAACAAAGTAGTCTACGTCCTTCCCCAGTACTCAAACTATCTCCATACCAAATTTTATCTAAATCGGTTCAGCGGCTTAATCGTGCAGAGATAACAGACATTTACTTTTGCATTTATAGCTATAATTATCTGTCGGATTGAAAATAAAGTTCTTTAAACCAAAGGTACAGACGGAGCCATCGTAAGTGATTATTATATTTATCATAACATCGAAGCAACTGATATGCTCCTGTAATGTCAATAATATAATTTTTAGTTTAACAGTAATAGAAGTTCGCATCACAATCCGAATAAACTGATAATAATACCGACAATATCGACAATAATTTTACCTAAAAACGTAACGTTATAATGTAAATTATAAAATAAATGAATAGTAAATATTGGACAACATCGCATACATTACTCTGATCCCAATGTAAGTAGCTAAAGCACTTGTGTTATGGAAAATCAGAAGTAACGACGGTACCACAAATAGCCGGACACAAGACAACATAGAAAACTAATGAACTTTTTCTACATCGACTCGGCCGGGAATCGACCCCGGGACCTCGGAGTGGCGTACCCATGAAAACCGGTGTACACAATACTCGACCACGGAGGGCGTCATGTATATCAATCATATCAAAACCGACCTTACATACAGTAATCCATTTCGATGTTCAACAAAATAAAATCGATGCGTTTTTCCTAATTACATCTTGCCATGCACGGAGCTAAACGTATTTCTAACCTTGATTTCAATAATAAATTATGCATGTCGAATCGTTTCAGAGTTATGAGTTTCTCAAATAACCTTTGATTACCACGCGCTACCTTGAAGTGTACTTGAAAATTTATGTTTTTACAATCGAAACGAGAGGAAGAGTCAATAGTGACGGATATACGTAGTAAAAGTACTTTGAAATTTCAGATAAAGTATATGCAGGCGTTAAAAAACTTTTTTTTTTTCTATATACTTGAAGACTATACAATAGAGGCTCGTAAGGCTGCAAACTAATATCGATGTTAAATATCTACCGTTACGGGGACTATTTTTTTGGACTATAAATTGTTTTTTTTTTTTTGATTATAATTTATATTAGCGAAGGAGTTGAACTAATCTATATATACTTATCTATATTGACATAAACCACCCCCAATGGATATTATAATTATTAATTTTAAATGGATTAAAACGTGTTTCTGCGATATGGCAATACCGTAACCGATATCAGATTGGCTTGCGATAGATAGATGATTGATGACATTATTACACTTTTATTGATTTATATATAATAGTCTTTAATGCAATGCAATACTAAGTTAATAATAAAATATACATTGGATAAAAGTCGCATGTAATGCAACGGACGGCGTCGTCGCTGAAGCGCGACTTGGGTAAAGGACTGATAAATATAGTTTTATTAGTAGAGACACAAATATACTCATAAATTGCAATTCCGCTACCCAGTGGATTCAATTACATAATAAAACACACGAAGGAGGTATCTTTCACTCGTGCTTGACCTTCCTCTGGCTCACTAGAAATTCCCTTTCCACCCAAATAGGCTTACACGTTACCGCTAGAGAGGCATACCTACATAACAATATACTTCCACTTCAACTATTCTTCGTTAGGGAGTCAGTGTAAATTTAATCCCACGTCCAATTATGTCGATCGACGTCGGAACTTGTTAATTCGTCTTTACGTGTCGCCGAGCATTCGACGCGAGCCTGCGACGTGACTATCGTATCATTTTAATAAAGAATCGTATTCCGTACTACACAACAAATAAAATTGCATCCACCTATCTTCAATTAGTGTTTTTTTTTTTTTATTTAGACACGAGGCATCTGGTACTCCTCCGTCACGTAATCTATTGAAGAGCACATTTAACATCAAGTGGTTCCTTTGTACAATCTAGTCTAATATTATAAATGCGAAGGTAATTCGTTCCGTCTGTTTGTCTGTCTGATACTCTTTCGCGGCCAAAACATTGAAACGTATTTGATGGAATTTGCTATGAAACAAGCCTGAACCCCAAGTAAATACATCCCGCCGACATATCGTTTCTTATAAAGGCTCCGTTGCCGTCTTAAATTTTAAATGTCTACTATAGAACATTGTTACAGCGACAATAGAAGCAATGTTATATTGTTCGTGTATACACGTTACAAAAACGAATTGGCTGGTTTCAATGAATTTCGACATTTCATAACTTACATATTGGGACAGCACTCAAAGTAGTTTATCTCGCAAATTTAATAAAAATTAAATTAAATTATACTTAAAGTGAACGTAGGTGGGGAAGCGTCTTATATAAATTAGTGTATTGTAATTCTTGTTCGCACATAACCCTCAACAATGTTGAAATATAGGGTAACTATATAGACACGAATATATATACGACAAAGAATATTGTTCACTACTTAATCGGAAAAAAATAATAATTTACGACGCTGTCTGACGAAAATGTGGCGCTTAAATTTCGATGGCGATCACTTATCAATCATTTTCACAATTCTACTCTCTTTTTATTTTTTATTTTTAAATTTAATAGGTAAGCCGACGGTCAAGTTCGCAATCTAATGGTGAATAAACACCACCAATCATAGACACTGGAGGCCAGTTACCATTGGTGGCCCATCTAAGTAATCAATGTTTCATCTAAGTAAACAAACTTATAAACACCATAAATATGTAAACAACACTATCTTCTGAACTAAAAACTCAAATTATAAACAAAGAGACTACTTTTAACTAATTTTGTTAAAACTTTCTTTGAATTGGAATATTTTTTTCTAAGCCAACTAATGTAAATCGCTTACATTTCGCTCAACAATCGCTAAGTGTAGTTATTATTTCATAGCAAATGTCTGCGCCTCTCCTATAATAAGCAATCTTAAATAGCAAAGACAAATCTAAGATCCTCTTCAGACGGTTGCTTTGAACTGCGTGTATATAAAATATAATCAAAATAAACTTTATGCAAGTAAGCTTTTGTGAGACATTTTGAATCGCCATTTGTGAAGCGTAGCTTATAAGGTCAGATTCGTACATTAAATCAATGTGTAGAAATAATTAATTGTCCCCGTAAATAATCCCAGGCAGAGATCCGGCTACCACATCCGACGACGGCTGGCCCTGGCAACATATAACACGCGCACACTGCGGACTGACGAGAAGATCGTTGAACTGGAGGAAGTATTAAGCAAGTTGCATTGGGATATTAAAGGATTATCTGAAGTACGAAGAGAGGGAGAGGACTCGATAATTCTCAAATCCGGTAACTTGTTTTATTTCCGGGAAGGCTACCATCTATCCCAAGGTGGTGTCGGGTTTATCGTCCACAAGTCCCTCGTGAAGAACGTGGTCAAGATCGAGAGTGTATCTACAAGGGTAGCGTACCTTATACTCAGAATTACCAAACGGTACTCGTTGAAGGTCATACAGGTTTACGCTCCGACTTCGACACACTCCGATGATGTGGTGGAATGTATGTATGAGGATATCAGACGAGCCATGCGTACCTCGAAAACTCACTACACCGTTGTCATGGGAGATTTTAATGCTAAACTAGGCAAACGAAGCGGTGATTAGCTATGAGTGGGGTAATTTGGAGTAGGACATCGGAATCACCGGGGCCACCTGTTTACCGGCTTCATGGCGAAGGAGGGACTCTATATGATGAACCACTTCTTCAAGAAGCGTGAGCACATAAAATGGGCTCTGATGAGTCCTGATGGTGTATTTAAAAATGAGATTGACTTCATCATGTCGACGAGGAAGCAGATATTCAATGATGTCTCTGTGATCAACGCCGTCAAAACTGGAAGTGGTCACCGGATGGTAAGAGGCACATTGAATCTTAATATCAAACTCGAGAGGTCCCGACTGATACGTCCAAATACCGGCAGCTAAATAGGCAGATCTCAAAGACTCGTGACCTACGCCGATTTATTACAAATCGTATCAAAGAGGCTATAGAGCGGAACAAAGGCTCTAAGGTGTTCGCAAGAGATCTGTCTATCGGGCAAAGCCAGCTGACGAAACTGAAGACCGACGATGGCAGGCTTGTACACGAAAATCTGTCACAATTCTGGAGAAAGGCCCCAGAGCCAGATTAACCCGACACTATACCGCAGATATCCCGGACGTCAGTATGTGCGAGATTAGTATGGCTTTTAAACAGCTTAAGAATAACAAGGCGACGGGTGATGATAGAATTAAGGCTGAGCTGCTGAATGCAGGTGGAAAGCCGGTTTTAAAAGCCCTTCAGAAACGTTTTAATTCCGTCATAATCGAGGGCAAAACGCCACAAGCGTGGAGCAGAAGAGTGGTGGTGCTTTTCTTCAAAAAGGGCGATAACATCCTACTGAAGAATTACAGACCCATCTCACTTCTGAGCCACGTTTATAAGTTGTTTTCGAGAGTCATTACATCAGATTTGACGACTTCCAGCCTCCCGAACAAGCCGGTATCCATAAAGGCTTAAGCACCATAGACCACATACATACGCTGCGGCAGGTTATACAGAAGACCGAAGAGTATAAGATGCCATTATGCTTAGCGTTTGTGGACTATGAGAAAGCTTTCGATTCGATCGAAACTTGGGCTGTGCTACAGTCTCTCCAGAGGAGCCAAATTGACTATCAATACATCGAAGTGCTGAAATGCTTGTACGAAAACGCCACTATGTCAGTCCGACTACAGGACCAGAACTCGAAACCTATTCAACTGCAGCGAGGAGTGAGACAGGGAGACGTTATTTCTCCGAAATTGTTCACCGTTGATGTTGTTTCAAGCTTCTGGACTGGAAAGGATCTGGCATCAACATTAACGGCGAGTACATCAGTCACCTTCGGTTTGTTGATGATATAGTAATCGATGATTGCATCTTAACCGATGATTTCGGGTTCAAACCCAGGCAGGCACCAGTGATTTTCATGTGCTTAATTTCTGTTTATAATTCATCTTGTGCTCGGCGGTGAAGGAAAACATCGTGAGGAATGGTGTGGTGTATTCCACCAACCCGCATTGGAGCAGCGTGGTGGAATATGCTCCAAACCTTCTCCTCAAAGAGAGAGGAGGCCTTAGCCCGGCAGTGGGAAATTTACAGACTGTTAATGTAACGTAATGTAAATGTAGAAATAATTGTACCTTATACAAGCAACCATTGTATATGTTCACGGTTGTAACTCTCATGACTAAATTTAAAGAAACTTTGACCTAACCACTTCCAAGATTACTTTATACATACGTAGTTCCTACGATAATACAATAACTCAATGACCTCGATCTGATGTTGCACCCAAAAGTACTTAACACTATCGATTTAAATTTTGACATTTATAGAATGTATGCAATGAAAGTTGAATATCATAATCTTTTAGCTCTACTTAATATAGTTCTGTAAAATGACGATTCAAAAATGCTTGTTAAAGCCTACATGAATAAAGGATATTTTGATTTCGATAACGTGTTTACAGACGACGCAATAGGCTCGGAACGAATTAAACAAGAATAGAAATTTGTACACTTAGTTTAATTTTGTGTAACTTTATATTGATCAAATTCGTTAAGGTCATCTTATTTAAAATATTTATCATAAATCTATCTATAGCTAGTACGATTTAAGTGCGTGAAATAGAGCTGATAAACACCATATATTGGCAATTATTTGTAACATTATATCCACTTAACATGCGGTTTTATTTGACAAGCTGAAACCGCAAATATTATCGTGTGAAAAGTCATGACAGCGCGGTGGTCGGTCGTCCCACTTATCCAACGTTGCGTCACACGGTCGTTGAACCTGCCGATCACTAAGTAGGTTGTATACATGCGGCTACATCGCTAACCTGCGCTCATTGCTCTACTATTTCATAATAATAAAAAAAAATTAACTACAAAGGTTACATATCTGTACACATTATGACATAATCATTGATTTAAATGAATCCCAAGTTGTTATTACAATTTTATATGTAATAGATGCAAAGATTTAAATGTAGCTGGGTACTCGGCTAGTGCTGGTTAGTTTAATTAGGTTCACACAGCATCTGTAACCTTTACGTCAACAGCCGCAACTTCGATATCTACTCATGATAAATATTTATGTAGTCCAGAGCTATTCTGTGAGGACCAACACGAAACTCATCGCAGAACACGATCGTGAAATATCAGCTTCACCATTATTATTATAACATCTTAAGCATACACGTATCAAAATAAAGTATCGTGACCAGACCACATGATGGCTAATAGTTCAATTAAATACCAAATTGTCGATACATTTTAACCAATACAAATGGACAGCAACCGTCGATCAGATATCTGTCTATCAGCAGAAGATACTACAAGAATCTGTCGGTGTTGGACGTAGTCGGTTTTCAACATTCCACGAGCGATATACAAAGTACGTTCAGCACTACTGGATATCACGTCCTGAGTTTTTTGAGATTCGGTTATTGTGATGATCCTATTGTTTGTAGGTCGTAAAACATAATTATAACTATATGTTTTTGTTTATTGTGGTTACAGATAACATCAAAAATTCAATTTCAAATTTTCCCATGACGTTAAATATTTTAACAGAATAGTAAAGTTCATACGAAACGCGAACAATGTAAACATAGTACAATTTATTCAACGTAAAGATGGTTCTACACAAACAAACAGATACATCCGATAATATTAATAAAGGGGAATTACCCAAGAACATAAAGTATGAATGTAATCAATGAAAATGCATTATCTTGTGTACATCGTAACTATTAAACTTATTAATCTAGTTGGCCTGTATTACTAAGGCTTGTAGGAATTCCGTGAATAGTTATAATGTCACCTTCCCAAGGACGTCAGACATCCAAAATAATGCACTACTGTAATTATTGTTGCGTAATCACTACTTTACTTAAGAAGCAGTACCGTTTTAAACGTCCGGGTGCAACCATTGTTCTGCTGATCTCCCTTCGCTACCAAAAATATATATTTAAGAGACCTTTTCGATGGTTCAAGACTTCACCGTCATAAGCGAGGCGCCACCAAACAACCCTTACATCCTGGATTAAGACGGGCCTGTTAAGAAACGTGACGATCTCGGCATAGAGTATGTAATGATGCTCTGTTGCTATCCATGGAGTCACCATCGGGATGTTAATCGATCACCTTTCAACAAGTTCACCATTTCAAATATCTAAACAGACATCAGTCTATCGTTTACATCTGCTCTGCTAATTTCATCAAAGCAAGCAGTAGGGTAAAGGATTAGTATTGAAGGCAGGAACTATCTGGGACGATGGTTTCAGATATTATCAGGACCCTTGTTTACCACTTTAAAATTATTTGTAAAACTAACAATGACAAATATACCCAAATGATAATCATTGATTCTCAACTGAATGATTTCACCAACTAATCGCTTTTAGAACTTACATCGATATTTATTTATTATATTCTTTTAGTTTCGAATCTTACCAACATCGAAATACTTTCCACGTCCTCGGGCGTATTAATAAGCTACTTCGATTGATTGGTTGATCATTTATTTTCCAACGTTAGATTGAACCACTCCAATAACCATTACATCACGTTACCTAACGCAGAGCTTCCTCGAACCGTAAAGTGGGTTGCGTGGGTCGACAGTAGATAACTCCTAAGCCTCAGCACATATAATTTCATATACGCCTTATACTATAATTACAATGTATTTATAGTTTTGACAATCGTTTTTTTTTAAAACATGTTCCTTGATTTATTAAGCGTTATGTTATTAGGATTTACGACGTCACTAGAAAACAAATATGGCGGACGGTATAGAATAAAACGAGTAAAAATTGGTTTTTTGTTCGTACATTTTTTTTGTTACTACAAGTATGGTCTGATCCGCACCTACTAGTTTCTGTGTGATTTAATGGAACTTTTAATTTTAGTAAAATATTATATTTAAATCATGTTGTATCTCATATACTGAGGATACTTATTTTAATAGTTTGACGTTGTCAGACAGTTAGCTGTATTATATATATATATATATATGTCGCAGATGCCGTCTATTGCTCTATCTGACACTTAAAAGAATGTCTAAATCGTCTTTAATACGCTTGAGTGAAGTAGATGGAGCGGCGGCGACTGGACGGGCGTCGGTCACGGGTTGACAGCCGTCATTGAAAAATAAAGAAAATGATCAAATAAATATGAAAAGAGAATAAACGATTTTAAAAGAGTAAAATATTATTTGAGCTTGCTACGATGTCCCATCCATCTAATTACGAATCTCATAACGAGATCCTCATTTACCTCCGTTATATATATGTTGATTTAGGTTATCTCATATCTGTATGTAAAACGATTTGTCTAGAAACTCCCATGCCCAAGTTGAAGATCAGAAGGCTACGGGTAACCGACAGTAGAGTACACGTTTATAAACACATGTATCTGTTTTTTTTTGTAACAAAATGTAAACGTAAACAATTCAACTACCTGTAAGTTGAATCAGCTTTTGAGTAAACTTAATAAGGCCGGTTTTGCACACTCACATTTTATTAAATTTATTTCTATTTAACTGCTTGATTTAAATCTCCTTCAAAAGAATTTTTCCTTTCTTGCTCTCTTATAAATGAATGATTGAATTCATTGTAATGCATGTGAATCATAAATTTCTACGAGTGGTATCGACGGTGGTGCAACGATGGTGTGCGCAACTCATACGTGGAAATGTCAGCGTAGGTAAGAGCAGTAAGTGCTTCCTCCATTCATTCCCATGGAAGTTATTTGCCGTGAAAACTGGTACTGTTTGCTTACTCGCTGGCAACAATAAAATTGAACACACTAATTAAAGATAAGGCTATGAGTACATTGGTGAGACGAAACGAACATTTAAATGGACATGTTTTTCTGTGGCAAAGACATTGGGGCCGTAAAACAAAACATTAGTTACATCGCCAATGCGCCGACATTAGGATCTAAGATGTTGACCCTTGCGCCTGTATACTGACTCACTCACCTTCAGAACGGAACACTACAATACTAAGTATTTCTGTTAGGCGGTAGAATATCTGATGTGTGGGTGGTGCCAGCGCAGACGGGCTTGCACAAAGCCCTACCACGAGTATCTAATTATTGATTGTGGTAGCGATCGGTGAAGTTAATAATAGTTAAGCATGCGTGGTAACATTTTAAGCATAATTTAAAGCAAGGGCCATGTAAATTTATGACATGTTTTAAACGTCATTATTGTTTATATAACGTGTCATTTGATGGAACAGCGACTATAGCGTTTTTTATATGTTTGCAGTTATGGGTTAGTGATTTTTATATAATAATAAGTGACTTCTATGTATCACATGCCTGTTCCAGGGGTTGATACTTCTCTATCTGTGTCTCTATTCTCTTATATAAAAGGGAGAAGACTGGATAAAGAAAACATGGAAACTGCTGGATAATTCTAAATAAATTTATTCTTATGTTTTTCCTTTTATATATATGTTATATAAAAAAGGCTTTATTATATTTATTATTATCATGTATCACTCACACAACTCAAATTCGAGCTGTTTGGAGGATTAAGTTCCAAATCGTCTCACGGATAGCAGTGCATGTCAAACAGTAAGAGATATTTACCGAAAATTACAAATTTTTTACTTGATCGTTATAAAGGTAAACATACTCGTATATTACTATAAAACGGGAGCGAGCAAAATGTTCGAATATTTGTCGACAGTCGATTGTGTACGCAGCCTAAGAATGCTCACAGAAAAAAATATCTATTGTTTAAGCGATGAATGAATGAATACATTCGCAGAAACGATGTCAGTAATGAAAATCTTACATGTTTTTGTCTGCGCATTGTATTAACATAAATACATAGTCTGTTAATAAAATGTTAACTATTTTACACGAATGAATTCCAGCACGATAATTGCATAATTATAATGAATATTTTGACTGCGAGACGGAACAAGTAGAATGTTTCTAAGCCATCACGAATCTCGAACACAGACTACACTCTTTGGAACGTTAGATAATCTTAACTAGCACGATGCGAATCTTAGGATTCGTTTTTATGACAAACAAATGGATCATCACTTCCTTAGACATTATCATATCAGCAATGCGCCACTTAGGGAACTAAGAGTTATGCCCTTTTGCCTTTAGCTACACCGCCTCGCGGAGCAGCTAGTTCGAGAAAAGGAGAGTAATGTTCGGTAAAATATTACAAAAGTGGGATAAGTGTTTATAATTTCAAGTTCAAGGCGACACGGACGCGCATCGTGTCTCGAATGGTAAGTGGGCTCCGTCAGAAGTGGGGCGGCGTGACGAAATCGAAAGTATTACGTCGGAGCGTCGTTGCGGATTCGTGAGACTTGATACAAAGATACGGAGCACCGCCAATAAAGTTTTCAATTAATTTTTGTATTAAGTAACTAGTTCCGCCCGCGGGATTCTGAAAATAAAACTAAACAGCACTAAATCTATACTAATATTTTGAGGAAGTAAAATTTGTTTGTATGTACGGGGGTAAACTCTGGCACTAATGACCCAATTCTAAAAATATTTTCACAGGTTAAAGGTACGTTATTCCTAAGAACTATAGGATATCAATTATATTTACATTTACTTGGTGGTAAGGCTTTGTGCAACCGTCTGGGTAGGTACCGCCCACTCATCTGTTATTCTACCGCCAAAAAAGCAATACTTAGTATTGTTATTGTTAAGCGAAGCTGAGGCAATGTCACAAGTTATTTCTATAGTAATCTAAATATTAACATTTGAATTTTTCACCCGTTTTGAAAATAACCCCCGACTAACAGACGGACAGAAATATATTGGTTGTTTACGTTTTACTAACTTAGAAAAACGCATTTTAATGAAAATGGAGCGAAGTTATTTAAAAATGCCTTTAGACCGACAATCCAATTTTATGTACTTCAAGAGATATACGAAAGATTGCCTCATGTAAAATATGATTACATTAATAAACGAATTTATCGGTGTGACAATGTTACAACACAACTGACCTTAATAAAATGGTCAATATTTTTACATAACCAAGTATTTCAAACATCAATTTGAACATAATGAATGTCGCTTAGCATTTGATATTTATTATGAAAGTACCTACATTTTTTATGATAAAAAACAACAATTTAAAATGCATTACCGTCATGCAACACGAGGAAGCGGTTATCCTGCGAGATATTATCGAAATCACGACACGAAATTGCAGAATATATTACATAAATAGATGTTCCTCTAACCGAGATTACTTACTAGTTGCGTCTGTCAGTCTCAAGTCAGCGAACTTAACGGAAGGTCGTCGTTTCCAATGCGGGTATACCCTGTACAAGTTAGCTTGATCTTTTTGACAGACGGGCTAGTGATGGGAAACAGAAAATAATTAGTAGTCCAAAAAAAAACGTTTTAAAATACTTGTAACTGTGACGAGATGACGTGGGTGCAAACAACCCCGTTCGTAACAATAACTTAACAAAGATCTTTAAAATTGTTTTTTTTTTTATCGATATTTCTAACATTTACTGCCTGTTATTCGTGTCCCATCCCACCCGTCGGATCGATGTAACATTTTACAAGCGTCTATTATTTTTAGTGTTCGTATTTGCAAAGTTATGTCGATCAGATAAATTCAATCTGTCAAAAAGATCAAGCTAACTTGTACAGGGTACAGTGTCTTTGATAACATTATTATAATAGATTGTAAGCCTACATCGAATGCTATATGAATAATTTACAACTACGCCTCTTGTTATAGTACCGACTTGTTATTTACTTTGTATTTAAAAGGTGGACAAGAATAACTACTGAGTTTCTTGCCTATAATAGCTTTACATTTGACATGACGATTCAAAAGTGCTTTTATGAGCTTACTAGAGAACATTTTGATTTTCACTATATGTTAGTAATGTTATTGATAAGTAATTCAAGCCGAGGTGGCCCCGTGTTTAGAACGCTAGCACCTTGACCGAGAATTATTAATTCAAACCGGGCAAGTATCACTGAATTTTAATGCGCTTGATTTGTGTTTATAATAATCTCGTGTCGGTGGCACGGAAAAACATCGCGAGGAAACCTGCACGTCCTGGATGAAAATCTATTACATGTGTATTCCACTAATACGCAATGGAGCTAGTCCTGACTCTTGGGACATCTACAGGCAGGCAGAAACGATTACTTTAAATATTGTATATGAATTGTCTAACTCTATGTATTAGAATATTATATATCTTATGGGTGTTATATATTGGGTAGCTCAAGCTAAAATCAAAACAACGGGAACGAGAACGAATGGGTCTGTGTTATGCAGAAAGTAACTTCTGTTTGAATCATTTCTGCACAATAAAGTCCAATTATATTGTAAATTACTTGTGAGACGTCCGACAGCGATGTATGGAAGAAGAAGACATGCTGCGCCGACCCCAAGTTAATTGGGATACGGGCAGGAGGATAATAATGATGATATTGTAAAAAAGAATCGCCGCAGATTTTCATTTGCTAGAGATGATGCAATATATTATGTAATTTCAGTAGTTCGGGATGGCAAAATAAAATTATGTTTTTACAATGATGCTCCAATCTCTCTATATATCTTTACAATCCCTCACAATCATCCAATTGTTTTCCTTACGACAGCTCAATCATTTTTAAAATAAGAAATAGTGTTACATGCCAGTATTAAATGTTATCCCATAAAATAATATCTATTAATAAAGTTGTACAAATTATTGATCAATTAATTACAATAATAATTGTATATGTTTATAATATGTGATATTATTAATGATATAATTAATTATAATATCCTATGACGTAGCACCGTATGGAGGCTAGGGCTGGTCTCGTAACAATTATCAAACATTTAATCAAAATAGAACGATTCAGATTGAAGTAAACAATTGGCGTAATAAAGCTAGCAGCCGGATTGAAATACTTCCTAGAAACAGTCATTTCGATCGTGACGATGATCACGGAATTCGTGTAAAGCCTTCATTAACACTAATGCCTCTCCTCCCTTTCGAGGAAGCTTTGGAGCTTATTCCACCACGCTGCTCTAATGCGGTTTGACGGATACACTAGTGGCAGAATTTCATTGAAATTAGACACACCCAGGTTCTCACACTACATGAGATATAACGTAAACGGAAAACCCACACAGTGTGTCAACATGTTGACGTAGCTTGGAAGATTCATAACAGTGATAGTGTCTATGGGTGGGGGCAGGCCCGTCTCAATCCAGGGTGCAAAAAATTTGAGTACAACACAATAGGTCACATCGCCAATGATGGTCAAGTCTTCGCAGGGAGGGGAGATCGATTGTTGTGTTCAGTGCAGTGATCAGATTTCTTCAATATCACGTAGAATTAAAAAGACGCGAAGGAGTGGTCTCGGTTAAATTATGACTTGAACAGAGATTAATTTGATAGCGAAAGACATTATTTATACATGTATTGATAAACGTCATTTCAAAACTATGGCTCTTCAATCAGATGTCCATACTAATCTTATCTGTCGATTACATTAAATGATTACTCGCTCTACCGCTAGTATTATGCGTCGGACACACATGTGCGCTCAAGCAAAACGAGAGCACATCTGTATTGGCAGTCTATTCGATTGATATATTTATGAATCAAACATTCGTACTCGACCAAACGTAACGACATACCTTTACGGTGATTAATATTATCTCACAGTAAGTGCGACGATGTTTTTACTAAAAACTTATTGCTAGTATTCTGTTTCCGGATTATCACTGATGTGGCCGTAACATCATAATTAATAACGCATCGCGATCAATCCAGCCTCGATTTTTTACGCAAACGTGACCTTATCATTGCATGTTTACGATGTATTCGTAATGAAACGACAATAATTTATCTTAGTGTGTAAAATGTTCATCATAAAAATTTACAACGCGGTTAACGATAAGCAAATGTCTTGTGTATGTACACATATATCATCCTGTACGTGTGTACATCACTGAACTCTAGCAGCTAAACCGATGATGATAAATATTTTATTTTTTGTGTTTGAATGGGCCCCGGGATGGTTTAGATTGGACCGGGTAGGTTAGGTTTTGCGATCGGGAAATAAATTAAATCCTTATTTCTGCCGGACGAAGTCGGAAGGGGCGCTAGTAGGTCATAAAATTGTATTTATGTAAATATTGTTTATGTTTGTGATTTAAGATAAATAATGTTTCTATAGACAAAATTATCTCACGATGTTTCTCTTCGCCGCCAAATGCAAGACGAACTATACATAAAAATGATGTACATGACACTCGTTGGTATTGTCTTTGCCCAGAAGTGGGATACGTACTCACGCTTATAAAACATCAAATGATTTTATAACGGACAAAAGCATCAAGTTTTTAAACGTCAACAAATCAGTGAGTCAACAGGTACTTGTGATAATATCTGAGGGATTTGTACAAACCTACCTGGGTAGGTACCACCCAACCATCATATATTCTACCGTCAATCAACTATACTTAGTACGCCTATGTTTATCTTGGGCCTTATAGACTATTGCCTTCTTGGCAGCTCTCTATATTAGGAATAGTATTGTATCCTTATATATAAAATCAATCACCACCTGAGGTATATTGAAGCTAATGGTTCTATGCAATAACCGCACTAATTAAATATTTGAAGTGTAAACATCTTTCCCGCAATTCGTGGAAGTAATTTCGTGAAAAGGGACGGAAAAGTGTAACAGGAAACAAGGAAAGCGCGCGCTATTTGATGCAACCAATGAGTGCGCCTGTGGATAAGTCCATCAAACTGGTTTTCTGAGAGCATAATGTTAATGTTACTTATCACCACGGTGAAATGTTCGATGTTACGCATCCTATCCGACTACTTCTCGTTATTTTTTATCTCTTATAAATTACCTAAAGAATTCAAAACAAAACGCGTGTTTGAAAATCATTCATATAGACGCGCACATCGATAGCATAATTAATTCGATGGCTATAATTAATCTTGCAAATTAGCTGTCATTGTATCACTCACCTATTTTGGCGCTGCTGAACACGATCAGTGCGTGCGTATCGTCCACCCACTTAATCTCGAAACCAGTGTCCTTGTATTCACTGAACAACGAAAATATATCATTCGTCTTGAACTCGCTGGGGAAGTCGTACACCTCGACCACGTGGCCGAAGGTCTCGTCGTAGGGGCCGTTGAACAAAGCCTGACCCCTCGAATTATTCTTCGCTTTGCTAATGTGCACCTTGCCGACTGTCGCCGTTAACTCCTCCAGTAAGGAGGGGTCTAGGCATTCGCCGCTGTCGTCGAAAACTGCATCCCAGTCGTTCTCTTCTCGTTTCAAGGAAACTTTGGCCTCCAGTTTTGGTTTCGGCTTTTTTATAGTCTCTTCCTTCTCCTCGACGGCCGGGGACTCGTTCTCGCTGACATCTTTCGGACTGGGCGCCTCCTCGATCGGGTCCGATATAACTAGCACATCAGAGTCGAAGCTCTGCTTAATAATTCTCTTACTGCTTCTATTTATTTCCTGCGAGGCGCGCTTCAGCTCGTTCGCCTCGACGTCCTCGTCTTTCTTATATAAATAATCATTATCAATAATATTGCTGTGAGTTTCTGGAGCGGCCATATTCAGTTCGTTAGACTCATTTGATTTCCAGCCGTCTTCGTAATTGTTACCCTCGTAATCGTAGTAGCTCGGCCTATAAAATCCTAACTGTCCGTTCGCGAAATAATCACCTATGTAGAAATTCTCTGCCTCGTCTACTTCGTTATAACTATTATCACTAAACGATATTGCACTATCACTGTTTGGCACTGCAGGCTCCTGCTTATCCTCGGCCGGCGGACTGCCTGCTCCGGGGCCCGCTGCCGTCTGGTTCCTCAGGTGCGGTGGAGTGTATACGTTGCAGAACTGTTTGCCTAGAGATTTTTTTGGTGTGCCGTGAGCAGATTTATCTTTGGACGCCGGTGATTTCGGACACTTCCCTTCGGGAGTTGCCTTCTTGCTTTCGGTTCGATTCTCCTCCGCGCTTTCGTTGGCACGCAGGGCCCTCGGAACGTACACGGCCCGGTCTGGTCGTCGCGGTTTCGTTGATCCGGATCTGTGAACACATTGGATATTACAGAGTGTTACGTCACTGCGCTATGTTTTGAAATTAAAAGTGTGGGCGGCGCTCCTAATTTATAGCTCTTACTAAACTGACCAAAGCTATTATCATACGCATACGTTGTTTCAAGTTGAAATTGTTTAAAAAATCTTTTACTTTCACCTGTTATTTGGTATTTTATAATTTATGTACTTTCAGATTTTGTTCGTTTTTGTATGAGATTTAAGTCATAACGCCTCAAGACTTAACTAAATTGCGAAAACTGTTATTCGAAATATCGTACAATCATGAAACTGATAAACCTTATCCCTTGTGTTTTGAATTATTTCATATTTAAAACGCAGCGTGTACGGTCATTACACCAGTCTTACGAACTAGTGTTGTAAAAAAAAAAACCCATATGTGAATCCATGGTGGGTTTTCGTGCATTCTCAATTATCAACAAAATTACGTAACAAAAGTTGAACCTTTTTATGTCAGAACCGTTGCACACACATTCCAGCCTAAAAACTTTACTTCAATCCATCCAAATCATAAATACATACCATACACCATACACGGAATATTTTTTTAATTATTTGTTTAATTTTATCAACCTTATAATGCTGAGGTTGGAAATAAAATCAAAGTTAATCATATCAAAATTACCTATTTACATTAAATCTGTAACAATCATTGCATTTTTAATTTTAAGCAGGAAAAATCTTGTATTCATTTCAAAGCAATACCAACAAAGTTCTGAAATAAACTTAAATTACAACAATAAAATATACAATATTATTTTAACTGCATAAATAAATATTTCTAATACCCAGAGTTTATTTTTGAGAGTCTATTTATATGTCAATACTGCTTTTTATTTAACTTCGCCCGTTAGTAGATGAGTGTGGGTCATTTAGCAATTAAATTGTCCTCCAATCCCTCTGGGCACTGCATGTGTCTGGTCGCGCTATCGACAGCCGGCATCAGAACGAGGCATTGTCTCGCCTCTACAGTCGTTATCTCACGGCGGGCCGCCGTTGGCTCACTGAACGCGTCCGCGGCTCCACGTAACACAAAGCGGGGCAAGGTCGCCAATATTCGTAATAGCCTCTCACTCGGCACACTTTCGACGCGCCGCTTGCATTCTAATGTTTATTTATCTTGTCGGTGAGTGTGACTGTCGAGTGTTAAATAGCTTCGATATGCGATCATAAATGTTAATTGTATGTTTATATGTTGTACATTATTTACGAAGTCGGTGAAATATCATCGGTCAAGGTGTTTTGAACAATAATTAGAAACGATTACTGAAAATTAGGCTAAAAATTTGTGGGATAAAATTTCGAATAAAAATCCGTAATTTTTGGTAACGTTAAGTAAAAAATATATACAAATTAACGAGTATGCTTCTGTTTACTCGTAATCAGATGGGTCACATTTATGGAACTTCAATATTCAAGGGGAATAAAAATGGCCCAGATCAGGTTACTCAAAAACTAACATTTATGAAACCCTACTGGTTTCCCATCATCATCATCTCAGTGACATCCCATCAGATAACAATTGAAGAGCATATTATATTGCACAAGTATATGCTCAAACAGCGCAATTTATAAATGTACAGAGTAAGGGTATCCTCAATCTCATTAGCCGATACAACTAGAACTACTTCAATCTCAGGACCAACGTCCTTTCAAAGGCACTGGGGGGGGGGGCTGTTATAAAGACTGCCAAGTCCGGCTACTGCTTAAAATTCCAGAGAACCCAATATTTTGTGATCTTCAGCCTCGAAATTTAACCAGTAAACACAGTTTAGCCACTTTACAAATATTAGACAACTGAGCAATAAATATGTTAAACCATTCTAAAATATTCAATACGGCGTGTCATCGTAACCGAACTTTACGCAAACGAGGTTTTGGGCACAGATCATGCAATAACAAACAAAATACACCGAATGTGTATTTAATTTTTTAATTGATTAATTAAACTCAAGCCGTTCGTTCGTAACCCCACCGTTTAGATAGATGTTCTCCTAAGTTGTTCCCTGTTACGGCGGCCATTCTTAGCAGGAAGCGAACTGCTCATCAGATATGATATAAAAATATTGACGATCAAAAACGCTTCATTGTGAAGTTTACTTGAATAAAATACATTTGTTTTGATTTGATTTAGCAACTATTCCATCAGCAGAGGGAATATATTGGGGCGATACACAGTTGGATAGTCATCATTCATTTAGTCTTCGATTTGGCATAACCTCTTTATAAATGTATTTTAGAGATTATTATTTATTGAAACGCCAAAGAGAATTTATAAATATATCAAACAGCAATAGCGACTTAGCGAATTTGATGCTAAGTTACATCACCACATAATACTGACCTTTGACTGAATCTAAGGCCGAAAGGTCATATCACGAATCACAATCACTCAAATTACTGTAGAGATCTAATCTCGATGTTTCAGCTACCCACACACGCACGAATTATGGACTAATTATTTTTGTCTTTTTTTTTCAAATATTTAGAAACAATATGAATGAACCATTTTATAGCAAGTCACTCATAGATCTAGACAATGCGGGAAAAGAACTCTCTATTCTCGGGATTAAGATGTTATATCCTTTGGGCTGTAATAAAAATATAACAGTTTAAGTCTGACATGAGCTCATAAAAATTTTTCGCCTTATGCTAAAACATAAAACGGAAGTTCTACAAGCCCAGTCACATACAAACAAACCTTCACGCCGAAAGGATAAAAAAATTGCGTTAGTTAGGCAATTCCTAGATTATATAACATCATACTACGGGGACGGAGCAGTCGTGAAGTTAATAGATAGACAGGCTGGCAAATGGACCACGTGATGCAGTGGTCACCACCGCCTGCATTGGTGTACGAAATATTAGTCATCCCTTTACAACGCCAGTGCAACACCAACCTTAAGTCACTAATTCCTGTAGTTTCATCGACTCGTTAGGCTTCCAATTGGAACACAAGCCTCGACCACCAGGAGAAATACATTTATTTCATTAGGTTCTCTTGACATACGCAAAATAATAAATCCTATTGAAATAACCTTAAGGCAGTAATAATTAACTTCTTTATATTGACATGAGACAAGGATAATAATAGTCGCTTCGCTTCGGTGTCCCGATTTGGATGAATTAACCCAATAGTTAAACGAAGAATGAGTCAAGGCGTTATCTTTTAAGGGCTTCAATAGCAAACATAATTATATTCAATGAAATAGTCTGTACATAAGAAAAAACAAAGTCGCTTTCCGCCGTCTGTGCGCTCAGATCTTTTAAACAACGCAACGAATTTGAAAGCGATTTTCATCAATAGACAGGGATTAAAGAGGCAATAATATACATATATTATACATAAGAGCCGAGATGGCCCAGTGGTTATAATGCGTGCATCTTAACCGATGCTTTCGGGTTCAAATCCAGGCAAGCACCACTAAATTTTCATGTGCTTAATAAGTGTTTATAATTCATCTCGCCGAGCTCGCCGAGCAAGAACATATGTATGCCTTATATTGTTAACATTAGTCGAGCTTATGCCGTTAGCACAAATAAATTCATATTTTTTTACGTGTTTTTACAAATTCCAAAATTACAGTATATTTTAAAAACGTATTTTGACCCTCTTCGCCCCAGGACACGATCTATTTAAAGAAGCAACGGAAGGGTTGGAATTTTTAACGAAGCAATTTCATTGCGTTTGATTTTTATGTAGTGAATAATATAATATAACGGCATCAAATGCTAAAGAAGTATACTTTATATCTTTTCAACAAATAAATATATATATATATATAATAAAGTACATGACTATTCATAATATTTATCCAAAGTGAGAAACAGTTAAAGCTCATAGGTTTCGCAATAAGAATGCACAAAACAAAATTATAGTTCCAATTAAAACCTTACAAATATTTGTAACAAACATTAAAAAATAAATAATTTACATAACTGTAAATAACTAGAACACATTTAAAATTTAAACAAATTAAGAGTTCACTTCCTTGTAAATACTATCGTTCTTTAAAGATTATATATATTACTCAACGCATATTTCACAGAACAACGAACGCACACAACACTATTTATTACGTGACGTACGTACACACACGACGAAAGGGGTCTTAACAAGAATGCCGCGAATAAGTTGCATCTTCCCGGGAAGTCAGATAACTGATATAATACAAACTGGTTCGTCTCGGATGTGCGATTACAGTTTATTAAAAACAAAAACTTAAGAAACTATCTCAATAAAAAAAATGGCGAAATCTATTTGACGTCATCGTGAACTTGATGTTAGGATTTTATAATTTTTAGCACCCGACGCACAGTGGGCTGTAATAAGTTTAACGTGTTTTTCAGCATGTCTGCCTGTGCCACGGTAGCTCCTAAACGGAGGAAACTGTGTTGATTAAATAGAGTTAGTAAAAAAAAGGGAAAACGCTTAAATCCCAAGAATTTAAAGAAGGCGACGAGTACAACTCGACTCGGTGGCGCGCCTTGGGGGGAGGGAGGGGAGCATGTCGAGCAGTGGACTAATACGGACTGATCATGATGATGATGATGATGATGATGATGGTAACGATTACTATATGATTAGCGGTGCACCAATGCGCCACCAACCATTGATTTTTTTAATTTTTTTAGGATTGATATTTATTTGGTGGTAGAATCTGATGAGTGGGCGGTACCTACCCCGACTAGTTTCCGCTTCGTTAACGAAACAGTCGGTCATCTAAGCCGCTGTCAACATTAATCATCGTTAAATATCGCAAGAAGGTTACTCAACATAAAATTACCTAATTTAACTTTCATAGTTTTATTTAACTGCGGAGATCAATGCTGTGTGACAATTTGTGCGACGAGGAGTCATTTATCATCTTTACGGAAACCAATTTTGGTTCAAACTGTTTTGGATGCATTGAGAACGGATTTTGTTTTCAATGATTAAGGACAACAAGCGCACGCCCGCGCAACCAGTACAACACGGATCTCGGGCAACACTAATAAAAAAGCAACGGTTCAATTTCGATGGTACAGGACTTGCCCACCATCAGCGAAGCTCCGATGGATTTAGTACTAGATTAAGTACTAGCCTGTACAGTATATTTAGGATTATAACATTAGGTTTGGATGCGCGCGGAAGATGTGCGCGATTACAAGTTAAATCGATTCCCTCGCTCGAATTTTAGTAAAAAAATTTAAACCAATCCGAGACCAGCTAATTTAGCTTCACCGGCGAGCGCGAGATGAATTATAAACAGAAACCTACTACCACCATACTTGGTGCTCGCCTGAGTTTGAACCCGCGATCGTCGTAAGACGCACACGTAGGTCCAGGTAGCACCTAGGTCGCAAGAAACACAAACAGGCCATGACAAGATATATAATTGGAAGTAAATGCATAAATAACATTTATATAACTTGAATTTGTAAGAAACTTTTATAAATGCAAAAGTATGTCGTTGGTTTACTGCTTGGTGGTTCGTTGGTTGGTTGGTTGGTTATTTTTCTTTGATGCAACATATTATTTATTATATGTAAATACGGTTATAAGCGAGGAACGAATCCAAGTATTTTTTGCATAACGATTGCTTATAGACCGGCGTGTATTGTCCAGGATAACAACTGGGATTTGAGAATGTTATAGTATGCACAGGTTACCCTTATCTTTACGACCGAATCACCTCCTAAAACGGGAGCGAAACCCCGAGCGACTACTAATAAGCATATTAATGACAAAATATATATATATAAAAAAAAAAATTGTGTTTATAATTCATCTCGTGCTCGGCGGTGAAGGAAACTTGCATGTGACTAATTTCAACGAAATTGCGATGAGCGCGATGGAATATGCTCCAAACCTTCTCCTCAAAGGGAGAGGAGGCCTTAGCCCAGCAGTAGGAAATTTACAGGCTGTTAATTTAATGTAATATAAACCTATATATAACTCGGACTGAGTCGCCGGGAACAGCTGATCGTGTATCTGTCACAGACAAGATTATTTCGTAAACTTTGTACAAATATTTGGAGCGATATTCCTTTACCTCCCTATACACTAAAGTTGTCTTTAGTGAATAGTATCTCATCGTATACTCCGGTGGATACGCTAACACTAATCATAATACCAGTAAAATACTATATCCTATAAATATATGTTGATAATTTCGGT
This sequence comes from Vanessa tameamea, assembly GCF_037043105.1. Classification (NCBI taxonomy): domain Eukaryota; kingdom Metazoa; phylum Arthropoda; class Insecta; order Lepidoptera; family Nymphalidae; genus Vanessa; species Vanessa tameamea. Next base: position 304,929 of record NC_087328.1, on the reverse strand, counting down.
ACAAAGTGTACCGCTGAAATCTGCAATCACTCTTAGAACTGGAATTTACAATATTTGATACTACCCTCTTAATGCATAGTTTTACTGTTCAGCAGCAGTCAAGCTATTCTGTAAGAGCGACCACGAAACACACCGCACTCGATCGCGAAACGTCGAAAGTGACACGCGATAGTAACTACAATTATAACATTTAAAGCATACATGAATCATGACCACGCATCAACTCTAATATAACACGAGTTGTTAAAGAACAGCACAAATATCGTTGCAACTATTCTTTCAATATTGTCTATGGTTTCTACGTTAGGGGTTATCTTCGTACGATAGGGCACAGGTTATATTTACATAATAACATTTTCTTTATTAATTATATGCACCCGCGCGAAAGCCGAGCGGATCGCTAGTCAATAATATGTTACACATCTCGATAGTACTGTAGAAGAGGTGCTAAACCTTAGCGTGATATCACTAACTTGTATGGCCAAATAACTTGACCTTTAAAGAAATTAGGTAAGCCAGGTTGACTAGACCGTGGAGACTGATCTACACTGTGCATTCTAATGACTTCGAGATGTATATTAGAAAAATCGTGACGTTAACCGTTTCCAGAATTAAACGTAATGCTGTTCCAAATGAACAAACTCGAAACAGAAGAACACGATCGTAAAATATCAGGAAGTGCTTGCGACATTGAATGGCGGATCACCTTAAGTCGTTTTCAACATTTTACTAGTGCGATACCGAGTTCTCATAGCCTTGGCGAACCATACCAAAATCTATACACTTTTAATTATATTGTTTGGTCAGATTATATCACATAGAAGAAATATATATCACTTCGCAAATACAATGGTTTGTAGAATATATGTATGTCGCCTCACAAATAACGTCATTATCATTGTATGAACAATGTTCTATCACTCGTAATTACAAAATAACAACTCGCTAATGTTTCTGTTGACGTTCAAATTTGCTTGACGACGTTGAAAACATTTATTTCGCAATAATTTAATAATTATACGTATCATCCATTTGTAGTTTTTACATTATCGACATTTAAGCTTTTTAATGATAATATTATTATCATTAATCGTTATCGGTCATTAATACTTTAGACACGTAACAAAAGATGGACTAGAACAATACATATATTTTTTAAATATTTCCATGGTATAGTATGTTTCTTTATTACGTAGTGTAAAAAACGAATAGTCTTGAAACAAGGAAATCCCTTATCAAAACAACTCACTCGGTATCGACGTCGGGCCGCGTCAAGGCCGACATACAGCCTTTAATTCACTCAATAATCACCTTTATTACAATAACCATAAAAATCACAACACTATCACACAAACGTCAATTATGGTTCTCGTTGTAAAACTTTATCAAAAACTTAATAGTTATGACGTGGTGACGTCCGCTCGCGTGTACGGTCGTGCAACAAATGAAGTAGGAAGCTATGCGATGCACTCACCTGATCTTTTCTTGAGGCTGCGCGCGCGCCGCCCTGCAGACCCCCGCCGCGTCTGCGAATTGTTACATAAAGTTACCATGGTTTCCTAACTACTAGGAATACATTAGGTATTAGACATACGGCTTAGGGCCTTAACGCGTAGATACATATCATTCGTTACGTTAGAATATATAACTTATGTAGGTACCGCACACTAGAAATCACATACTTATAACGGAATGAGTAGAAAATTATAAAGTCCATGAAGCTACGAAGATCAAATGTAAAATAAAAATTAAATTACAATTAATATGAAATATAATATACGTCTGTATTTAACAGAAATCACTAAGGGTACCATTGAAAATCTGTTTTGGATTTCCATACTCAACTAGGCACATAAATGAACACCTTCTTGCAATCGAGTCACATCACGGAAACAGATATTTCAGTATTTTGTTTCTTTACAATTTTTCTGATATTTTTTTTACTTGTAAACGTATTATTCTTAAATAACTATACCTAACACAATCCTAAGTCGACTGCGTATCACACTATAGATTAGACACGTTGTGATGGTAGTATCACAAATATAATTACATAACAGATATAGATATATATTATCTTTAAGAAACAATAATATTACTTCAAGTTAGTATAATTGTGTAAAATTAGAAATCAATTGGGTCGTTCACATACAAAATAAATATATGGTATTATTCGAGTAATTGAGAAGCGATATTCGTTGCGATACGGATTTAAATGTATTATAAAGTGGTACGAAATGTAAATTAATTACTGTTGTATATGATATACACTCATAGTGAACTGTGAATTATATGATTGTGTGAAAGACGATATGGATAGAAAGAATGTTACTCGTGAGACGACGTCCGGCAGAGAAGCATGGAAGAAGAAGACACGCTGCGCCGACCCCGAGTAAAATTGGGATAAGACACATAGAGAACTATTTAGAGAATTTTTACTACAATAATTGAATAAATAGTAGACTTTAAACGACTCGTGTCTGTGAAATCAACGAATACGACATAAATAAACACTTTTCATCTTTCGTTTCACTTTCCCATGAAGTCATGTTTTTTAAACATCTTACGTATATAAATAAACTAGATGCCCACTAATCCTGGTCTAGATTATCTGGTTATTCGGTTAATGCGGACACGAAATTTTTATGACATACTGGATTAAGTAATAACTAAAAGGCACATCGAAATAAAAATAGAGACCGACTTTAAAACTTCCTAGTAGTCTATCATAGCTTACAGTTCGACAATATATATATATATGTTGTTTAGACTATGTAATATTAAACATTGAATAAAACTTAAGGAGCAGACAAAATAGACAGACACGAAATTGCAATTGCTGTAAACACTGAGCTACGTACGAACTCTATTTCATAATGAATATGTAATGTTATGTAATCATTTAAAAATTACAGAAAAAAAAAACTGTAAAAATAAAACAGTGACGGACATCGCTCTTGTAATTAACTACTGAATCAAGTTAATTAAACACAAAACATTAAGAGATAGACTAAAGCGCGCGCGAGTCGAAAATGAAACGAGATTTATAATTATAATACGTTGGCAAAAATAACGTCCGCTAATAATTATCTCTATGATACGCACTTGAAATTAGAGTTCAAAATGAAAATGTATAAGTCATAACAGATTTACGTTCAGTAACTATATCTGGATGACACTTGACAGTATCGGACAAGTACGACAGCACTGAGTTGAACGACATCAGAATATTTTTTATTTATTTGCATGTGTTATTTTTGTTTATGTTATAGTTAGGCGGACGAAGAAATGGGCCACTTTATGGTAAGTGGTCACCACCGCCCATGGATAATGGCGCTGTAAGACATATTAATCATTCTTTACAACCATGAGCACCAACCATGTGATGTCTTTTGTGCCTGTAAAGGTAAATTTCTTAATTGAAACGCATAACGCGTACACACAATTCGTTTACAAGATATACGAAATGATATTGTAAATAATACATTCATGGGGGACCTGTACAACAAAACATCCAGAAAATAAGTGAGATGTTTATCATGTGCGTTCAAAATTATTTCAATATATTTTTATTTTTGGATTTATGTAGAATTAAGAAACAAAGACTTTGTACAATGAGGCCAGGTGAAAAGTCGTGAATCCTATGAAAAGCTTACGGGTTCGAAGGCAGGCTACCTCTACCAGCCTCTTGCGTATCTGAGCGAATAAGATCCCCTGTGTGGCGATGCAATATGTGTTTAACATTTAAATTTTGTAAAAAAAAAACCTTTAATCACGGTCACTACATGAAAAATATCTAATTAGGGATTTTAATTTCTTATTCACTGTGACGTCAGATATTCGCCCGCTAATGTTTGTACAGATGTCGCTAAAAGTTGGCATTTCAAATAAAAGTTGGTACCCAAAAGTCAAGATTTTTTTTTCTGTGAGTGCCATCAATTACCTACTTTTGAAACAGTACCTAATTAATAAATATCGCATGTTGAAACTGTTTTGTAATTAATATGATCTTCCTCAGCTTAGGGGGGCGCTGAAGCACCGCACCACCCTGGTGTATGGTAACTAGTGCCATTTATTTATCGCGAAACGAGGAGTATTTTGGACTCCCGGTCGAGTGTCTGAGTAAAACAACAAACTAGCGGTACCTCGTCATGGCGGTACGCCACGGAGCCGCTGTCAGGTGTCAGGTGACAAGTGTATACTACAACAAAGCGTGTCTCGACTGTTGTAAAAGTGTGCAGTCCCCAGTGTTACATGCGGGTGCAGTGATTGTTCCCGTGCCGCGTGCCGCGTGCCGGTATCAAGTCGCTGATTACAGGCATTATGTGTGATATCACGACAGACAAACCATTGTGTCTGTTAAATCTCAAAAATCATGAACAATACAATGAATTGATCAAAATTCAAAATATACTTTATTCAAATTTGCTCAAATCAAAAACACTATTAATTTGTTCAACGCGTACCTATAAAAGAAGACGAAAATAACTCCTTTTCACCAACGTAAAGATCATGTACAATTAAATCTATACAGTGAATACCTATTATGTTGTGTTTATAAAAAAAATTGCGAGGTAACCTGCATGTATCGAACGAAAATCTAGATCTACCACATGCGTACCAATCCGCAGTGGAGCAGCGTGGTCCGTCTGAATAAGGTCCCTCCTCAAAAGTCTATCAAGTCGATCACTAACACTCACTAGATTATACATATAAATGTGTGTCAGTTTGTCCATGCTGATTTAGTCCCAGGATATAACAAAATGTCTAAATAAATAACTTGTTATTAATAATTTTATCTATTGCAATGAATATATTTAGTCATACTTTACTTGGCAACTTCACAAATCTCGTAATATATTTTTAAAGTGTCTATTAAAAAAGTGCTTCTAGAAATGTAGTCGCGTATTATTATTTTACAATTCGTTTTGTTCAAGTGTTTGATCAATCGAAGAAAAAACACTTAAATGTAGTGTAGTTAGAACGACTTTATGTAACATGTTCACTTCTATATAAGATTTTAATTTAACATGGTTATTTTTATTACCATAAGTATTTAAAACGGGATATTTACAATGTTATTTATTTTCTTGTTCATTCTTGTACATTCGTAGATAATGTCGAAATATCGAGCTCCACCAAATAAAAATTAAAAACATGGTAAATATCCAGTTTTAAATACTTATAGTAATATTCACTTCTCTCTTTATGAGCAATACTAGATTGCTATTATTAATATATATATATATATATATATATATTAATATGTCGTAGGTACTCACTGGTTCTATACACGAAAGCCGAGAAACATTTTCAACAAAACCACACTTGGAAAATATGAAAAATTAAAAATCATTTAATAGCAGGTTGGTAACTCAAAGCAATACTAGTGACATATCTAATCAAAACCTACCAAATGTATATATTATATATATACAAAGCAGGTGAAGTAGGTATAACATTTACGAACAACTCTTACAAAATCTCACGTAATATCCACAGAGTTTGTAACAAACTATCGCCTATGCTTATGCAATTATCATCATACACAAATAAGGCTAGGAAATCCAATTTCAAGTCTATACGAGTTGATACTTGACATGACCGCGTCTTTGTTTGCTGTATGTTGATAAATTTTGTTCCGTCTAATGCTACCGTCAAAATGTTTAGTATCGTTGTTTGAAGACTGTGTCAGCTAGACAAAGGCCCCAGGGACGTAACATCAGCTCCTAATGATGTACAGCCTATTCCAAAGGAAGTAGGAAAAAAGATAAACAAACCTTTTACATACGTATTTCATACGATTTGCTAATAACTCAGCTATATTGTCCACTACTAAGAGTTCATGATGAATATATATTTATTTATAATAAGTACAACACTATTGCACTTAACCACTTATTTCCACTTTAATTTTACTTCCAAAATTCATCCAAAGTTTCGTCGAAATTCAAAACGCCATTTTTTGGCACATCCGTAGATAGAACATCACAGATTAATCAAGCTCTCGACCAAGGATATCGCGTCAATTTGCCGTCAAATGTTGTTTATTTGGCTTTTCTCCTGTTGTGGTTGGAATTGAGTATAGGCGCATAAACGGTGTAAGAGATGATTAATATTTCAGGCGGCAGTGACCACGGACTGCCTATCTTTTTAAATAAAAATATACGTTTTGTCAAAGAACTTTCGCCATTAAAGCGTTCTTAGGTACAGGATACTACTAAGACAAATATTTTTACGTGCGATTCATTCTAACTCGTGAAGGTAACCTCAGAATATAAGTTCACTAGAAAAAATAAAACTTTAAATTATACATGTCTCGGTTGAGTAAAACTAGTTTGAAATTAAAAAAATTAAAGTTCGTAAAAAGTAAATTCACCCAAATGTTTTCGTTTAACGTCAAGCATGAGATATATTGAATAATAATCGGCCATACAAACTGGGAATCGGTTCGTCTCAAATCTTCCATATAAACTGTTTTATTGCATACTTTGATTCGCTACAAACATTTATAGTATTAAACGATCACATTAAAAGTTCACACACGGCAAGGTCAAACCCACACTCGCAATATACAATTAAAATCGATCGTTATATATCTCTTTACAGTAAATGGTGCGCGTAGGCTCACATAACACTTCTTTTTAATTACGGCCGAATTATCTCTTACGTAATGACATAAAATGTATACAATTATTTTATGACTTGAGCGTCGTTGCATATTGATATTACGTTGGTAAAGTTAATGAACTACTCGATGGCAAGAAGTAACGAATACTTGTAAATTTAGTTCATAAGATGTATTGTTCATTATGTATGGATATTCTTGAAATTTTATAAATTAGTTCGTAAATTTGATACTCATAGTATAGATCGAGGCACACATTAAAACTCATTACTCCCAATACTCGACTGTTTCCAACAAGATTACAGAAAATGGCTATATTGCTAAAATTCAAGTAAATGAACGCTTATGTTCAAAAGGTACATTAAGAGAGTTCACGGATTTTTGTTGTATAGAAAATTTTATGCTTTTGTTGGCAAACGAGGAGGAGGCTCACGTTATGGAAAGCGACTACCGTCGCCCATGAAAGTCTACAACATCGGGGGTATTGCAGGTGCGTTGCCGGCCTTTTAGAAATATGTAGGCTCTTTTCTAGAAATAGTATCGATTCGGAAAACCCAACGGCGAAAGCTGGATCGCGCTGTTGCGTATTTTCGGAAATTCGGACTTCTATCTTTGTCAGTTCTGCTCGAGTATTTCGTTTTCCAAATCAGTAGTAGTTTTTATTTTGACCATCAATATCTTAATGTAATGCTTGTATATTGTATGAGGATATTTCAGTTTGAATTACTGCTCCAATATTGCTAGTGTAAGTGCGCTTCGAACCGCGACATCAGAATTGTTAGTGGGTGGAACCTACTCGTACAGTTCTGGTATATTTACGTGATTAAGTTACTATGTTATTAAACTGCTTCGATCGATCTGGCGGTTGAAAACCCAGGGGCCATTACAAAGTTTGAAATTTTCCGTCGGATTGGCCGTCTTATCGGATTACGAAATTATTGAAAAAGTGTGTGTACACTTCAGTGCGCACACAGTTGAGCCCTACAAGATATCCCTGGCAATTCGCTAGTCTCTCCTGAGAATTGAAACCGTGACCAAAATTGGCCAAGACACCATCATCATCACGTTACACTCTGCCCTTAAACAATCTTTATTCAGTATTAAGCAAACATTTTGTTTGCACATACGCGACACGCACGTGAGTTGAAAGCTTTAAACCAGTAGCGAGCAGCACGGAGTAGGAAGCGTGTGTCGGACCGGTCAAGTGTGAAACGCGCTCGTGTGCTCGATAGCTCGATGCAAGACTTACAGAGATCATTTGAACGTATATTTTGTCATATACGCGGATAGACAAATGGGGCTCCTGATGGTAAGTGGTGACCACTGTCAAATAACATTGGTACTGTGACACTGTAACAAATATTAATCATTCCTCATACATACAGCCTGTAAATTTCCCACTACTGGGCTAAGACTTCCTCTCCCTTTGAGAAGGTATGAAGCATATTCCACCACGGTACTCCAGTGCGGGTTGGTGGAATACACATGTGGCAAAATTCCGATGAAATTGTACCAGATGAATTATAAACACAAATTAAGCACATGAAAATTCAGTGGTGCTTGCCTGGATTTTAACCCGAAATCATCGGCTAAGATGCACGCGTTCTAACCACTGGCCGTCTCGGCTCTCATTACTCATATCAAACGATAATAAAGCGGTATTATTTTGAGTTTTAAGCTGCAAATTTCCGGAAAAAATGGGTTCGGACATTTTAATACAAGTCTAAGTTAGACTAAAAAAAAAAGATTGTTATTTTTTACAAATACGGAAATATAACTCGTGACAGGTAGAACTTATCACAAATTTTGATAATTACCCTTTTATTCGTAATTGGTTGTCGTGTTCTTGTTTTAAAAAGAGTTTTTGTTATATAATCAGATAGACAGAAGTGTATGTTACTTGGCGGTAAATATCAAGTGACTGTAGATTCAGACGTAGGTCGTGGGAAAACCTTTTTACTTATTACAGTTAAACAATAAACAAAGAATACATCAAAGGCAATTATATCAAAATCGGTTTTAAGCCATTTGAAACTTTCATACCTTTAAACAGATATAGTCATACTATATGTTATATTTATAACACTACGTTACATGTAAATATATACAGCGTGTAAGCAGTTCTTTGAATGTCTACGTCTCAACCATACTTGCCCAAAAGAGTTACTACTTAGCGCATCCAAATGATACGTCAGTCTTAGACCATATATGTATCTAGATAGGCCGTCGCACTACAAAAGAACTAAAACAAACGAGCGAACGATATTATCTTGCAGTTCGTGACAGCTGTTTGACTTCCGCCAAATGTCATACTACTTTAATATTTCTTTCGACGCGTTCAGCTTCGACAGTCAGATAGACTTAAATGATCAAAGGCGTCGAAGCTGAATGAAAGTCAAGTCAGTTCCAAAGCATCATTTAATATTTAAGATTGTATTACTTACTTAGTATACTTTAATAGTGTTGTGAATATCCGAGTGATGTATCACACTGAATCAGTCCGTGTATTTTGATGACTTTGCTTCTGAGAATGTTTCGATGGGGTTACAAATATATGCACAAACTAACTGACAACAAAAAAATTACTATGAGTTTTCTCTTCAAATAAGGACACGTAGGACGTTACGTATTACATCATCTGATTGACAACGTGTGTAGTGATGGTATACATATATATAATAAAGTAATGGCCTTTAAATACTGCTGTGCTCCTCACTACTGGACTAAGGCCTGAAGTGTGCTGCTCTAATGGTGGTTAGAGATTATCCGCTGATGATATAGGTTAAGGAATCAAAATATAACAGTGCTCAACTGTAATGACCCAACCGCCGTTAATCGGTTCACCTAGGGTCGAACCTCTCGGAATATGTCCATAGTTATCCGAGCCGTGCTCACCGGCCGCTCGGTCGTGCCACTTTCACTCTCGACGACCCACATCCGCGGCCCCGTCGGTCACCGCTTTATTACGACTTGCAACATTAGCCGATTATGTCACTGACGATGGTCTCGTGTACCGGCATTCTGAAGGACGAATTTTGTCGACGGTTTTCAAATTAATTACGCGTGATTGTGTGTCAAGGACTCCATACCACACTTGAACATACCATTTGACAAGTGCTTTCTTTCGGGGCTCGAGATCTGGTGCTCGATTTGAGATGGAAGTTTTAAGCAAATCCCTACGATCCTTTCCCAGTGTCACAATTAAACAAATGTGTCATTTTACAAGCTTTTATACACCTTCGCTAATTAGATGGTGTCGGTCAAATCTTGCGAATGAATTTGATATCAATTTAACCGAACCTACGTGAATACCATTTTTGAATTAATAATAATTGCAATATGGATTGTAAAACGTCATTTTAAGCAAGTTTTGAATAATAATATTTTTGAAACTTTATAATTTAACGTCACTCGTCACAAATTATTGTTAGTTGACATCATCCAAAACTATTTATCCAAATAACAAATGTCGAAACTAACGAGTACTCGAAAACAACATCAGAAATTATTACCATTTTCTAACATCCTCACTAATCTTTAAAATCATCTTAGGCGAGCACTTATCTCGCACAGATCTACAAGATTTTCCACAAAATTATACTACAAAAATTACCAGGCCAAGATGTTCCCATCGTCGAAAACAATGAAGCGCCACTCACGAGAACCATTTGCATAATACGATTATGTATATCGACGCACTGTTTTTGCTGAAGATTACGAAACGCACGGTTGACCACACAGCGTGCTATAATAAAACGATTTACGCCTTGCAAAAATTTCTGTAATGCGTATTATCCAAGTTTTGTAACTCGGATCGCTACAATATTCTGAAAAAGGCTCACTAGAACAGTTAAAGTAACTACATGTCTGCAAAAGAAAATGGATTGCAATTTATCCTAGCACACTCCTCAACTGCGTATTGTTAGATATACACGGCTCAAAGATTTTCTTACGATTTTCCTTCACAACCGAGAAGATTAGTTATGAGCAGAAATTAAGTACATTAAAAACAATCTCTAAACCTCTCTGTTAAGTATGTACGGCATCCGTTTAACTTTATCTCTTATTAGTTAACGTGACAACAATGAGCCTTTCTTCTGCGACGAGAAGAGTTACCACTACATATTTAAAAAAGCATTTGGATATTTTAAGATATATAATCTCTATATAGCAATTGAATTTTTATTATGATCTAAAGTTGATTGTTTAAGCATCAATGGTATTTAAAAAAAAATAGTCTAATTAATATTAAAAATCAGAACCACTTTGATTAAATACAAACAGGAACTGCAAATTTTCGGGGCTTTTTCTTCTTTCGTTTTAATAAACAGATTAAAAATAAATACTAAAAAAAAAAACAATTTATGTATTTAAATACTATACGTGCGACGATAGTCAGATCATCATTTTAACACAGATATTTATTTAGTGGTTACATGGTTGTGAATACGAAGCGCAAACTTAGGATTCATAATCATAGTCCAATTAGACAGTTTGTTCACATAATAATAAATATAAATGCAGTTAAGTGGAGCGATGAGATCATCGCAAATGTGAATATCGACCGATGATATCTGCCTTATTTTATAGAAGAGATAGCCCATTGACTAGAAGTGGAACCTCTCGGAATAGAATTAATTATAAACTAGGCACTACTAGAAGTGGTTTATATTTCTTACAGGGTCTAATATTAGTTGAGTCATTTCCTTGTTTACTTTTCCAAAATGAATGAAAATAAAAGTGAACCAGCTCAACACACAATGACCTTGAGACATCTCAGTAACGTGTCTACCCGACACGTGTCTATCGTGATTACTGAAGCATACGTGCGAAGTTTTGCAAACATACGCGACTTTTTTTTGTATTTGCAATTTTGCTTCGTAATTAGAATTATTCATCTGTTTCTAAGAGATTATTTGTAGTCTTCGATAACCCTTAATACCGGTTAGAGGAGTTCAAAGATCGCATTTGCAAACTTCTAATGATTACATTTTTTTACCATATACCTATGCTGTAACACAAGCCCGGGATTTAACCTCGGTTATCCTCGGACGGCTGAGATTCTATGGTCACAAGCTTATCAGACCTGGTGACGTGACACAGTGGTCTTCCCCCAAAACACATAAAATCTTATTATTTTTCAATCGAGAACGTTCTTATAAGCTTTTGGATCATAATGACGCGGGATATAATTGAATGTAAAGCTATTGCACCGGTTCGAAAAGTAGAGTCTACCGAGAAGAACCGCCAAGAAAGTCAGCAATGAAATTTGATAAATTCTTAAGTAGAATAGTCAAGAATGAAGATTAGACCACTTTTTACGATGGCAATGTTACGGTTTTTGCGTATTTATATTCTTTCCATCAGACTAAATAACACAGAAATATAAAGTCGAGAATATGATCGACCCTGATGGGTCTGCACGGAGCTTACGAGTCCGATGGAAGTGCAATCGATTCCCATTCGATATTTTCCAGGATATTAACCGTGAACGTCAACATTGACATTTGCTATCGGTTAAGTTGATATAATTAGCTAAGCGGAATAGATGCATTATTAATCACGTATAAATAATCAGGAACTCTTTGTAGTACATAATACAGCAGAGCTACTGGCAAATTTCATGAAATATCATAATATAAATCTACGTTTTGTTATTACTATTTATTACTATTTATTGGTAGTCCAATCCAATCCAATCTAGGTAGGTAGTAGTGTTGTGTGTGTGTTGCCGAGTGTGCGACTTACCGTGGGCGGCGGGCGCGGCGGGCGCGGCGGGCGCGGGGCGCGCGTCGGGCGCGGCGTGCGTCAGGCCCATGGCTGGCCGGGCGCACGCCTCATCACTGCAAATTACCAAACGACATTTCTACCTACATTTACGGTATCGTTGAAAGGTAAGGAGCACCCACGTCCTATTATCCTGCGACTGAATTGAGTTCCGACTACGATGCACTTCACGATAAGCACGACTCGATTATACGCTCAGGTTTGGCTCCAGATACTGGAACTCCTCGAGGGTTAGCGGTACTGACGATAAATGTGGAACATAGAAGCTGCCATTTTATATAATCAACCGATGTAATAAACCGAATTAGCATTGTCCGTTGCTCGATTATTGAGCAAAAATGTTTAAACACAAGAGTAATTTATTTCGACCCATCTTTAATTTTTTTAAATCGTAATAATATAGACATCGGTCGATCGTTAAATATCGATACAAATTTACGAATATTATTACTCGACCGCTTTATTCGATTTCAGTAATCCATCAAACAAGACAGGAAAGATCCAAATGCAGTTTCACATTTATAACATTAGTGAGTGAGTCACGAATACGCGCCGCGGACATCTTTCGTTTAGTCCAGCATGTCTAGTAATTGTTATAATCATTCGCTTGCTTTTAATGCATTTATTGAATGTCGGCGTTGGCATAGCACTGCTTGGGACAAAGTTAGTACTTTTGGTGATGTGTTTGGGTAGGTTCTTGAGGCTTTGTATGTTGACGGTATCATTAGATGCGCTTAGCACAAAACAATATTTTAGTCGTTCTTACGCGTACGGTTTAAGATGACGTGACTGATATTCTACTCTACTGGGACAACAAAGCATAATTCTAATAATAATAACCTTAATAATTTCTCCCGGTAGCAAACAACAGTGCGCCGCTTGTCGCTGACGCCGATGGAGAAGGTGGTGAGGTCCGACCGCGACAACTGCTCCACGCAGCGGTGGATCAGGAAGCGACGGTAGTTGCTCACCGGCGGAAACACCAGCACACTGTCGGACCAAAGCAGAGCAAACATAAATATGCCAGTAGCTATTTCTTACATTGGCAAAGTGTTATCTCTAATACGATATATTTATACTGATCAGTTTGTACACAATAGTATTAAATGTATTGCAATGTAGTTCTATTAATTAAAATCGTACAGAATGTTTTAAAAGTATTCTTTAATATAAAAAATGTATTTATTACTCATTAATAAACATTGTATTTTTTATAATCATAAATCGTAATTAATTATTCACATCATGAATCTATTAATGAAATTGTGTGTATTTAATGGAACAAACAAAAACAATATATATTCATTGATTTGAGAGTAGAGATACTCTGAGATACTTACTCTGGGGTATGAGGAATGATTAATATATCTTTATTTTTTATTTTTTTATTTTAATATAATATAAAATCTTACAGTACTATGGGCAGTGGTGACCACTTACCATCAGGTGGTCTATTTGCCAATATGTCAACCAAGGACATTCTCCTATTCAACCTATACATGTAATATATATATAATTATATTTTTTATATTAAATATAAACAAAAAAATCGACGATTTATTTTACTACCTATTCTAATTTGAATAAAATCTAATTTAGTGACCACACTATTTTGTTTTGTACATTATTATTTATCTAACAATTATTAAATAACTTATCTATATAATAATAATAAATATAAACTGTTCCACGGTGCCTTAAAATGGTTTAACGATATCTTATAAACCGGAGTTGCTGATTAATAACAGGTTACAGCTGCAGTGTTTTTATACCGAGTACAGTTATTACCGTCCAAGGTGTCGTCTGGACGCTCTATTTGACCGCGTCCTACGTATGTTTGACTCTATAACGAATTCATAACCTTGAACAACTTGTACACAACTATCGCGAAACAATTACAGATATTTCGAAAACTTTAAAAATCGCGTGGTTTAATTGAGCACGCACCTTAAAACAATAAATTAAGCAGATAAATTAACTTATAATTAATGTTTACCTGTCAACTTTTTTTTCGGCTAGAAAACATTTCAAGTCTTCGTTGACATCTTCGACGAAATTCTCGTCCGCTAGGTTTAGGAACCTTTCCACCGTTTTGGTCCCCAGTTTGACGGTGAACCGTTCGTTCTAAATAAACGAAAAGTAATTATTTAGTTCACGTGCCAAAAGAAAAACTATCGGTCGTCCATTTTCAGTTTTTCATCACGCTTGTGTTTGACATATGAACAAACAGTCAAACACTATATAATGAAAAATTGACATTTGATTTTGCACACAATCAAAACTTCTACAGATTATAAACAAACAACTGTCAACGCAATACAGAGTATATATTACTATTTGTAAGTATTTTAAGATAGTCTAATAGATTTTTAATAATATTCAGAAAATATAAAATGTCGTAATTAAAATGTATTAAAAAATTTAATGTAATTAATGAGAATAAAGTAATTTTGTTTTTTTTCATAAATATTATAACTAAGAAATCTAAGACATGACCACTAGAGGTGGCTTATATGCATTACAAAATATTTTTATGTTTCATTATTAGTTATATATTATTTTTTCTTGATATACCTTAAAATATTATTAGACGTTTCGGAATATTTTTTAAATAATTGTAAAGAAGTTAGTTCAAAAATAGTATAACTTTGATTGTTTTGATAGATTAATTTATTTTCTGTTAATCTTATTTTCAACATAAATTTGTTTTAAAATAATTATTTATTTTTGGGAATTTAAGACTAACATCTTTTATTGTTATAAATTTTATTTCGTATGTGTTTAGTTAGGTTAACGCTTTAATATCGCAAGATATCGCATTTAATAACGCTATCTGCGTTGTTCAAACTTACAAAAGAACTTAGTTTAAATTCCGGGAAAATGATAGTTCTCGCAATGTTTTCAATAATTTTTGCCCATAGCAGCGATAAGGGAAAAGTATGAAGAGATCATATATTTTTGGATACAAATTAATCATCAATGTAGAAATAAAAAACAGAAAGTAGTCAAATAATATATTTCACATTTAGTCATTAAAATAATTTGAGTCGATCCATACCTATCATTAATTTAAAATTGTCTAACTGATATATATACAAGTAGGCTTATGTCGTAATAACAAAAAAAAAAATTAAAACAAAACAACAAATTAACTAAAATCTCTCTCAATGAAAATTAAATCAGCCGGATTTAAAGTACAAAATAAAATACACCCTAAATATATGAAACAAATAAAATACTAGTTAAAATATACATTACAATTCTATGGTTCTTCAAGTATAAAAGTCTACAAATATTAATTTTATTAGCTATTTTAGTTTTATAGACGTATGTCCACGTCCACATTAATAATTATTTACTGTGAAATGCACCATTAGATTACTATCAAATCGATTTCAATAGAATGTGTACAACTGGCGAAGTCAATTAATAAAATTTTATATTTTTATAACCATTGATTCAATTATAAGATTTTGCGCTAATTAATTAAACTTTTCAGATAACCATTGTACTCTTACTATATACTTGTTCTATTGCTTTTGTTATTAAAATAATAACAAATAGTGCACTATATTTGTATAAAGTAAAAGGTTGCTATTCACTTAGTAGATAGTAGTTGTATTGTTGATATTATATATTTGCTAAATGTAATTTATACATAAGTATAACTACTGTTGCTGGCTGTAGAATCTCTATATTTCGAAAAAATAAACTTGCTATCCTTTTCTACAGTAACATAAGAAAGAGAAAGTATTACTTTTTATTGTCATATTTGTTAAGAGAATGTTGGCAACAGAGTCCTAACAAATTAAATTTGAGAGCACATTTATATACAAGGAGTTAACTGCGTATATCTATATAATATGCAGATTGTACACATTTTATGGAATGATCTTTGAATAGTAAGAACAAGTGGACAAATAATATTACCACAATTTAGCTGCCAACTATAATTTCATTATAGTTTAGTATTATTTTAATGATATTACTTTCCATATATTACCTAAGTATTTCAATAATTTTTGCATTTCGTATGAAAACATATTAAGATATATAATTCTGTATTTGATGGTTGTAAAATAAGATTTTTTAGAATCTATTCTAATGTACATGTATGTTTATTGTGTTTAAGTGCAAACACTTTTAATCCCCAGTGAAGAAAAATAATATATACTTTTGTTAGTCCGGTATCCCTTAAAAAAGCATAAATTATATATTTAATTCGAATGACCTGCTTTTACCTAATGGTTAATAAAATATAACTAAATAAATTCTTAATTTTATGTGAAAAGCAACCAAACGTGGTTTGAAGGTGAGAAAACTTTATTAGTTTCAAAGCGATAGTGATCAGCAAGCATTGAGATTCCAGAAGGAACACGGCATAGTGAGGATAAATTTAAATGATCCAATGGATGGAATCCGTGCATCTTAGTACTTGATTACAGCTTCTAGTATGAGCAGGCACCACTGAATTGTGAGTATTTGCTTGCTTTATGTTCAAAAATCTGACAGTGAGGAGCACAATGAGGCATCCGGCATGTGGCGAAAGACTTCCTGCCACCAACACGCACTGGAGCATGCTTGATGGAATATACTGCAAATAGCTAAGTGCAGAGGAGGCCAGCAGTGTTGCTGTTTTAACATAAAAAATTTACACAAAAATAAAATAAAATTCACATTCAGTTATATGGGAGAAATGAAATAATTTTAAAGATCTCAAAAAGCGCTGATGACCATTGCTTACGGACACTCAAATGATATCTGGTGATAATAATAAGAAGTAAGATATCCATAGGAATATTAATATCTAAGAGGTAACCTACAAATCAATCTTAGGCCTATATTGTAATCGAAGTGGTGGATCTCTAAACCTCCATCGGGTGACGTAAACAAACTTAAGTGTGTGATCTTTGCCTAGTAACTCGTCATTGCATAAAATGTCAATCTGTAAACGAGAAAAATTAAATTATTATGCAATTGGTATAATAATTTTGAGAAAAAAATAAATAATCATTAATACTTAAAATTAATTTAACATTTTAAAAGGAAGTAATTTAAAATCAAAATATTCCTTTTTGAAGTAGCCTCATAAAATGAATTATCATGTCAGTGTAAACATAAAGCTACCACTGGTTTGCAAATTAGATACTACTGAGAAGTACCAGCATAAAACTTAGTAGTTACTCTTTTTAAAACCACCCCTGTAATAAACTATTATATATATACTCACTTCTCTATATTTCTCCATCCCATTCAATGCTTTTTTAGCTACAAATTTTTTAAGATGTGTTATTGTGGCTTGAGCCGAACACCTAATGAAACTCCGCTTGAGTGTACGTAGCGACGTTGATATGCATTCTAAACACACATTGACCTGGAAAACAAACAAGTGTTGCTGTTGTCTATCACTGTAATAATAATCAAATTATATTTTACTCTGGAATATATTTTAGTATTGCAACCAGGCAGCGTGCATTGCCCTGCTTGCCCGGGCAACTTGAGATTCACAACTGTATAACCTAGCCATTATCCAATAGAGTCAGCAATGTGTGAAGTCACTCAGATTAGCTTTGATTATGAGTTACTGACATTATTAACATTATTAAGCATGGCATTTGAATTAAACCTGTTCAAGACTAACCGGTGAGCTGTGGTAGTTGATGGATTACTTGAGGGAGTTGACCTTATTATAACCTAGTAGATATTATTTTGTTCACTTTTTTTTTTATTTTACTATTCTATTCTATCTATGAAGATACTGAGAGAATTTTTTTTTGTTTGTGACTAAAATATTGTCATTTACTGGTCTTTTCATCAAACAACAAAAAAATAACCAGGTTACTATGTGTTTAGAGTTTATGTTTAACCTATTATGTTAGTTAATGACAAACTAATCACCTGTTCATCCTTCCTATGACAGTCAGTATTATCTGGTTGTTCTAGTTCATCACCACCTCCTGGTTTATCAGCAGCCAATGCTGCATCCTTGGGACACGGCAGACCCCTTGCTCTATAGAAGTCTCTCTCACGTTTCAATTCATCTGAAATAATGGGATTCATATTTATGGAAATGTTTCTACATTTTAGATACTTTTCTATATTATATTCATATACCACAAATAGATTATTCTAATCACAGGAATAAAAACAAATAAACCACTTTAACATTGAATTTATATCATTGAAGAAAATTACAAATAATCAATGGTCATCATTATGGATTCCTAAATAATTGCATTTTAGATGTTGGAGATATTTTTGGATATAGCCACAATCATTCTTTTAATACTTTAACAGTCACAATATTTAAGCAACTGATATTATGTCTATAAGCCTTCACTGTCCCAGAAAGTGTTAAGAGTGTCTAACTGAGAAGCTGCGATATTCAGTAGATATTAAAATCTTTTTACAATGGACATATTTTGTTACATTGCTCGTTTTAATGGCAACTCTTGTGTATCTTTAAATAGTATGAGTCTGTCAACAAGTCTCTTGTATATGTACACACTATTTATAATGATACAATATGATATAAAACTAGAAAACTTATAAATAAGTTAATATTGTTAAATACGCACTGTCTTGTAAGTCCGGCACCAGCTTATACACAATATCTTGCATGGTTCGGTCGAAGCTGATGTATTGCAAAGGATGGGACTGATGTATGACTATATTGCATGTCGGACAAGTGTTGTTCTCTTCCAGGTGTTTCACTAAACAGCTCTTGCAAACTGAAATTGTCAGCGAAAACTTTCGTTTAATCTTACAATAGCAAATAATTTTGACACAATTACCTTTGTTGGGGTTAGCCAATTATTTAGGGTTATATTTCACTTCCTTATTACAATGCATTTGAGTTGGTGTTTATTCATTTATAAAGTTAATGTCGAAGTTTAGTAAACACAAACAAAAATACTAACACGTATGTAGACACTCGGTGACCGTGGTCGCGTCAATGAAGTATCCGCGGCAAATCTTGCAAGTTATGTGGCTGTTTAGTGTTTTTAACTTTATCCTCCTTTCCATTGTCATTCTAATACAACAACTAAGTAAAAAACATTAATTATAACTAAAAAAATGAATTGAAAACAAAAGAAAACATGAACATAAATTCGAGAGAAAATTACAATCACCAAACTTAATACGACACTGACGTCAAGAACAGATAGTCACAAAGTTACAGATAACATAGGGAAAATAAATCAATAAAATTTTATTTAAATGTTTATTTTTAAAAAGTAATACTATCATGATAAAATACCTGTTCATATTTTTATTACATTATTTTGTCAATAAATATTTTTAGTGGGATACTTGGTTATTCATAGAATGTGATAGTCTATCCCCGTGCATAATAGTAATTACCACTGGTAGAATGAAAAGGTGTTTTATTAATTTATATTATATACGAGTTAAAAGCGCACTGCGTCATATGGAATGGATGCTTCGTTCTCTTTCGTCCATATACATTGATATTTGCCATAAACAAATATTAATGTAATTTATTTTCACTGTTATTCAAAAATATAAATTGTGTTTTTTTAAACAGTATCGAACTCTTATTGGATGATTCAGTTTATGATTCTGGCGATATGCAACCGAGTACCGGATGGACGAAATGTCGAGATGTACAAATACTCATTTAAAATAAAACCGCACTGGAAAAGTTCGTAAAAATTTTATTTCTCTTAAATATTGTATAAACGTTTTAGTCATTCTCTGTTACATCTTAATATAATACTTAATTTATCATTCGAGTCGAAATAAATAAACAATAATAGGGTGAGGTAGGGCGAGGTAGGCGGCGGCTAGGGCGCGGGCGGGTCCGGGCGCAGCGCGGCGGGCGCCAGGTCGGCGTCGGTCAGCACGCGCCGGAAGTGGTGGGGGGGCGGCAGCGGCGCGTCGGGCGGCGCGTGGTCGCGCCGGAAGTGGCGCGTGAGGTGGCTCGGCTGCGCGAAGCGGCGCTCGCACAGCTTGCACTGGTAGCGCTTGAGGCCGCTGTGCACGACGCGGTGCTGCTTGAGCGCGGACGACGTGTAGAAGGTCTTGCCGCAGTCGCAGCGGTAGTCGCGCTGGCCGCGGTGCCGCTTCACGTGCACGGTGTACGAGCTGTACGTCACGAAGCCGCGCTGGCACTCGGGGCACGTGTACCTGTGGGGGGCGCGGTACAGTAGCCGGTGCCTGCGGCGGACCGTCCCCGCTGTACTGGTCGTTGCCGCTCACTCACTTGACTTCCTTGTTGTGTATCCGCACGTGTATCGAGAGGTTGCCGGAGGTCGCGAAGGTCTTCTCGCAGAGGTGGCAGGCGTAGGGCTTCTCCCCGTTGTGTGTCCGTTGGTGGACCGTCAAGTCGGACTTTACGGAGAAACCTGATTGGAGATTAACTTTATACAAATATTATATCTAAAGTTACTCCAGATTCCAATGAGGACCCGCCGAGTTCGAGTACGTGCCGTCGACGGAGGGGGGCGGTCTGCGATTACCTTTCCCGCACTCCTGGCAGAGGTAGCTCTTGTCTCCCTTGTGTCGCTTCATGTGCGTCGACAGCTGCGCCTTCTGCACGAAGTTCTTGAAGCAGATGGTACAGCTGTGCAACTTTTCTCCTAGTCATACGTTACAAAGCAAAATGTTAAAAAATCTCAATGAGCAAATAATAAATCTATTGATTTGTCATAAAATGAAGTATAATCGACCATAAAAGGGTAATAAAACATAGTCGACCGATATAACATGCAGCGAGGAACCTGTGTGTGCGCGGATGTGGTTGATGAGTCCCGTGCGACGTCGGAAGGGCTTGGAGCAGTACTCGCAGTGGTAGGCCTGCGCGCCCGAGTGCACCTTGCGGTGCTGGAACAGGGCGCTGTAGCCTCTGCAACGGTCGGTGATGACTCGGTTACCAACAGGTTTCAAACCAATGACCACTAATTAGCCCACAGGCCCGTGTTCGTCCGACGACATTCACACTTCAAGCTTTTGCGTCGGGCGGACACTGCAGTTGTAAAAATAATGCCGAAAAAAAGGGCTCATCTTGGCTAGCCATGGCTAGACATTTCGTCAGATTTTATCATTTAATTCCATAAATTCTAAGCATCAAGAAACTAAACTGGCGTTGGTCACATCTGCAGTACCGATAATCGGTAATAGACGAAACCTTGAGAGATCAGTCTTCAGGTAAGGTGGAATTATGACATATGAAAGATGGCAGTTTCAACAAAGCTGCTGCTGAGCTGCTGAACTAAACGGGGCGTTTTGTGACTTCGAAAGTTTTCGAAGTCGAGTTTTAAAGACGCTTACAGACCTGAATGTGGCGGGACAGTCGTCGCAGCGGAAGGGCCGCAGGTTGGTGTGGCAGATCTTGTGCGCCTTCAGGTTGCTCTTGGTGCTGAGACACTTGCCGCACACGTCGCACTGGTGCACCACGGGCTCTGCACACACGGACCTACTGGTTACATGGTGAAAACTCCGCTGTACAAATTCTGATCTAACTTAAACTAATTGTTTCTCATTTCTGGGTTTATAAAAGAAAAAATTGAGCCGAGATGAGATCAATGTCGCTGGCAAAGCTCATAACTAGTGACGTAATTATTATCAGCAAGCAATAAAGTGCTAATTATCTGCTGCAAGTATTGGAAGCTACAAGGCACTCCTATTAAAATGGCGGAGTAAGCTCCAAGTCTGTTTCATGGAGGAGGAAAGTCCAGACCAGAATTAAGCCAATATGCAGCATCAATACGAATATTTACATAACATATTTATTACCAATTTTTTCTCTGATTTTCCTTTTGCATAATTTTTTTCTTTCCACCAATATATCTGAAATAATAAATTTCGTATTTAATTAAAAATAAAATTAGTGTATATAAATTACAATGATGAATTGAACTTTAAAAATAATTTACTCTTATACTTACCATCCACATTTTTATTTGTTTTCTCTTGAGTCCTGTTTTCTAGTTCTATACCCCACTTTCTTGATTCTATAATGTTATCATTGTGTTCAAGTGATTCTGTAATAAGATAAAGAGTAGTATTTAAGTAGTATAATAAATAAATGATGGTTTAAGTAAGTAAGTACCTATTAGTTTATTCACAAAGAGCTGACTTGTATGATTGTATAAAATGAAAACACAGAATTGAATCTCAGGTTAGGCCAATAAAAGCTTGTGTTGTTCTTTGATAAATGATTTGGTCTGGATTTATATAGATTAGGTTGCCATTCTATTAGTGCTTCTGTTCACATAAACACTTGCATCCTGTGGTATACTCTGCTCCATTGCTCTGTCTTCATACAGAATAGCTACAAATGTCAAAACCAGGATGTCATCAAACTTTCATATAAAAAATGAAGTGGACAAAAACTCGATGGTATTATAAATTAGACTGAATCAATAATAATTGATTTATCATTTTGGATTACAATAATTGACCAGTTATGGCCACATATCAGCAGGACAAAATTATTTATAGATAATGATAGTTTTAAATATACCTAGAGAGAGAAGTAACTGTATTTATAATGTTATGAATATCAATTACCTGTTAAACTTTTTTTCTGTTTAATCTGTCCGAGTATAACATTGTCGTCATCAGCATCCCAACCACTATCATCTCCAGCATCATTTATTTTTTCTGCAAATAATAAATAAATTAATAAATGGATATTTTATGTAGTTTATGTATATTATGTAGGCTATGTAATATTCTAGAAATTGTCACATATATTAAAATCTAATTTATGTAGAGAGCTATGAATTAAATTTGCAGTAATTTTTATACATTAACTTTCAAGTAGTGATAAAAATAAGTTTAAGCTTACAACTTATATATCTTCTGAATAATGTGATTAAAAATAATATAATAATAGGATTAGATATTTGTATTATACATCTGATATGTAATATTCTTAACAACTGTAACAATTGAAAATATAAAAATAAATATTAATGGAAAATTACCACAGTGAGTTAGAATTAAATTAAAATCCAAATATGTAATGTTAAAAGTCTTTGAATATCAGATTGCCTTGCTGAAGGATTAATACTTTAAATATGAATATGTAAACAATATCTTACCTTCTTTGAGATTAAATGTTGCTCGATTGTGTTTGAGTGTTAACTCTGTATTTTCCTCTTTGACATCAATATTTTCCGTCTTTATATCATCAATATTAATTTCTATGAGACTTTCATTGACTGATGTGTGATACAATGGATTTTTTAAATAGGATCTTAATGTTTTTTCACTGTTTTCACATTGTTTATTAAAGGCATATGTTCGCTTCAATTGGCGACTACAATCTTTACATATAAGGCGCGGTAGACCGTCTCTTTCCAAAGGCTGAAAAATGTATAACTTATCAATAAAAAATAGTTATTTTATTAAAATGAAAATAGTATAATATTTATCAAACAACATACTCTTAGTTTAGTGCAATTTGATAACATCTCGCAGTATAAAACTTTTTTTTTAGCATAATAACTATTATAAATATCGAAAGTTTGTTTATTTGATTCGAGACAAATACGGCATATGTTTTTAAAATCCATTGACTTCATCGGAAACCTTTCTATTCTCACAACGTTAAATTATACCTATAGACTAAAAATTAACTTATTCAGGCTTTAATATTTTTCTCTAATTTACAATGAAATTAATATTTGATAGCTAAAAACGATGCAATAACATGCACTGAAGCCGATTTTAGTTTGTCGTTGATTTCTAAATGTTTTTGTGTCAATTTGACAGCCAACACTCGCTTTGGAGTTGCTAGGTAGATGGCACCCATGCTATTTCAAAGAAATACCAAGGCTCATTTTGATTCACTTAAGCTTATTCGATTTTTTTCACACTTTATAAATAACTGGCAATACCAATTGTAAAATTATGACACTGACAATTAAAAGTAAAATGTCGGCACGTTGATGTTATTGTTTGCATTGCTGATATAGGTCTGTAACGCTTTAGCTAATATCGAGACGAGTTATAAATAAAGAATACAAAATGTCAGCATTACAGAAAACTATTATGAAAAATAAACTGCCACCAAAGGTGCCAAGAACGTCGGGTTCGAAGTAAGGAAATAAAATTTATTATATTTTTGCTTATGTTATAATATTATTAATATGGATAAGTACAAAAAATATCAAATAAAGCGTATATATTCTATTACCCACCATATTAATGGACTTACTAAATATTGTTCTCATATTATTAACTTACAGACTAGCGCCCTTCAGCGGGGGACGACGCAAAGATTACACACCGGTTTCTTGGAGAAACTACTTCGAGAAATTTCTTGACTTAGAGACTGAAGGAGGCATCTTCAGGGTCTACCTGTCGCCAGAGC
Source organism: Vanessa tameamea (assembly GCF_037043105.1). NCBI lineage: Eukaryota > Metazoa > Arthropoda > Insecta > Lepidoptera > Nymphalidae > Vanessa > Vanessa tameamea. The sequence continues at coordinate 280,168 of NC_087328.1, read as the reverse complement.
CCGACATTCCTCAGCGCCCGAGGATTGTGACGTTGCACGGAGGAGGCTACTCAGCTTTAAGCTGGGCATTATTTACAGTAGGTATAGCAATTGTCTTAATACTCTTCTGTAGACATTTATATTTTAACCAAATAATATTACCAATTACCAAAATACAATTGATCAAGTTTCATTGTACTGAAAGTAATTAGTTTTAAAAATAATGAATATTAATATAATTCAATGATTTTAGGAAGAAATAACCAACATGATACACTGTCAAGTGGTCTCATTGGATTTGCGAGCTCACGGAGAGACTCAAGCTAAGGACCCAGATGATCTGAATATAGACACTTTAGTCAAGTGAGTTTTACCACTTTATAAGATTGTAGAAATTAACAATTTTTCACAAGTCTCCTAGCATCTGTATACTTAAACTTCCCTGTAAGGCTTCATTAGTAAGTAAAATATTTAATATATATACAGTAATATATTAAACAACATTAGTAACATGTAATATAAAATTTGGCCGACTCTTAGTCTCTAATGAAAGTAGATCTATAAAGCACTATTTCTTTTATATACAATAATAGTATCTATTAATGTTCATCTAGTTTTATGATTTTTTTAGTCAATTACTTTTAATGTATGATATTTGTGAAACTCTAGTTTTAATTTTTACCAACTGCCATTTTTTTACTTTAGATTTCATTTGATCTTGTAGAATTATTATTTAAAGTCTAATTGAATCCATACTATAAACTTGGTTGTAATTTAAAACACAATCTCATGAATCCGTGGAGATCTACTAGATATATAAACTGCATACAACTCCTAGTATGCCAATTATAAAATTCTTTAATTTTGGTCTTATATAAGAAAAGTTTGAAGTGATATATATGTGAAACGAAATTACAGAGATGTGGAACAAGTCCTTCATAAGTTGTATGGACAGGAGATGCCTCCAATAATTCTATTGGGTCACTCAATGGGTGGTGCTATAGCTGTGCGTGCGGCCCATGTACCATCTCTTGAGCCTTTTGTGCAAGGAGTGGCAGTTATTGATGTGGTGGAGGGTAAGTGTCGTAAAATGATAATAGACCAAAATAGTGTGAATTCATTAGCAGCTAGTAATATCTAGCTTTACCCCAGAGAAGGCTCAGGTTTTATTCCTTACAGTTGGAGCTGTTCTAATGCAGCTTTGTTGACGCACACGACACAGACATTGAACACTAGCAGTCTTGCTGATTTTAATACACATGCATATGTACTTATATGATAATATGTAAATTATTGTTTATTTACTAATTACATAAGTTTTAACACTTTTTGAATTAGAAACTAAAATATTTTTACTACATATATCATTTCTATTTTGCTAAAAAGTAGATGCCCTGTTTGTTGCTAACTCAGCTGCTATATATATGTACTAGCTGTGCCCGCGACTTCGTTCGCGTAGTTGTCGGAAACACTATCATGATTATCGTTTGATTGCTCACGTTGGTTTTTGTTATTATAATCGACAATAAGATTTAATAATATGTTTTACAGTACTTCAGCGTAGATTATATTTTTAGTTTTATTTTCTTGTGGTAGAAGAACATACTGATTTTGCCCGCAACCCGATCTTGACAACGCGACATATAGTTGGCCGTGTGAAAAGCAGTCTTGACGTAAATCGATTCCTACGTGTTTAAATGTTTGGCCCTGTGATTTATTAATGGTTACGGCAAAAGATAACTTAATGGGAAATTGAATTCTTTTAAAATTAAAAGGTAAATCATTTGGAATCATTGGGATGCGAGGTATAAGCACTGTTTGACCAACTGCCGGATCAGTCAAAACTGTTGCAACGATCACGTTATTGCGAAGGAATTTTACTTGAAGGCGGGTCCCGTTACATAAATTTGGTGGTTTAAGATTTCTGAGTAAAATTATCGCAGCACCTATTTTTAACTTCAGGGAATGTGGTGGAAGGCCGCTCGGGTTTAAAGAATTGAGAAACTCTTGTGGGTAATGGACAGCATCTTCTTGATCCATTACATTATCAATAGATGTGTAGGTAGTTATATCGCCTGGAAGTTTGGTTAAAATTAGGTCGTTAATTTCGTCAAAGCTACTATTTCTCGCCGCCAATATTGCCCTTTGACACATCCATTGGTAATCTTTATTTTCTATTTCGACGATATTAGGGTAAACTTTTGATATTAAATCCTCTATGCTAGTCACTTTTTCTCCTAAATCGCGATCAATTTCAATTTTATTTTCAGAATGAGGTACTTTTCCATCTCCTATTAAAAGTAACTTTGAAGGAAAATTTGTACTTCCTCCTCCCAAATGTGCTCTCATATTCGTAGATAGTTTTAAGGTATGGACAAATTTCCATAACGGTGAACTTTTAAGGCAAGACCTTACAATGTCTGCTCTAGGTCCTCTTAAAATTACCGGTAAAGTTTGTCTAAATAAATTACCAACATCTGTGTTTTTATTGCTTATTGTTATACGGTCAATTATGACAACCCTTTTCTTAAACATAAAAGAAATATTGTACAATAGTGTACGATTGCGAATATTTTTTTTGTTAACAATTCGATGCAGGTGTATCGGCATCTGGATGTAAGACAAAAGAAAAAGTCAATTGTAAATAAATAAATCACAAACAAAATTCATACTCTGCCAAAACAAACAAAACGTTCAACAGGAAATGTAATAGTAAATCTGAATGACTTTTATTTGTCTTGGATTAGGAGAAAAGTTCATGAATTGTAATACCTGACGGTAGACATGTTTGCTTAAACACTCAATTTTGATTCCAATTTTCTGTCATTATATAGGACTACTATGTACGTATAGGGTTTAAAAAAATATCAAGAAGAAGTGTATTTATCGATAGACCAGATTTACAAATTTGGAGTATATCATATATTTACAAACCTACCTTGGCTGACACCGCCTCCAAAAATAACAATAATTTTAACTATAATATATTATCGTAATAACTTTGCTGACTTTTAAATAGTCTAAATATTTTTAATTTCATTTTACATAGTATAAATCTAAAAAATATTGTGATCATTGTTTGTTATTCATAGGTTTGTGTTAAGTTAGATTTAAAGTGGGTAGGTACATACTTATCTCCTTGCGTGGAAACACAGAATGTACCTACATATTGGTAAGTAGAATAAGTTACTTGATTATTAAGTTGTAGAATAATAAGCAATTATTTTTTACTTTTTAGAGCATATTATTTTTTTTCTTTTTTGAAGTCGGTTTTTTTTTTGTCAAAATTTTTGTTTCTAAAAGATTCGGCCGAGTATCGCTAACGTGCTCCTTAGAATTGTTCCGTTCCCTTCCGTACCGTTACTTTGTCAAGGATCCTATGCTCAGAACCTTACCAAACTTTCACCATAGTACCCTTGAAGTATATCCTTTATAATAAAAAAAGAATCATTAAAATTGGTTGGCACAATTTTGAGTTATTCACCTATTTATCGCGCACATACATAATGCACATTTAAGACTTATATCGTTTTCATAGGGATACCATCATCGTAACAGGATAAAATTAAAATGGGGCCCCACGGGGAGCACTACCTTTCAAACAAAAAAAATTTACGCACGCATCGAAAGTCCATAAATGTGAATAATTTTCCCCGTTTTTGCAACATTTCTCACTGTCGCTGCGCTCCTATTGGTCGCAGCGTAATGTTATATAGCCTAAAGCCTTCCTCTATAATTGGACTATTCAACAAAAAAAGAATTTTTCAAATCGGACCAGTAGTTCCTGAGATTAGCGCGTTTAAACAAACAAACAAACAAACTCTTCCGCTTTATATATTAGTATAGATTTCATATAAATTAATATAAAATCACTCAACATTGTATATGCAGAACCATAAACAATTGGAAACAAAAATATAGTAAATTTTCTGATATTTAAAATATCTCTTTCAGGCACAGCAATGGAAGCTCTCGCCAGCATGCAAAGCTTCCTACGCAGTCGGCCAACACATTTCAAAAGTATAGAGCATGCTATAGAGTGGTGGTAAGTTCATACGTGCAGTATTATCAGTGATTCCTTGAACAGGTATTGTTGTATTTAAAAAAAAGAAAGACTATCGGATGAATTTGATGTCCCTCATGTTTCAAACTGAGATGTACATCACCAGAGACTTTTGTATGACTCGTAATATGTCCTGTTCATTTAGTCTTTGTCTGAAATTGATCAGAAGGTCATCGTTGTTATCACAACACCTGTTAACTTAATTTATGGATTTGTTTTTCAGTGTGAGAAGTGGTCAAGTGCGAAATGTTGCTTCGGCCAGAGTGTCCATGCCCAGTCAAATCATTAAGTGAGTTTTTGTCATCCAACATACGAAGCGATGCTCTGACGTTCTCTGATCTGGAAGTTTTATATAATAATATGTACGATTTTTACAATCCAAGTCATAACTGAATCCACAGTTGCTCAACGGGCCAGCTGGCCACTAACGAGGTGGAGGACTACCAGAGCGAGCTCACTCCCACGGAGCCGCTCGCCCCCGCGCCGCGCGGTGACGTCATCGCCGAGGAGGGCGAGGAGGGGGAGGCCGAGGGCGAGGGGGAGGGGGACGTCGCGCACTTCGTCAAGCCGCTCGACGAGGACAGGGGGATGAAGTGAATGCGGTTTTTTTTATTGTAACAAAATGTATATAGTACATGTGCAGAAATAACATATTTCATAATGATTATTGTTTAAATCTAAAACAAGCGTACTGAACATTCACACCATCATCACATGGCCGTTGTATTGACTTTAAATGCTGGCCGGTAAGTCACTAGCAAACATCGAGCCGGAGTATGGTTGATTTCTCTGATATCATCACTAATAGAAGTCAAAAATATATTAGGCTCCAAACGTGAGCCCCGCGGCACTCCCGAGGGGAAATAGTGATTCGAACTACTTACTTATTATTTTTAATATTGAGATATTAACAAATTTTACACAGTAAAAGCATCGAGCCAAGCGCTCCGTTCGCACGGAATACTTGAATCATAGCGCCGCTTGCCTCGGGCCGCAGGTACGGCTGGCGGGTGCGGCTGGCGGAGTCGGAGCGCCACTGGGCGGGCTGGTTCCGCGGGCTGTCGGCCGTCTTCCTGGCCGCGCGGGCGCCGCGCCTGCTGCTGCTCGCCTCGCTCGACGGGCTCGACCGCGACCTCACCGTCGGCCAGATGCAGGGTGCGCCCCCGCCCACACACACACACCCTACCCCCCCCACTCGCCCTACAGCCTCGTCTGTTCGCAGGGCGCTTCCAAATGCAAGTGCTGACGCGCTGCGGACACGCCGTGCACGAGGACTCGCCCGCCGAGGTAACGCGCACCCGCACACGTGGCATCCTCTGGGCGGCGGCCGTCTCTGGGCCGACGCCACAGATCAGATAAATTACAGTAATCTATAGAGAGCAGGAGAAAGAGGTAACGAAATCTTTGGCATGAGTACTCGAAGTGTTTCGGAGGCAGCCGCGGTACGTTAGTCATTACTATCGACACACTGGTACTCAACAAGATTTCAAATATTGTTAAATATGTATATAGCCTGTCTGGTATGGTACAAATGACACCGGGACCTGAATACACCACCAACCACAAAGCGGACTTTCCGCTCCCGAATGATTCTTTAATTCATAGGGGGAGTGATCGATAAGTTGGCTCTGTCGGACGCTTGCTTAAGATCTGAGGAGATAACATTAGTCGGTAACGTGGTGAGCTCACCGCTCTCTCACCCCCCCCATATGTGTGTGTGCGCAGGTGGCGCGCGTGCTGGCGGCGTTCGCGCTGCGGCACCGCCTCTCCGAGAGCACGCACTGGGACGAGCACTTCCTGTAACCGACCCCCCCCCCCCCCCTCCTCGAACCGGGACTGATGGATGTGGCAACATGTATTACTCTGTTCGAACCCGATAGGTTCTTTTCTAGCACTTTATTTAAGCGAAAAAGATTTTAACTAAACTGTACCGCATTCCGGTGGCGGCGGGCGTGCGGGTTGGCTAACACGTTCCTTGCGATATAAAGAAATAGCTCCGTCGTGTTAGTTACTTACGGTTCTTGATTAAAATACATATATTCATTTACTATGCAACACGCCAATATTCGCCAATATTCGCCAACATTCGCCAACATTCGCCAACTGTTGACAAATTCATCTTTATATCTATGTATGTATAAAATCGATAATCCATATTAATATTATAAATGCGAAAAATTCCGTCTGTGCGCTCTTTCACGGCCAAACCACTTAATCTTGAACTTGATCGATGTTTAGGCCGGACACGAACTCCTAGAGAATGAGCAAAGTCGCGGCCGGCAGCTCCGCACGCTGTAACACGACCGCGGCCTCGGGTCTCGACCTCGGGCGCAGCTCGTCTCCCGCCGCCGCCGGCCCCGCCTGCGTGTGCAATCTTCTCTAATTAATCATTCGTACTAATCACTTCAAAATTGTTGAATGCTCATTTTTCCACTGAGATCAGTCCACATTTCCGATCCCCGTATCAATTTTATAATCGACCCGCCATCGTCCTGTCTACTTAAGTTCATGGGAATGTACTCGGGATCGACTTCGGTCTCGCTGAACGTCGTCATGTAAATTTAAGCACCATCACCATCACACCATCGAACTGAACTTAAGGAAGGACTACATGACGCCTGAGGCGAGGAAACTTGGTTGTGTAGATTTGATTCCATTTTAATGTAATTATTTTCTTTGTTTACACCTATAATGTTATATCGAATGTCGTATTATTAATTAACGTAATAATTTGTTAAATGTTATAGACGGAGTGGAATTTATTCCATTCCACTCTAAGGGGGGGCGGCCAGCCGTTACGTGAGCAAGCCTTCGGGCGGGGTTTTGTACTTTTACTTACAAGATTTAGTTTACTTATTTCGGAAGAATTGTTTTTTACTATGTTTCCTAATTGTCTTGTAACGATATGATTTTGGAGGTGAAAACGATTTTCTTAATTTCCTTTAAGCGATGGTGGCGGTCGGAGGTGGTAGAACCCAACAACATTGCTTACGTAAAACCCGAGTACGCCTCCTCCGCTCTTCGCTCGTAAGTTCGTATTGTGTAGAATAGGAAACGTTCGTGTGTATATTTAGATCACTTCACTATTTAAATTCATTATTCAAGGAGACGGACGACACTGGAAGTGTGTGTGAAGTAGTTAATCGAAAGTTCAAAGAAATCATATTCCGCCGCGCGTCCGGAGTTGTGTCGTATCATACGAGGGCTTACGTGGGACTCAAATCATTTAGCAAAAAGTTATATAAACTATTTATCACCGTTCTAAGGTTAAAATTAAAAATGGAATTAGACACACTCACGCACGCACGTGCGTGCGTGCGTGCGTGCGTGGTTGTACGATTTCAAAAGTAAAAGCTATCATATTTAAATTCGACGATTTTCAATATTTTTTATATCTTCATGTCGAAATTTTATAAACTTAAAAACAAATTTAATGTTTTATGAAAGATTTTATATACATTATAAATGAAGTGTCGACTTCTAAATTAAGTGTCGTGTTCAAAGGCGGCGGTGCGCCGGGTCGACACCTTCTAGTGTCGGTGTCCTGCCGGCTTGTCTGTAGCCGCGCTTTCATCGGTGTATCGTGATTGCATTGCTAGCGATTGCGCAAATTTTCTCGTACACGACGCGACTAAACCATTTGCTGTCATATTTAATCGCACACAAGGCAGAGACAGCTCCCTCACCAATCATCTAGATAGGTAATCCGTGTACAGTATAATCGGCTCGACTCGCCCTTGTAATCTTGTAAAGATAATTCGCAGTCGGGTCTCGCGTTACGACCGATACAACGATTAGCACTCCGCCGTAGATCTTAAACACTCCATAGCTATAAACGATTGCAGCGTTCTCTGTGATTAGAAAAACACGTTCTGTTTTACGTTTTCCGTCCACTTTGTTTAATAATTACACTTACACGTAAAAATAATTGTTTTAAGCGGAAATAATAAGGTACTTTTAAGTTTATTTTTGTAAATTCAACAATTAGTTTAAAATGTTTCTTGCGAATATTATAAATAGATTGAGTAGAATGTACATGTACATGCGTTCCCTGTGTCGAGCGTCACATGTCGTGGGTGACGTCACTCGCGAGGAGCAGCGCTGACTGCCGATGTATCTCTGTAGTCGTTAGAGTCGATTGTATCCTTCAAATGTTGTTACTATAATGTATGAAATGTTTGTTTGTTTATTAAGATCTTATCAATAAAAATCTATGAAGAATTACGTGTTTTACTCACTCTTTACGAAAGATACCTGCTGCAGGTGGCAACACTCTGATTTCATAAGATCTTCGGCCGTCGCAAGCAGAGTGAAGAGACGGGCGTTTAAGCGATAAGCATTTAATAGATTTTTTAAGCAATTTTCGTTATTAAACAAATAACGATAAACTGTGACATTTACGTCCCCAATAATACGGACCGAACGTCTTTGGAACCGATCCAAGGCCGCCATTGGGTACATTAGCGGAGCCATCCCAAAGGTGCGAGCAATATTCAACGTGTTGTTGTGGCGTAAAAAACGCCGCCCCGTGTTGAGGGCCCCGACTTTACGTGAGGCTTTTTTGATAACAGCCTCGACCGAGCCGAGTTGCGCATAGCGGAGTTTCGACCCTTTTGTTTCCTGATTCCTTAGCAGATTTTTCATCTGATTTAAGGTCGTCCGGTAAAATGTGACCATTCTGCTTGAATAGGGCTTCTACTATTTTGTTATCATCAAGGTCGTGTGGTACCCCGATCAACTTGAGGAGTGGCTCTTGGCTTTCGGGGTGGCGACGGTGAGTTATCCACCCGCATCCACTATTACACTGGACGCTCTTAGTCTGTAGAGCAGAAGAACTAAGTTTGGGTTCTTGACTTTCTTCACACAGCTGATACCTATATATCGACTTTTTATTTTTCTTAACTATGTCTTGCTGCAGTCATAAGTAATTCAGGTAAATAATACGATTATTCACACAGCCCTGCAGAGTACGATGGAAAGTCATTGAAATATATGTAGACAGTAAGAAAACCATATTTTTTGTTATAGTTTATATTGTATTCTATTGTAAATGTATTGGGACGTACAGTTAGTTAAGTTATTCAACGAAAAAAAGCATTAAAGCAAATAAGCAGTTGTTAAAAGTGACGAAATTACGAATAAGTTCGTTTATAATTTTAAGAAGTTTGGCCCAACTTGAGCAGAGTCCGTAGCGCTCCGACGGTGACGCTGACGGCGGCACCCATTCCGACGACGACATGCTTTGTAAATGTCTCCAATACATTTTTTAATAAATAAATATTTTTAAACAGATATTCGTATGTTTTATTAGTAGATTTAATAAGCTATAATTAAAGCGCAGTTTGGTTGGTACAATCCGTGCAACTAGAGTGCGAGGAGTTGGGGGCGGATGTGAACGATCAGCTGACGGAGGGTATGGAATGGAAGGGCGGGACGCGCGCAGGGGAAGGAGAAAATTGCGACTGGGACAAAAGTGTGCGAATTAAAAGGGCATTTAGAATCGAAAGGAACTTAGAACAATCTTTTAAAATTATGGATATAAAAAAAAGATTTTTGTCGTTGACATTTTATTACAATAAAAAGCATAATTTACAACCTTTATATAATTTCACTAATATTGGTTAATCCACAATAAATAATAATTTAGTGTGCGCCTTACTTGCATATGACTAGCAAATGAAATCACTTCGTATTGTGCACGTGTTAGCGTAACCTACGGCGTCCTTAAATATTTAGGAACGAAACTGACGAAACGACCTGCGGCTGCGCCGAGATATCTTTAAAATCAAACATGTCGCGGTACAAGTTAATTTGGAAAAACAACTTTCAGTTCATAAGTTTTGTTTTCACACTAAATTTTCACTGGTTATGATACATTCGATTAGAATCTTAGTTCAAAGGTAATACTTTTAGTGACAACACCCGAGCAAGATAAAAGCAAAAGTTTATTAAATGACCACATTTGTTTGCGAGCGTGTTACGTTTGATACTAAATTAAATGAACATATTAACATAGTATATAGAGCAAAGTACAACCATATTTAAACGAGACATCACAACGTATACTTCTAGACGTACCGACACTGTTACGGGCAATTTATTCAAATATCACAAGCGATTAAGTACGTAGCACTTAGTCTAGGTTAGTAATCTCAAGCAAAGACATAAAATAAAGAAATAAATTATTATTTATATTTATGACACGTCTTTATAAGTCAACGCGGTTGTTTATTTTGTGTTTGGTTTAGGTTACGAGTAAATTAATAATTAATGTCAGTTTATCAATGATTCTTCTGGTTCAGTCGCGTCACTTCGAACTAAAAGCCTGTTTTTTCCTTCCACCTGACCTCAGAATAAAGTATTTCCGATGTGAGAATTATCACGTTGAATGAAAAGTGCTATAGAATACTGATTTACAGTCGCGGGAACATTTTTGTTTTATGAATACTGTCGTTATGTATATTTAGTTGAGACTGTCTACGCGGGTCGTGTTGGATCTTTTCTTAATAGAGAAAATTTTCTTTTTCTTAGAGAGAGTATATCTAGAGGGTGCCATAGTAACGCAACAGGGCCGGCCCCTCACACGGCGCTCTTCATCTCTTGCTTGACGCAGGACTTGAAGGCGTCCCAGCCCTCGTTCTTCGCGTACGACTGAAACCAAACAAAAGTCGTTGAACACAGCGCTACTTAGTGCAGGGGGGGGGGGGGGAGGTCGGTATCGGTGAGCACCTTGAACCCCCGATGCAGGCGGTCCTTCATGATGGCGATGAACTCCTTGTAGCTGAGGCGGCCGTCGCCGTCGGCGTCGAAGATGGCGAAGACGGTGGCCACGAGGCGCGGCGAGTGCTCCTGCCCCGTGCACACGCGCACGGCGCGCTGGAACTCCTCCTTGGAGATGGGGTGGTCGGCCAGCGTGTACATGCGCATGGCGATGGTGAAGTCCTCCAGGTTGTTGAGGAACTGGCAGAACGTCTTGAACTCCTCGAACGTGATGCCGCGTTCGTCCTTCACGCGGTCCAGCAGCCGGTCCAGGTACATGTCGTACTCGTCCGTGTCCAGGTACGTGTAGCGCAGCAGGATCTTCGCGAAGTCCACCTCGGATATCGTCTCGTGTCCTGGAAATGTCTCCGAATTCGACTCAGCGGGCCCTTCTGGACGTGAGCCGCTCCCTTACCGTCTAATATACCGCTAAACAAACTATTTTTTTTTTAACATAATAAAAAAGAAGTTGTCTAAATAAAATCGATATTATTTGTAAACAATATTAATAACAGTGCAAGCGGCGGATACCCTTTGCGAACTCGTGGAACTCCAGCTCCAATACCTCGGTCTGCAAGTTCTCCATGAACTGCCTGAATCCCTCGAACTTCAAGTCGTTTGTACCCTTCTTGCCGAAGAAATGGACCTAAATCACAATTATAGTGTTATCTATAGTAAAGTCATACACAAGATTTAATAATCCTGAATGTGCGCATCAAGAAAAATAATTAAAAGAAAATTTCATGGAATGACACGAGCGAATCTCAATAATTATACAAATGTTCTTGCGCCAGTCTCAGTCTTAGCAGTATTCAAATAGTATTTCATAAATTGGATCCGGATTTGACCAAGAAAGAAGTAATATGTACTGGGCTTCTTTCAGCTAACCATACCTATCGCCATATCGCGGTGACTGTTCTTATCGTGAATCTTTATTATTTGAATTAAAATATGTTCCCCGTACCCGGCATCTTTATTTGCACCATCACAATCTATACTGTATGTATAGAGTTTACCTGTAAGAGGGTGTCGACGTTGTGTCGTCTCTGCAGCCCCTGGTCGTCATTGATGTAGTTCTCCTGCGGTCCTTTGCCCTCCTCCGCTTCCTCCATGTTCATGCCGCGCTTACCTTTCCACGCGTAACTGAAGATCTTCTCCATCTGAAACGGTAACAGTTTCAACTTAACTCAACCGTCTAAGAACTGTAGAAAGTTTAAATTAACCATAAACAAAAATACCGAACGAGTAGCAAACACGAAAATATAGATTTACAAATAATTAGAATTCAAATTGTATTGTCACTCATTATTATCACTCTCAGTGAGGAAGCAATATTTACGTCGTACAGATATGTAGTTAATAACATAATATCAAAACGAAAATTTCAAACAAAAAATAACAATTTATCTTTTGTTTTTCAACGTTAAATCAAAATACAAACACTCCTGGCACTTGTTAATAACTTGTTGTAACAAATGTAAAATAAGGAGGAAAAACATTGAAAATATGAAAGAACTTTCTTTCATAAAATACTGATTCTGATAATAATCAAATATTTTGAGTAATTAATTATCAGATATCTTTATTGCAACACGCGCAATCTAAGCATGCCGGTCAGAAATCAGTCGCGAGTGTCTGTGCAGACAGGGTGAAAGCAGTCCTTCAGTATATGTAAGTACGGAAAGCGCAGTCTGTCATTTAGGCTACAGATACGAATATGCACACTTAAATTACGTAAATTGCCGATTATCGTTATTTTTTCTCATTGTCGACGGCCCATAGAGCCCAATTTCTGGCTGGTCGTCTTAGATTGCGAGTCCTGCAAATATCCCCACAATTACAAACTCTCTGCCCACAGATAACAGATAACGTGAGCCATGTCGCCGTTAAACACGGAACGTTCAACAACAGCTGTATATCACAATTTACAATAAAAAGGTCCTTAAACACAAACGTATGAATGAAATAACACAAAAAGGATAATTTGAACACTTAAAAAGCAAAAGCGAACAACAATCGTACGTAAACACCAACTCATTCAATATTAAACTTACTACAGACGGCTTTGGACTACACTCTTGGTTTCTTTCAGCTTCCTCCACCTTTCGCTTGAGCACGCTGGACGACACTAGAGTAAGCAGCTACAATACACGCATATAATACATACTGTATACTTAAATAAGTATAATATACATACATACACAATAAATTTATCGTTTTTTCCAGTATCCAGTAAAATACAATTGGACACAGGGAAAGCCACTCAAAATGAAATATGTTCATTTATTGGTTTTTAGAGATGTTTTGTGAATGTTAGCCTAGTCAAGTACGATCAAAAACGGGGTTAAAAAAAATATAATTAGAAATTTTCCTTCCACTGGCAGTGTACATTTTTGTTTTCGGGATTCGCACCCTGTTGCGCCAATTTTTGTTTATTGAATAACTCGTTTATTTTCAATTTCACACGAAAAATGATCATCACCAAAGTTCCTGGGATTTTCCTAGGATCGATATTTTCGATTTAAATAAGTTTAATAACCGAAATAAGTCGAATATTCTATTAAAAACGTTATTATTGATTGTTTCGTATAAACGATAATCGAAGGAAAATTTCTACTTATAATTTCCTAATTCGAGCGTGTTTGTGATGTGTGTTATGTAAATAAATTATCAACCTGTGGTGAGTTTGTTTACTATAACCTGTCGTATGTTGTATGTAATATGAAGCTGTCACTGTTTCACAATAAGACACATCGCTTTATGCGCTGAAGAACAAATCTTTCTTTCACACATGGCTTGTATTTCACATAAAAATATTTATTGCAACTGAATACACGAGCATTTAATACAAATTTACAAAAATATTTACAAATTTATTGTAACTTTTTTGTTTAATTTATTAATTAATTATTACTTCGAAATCGAGATTGATTATTAATTTTTACAAATCGATCGACTCGTAAACAGCCGTCACATTGTATCGATATAACTATTCGATTCAAAAACGATACAATTAAAACAAAGTTACGAGAGCAGTCAGAGAGTATCGATTGATATTTTATTTGTTATGTAATTATTGATATCACATTATTCAGTGAAATTTCTCGCCATGTGTAAGAGAAGCAGAACACAGAACTCACCGCCTTCTCGGTGTCGGCGTCAATGTCCTTCCGCTGCTTCAGCGTGCCGCCGAGCAGGCGCTGTATCTAACAACGGCGGTGCAAATCGAGTGCAAATTGTATAAAATAATAATATATAAAATTAAATATATATGTACGCACTAAAAGAACTAAAAATAAATAAATCTTAAAATATTATAATAAATTCTATAATAAAATATTGTGCAAAAAAGTGCAATACTGCTATATTTAAATAATAACGAAAAAACAACATGGCCGTTCCGGTTTCGTCCGGTTATGAAATCTTAGTTAATCGGTGTTCAAGCAACAGCTAATTGTGCAAATATAGTATGCTTTATTACAGTTTTATTAATAAATCAATTTGCTTTCATGTCATACATAACTGCTCATTTATATTGCAACTCTTACTTATCTACAGAAACATTCATCATTGTTTTCATCACTTTTCCCTTTCGCTGTCAATGTGGACAATATTTTACTCTTAAAACTTTCACGGTGTATGATCATGTATGACACAATATATTCGGACGTTTCGACGGATGCAAATCTTAAGTCTGTACATCTGTGGCGTCACGTGGTCAACACGAGCAGAATGGAACTCTGAGCGCGATTTGAAGTCGATTGTAAGAATTTTCATGGTTTGTGTGGTCAAGATCAGGCGGGGTAGGCAGCTCCACCACGACAGGGGTAGCTCGTCGAAATGTCAGCCAAACTAATACATGGTATGATCGCGGCTGGAACCCTAATATAATGCATAAATAATGTTTTCTTATATTTATATTTAGTTGTATTCGGCTCAGTACTTACGACTAGGAACTCATTTTTGTCGACTCTCTGGTTGCCGTCCGTGTCGAACATGTTGAACGCTATCTCAAACCCTGAAGCTGGTTCTGGAAATGATTAATGGAGTAGAAATTAGAAACTTAGAGATCAGATCAAAGGATGCATAAACGTTGTCCCCATAAATTAAGGACTTTTTACGCTTACTTAGTACGCATTCGAATGTGCCCGATGTCCTAAATGTTTTAGGACATTGGGCACATTCAAATATTCTGCGCCATCAATTATTGAATGTAAATTGTTGAGAAAACATGTAAAAGTAAAGTAATGTAACATATCCTGTCAACGTCCCACTGGGTAAATGCCATCTTTATTTTTGAGAAAGTTTGGAGTTAATTTGATCAATAAGTAGCTCGCTGCTGCAATGGGGGTTGGGGGATATGCATGTGGCAGATTTCATCCGACACCGACAGTATAAGTTAATCTTGTAAACTTTGGTAAAGTTCCACGTATTTAAACCAATGGGCCATCCCGGCTCTTTTAAAGATAAATGTAACTTACTCGTGAGGATGGAGAGCAGGAAGAGATATTCGGTGTACGAGATGATTCCTAAAAGAAAACAAAAAAATATTATAGAGGTTCTTTAGTTATCTGTATGAATATCTTTGTACTTTTCTATTTAGCCATTAGCCATTGTTTTTATATAGACAAACGAGTACTTATATGACCGTAGCTCATAGACTCTGGCGATATAACAATGTAACTCTCCAAACATGCCAATTACGAAGCAAAATATATTTCACTAGCGTACTACTTCTCATAGAATACTGAATCTCAACAGAGTGACATATTGGTGTTTGGCGGTAGAACGAGGCCCTGATAAGCTTCCAGAAATACATACTTACTGGTAAAACAGAAGTCTAAAGTAAGGTATTTAATAAACAAATATAGCTCGCCTCTATCCCTCATGCTGCGGAACATCTGCGAGGAGCCTTTCTTCAAAGGAGGTACCTGGTCTCGCAGTTGCTCGATCTCCTTGGTCGTGAGGACGCGCCGCTTCAAACGTGCTGAAATAAGTTTAGATAAAACTGAGATTGTTATGGAAGTGTCACATGCAGTTCAATTCAAGAGTGATTCCATTTTTTTTTGTTTTACGATATTTTTATTCTATTATTAATAGAAGAAATCAAAAGGTCGACTGATGTGTTCGAAATGCAGAGTAGTATAATTTCCTGAACTCGTTTAATGTTAAGTGTTTTCAGTATGAAAAAAGAATTTATTTTTTATTTTTCTGAGTAACAAATATTGATGTTAACCTTCGGTGTACAATTAATTATCTTGTTGTTATTTTATAGAGAATATTTAACAAAATCCGAAAACGGGCGCGTACATAACAGCGAACTAAGAAATGTCTGCGTTAAGCCCTCTATCAATACTATCAGCAGTTAACTACTCAACAGTCGGTATGGCAGCGAGAAATTCCACCGGCAAATGCATTCCGCATGACTTAGGAGAGGAGGCTGAATTTGACAAATGACAAATTGTTGTATAATCACAGCTTCATTAAATGAATAGGAAAAGCTTACGTCTCGGTTCTTGCTCCACGACGGATTCCAGGAAATCCTGTGGCGTCATGTACAGCTGTCCTCCGTACTCCACGCTCGCGAACTTGATGAAGCGACGCTCACGAGACGTGAGCTTCACGGCCTTCATCAGTTCTTCTGGTTGCTGAAATGGTAACAGCGATGGTTTTAATACAACTCATTTAACTTCTAAAATATTTTCATAAACAAATAACGTAATTTTTAGCAGGAATTATTCATTCAATTTATAATATTCAATATGAATGTATGTTTAAATTAAACGTATAACCTGTGGTAGGATTGGGAACGACAATAAACCAGGGGATAGGATTAGACACACGACTTTCACGGAGTCGGCACCAGCAACTTGACCCATTGACGAAGAAGCTCTAAATCTACTGCTAAGACGTAGCATAATATTCAATATTGCGAAAAATTTTACCTCGCATAATAACAAAAGTATCGTATACTTGTAACACTTTATAAAGTAAACAGTCCTTGTATAGGTGACTACGGTCGTTTCGTGAACACCCCTCGTCTAATAATTTAGCTCTTAATTGGAATCTCAAATTGACTATTCACGACTACACCGGGTAAAGCTAGCACTAACATTTCATATTTAATTTCACAAATTGTTGCGCTCGTAGTCACGTTTATTGTAATCAGCATCAATATTAACAGTGAGATCATTTTATTATCAGCTGTAGTAAACGAACATTCTTAATCGGTAGATATTAAAGTTTAAAACAATTTAGCTGCGATTGAGCCGGCTTCGCTCTGATAGCGCTGAGCAGTCGACATTGAACATAGAGTTTTTAACATACAATTTACTTTTTGAGAACAATTCGAAAATACAATATTTTCATATAACGAACATAGGTTAGAGCTGGTGATTAGTTAACACCATCGCCTTCTGTAAGCCATCTCTCACACGGTCCACGGCCGTCAACCTTGAGATCTAAGATTTTATGTCCATTGTGCTTGTAATAACCGGCGCACTTATTCTAAAAAACAATTTTACAATATTTGAGATTAGAAGTCCATAGAATGTTCAAGACGCGTAGGGTTTGTAAAGAGCAAAGCCTCAATTGTGGTATAAATGAATGTTCGTTTCCAATCATTCATAACTATAAAACTATATCGACGTGGAGGAGTGAGTTGCCGGATTTATTCTTAGCTCAGACAAAAGGTTATTAATAGATCGCTTCAACTGTCGCCGGTTCTTCCTTCCGGATAATTTGAACGCGGAAAAGTTTTCGTCTCAAGTTGCTTGCCAAGGTTTTTGTTCCAATTTTGGATTGTTTTCAAAAACAGTCGGTGGGAGGTCTGCGGAGTATTTCTGGTGTGCGGTTCCATTCACAGACCGGGTGATTATTCTAGAAAGCTCCACGAGTTTAAATGCGACCGTCGTGTTTGCGACTTGGATAAATTAGTTGATTTTGAATATCCAAAGGCCTTTATAAATTTAGGGACAATAAAAGTACACTATACGCGCAAATATCATAA
Organism: Vanessa tameamea; assembly: GCF_037043105.1. Lineage (NCBI taxonomy): Eukaryota > Metazoa > Arthropoda > Insecta > Lepidoptera > Nymphalidae > Vanessa > Vanessa tameamea. Next base: position 262,358 of record NC_087328.1, on the reverse strand, counting down.
AGGTATCATTACGCCGAGTGTCATTAATATCAACACTTCAAACTTTTCTACGTAACGTGCGAAAAGACATAATACCATTAATACTTTAAATATTTATGCTTATATTAATAAAAAATTGATTGCATCATTCTATGGATCACATAGAATGATGCAATCAATATTTTTATATTGTAGCTGGTCATCATTTTGAAGAAACATTAACGATTATTATCGGTTTCTCTTTAAGAGAACAATATCGCCGTTCGCATCTCACTCGCAAATTTGTTTCAGGCGGCGTGCTCCAAACCAGCACTTAATAGTGACGTCACAATTATCGCAAATTTACTGGCATTGCATTCGAAACGTGAATAATCACATTGTCTGACGGTACGCACGACGGTCTGCGTGCAGCCGCACTTCAAACGTGCCGGTTGGCGCACCACCGGCGCGGCACCGCGGGCCGGTCGTGGACTTACTTTTATTTAGATTTACAGGGGGGGGTGGCGGCCGCTTGATTTATCACTATATTTGTGACAAAACGGCTATTAAACAGACAATGTCGGTGCGATTTTATTAGTCTAATTTATTGACCCGATAAGGGAGTCGGCTAAATTACGAAGGGGTTGCTTTATAGGGTGATGTATGTTTTTTTTATATTTATCGCTTTACCTGTCTGGAGGCACTCCGACGTATCAGAAGACGTCACTGGCGATTCGAACGGACTAATGACTCTTTGTGGACGCGGAACAGTGACGCTTACTATTAGCATTCATGAGATTATTGATTCACCGAGAGTATCTCTGAAGATTTTTTTCCAAATTTATTTAGGCCTCCTTATGGTAAATGTTCACCTCGGTCCGTAGAGTAACATTGCATAAAATAAACTATGGGAATGAGAACATTTCGTCTCTTGTGCCTGTGATTACAATGGCTGAATAACTTTTCCAATAGGGGTACAACCAGACACAGTATTGATATATGGAATAATAGCCGGTGTATGGGCACCCCCTCCAGGCACTACAAGAAACTTTGGAACAAATCTTAGAATTCCAATTTAATGAATTCATTCAAGATAACTTTTCCATTAATTTATACAAAACATATAACCCATATGTCTATACCAATGCGTTAAAATAACAAACGGATATAGCATCGAATATAATAAATATATCTAACGCAATCTAATGTCTTAAATGTATGACGTTATTAAATACATATATCACTGAAACCGTTAATTAAAGTTTAATCGATAAATACTCGCACCGTAACACACACCGGCGTCCAGCAACTTATTAATGTCCACATTATTATATTTAGAAATAATAAACATTAAGAAGCGAAAAATTATTTAATTTAAAACTTAAAAGGTCGTTAAAGCATCGGAATCCAATGTAACTGATATTTATGAGTTTAGTTCGTGTGAAGTTATGTCGAGGAACAGCTCGCCTCGTCCGTCGGGTTCCGTACATTTGGCATTTTGATTTTAATAGATAAGTCGTTATTACATTCAAAATTGTGAAAAATTTCAACAAATTAACTTGAGGCATCTGAACTACTTGTAGAGACGTTTTGTGGAAATTAGTCGAATTGTTAAAGCATAAACAAAAATGTGAGGCGAGGTGGCGCCGTGGTGAGAAGACATGTATCTGAGTTGTATTGCGTGTTTTAATCTGGGCGAGCACTCCCATGATTTGAAGTACTTAATTTGTGATAACAATTCATCGCGTGCTCGGTGTAGGAAAACATCGCGAGGAAACCTGCATGTGTCGGACGAAATCCTGACGAACGTCCACAAACCCGCATTGGAGCAGCAAGTTCCCTACATCCCAATCTGAAAGACTTAGACTATGTAAAACGTATAAATAAATTGAAAATAAATCATAAATAAAGATGGATTAAAGGAATTGAAAACAAAAAACGAATTAATTTAAGCTTCACTTGATCTCTTATGTAGAATGTCGTATCGAATGATTTATACTTTGTAATCAATGACAATGGCGACTTCTTAACAGTAGAAACTGAAAAAACAAAACAATCAACGTTCGACGGATCTCTAAACAGTGTCCGTATGTAACATAACTTTTATAAAAGTACCTACAAACGTTTCACATCACTGGCTCGTAGTTCATACATTTATGAGTAGTGGCTGTCGTTTACAACCGGTAGCGGCTGAGCCACGGTCACAGGCGGGCTTAATAACTATAATAGATGAGGCAGAGGCCTTTGATGAACGACGGTGTCGTCGTAATAATATTGTACACGGTAACTTGTATTTACGTGTCTTGGCGCCGCACTCGGAGGACGCGAACTCAATTCTGAAGCTCGGGGCTCTGGTGCCAGTGATATGCTTTTGCGACGGAAAAATACAAATAAAACTATATAGTTCCTACTGATACTGTAAATAAAATCCATACTGCAATTGTGTTGTACATTCGTTTACATTGCGACTGATGCTGTGTACATTAACGTTGAAAACAGTAGTTTTCTTTTTTTTAATAATATCAGTCTGTTTCTCTATTAATTAACTAAACTACTTCGGTGGTCTATGGCTATTTAGATTTCAGATCCCTTCCAAATTTGGTAGGAGAACAAAGCTTGATGGGAATTGTCACAATGGTAGAAAGTATATCTAGTTTAAAAATGTTTATACTACATTCGATGCCAATTGCGACCCGTTTTCATTACAAGATAATTCTCGACCTAAACACGTCTGATTGATAATCGTTTATAACCCTTTAGTGCGCAGCATCGTGGTCCATATTTCATCTGAGACAACCCGTTAGGTAGGATGTAATCTGTTTCGATGCGTTTATCAATTGAACTTACAATCAATGAAATAGATGTTGCTTTATAGAAATGTTTGTTGAATATATAAACATAATTTATGTGTGTAACGGCGCATTGGCGTTATTAAATATTTAAGAGACCCTTAAATCGTATATAAATGGTAAGTATACAAGCGAGTAAACGGATCATCTGTCTAACTGTGCAAGCAGACGGTCAGTGTCAGGATCCTGTATTCCGAACATAAGCAGTAAACGAAGAAAATTCTCTCGCGTAAAGTTAACAATAAATTGTTATTTTCGTAACACGTTTATCGAAACCTAAAATCATGTCAAATTATGTCTTAATCCTAAAGTATATTTAAGCGGATTGACTAAATGAAAAAAGAAATTTTAGATCAATATTTTGCATTATCATTTCTTAGACTTAGTCTTGCAAAACGAAGTTGTTTTGCAAATTTCAAATCTCTATTTCTTATAGTTTAGATCGTGTGTTAATAAATAATTAGTCAAATTGGATTTTACCTTTTACATAATTATATAGATTTTATCAACTGTAATATGCGGCAAAGCGTAAAACCTCCGAATTGTCATTTGTGTATAAAACTTTATGTTTAAGTTTTTCACATCTAAATAATGAAATCATTGTTGCTTAAGATTCGAAAAGTTAAGATATTAACTGCAGCTGGCTTTATGGTATACAGTGTCGTGATATAATCATGTCTTTACTGACATGAACAGTATACAAATTGTGACCTAAAATTTATAGGTGTCCTAAATAAATAATAATCTTTGAAAATTGAATCTTTAAAACTATGAAACCAAAGAAAGAAATAGACGCAGTGAAATCTGGCTAAAGAACCAACTCACAAATTCATCAGCCATTAAACGATACAACCCGAACTCCGGATCGTCCCACAAACACGTCAGAGGTAGCGGCCGATGGCTCGGTAAATCAACGCGGCCGCCATTAACCATATCGCGACATGTTCAACTAATACGTTACAAATATTTGTACAAAGGGCACTGTTCAACCGTCGCTTAGATTTATTGGTGCGGCGGCCATTACAAATGAGAGTAAAATAATAGTATTTATAATACTGCCTAAGCGCAAGATGTGATCAGGTAACAGGATTGTACGTCTTTAAATAGCATCGAATAATTCGTATTGGGTTAAATATATTTGCTTATGTATTTTATTTATGAAAGTCTATCAATTGCATCAAATGAATCCATTTTCACTCCTGACAAAGCGAAAAAATAATTCATCGATTCGGAGAATAAACTTAAAATAATGTTCCATAATGTCCCAAAGTCATATAAATTAACAGTTAAGTGAAAAAATAGTCCTCTGTTATTTGACAGGTCTCTTAAAAAGCACAATTGCAAACCTATACAAAAAAGAATTAGTAATGATTCTATGTTCATGTAAGGTTCAGGATATAAACTCAAGTGTTTTTCATCAACACCAGCGATCTCCATAAGCTGGTCGAGAAGAAACGAATAATAATTACAACGTTATTACATTTCCTGAGAGCGGACAGAGTTTACGAGCAATGAGCTGCAGTATATAACACTTGTGAAACACACTGTATGCCCTGTACGGTAATCCAATCATGATATAAGTGGAAGCGAAAACCGGCCTTAAGTAACAAGTAATAAAGATCATTAATACACGATAGTATTATAATTAGTTGTATTGTTTCAGTAAGAAATATCTTAAAGGAGATACAAATTATCTCCACTTACTATGAAACTTATTGCATTGTTTTCACAAATATCTGATCTTCCTCGCTTGACTACGATCACTCAGAAGTTCTTCCTACGATTAATATTTATCTCCGTTCAGAAATATGTTTATCATTTACAAATTATTTGAGAATTTACTACATTTCATCCCTGACAGACGGCAGAATACGCGGTTGGAAAATTAGACAACTATTCCCGATTAGTATACTTTGGTTACTTTCATAGTATTGGCTTGCAATTTGCTATGAGGTAACGCTATAGATTTTTAAACTGTTTTAATCCTGCAAAAAGTGCTGCTCGGAATTTTTATAATATTGGTGCTTGAGACTCCTTTAGACATGTTTTTAAATATGTGGATACACTTAAAGTTGCTTCACAATATTCAGACAACAAATATATATTCAGAAAATATAGATATATAGATATTTTTGAAAGAAATTTTTCGTTCGTCGATTCGTCCTTCCGGATAATTTGAACGCGGAAAAGTTTTCGTGTCACGTTGCATGCTGAGGGTTATAGGAGGTCTGCGGATTTCTGGTTTGCGGTTCCTTTAATATTACACAATACAAGATTATATTAAACATGCAACAACTAGATGGGGTTCTGCTCAAGTTCTTCTCTTCCGATCGTAGATTTTTTTTATGGCGTATGTTGGCGGACGAGCATGGATTTTTGACTAACAATAAACGAGTTTAACGCTTCTATATTAAATAAAGATTTTGATTTAGATTTTAACTTTGCTTGGTTAACTCCATATTGTTATCACTTATCAAAATTTAATTACGTATTTAGACTAACTCTGCCCTTATATTTCCATATTTTTCTCGTGAAAGTCAACTCGTTAGGACTGACCCACAAAGCTGATCAATTATCGCACTTCGTTACAGTAATTACGGATACTCCGTGTTCTAATGCCGTTATCATGACAAATCAGACGCAATCAGAGACCTCCGCTCCTAGTGCGAACGAGACCTTGTAAATGTTCGTATTAGTCGACAGACGGTAACCACTATGTTGGTTAGGATGCTATTAATCAGTTCTAGTCGTAGGGGCTTAGTGTATGGTAAAAGAACTTAGCGGACGGTATCAGAACTATGAACCTAGCTAGGCATTTCCGGTATGTAATCTAGGTAAGTTTAAGAACATTATCCAGATTGTGTCGAGCCACTTTACATGTATTGTATATGCCAGTAAGCTTAAGTAGTAGGAGTAGAGTAGGTACGTTCTATCTTGAATTTATTTTTCCACTTATTCGAAAAAACGGCATTCGTCTTCTCGTCATACGGTAATTCCGCTCGTAGTGTTCACCGCTCTATAAATCAAACTCCGCCTTTGAGTCGCTAACCGCACAACGTATGTTTTTGTGCAAATAGACAATCCGCCTCTCCGCCAACCACGGACAGTTCACACTCTATTATTTTCACATTATTTGCGACTCGTAAGCAGGTATCACAATCAATCACGTAACTCCATTCAGCGCGCTTACTCCACTGCCTAGCATTTATCGGCTCCACTACCACTGTCCCCTAACTCACGGCTATTATATCGTCTAAATAGTTATAGATCTTTGGATGGTTTAACAATATTTAATTTTTTTGACAATCATTGGAATAATTCAAATCAATAACTTTATCACTTTCTTATATTGGGTTCCGCGTTAAGTTAGGAAGAATAAACAATTGGTGTCGATTATAACAATAGTATTCTTTTTTACTATATCAAAATATATCCATATTGTTTGTAACTTAAATAGATTTATACCAAAGCAATCTAAGTTAAACTTTAATTAAACTTGAACCAGTAACATGATATGATTTTTTATTATATATGTATGGGTGTTTCAATGCTGTTCATAATTACCTAAAACTTAACATTTCTTCCAAATTTAGAAATATATTATTATGAAAATCTTAAATCTTAATTAAGCCATCGAGTAAGAAGATCATGAGATACCACAGTATTAATTTGAAATCTGAATCCGACTTAAGAACTTATCTTAAGTACGAGTCTAATTACTTTACGTAAGCTTACCCGCGTGCCGTAACTGGTATTTCCAATGTTACCCAACTAACTACTGAACAATGAACATTCTGGGACAGGATCGATGTCGGACATTGGCCTAGCGCCAGTCAACTTGGTATTTTTGCCACTCGCACCTGACTAGTTTCTAGGCCAATGAGCACTGCAGTCTAGATTAATATCATGCTAATACCCTCCGCTGACAAGTGAACGACGAAATAAAAATACATTTAGATAAGCTAGCGTTAAATATTGAAACGTTACGAATTGCACTACTTGAGAAATTTAATTAATTACTCCCCTGTTTACGAAATGTTACGGCCAAAAGAGGCCTTTGTTTATGGCATTCTTTATAAACTATTAGTTCTGGAAATATTTGTAATTTCACACGTGTTATATTTAACTGTACCTGAAACACCCCATTTTCAACACCTTCTTATTATTGCAACTTTTCATATGACTCCATTAATAATGACGTTCATTTACTTTTTCAAATCATGTCGATTAATCTTTGAATGGAAAATCTTAATTAAATTTAAATTAACGTGTAATGTTTATTTAAGTTAAATATTATGTGCTTCGAGCATTCACGTTGTAAAGTAAATTGATAATCTTTTAATCTGATTCAATTATAAATGTATTCCAAAAACTTGAATTACCACCTGCCCTATAAACTTAAGTTCCTCATTAATTGAAAGTGACAAATTACAAAACGGACAAATATTTGAGAGTGGGAATTGATCGAGTTACAAGAGTAATATCCGACCAATGGCCATAATCACCATTCAGATAACAGTTGTCATTAGGATATCTTGGTCAGGAGTAAGAGTTTAACGAGCCGTAATATATGGGGGGCAGCTAGACTCTGAGTGTGTGAACGTACGTACAACTAGCATTTATATGTATATACATCGTTTAGATCTTATCAAAAATGTGATTTTAATTGATAGTAGAAATAATGACGAATCATTTTGTAGTGTTTTGATTGATTAAATTAAAAACTATGGCGGTAATTCGTAATTAAATAAAATTGTGTTATTCGGGAATCGTTGTAAACGGTGAACTTTGTAAAACTTTAATGGACGGAACAATTTGAGAGCAATATGCGGGTTGTATTACGACCATCATCTAAAAACTTGGCGTAAAACTGTGGAGCTTAAAGCTCTGCTGTGTCGTAATTAAATATCTACAAATGAGATTAAAGCAGTGCTTCTTTTAAATGAACATTATTTACACATTTAATCTTGGAAAAAAATCAAAATATTCCAGAATTAGTTAGTATACACGAATTCACAGAAAATTATTCCAAAATCCATGCAGATGATCATGCTCGGCAGTTCGCTAACAATAATAGACAATTTTAAAGTGTATCGCTAAGTATTGAAGAATAAAGAGACTAAGATGTCATCGTTTACTTTACATTACCTCATTGGATATTGCGAGTAAAGTTAATCAAAAGTAAATATTATGTACCTACGGCTGGAAAGTTTCTCTTTATAAACTTTAAAAGAAGTTAATATTATTGAGACTTACAGTTTACAAAGCATTTTTAAAACTGACTTGCCATCGTTAAACAAGTTTGAAATGTGCCCTCTTTTCTTGGCTTTCCAAAATTATTTAGTATCGGAAAATTTCATGATTCGTATACCCGTTAACGACACATTAATTCTACAGGGTCAAGGGACTCATTGAACTAGAATGACAATCATATGAATCTGGTGTCTGTGATAAGAACCAGCTCTGATAGTTGTTTGTTTTGCATCTCATTATGAAGTGATGGCTTCTTCGGTTTCTCACCGGACGAGTTGGCGTTCGAATTTCGATGTTGGAATTGTACACAGTTCGTTTAATTTTTATCTTATTATAACATAAAGTATGATTAACTTGCAACGATAAATTACATAACAGTATTATTATCAGTGTTAATTAAGTTAGTCATATATATAAAAATTGATTTCATGTATCTATTTGAGGTTAATTTACTTCGACACACTTGTGCAGATCAACGTTAAGTTAACATTTTATCATCGAGAAGTTTTTATGAACTTCAATTCACGACAATCGGTATATATACGCAGTAGGACTACGTCTACCAGTTTGACTGGGAATTTAAGGATTTTCGGATGCTGTAAGAAGATAATTCTAAAACATGTAATAGAGTGAACTAGCAGCCTGACGTGGCTGTACGTAACATGTTGATTGTAGTATATGATATTTAGTAGCCAAAAACTTTCTGTGAAACTCGCTGAAGATAAAGTACAGGCGCGTTCAAAAAAGCAGTGATTTTTTTGATGAGAGACAGTGTCACCACCATGCTTAAGCGCACGCTGTCGAGGATACCAGGATAACTTGGAACATAGAGAAAGGCAAGAGAAAAATGATCACCTTTGAAAAGTTTAGTACGTTTTAGTTTAGTGTTTAATTTCCGAAGACGTCAAATCAAAATCAAATCAAGTAAACTTCATAATGAAGCGTTTTTGAATCGTCGATATTAAAAGAACTACCACCGTTTCGGAAAGCAGCCTCCAGCGAGAAGAAACGGCAAGAAACTCGCATAGTTGCTCTTTTCAAATATACAGATTTACAATGCTGTTTTTTTTACAAAAATTAGTGTCCTGTGATGGAACCCCAGCCTAAATCCAGGCGTTTTTTTCTAAAAAGTACTAATTTAATGAATAATAAGACTTATTTATTAATTTAGTTTTAATAAACTATTTAAATTTCGTAAATGGTAAATTGGTTACATTTCCCGGTATCTTATTATATATGCGTATACCATTGCCCAAAAACGTTCTCTGTACCGTATGCAAACGGAAAGTCTTTATGTTGCGTTGGTACTTGCTACTTATTTTTAGTTCATGTAATAATAACACAAGTTATTAAACTCTTGCGATTATTGAATTTTAGTTTTAGATTATGATATGTTTTGGATTAAGCCGCTCAGACAGCGACAGCGCCCCACGCTCCTCTCCCGAGAGGGAGGAGTGAACGATCATCGAGGGCTGCCGGCCAAAGCCGTCGCCCGCCTCACGCTCAGGACGCCGCGCCACGTCTCATCTTCGCGACTGGTACGATCACACGTAGTATGTTGATCTCGTGAAGAGCTTACTATAGAAATGATCCTATGAAGTAAGGTCTTGACTCGGTCTGGTGCGACGGGCCGGTGTCATTCGTCGCACGAAAATCTGGCCAGCGCGATTCAGTTTAGCTGTTATATGATACAGCGCCATCTAGTGGTACATTTTAGACCTAATGAAATGACACTCTCTATCAACAAAATACTGATCTTAGGTCATAATTATAGATAGCCAATGCTTATAATTTCATATCTGTTAATAGTTGATGGATTACATTGGCACGGTAAATAATGGATCGTGTTATTATCGGGCAATTATCTACAAGAATATACGAGTGATTCGGATCGGTGATCTCCAAAACTTGCTCTTCTGAGAAAAAGTATCTGCATGATTGCATATTACCAGGTAACGTTAAACAAAGTTTTGTAAATAAACAGTCAATCGAATAATAGTCGAGTGTCGGTGCTCAGTGCTCAGTGCTCAGTCGATGCCGTCGTAACGCGATATCGCGAGCCGTACTGTTTGTAACTGGGGTTAGTCACTGTGTCTGTGTGTCACGGCGGACAGTCGATACGAGATTTAGATCCTACTTACGTTATAAATACGAAAGTGTGCAATCGACTCAAAAGCTAAGACTATTTACATGTTATTTACTGCGTAATTATAACGTTTAATGCCCTAGATTATGAACCGTGAGCGCGTTAAGTACTCTCGTATTGAATGTAAGCTTGTTTACTAACGAACGCATACGTATACTATGAGCACCCATTTATGTCTTTAAAGGAGTAAGTAGAAGTAGTTGGTAGTACTTGTTCGTGTGCTGCGTATTTTCGGACCCGATGTATGAGGTTTGGTTTGTGTATGTGTTCAATGAGCTTTTATCATACTTTAAGCCTGTTATAAGATAAATTCGTTTTTTTTAACGAGTAAATTGTAAGATATAAATTAAGAAAAGTAAAAAACCGATAATGTCTCACTGGAGGGCGAACGTCTGAGTTCTATTCTATGATGCCATCATCGAATTGATGGCAGATCATTTCATTCGACACATGATGATGTCGTTCACCACCGAGAAACGATATGAAGTTAAGTTACACGTCAACCAAAGTCAGTGTTTTTCAACTGAGTTTATATGTCGCACGAATTTCAACCGAAAAACACGTGTCTCCTATTCTTGAACATGTAACTCTTTTTTAAGCAACATTAACAGCCTGTAATTTTCCCACTGCTGGGCTAAGATCTCCCATCCCTTTGAGAGAAGGTTTGGAGCATATTCCACCAAGCTGCTCCAATGCGGATTGAGGAATGTTTTCCTTCACCGCCGAGCACGAGATGAATTATAAACACAAATTAAGCACGTCAAAAATTTAGTGGTGCTTGAACATGAAGCAATTAAAAGCAAGAATTAATTGAACGCGCATTGTAATACAAGTACTGCGTCCGACTGTACAATAATCGGACTTTCTCTGTAACTCTAGTAGCGTTAGTTACGTGTTTACTGTCACAGTGAGTTACTCCGCGGACAGTAAACAGTCGGAGATTTATCTTTCTGCGAGCTGTTTTGTTATTAAATACCGAATCGCAAAATTAATTATTGTCAATGTGGTTTTTAGATCCTTTCGAGCAATGTACGATATATCAACTCGATAGCTAGAGGTAGCTTACGATGGCTTGTCAAATGGCGATTCAGACTTGCTTGTAAGAGTTTGTTTGAATACAATTTATTTTGATTCAGATCGTTGTCGTCACGTTTAAATACAGGTTACGCGGACCGCGTATCGCTATCATTTAAAACGTAGAAGAAAGTTGTACGGCGGTTAAATCCATTAAAAATAGTTTTATTTCAATATCGGCTATTAATTGGAGGTCAGCCTGGTCACTTTAAAGATTAAACTTTTGAGCTTTACGGAAAAAAAACATGAAGATAATACAGATGTTTTCGAGTTGTGAGCATCTGTGGACCCCATCCAGGTGGTATCTAAGTAAGGTCGAGACGTGTGAAGATTAGCTGCTGTTGTGTCTCTGTAACCATTTTTTGCTGCTATTGGGAAGACGTCATCTTCGCCCATTGACAATGACACTCAGAAATGTAAACCACTTCTTATATCGACAATGCGCCGATATATATATATATATACACCGACAAAAGGGCTAATACCAGAACTCGGCTATAAAACGTTTGACTGTTTGGCGGTAGAATTAATGACTATAAGATGGTAACCTCTAATACAGAGTCTCGATTCTAAGAGGCACGTCAACAATGTCAACGAAGTGGCAAATCTATCAGCGATTGCCGTCCACATTAAGTGGTAACGGCTATTAACGAGATCTCCGAGAGCGGTACTGTTAGTGAACTCCTAACCGCTAAACCGATGATCCCGTGGGATTCCAGGGAGACTATAAATAATCCGGGACATAGCCGTAATGGCTCTTACTGTATTTCAAGTAATCTAGTTCACCTTTGAACTTTGGGGTAATAAGTTTAGATGGATGTTTTAAAGTAACTGCGTCTGTCGCGTTCGGCGCAAGATAACGTGCAGCGTAATTTACTTCACTTGTAATAAATATGTTCACATCATAACATGCTTATTTATCTATTTGTCTGTATGAAGAACGCTGGTACCGTCTGGTGGATCATTTTGGGAACTTCTCTTTACACATACTCGTATGTCAGTACATCTACTCAAAGGGAGCGTGGTCTTAATTATTGTTCGTTGTTTATTTTCTTCCAATGAATCTTGTAAAAAAAATTGTTTGGGAAGGAAGAAGCCCATACTATGTAAATACACGTACTACAACGTGGTGTTGTGTTATTGTTGTTGATTCCACCGTTTTGTTGTTATCAACACTGACGACGATATTATTAAAATGTTTACACACGTGTAATAAATTAAACTTGAATAAATGAACTCAAATTTTAAAAGAACCCACGCTAATTAGCAATTTTGTTGATCTAAAGACGCACACACACAGACACACGAGTGTGAACTGCTGCACGTTCGACAGTCAAATAAAGCTTTCGAATCTGAGAGACTAAAAGTCGAGGTAGTTCGGTGGTTTGGGTTTAAATCCGATTAATGATTAATGTCAATTCACCAATCCACCTTGGAACAGCGGGGTCATATAATCTCTTAAATGATTTAATTTAATATTTGGTTTTTCGTTAAAAAACATTAAAAAAGAATACAGTACACCAATCCACTCATTAATATACATCTTAAGTCTTACGTAAGTGCATTAAAAATGTGTCTAAAACGAAACTAACAAGTTTAACGAGATTACGCATCATACAACATACACACAAGCCATTAGCCTCTCAGATATAACTCCTGACTCAAGTGTTTGTGATCCTTTTAAGTGCAATTAGCGAATATATCATAACGAATAAGCAACTAGTTTTTTATAGGCTCGAAACAATGACTTACTGTGGAAACTGCGAACAATCATACGCGCGCACTAGAAATCCGTCACGTACGCACTCTAGGTCACTCGGCGTGTTGGCGTGACAGCCGAACGGATACGATTCCATTTTTCATTTGTATTTCACCTCGCACGGCATATAATAATCGTCAAACGCTATGGGCGCATGGATAGAATAAAAAAAAAATAAGAAAATTAAAAAAAAATAAGCATAAGTTAAAAGAAATTCTTAAAAAAAAATGCTATTACACACTCGAGGAATATCTGACAGATAAAATTGTGATAGAACGTCCATCTCTCTAACATTTGCTATGCCCTAGCAGGGTTTATTTCGTGTAAACTAAAGTTTAATTGTATGTGTGAGCATGAAACTGCAAATAAAATAAATAAATAAATAAATATGATCCATTTTAGATCTTGCTATCTTTTGTTTTCAAAAGCCTCCTCAACGAAAAGGCTTAGAGCTATTTCGACCACGCTGCTGTTGTAACACGCACGAAACCTCACAAGGATTTGTTATCGGCGAGATCGAAAAGAAAAGTGAAGTGAGCCAGTGGAACGATACAGAGGAACTTACATCGCATGCTGGCGGCGCATTGATTGCAGCACTGGTTTACATTGATTGAGGATCGAATGCGTATAAGCGGTGGTGATCAGGTGGTCAATTAGTTCGGCTTCCTGTTACAAATGAAAACGTTCGTTTTTGATTTATCCCTTTTTACTTGACCATAGTCTTGATTATCCCCCCGGGAACATTCAATTATAAAACACAATCCAATGGCTTTTATGAAACCACGGACGGCGATAGCTCACAATACTCTAGATCACTCGGTATAATATACCACTTGATATAATACTTATTATCTTTATACCAAAAAACAGATCGCAAATATTTATATTCAAATTAAACTTTTCTTATTAAAACCTGCGCGAATCTTAAATTGCTAGGATAATCATTTATAATCCTCATCCCATAACTAGTAGAGTCATAGAAACATAATATGCAATACAGAATCCGGTGTTATCGCTTCCTAGCGGTTTCTCGCAGACAACCTTTGAGTTAGGTTAATCGAAAATTGAATAAAGAAAACATTAGGGCGAGTGCTGCAATTATTTATACACACAAACATACAATTACTTATTTAATATCTCGCGCGGTAGTGTCGCTCACAATATTTATATTAACGTTTATTAACGGTTAACTTGCGGTCAATTTGTTAGTGCATTAAAATGTAGCCCACCAGTGCGCTATCAGACGAAAATTGCCAAAATGGTCCACTGCTCTAAAGGCATAAAACCCGTACGCTTGATCAATTTAATTTTCGATATAAAATATATTTATTTTTGTTTTGAATAACTACGTACTATTATACAGGTGTCCCAGAAATCAACGTCAAGCCGGCAATGGGCGATCGGGCAATTGATGGGGGTTATCAGAAAAATAAGAAAACAAATATTTATAAATAATTAAAAAAAAATATTGGCTTTACAAAAAAAATCGAGAAATTGTCATCCTGTGACAGCCTTTCAAGCTTTCTGACCACGAATCTTGATCATGTTTTGATTTTTTTTGTGTAACGGGTCCCTGAATAACCGTATTACAAATAGTATACAGACACATACATTGCCAATACTGACAATAATCTTGTACCTACAAGTATAAACACTGCATATTGTTAAAAACTCGCCGATGTGGATGCCGCACCGTTAGTTGGGCAGCTTCACAGTTCAAATTCGCTTCCGCCAGCTGCACGAAGCGCTTCAATCACGCTCCGATCTCCACGTGGTGCCGCGCACTTTGATGGTGTAAATCTTTATCTCAGTCGCTGTGGATGAATCTTTTAATGAAGCGGCGTCACTGCCATCGTCGGCGTAGTGTACTACATTGTCAATCAGTTTTATAATTATATTAATTTGTTTTCACAAATTGTATTCAAAACATAATTAATTTTGAGTAACAGATTTTAGGAGATATTTCATAACATGTTAATTATTTCTTTGGTGTCGTTGTAACATCTGAAAGCGAGGCTGACGTCAAAACAACGCGCCGCCTGACGGGCGAGTTTAATTCGTTTCTGACATTTCCGAAACTGATGAAAAATAATCTTCGAAACTCGTGCCAGCCTTTTTGGGGATTCGGTTACTACATTCAAGAAACGATTCGATTTGCTTACGATACTTAGGATACTAGAATTCTAGGCGTAATTCAAACCGAATCCCCCGATCTTTCATACAATAGGCTTAGACAAAGTACATTTGACAATTGTTGATGCGATATGAAACTTTGCTTTTGTCTAAATTGTATTTAATTAATTAGGTATATTGGTCAATTCTTGGTCAAATCAAATACACAACGGCCTTGTCTACAAACGAAAACGATAAAGGCTATGTTGGTTAGGGTCTCTGACTTTTAATCCATAATCTGACAACTAAATGTTTACGGCAATCCACCGACGAATAGGTTCACTTTACCTGCTACATACCTGAATAAAATTTTCGATCTTAAATATGTAGATTTCAGATAAGATTATTAATTAATTTGGACTCTATGTGAACATAGTCGCGTGCACCGAGCACTGGTTAACTGAGGCCTGAGTGTTACACAATTCCCAGCAGTTACGCGTAGTTACGTCACACTGTAGAATCGATAAATCTTCGTGTGTCGTTTGTTACGAACTCAATCAAAATTCTTCCATCCGCCGCCCGCCGCCCACCGGTTCAACTATTATGGCACCTCGGGTGTTACCATTAAACGCTATTAATACACCTTCCCTTAAAGCCAATTTCACACTATAGTTGCTTTCAAACATTCCTTATTAAAAAAATATTACTAAAGCAGCCATATTATACTGTACAAGATTGCATAGACGATAAAGAGCTTGACATTAGAATTCGTTAATTTTCATACAAGACACTTAAATTTAATTATATATGTTTACTAAATGAATGTGTACGATGGAATAAAAATAATAATTACTGAGTATCTTACCGGTTTTTTAGTGTAGAATCTACATTCCGAATCGGTAGAAGCCTTACCCAAATTAAATTGAAAAATGACGATTTAAAAGTTCATCCAAGTGCCCACTTGAATAAAGTATATTTTGATTAAGAGACATGTTGACTCTTGTTATTATAGAATGGATTTAATAATAAGAATCTGGAACTTCGAGAAACATGTCAAGTCGAAGCCGGAAGTAGTTTAAAAAACCATTACCGAATTCCCAAGTGTATACGCCGCCTTTTAGTTTTACCTATGTCATGTATGTTTCTTTGATAACAATTTACGCTAATGGCGAAACGGATGATTCGAATCGATGGCCGAAGTTAAATATTTGTTTAAACTGTAACCGGTTCCGTTCAGATTCAAAAACATACGGACAAGTATTAAGTTAAACACATACATACGTACCTATATAATTTTAAACAGTGTTGATTCTATTTTCGAACCGACTATAGCTCACTCAAAGAGGGTTAGTGTCTCCCGCAGTTGTGTGTTCACACGTATAGCATTTGACTGCATCGTTGTTCCGGCCGCTAGTTTCTAAGGTTTTACATCTTGACGTCCTAGGTTCAAACCCCGGGCCAATCAAAAGTCATTGGCATTTTATGGTGTTAACACTGTTACGCCTCGGCACGTAAAGCCGTTTTCCAATGTCTAAGCTCGGATGATTGCCTTATTAGCACATCTGATTGTAAGACTAAGGGACCCTGTTGGTAGGGCTTTGCAAGCCCGTCTGGGTAGGTACCACCCACTTATCAGATATTCTACCGTCAAGCAGCAGTACTCAGTATTGTTGTGTTCCGGTTTGAAGGGTGAGGTGAGCCAGTGTAACTACAGGCACAAGGGACATAACATCTTAGTTCTCAAGATTGATGGCGCATTGGCGACGTTAGGAATACTTAATATTTCTTATAGCGCCAATATCTTTGGGCGATGGTGATCACTTACCGTCCGGTGGCCCATTTCGTCCGCCAACCGATATCATAAAATAAAATAAAAATGGCGGTAATGAGCAGTACATCATCAATATACATTTTGGTCGTATATAATTTTTAAAATTAAAATTAATGTAACTTTATTTAAGAAGGCCTTTAGAAGCACTTTTAAATCATCATTTAACAAAACTGTATTAAACTTATATCTACCAAGTATCTGAAGATGTTCGATACCAACAGGTCGTATCTCAATTATGTTTAAAATGCAAATGCTTATGATAGCTTAATTATTCAAAGTGTATGAAATAATTCAAACAGTAATAATGTTTTGTCCCCAGCCTGATTAGTCTTTTAAGTTGTGTGCGATTGGTTCTGCCAGCACTTGTAGTGGATTTTATATTAAGTGGGTTCAATCTTGCAACTGAATTTGAAAACAGCAGCAATTGAGCTCAAATTTTGCATATTCTTTTGGCCCCGGTAAACCTAGTTCACTAACGATGTAGATTTTTCAAAATTGTCACCCAAGTGAAAGAAACTTTATTTTTACATAATTGAATAAGATTATTGTTGTGACATAACAAGGGGTAAGATTATCGTTTTTAAAAAAAGGCTTTTGTAACTATTTATAAAATATATCCGATTTAATTTAGTCACCAGTGAGACAGAGTGCAATTGTCCAACTGCTGGGCTAAGGGCTCCTCTCATTTTGATGTTTTAGGATCACTTTACCTCCCTGCTCCAATGCAGTTTGGTTGATACAAGTATGGACGTTTAAATAATTTTCATCGAATATGCAAGTGCACTCCTTGATAACATTGGAACCCGCGAACATCGGTTAATATTCATCAGTTCTAACCACTGGGCCGCCTCGGCAACGGTTATGTATGGATTTTAAAGTAACATTAGTTTATCCCGCACGCAGGCGCGCCGTCGTCGGACGCATGAGTGATTTAGACGAGCAAACACAGCCATTCGTAACTGTCCAATTGTAATTAAACAATACTTTGTGAATTTCATCTCGCGCTCAATCTGACGTCAGCTGACGGGCGCGGAGCATTGGAAGGCACTTGCGAGATCCGTTTGAATTTCGTATTTTTATAAAGCTTTGTGTACACAACATACCGCTTTGTATTAATACGACAGGAGTCATTCTGTACAACGAAACTACTGAACCAATTGTGACGAAACATTCGGCTAGTTTGTTTATACCGTGTCCTACAAAGGTGCGATAATCATACGCGATATTACACTAGTTACAATAGTCGCCGGTAAACACAGTATCTGTTTATGCGCGTGTGTTTAAATTATCCACCGATCATAAATATACGTTGTACATTATTAAAAATAGATAGTTATAATATATAATACTAATTTAAAGTCAAATTATTGTCTGTATCTTACTTTTATTTAATTTAAATCTATTTTTAGTAGTCCGGACCATTAAGTAACAATACGTGAACAGGCAGGTCGACTGACGAATGACAAGCAGACAAAGCCGAGAGAAGCGTAATGAAGTAAACTGTGAGAGTATACTTTATATACACTTTCATACATAATATTTTATGATATATTATGTAATTATTGCACATCTAGAGGCAAAATATGTATACAGTAGGTACTACTTAGGAAGTTTAAATATTATCAATTTAATAAAATAGGAAATCATTGTAGAAAAATAAGGTTATTTCTTATAAATGTTATCGTTAAGTAATTTGAACTTTTTTGATACTTTATTAATTTCGATGTTCCAACTGCTTCGTTAATGTAGTTGGTTTATAAGGCTATACGATCACGAGGGTTCGTTTCCAAATCCGGACAATAAACCTGTAGCCTGTGTAGCCTGTACTTAGGAAGCTTGCATAGCAGAGCCTAGGATAGCTCGTAAAGCCATTGAATCCACGACTAAAGTATCTCCCGTCGTGACGTAGTGGACTCCCATCGGATGACGAAAGTAAGGGCAGCAGGTGTGTACCTTTATAAATACCCTATTGTAGTACATCATTGGATCATATACAGAAATGAATGGCGTAATCATAAACATATATTTATAATTGGAAAAGTAATCGTACTGTCGAGTACGATTACTTGTTTTCCATACATTTTAGATGTTTATTTTCTCGAAACACTTTAGTAACTGATTGCACTTAATATCATGTGCATATTTAATAATAATGAACGATTAACATACTCCGGAATTTGAAACAAGTGAAAGCTGTACACGAGGGAACAAGAGTACGAACAGGACGGCTTTAAAACGCACAGACTCGTTCCGAATCTCTTATACCGACCGTACGAGTTATTTAAAAAGTAACTCAATCGAATGTTTGTTTGGTGACAAGGAACAGGTAAATCTTTTTTGAGTTTACGTTTGAATAAGAACGAATAGAGGCTCCGCATTATATCAAATTGTTACCGATGTGAGGCTTATGTACAGATCAAAACCACCAGAATTGTACTACCACCCAAACAGTAAACTTTTAGAATTGCAATATTTTGGCTTAAATTGATTAAACGTGCCAGTGAAATCACAGGCTATATCTCAACAGCTTAAATCCCACGGCTGTCTACTGTCAGTGTAAAGAGAGATTTAGTAATTATGTTCTATTAAAGGTACTTCACACGTCCCTCCAAAGAGGGGCCTTAAAGGGGGCTTTCCTTATAAATACATAGGCTATGTTCGTGTGTTACGAGTGAGATAAACATACACGAACAATGTAACTCGCCTAACGGAGCGCGTATCTCCTCAGCGCATTATCTAAGTTCTTCCGTTGAAGGGTGAAGCCTGCTGAGAGCTCCCCGGCGCCGGACGGCCGCTATCGAGATAACGACGACTGATAACGAAGCGGTGATGCTGTAATCACGATTTGCACTCACTACGTTTTCAATTTATCCGAGAATACACTGCGCAGCCTTACGTCTTTACACTTCGATTTATTTTAACACATTCCATACATATTGTAAGATATTTTCGAATTAATCAAATTTTTACGCGTGAAATCGTTTGACCGAGTTATAACAATGGTGGCAAATGTCAAAGAAAAGCTAATTATAGTAAAATTATAGTCCAGAGTAACAGGCGATAGGAAGGCAACCCGATACGACTGGGACAGATCAAGTGCAGAGATGATGTTATCTGAGGCACAATAGTAGAGGCACTCATAATTTCTTGACATAATATCAATATTTTTACTGCCGTACAGCTACGCACCGGACTAGCGACGCAGTCAAACTTCATGCAAAGCTTTAACGCAATGTTTTCTTTACAAAATGAATTAAAACTGTATTTCAGTTAACGTTCGTTTCGGTTATGATTCGCGTGTATGACTCAATGAATGATCGACTTCAAACATTTTATCAAGATCAATAATTATTCATTTAAAATTTACCATTTTAATATTTTCGAAGCAACCCTTCTAAGATTCTTACTCAACTGATTTCAATTATTTTGTAGCTTTGAAATGTTTATTTAGTCCAGTAGTATAATATAAAAATCTGTGTAGGATAATTACTGCTGTCTATATCACAAATACCAAACACACATGTAAAGTCGTAAAATTGAATGCAGTTAATACAGAAATCCACATCTCAATACACTTTACAGTCAAATCGAATACTTGAAAGGATCTCTTACAACTTAAACAAATTTATTGCGTTTTATAGACTCTTATATTAACGTTCATTAATATTTATAACACTATAAATATTTAATAAAGGGCCCTTCAGACTTGACGCTGTACAACTCGCAGGAGAGCGAAGATAGGAATTAAAGCGTCATAAACAGATTAACAATACAGCTACGGTTATTTATACGTATTAAAAGTTTTATAATCTCTTCGCTCGATATGGATTACTATAATAGGTTTTTGTTTGATTTTATGTCGTCTTAATAGAAAGATTGTACACGTGTTTACATTATGACGAGCTACACGTTCGTAGTGCGCTTTATTAACTTAGAACAAAAATTATTACCCAGGTGCTGTTGCCATTGAATTTTTCAATATAGCCTTTGTTACTCTCCTACCGATAACAGAACACTTTACCAATAAAACAACTCGATGCTCTAATAGATTCGGACAAACCAACAAATACTATCGTTTAAAATATTATTGAGAGTACATAAATGATACATTATGATAAAGTATTTAAAATAAGAGATCATTATTTATCATTTAAACATCGAATGGTCTTTATTTTACATATATTTTTAATATCTAGTAATATTCAAAATTAATAACTAATTAGAAATTATTAATCAACGATTAAACGAAATAATCATAAATACTGTTTGGTAAACGCCTCGCAATGAGCTATTATTTTAAATGAATATTCAAAAGGCATTAAGTTATTAGCTATCCGACTCGTGTGATAGAAATATGAGCTTAATTATATGAAAAACTGACGTAAGATAACACAATTTTGTTTGATTGTGACAATTTAATACGAGTCTAGTGCTGGAAGATACATATTTCATCTCAAAGTGATAACCTGGCCTTTCATCCTTTTATCTCGTGACGTCACATGATCTCGTAGTTCTACTGTTGCTTATTTTAGCCGAACTCTTGTTAATTTTGATAATGCTGAAAATCTTACTTACTGTTTTTTTTTATTAATTTATATATTTAATATATTGAAGAACAGATGTAAAAAAATATCTTCGTTTTTAATTAAGAAAGTGAAATTTTTGGCTTTTCTCATATATTATGCCTGTATTGTACATAATTGGTCTCTCGTCTGGGATTACTTTGAATGTTCATGGAAACCGCATTAAAATCCGTTTCGTATTTTAAAATATCTAAGCGTACAGAGAGCTAGTAGCGGCTCTGTTTTATACTGTGTACATACGTCCCTAAAGCCTTTCGAATTTACAACGGGAGTAATTCTGAAATGTTGTGTACATCCTTAATTTATATTCACATAAGTAGAAACTTGTTATAAAAAAGAAAATGTTGAAAATATATACAGTTGGTAATCTTTTCTTTGATAAATTATTAAATATACGTAAGTTTAACTTTTTTTGACGACCTCCGTGGTCGAGTAGTGTGTACACCGGTTTTCATGGGTACGCCACTCCGAGATCCCGGATTCGATTCCCGGCCGAGTCGATGTAGAAAAAGTTCATGAGTTTTCTATGCTGTCTTGGGTCTGGGTGTTTGTGGCACCGTCGTTACTTCTGATTTCCATAACACAAGTGCTTTAGCTACTTAAATTGGGATCAGAGTAATGTATGTGATGTTGTCCAATATTTATTTATATTTATTTATCAGCTCAGGTATTTCAATCACTGACCCTAATTAGAAGAAGGAATTTTATTAAAAATAAATAAATAATTAAATGCGATACGCATTATATAACTACTATGAATACTACAAAACATGAAAATAATAAAATATATTGATAAAATGCAAAAAATAAAGTCATTCTCGGAATCACAGACAAAGACAGAGACACGATCTGAGTAAACATCTCACGATTAACTAAATAAAGAGGTTCAGCTCGCACTTTCAGATTTAACCGAGGCAAGAGTTTACGGAGAAGGCATCTTATGACGAAAGCTTTATAATTTATTCTTAGACGGTGATTTAATTGTGGAATGTTATTAAGGAATTAATATATTGCAAGTAGATAATAGCCATAGGGTAAGCCCATCTATTGGTTAATTTACTTTTGTACATTAAAATACTACTAAGTTCTTAATAAATTATTTTCTTTAGTCCTAGTTATTTAAAGGTTCAAACATTGTGTTGGATAGAATCGGAATGAGTAGATATGTATATGTTAATGTGATTGTAGTCAGATATACAAATAAAATAGCTTATCCAGACTCTAAGGTAGCTCCACGCGAAGCACACGCAGTCAACACGACGAACACTGGAACGAACTCGTAAGTCAGATAACGGACGTGGGCGCGCGTCCACCGGATTGAGCCGTGAACACTGACGGCGCGAGAACAGGCGATGTCGTATTATAGTCCTGAGATATTGAAACGATAACACGTCAAATTGTTCACTCGGCTGCCATGTTCTCGGGGCCGGGAGTGGCATAAAGTAGCCAGATTTAGGTCAACTCTTCGTATGGAAACATTTCGTCCTGCTTCCTTTCCGCTTTCAAATACATACGACGATATTCGGAACATAAGAACGTATTATTATATTTGTTGTTAATTATATAATTTAAGTCTGCAAAGGCGGAAAAGCAATATTAAATAAACAACTTCGAGAAGATAAATGTTCTCAGACGAAACACGCAGGTCATAATGTTGAAATATCAATAAACAAAGGCTTATGAACTGAATGTTTGCTATAATAATTCACTCCCAACGAAAAGCCCTTATTGACCTTGAGATAAAACGTAATCAGCTTGAAGGGTCGCACCACACGGAACCTCGCTAAATTTACATTCATGGAAACGATACGGGAGGTTATCTCCCTCCTCCGGACTTAAAGAATGGCGTCTATTCCAACGGCGCTGCAGATAGCCCGCAGTGTCCGAGCGAAGCTATTTAATATTAAAATTACTCCAGCATTATGTGTTCCTTATCGTTTCTGTTTCCGCATCGGCTCCTCGCGGCTCCTCGCGGCCCTGGAATGCTCACTTTACTCGTTGGACAAAGGGATCGCCGTCTGATTGTATGACTTTAGCAAATGATCTCGGATTTTGATGCGAATTGAGACTGCATTGTCCGAAAACCTTTGTACTACGAGGATGCGGTGACACTTCCGTGTTGTAAAGTTGCTACAAAACCTGCGCGACGACTGTACATATGTAATAGTGTACTTGATAATGGGTATACTCCAATTGTACTGGGTTTAGTGTAACATTTTTATATCTAAGTGGGTGGAGCCCAGATTAGAACACGTGTTTATGGCTTTCGGTGGTGGCTTTTGTGCAAGCCCTTCTGGGTAGGTATCGCTGATTCGTCAGATACTCTACCATAAATAAACATAACATAATCAGCCTGTAAATTTCCCACTGCTGGGCTAAGGCCTCCTCTCCCGTTGAGGAGAAGGTATGGAGCATATTCCACCACGCTGCTCCATTGCGGGTTGGTGGAATACACATGTGGCAGAATTTCGTTGAAATTAGACACATGCAGGTTTCCTCACGATGTTTTCCTTCACCGCCGAGCACGAGATGAATTATAAACAAATTAAGCACATGTAAATTCAGTGGTGCCTGCCTGGGTTTGAACCCGAAATCATCGGTTAAGATGCACGCGTTCTAACCACTGGGCCATCTCGGCTCTACCGCTGAACAGCAATACTGTTTTGTTGTATTCCGGTGTTAAGGGAAATTGAGACAGTAACTGCAAGCAAAAGGGTCATTACATCTTCGCTCTCAAAGTTTGTGGCGCATATCTATTTTATCTTATTATTTTTATAAATAAATATAAACTTTAATACTGCTGCTTAGACGGTCCAGGTCGCCCAGTGGTTAGAACGCGTGATCTTAACCGAAGATTGCGGGTTCAAGCCCGGGCAAGCACCATAGAATTTACATGTCTCTAACAAAGAGCCATCTTTCTAATTATAGCAGCCAAATTTTCAGTAAGGAAAATTTTTATCGTATATGTGTGGTCTCCAAACGAATAAAAAAAGCTGTGCGCCGCGCAACAAGTTGCATATTTATATCAAGTTCATAGTTCACACACAGACAGTTATCAGACTAAGCCTCACACAAGATCTCGTCACACACATAAAAATGCGATTAAATTTGAATTTCAAATCTCACAGACATAATACTTCTTACGATTGTTTTATTTTTTCGTAACCCGTCCACCGAAGTGCTCGTGTTGTGTAAAGCTTTATACTCACTATTACGACCGATGAAAATATCACAAGGAAATATATAATGTTTTGCATGAATTATTCCGTAGAAATGTTGTTGACCTGGAACGAGGCGATCTGTTCGCTTCATGTCTGTTTTATAGCGACGTAAAACGATCACGCTTTAGGAGACAATGTAGAGGACCACTCGGTGATGTTTAGCATGGAATACTCCAATATACTTGACATATTTGACGGCGTTTTGATCTCAGCGACGAGATGATGTTTGAATGAACGGAACCGTGGCTCGTTTTATCTATACAAAAATAATAGTAAACATACGAATAACTACATGGAATTAACGTCGATGCTTTTGATGCAGAATAAATAACAATTTAAATGTATTTAACATAACACGAGTTAATTGGTGGAAGATACAACTTCTGAGTTTCTTACTGGTTCTTTACGTTTCATTACGAAACACCGCAGTCGTACAATTAATTTGAATACCGAATATGACGATTCAAAAGCGCTCTCATAAGCCTTCGATAAAGATATGAATGACTTTAATTAAAGATATTTAGTTCTATGAAGTAGAACGTACACTCTATTTGATGGCGTCGTCAATGTAACTGCTATTGGTATAACCTTACTTCGCACTTCAGATTGAGTATTAATTGAAGTCAATCAAGGACCTACATTATGAGCGCCGTCTTTTCCTCTTGTTTGTACACCGACACACATAACACCGACCCTCCTTTTTATTACAAAATATATTATTATGAATTAGTAGCTTTTTTCCATGGCAACTATTTTCCATCCACGTTTTAGTATTCGTTACTTTAGTAATTAAGTTTGTGTTTGTACTCTAGTTGGTAAGCCTCATTCAATGATTAAATACATAAATGATCGGCTTTAAGACGTCAAAATAATCCAAACCAACAGAATATTTTTTAATTGCCTTAATACTTACTGTCAGTTTCGTGGATACTGTGAAGATGATCATGAAATCATGATCCTACGATGTAATAAACAAAATTATAGCAAAAGTATTTTTAGAGTTCTACAGTACAACTGAATTTGTCTTCATCATCCATAATATCGAACATTTTGAATTGTTCTAATTACACGACTTTTGTTTATATTTCTTCGTAAAAAAAATTATCAAGTCACATTTATTAGAGGACGATATGTCAATAATTGCGGTACTGGTGTCTATAATTCGGCCCAAAAACATTTATGTGTTAAATGTGAACAACGTACAAGACAGAAGCTTCGGAGATCACGCGTCTAGTCTGGTCTGGTCATTAACTCTTCGTTATCTTATTGTAACGTATCACATTCTGCCAGCATCCAGGTATAAGACGAGAGCGGACGTGGTACTGCACGCTATGACTCTATTCGTCACGCGTCTCGCTGTGCATTTATATGTTTAATTGTTCGCTAGCCTTCGTTCCGTATGTTAATTTATATATCTAGTACTTGGCCACAGTGACCCGATTTGTGAATCGATAAGAGTAATGAAATTTACCGATAATAAGTACGCGTCTTATTACTTTATTTAAAAATCTATTTGTTTTGCTTAAGGAATTTGAAATTTGAAATAGGCGTGGATCAAAAGCGCACCGATAACAAAGGCTTCGTAACCTTTGAACTTTTGAAACAAGCAACAAGTATACGTAGCATCTTGGTTCCCAAGGGTGGTGGCGTGTTGACATGTAACAGATGATTAGTTAATAATAATGTCCATGGAGGTGACTAATTACCATGTGTCATTTGCAAATCTCACCGCCTATACAAGTTTTTAAAAGAAATTAAAATATTATAAAACGGACATGATTAATTCATGAATCGTGAGTATAGATCTATGCACTCACGATGGCTCGCTCCTCCACTTTATATTAATTTTCAACACAATACATTTATTGGCCTATATAACTTATTGGCCACCATTAGTCAAACTATTACAAATCATTCGAGTTGTTTTACGATAACATGCAATAAATAATGACCTCCTGACCGAATTTTGGCAACAGCGCCCATTTCCAATGGAGGCTGGCCAACTTTGCGGTGCAGTCTTTATTACCTCACTCTCATAGTCCAATTGAGCTACGGATAATTCTAGTTGGGGTAGAGATTATCGGCCTCGAACGGCTTACGTGACTCTCTAACCCTGGCTTACGGTTACGTCTCTAGGTACGACAAACTTAATACGGCGACCGTAATAATATTTTGAACAAATGAAGCGCGTATCGGAGGTTTTAGTATTTAATATTGTTATATAAATAACTACGATTCGCAGTTTCTCCTGAATTCACTCTTGTCTGGCAATTTATTTCCAGATAAGAGTGAATTTCATGTTCTCGTTTAAAGTAAGTCAACATTATTGAAATGAGGTTTAATAACATGAAACTTTGGTGTTTAAGAGAATATATGGTCCATTAATTTCCGTCCCACAGCTCCGACTCTTGGTATCTCTGCTTCAATGTGTTTTATAGAATTAATAAACAGACCTAATGAACAACTGTTACACTTTATTTCGGCACATTATAATTTAAGGATTTATGTAATTATATATATATATTAATGTAGAACATATAAGTATATACATATATATGTATTCACATAATATTAGACTCCAGATAAAATTAGTGTAACACGATATCGAAATGCAAAGAATGGCACGGTTGCTCTGAGATTATACCTAAATATTATTTTCGATCTGAAAAATCTTTTGACTTGTTTTAATAAGAGATTAAATAACTACATAGTCCTAAAATTGTCAACCCAATCTCAATTCTAGGTATATTCTTTAGCCTCGTATATATTTAGCAGACAGTTCTAGTTGCTTTGGCAACTGAAAATAATCAAGCATAATATTATTTAAAAAAATAACAGCTTATTTATTGTAAATATATGTGGAAACAGATCTCTTTCCACTGAAGGAGAAGGCCTTAAAATGATTTTACAACACTGCTCCAATGAGGATTGGTTGATACACGTGTGTCAGAATTTCATACACTAGATGAGCGAAGGATATCATCTTTGAGCACGAGATGAATTAAATCAGTTGCGCTGTCTAATTTAAACCCGCGATAATCGGTTAAAATGTATGCGTCCTGATCCACCTCGGCTCTTTTCATTTCAGAACTTAACCACAATTCAGAGAAGTGGTAAGTTATACTCCTCAATATGACGTAACTAGAATAAATGCGACGAGAAATTATACTCAAGTGGCATTAACGTTGCCTCGTGACCAATTAATGGTATTTTTGTACCCTTTATGGTAAAGACGTCTCCATACGAGGTACTTTGTTATTGCAAATTACATGGTTCCGTGATGTACGGGGTAAGTGCCGTCATTTTTTAAAGTAATTTCACGTTGAATGAGATTACGTCGAATTATCGTTGTTTAATTTCATAAATAAAGATTTATGGATACTTAGTGAATTAAATAGTTCGCTATATTATACTAAATGTTAGATTTTCTGTGCGGTTTGATCCATTTTGGTGAAGCTATGTCGTTACACACTTTATGACACATGTTATACCGTATTTGAAGAAGTCAAATTAGGCTGAACGAGTTTTTTTTAAGCCTACGATAATAACTTATTTAAGTACATAATAAAAGATAGCTTAAGTCAATTTTAGAACTTACATATATGTATTATAGCGTGGGGTTAGTAGTTATTGGTTTTCATGTAATATTTATATATGTATGTAGTATTTAATAATATCAATAATACTTTTAAAAGGAGTAACGTTGCTTTAAACTTGTGTATGACTTCTATGCGATGATGCGTAAATTTGCTATAATGTTTGGGCTCGAGAGCAGCTCCATATTCTCAGTACTTTGGAGCAAGCTGGATCAGACCACTCTGGAGATAATGGTGATGCAAATCATATTCACAGACGTGTTCTCTGTGTCTTTTTTGTGGCCACATATTTTTATTTCCAGGCTGCGAATGAATACTTATCTAGGCTAAGTTTAATTGGTCATAATACAAAATTTTAATTTTGTGTATTTTATATTGTGTGTATTTAATTGAGGTTATAAAGGTAATATAATGATTAAATACACCCATATGATTGATAACCAAGAGTAAATAATTACTTATTTGTTTACAGTTATTTTATTTTTATTTATCTTTTAATATAACGATTTAAAAGTGTCAGTTAAATAAAGAGTCTTCTTAAAAAAAGTATTTTTTTATATTATTATATGACCAAAACTTTATCTAGCAGTTGCCAAAATCATCAAAGAAATAATGACGCCTCAGCCTAAGTGCATCCCAAACACAACAATATGTCAAGCTGCATCCATTCCAAGTCGTATCAACATCGAACAGGCTTTGATAAAACCGCTATTTAAATATAACAAGTACCTAAATCGCTCATAAGCGTCATCTCTCGTTCGCGTTACATAACATCAGGACAGACAAGGCGACGCCCACACTTGTTATTATCGGTGAAACAATTTATGTCGGCTCGATAGTTTTACTATAATTGGTAATGGAATCTAAATTAATGTTGCATAATCTGTGATACATAGTCGAACTGATTTAAATAATCTTAATATTTAGATATTGTGAGTTGACCATCGATCGGTCGGGATCGGACGGGTTCTGGGATAAATGTTAGGGGATAAGGACGACATACAAGTTGTAATTGTTAGGAGATGGCGGATAGCAAATCTGACACTTAAAGGTAATTTGTTGACATTGGATCCAAAACGGATTGTATAAACCAATGGTTATGGTTCCAAATTTTTTGTATGTAGTGGATACATTCTGAATTCCGTGAGGACTCGGGTTATTCTTATCCATTCAAATCCTTGCGATCGCGGCCGACGAATATCCCACAGGTAGCAAGATCAATCTCGTCCTTTGCACTTCTCCCTTGTGAAACCATCCGATGTAGAATATCTGCACATGTCGGTTATATTCCGTCATATACGAGACTCCCGATTGGAGAAGCTGGTCCAAAAAAGCCGTTAAAATAAGCTACAAGCTTTTTTCTCAGGTGAGTTTGTTGCCAAGCTGTGGAACTTGCATTTCCCCCTTTTTATTTCTTATTAATATATAATAAATAAAATACACGTATGGTACGATAGTGATAGCTCCGAACCCGGTATTGAGATACGATAGTAAATCAACGGTAAATAAATGTTGATAAAATTAAAACGATTAAATCGATTGTCACGCTCAGCCGCGGGCAGGGCAGGCGGTTCTCTGGAGGTATTTTATATCTCGACGTTTATAAGTAAAATAGAGTACGTGTTAAAAAGTGTTTATAGAAATCTCTTTATGTTATTCGATTTTATATTCAATGTGATAATTGTGTTAATGTAACAAAAATGTATTTCTTTTGATTAATTTTTACTTGACATCATACATATTTCTTTTAACGTAATTGTCACTTGTTCTACCCGAGAAAGAGAACATCAATAGTTTGTACTTATGTTCCGGTTTGAAGTGAGGTTGTCAGTGTTTATGCGCGGAAATAACTCTTGAGGAGAGATATGTCATGAAAATACAATAATCTAGTTACAAGAGCAATAGCTAGAAATTAGATTGGTGCTCACTAAGACCAATTTGAAAAAAAAAAAATGTTATATAAAATATTGTTTTAATTATCTTTGTGTTACAGCACTAAGCAAAGTTAATTGTGCAATCATTTAGTAAGTTTTTAGTGTGGGTGAAACCAGCCACTGACTACCATGTCGCCATATATTTGAAAGTTACCCACTGAAGTCCGTAGGAGGGTTTAATCTAAATGAAGTACATACAATTTTCTGTATTCTTGGAAAATATAATCACACTAATATTCTAAAATATTGTCTGTTCGTAATCTTATCATGACTAAAACACTGAACCGATCGTAATAAAATCTGACTGAGAGTAAGCCACGGACCTCGATGGATAAAGGCAAATAAATAATGGTAAAAATATATTTGACGCGGACAAAGTCGCAAGAAACAGCTAGTTATATAAAGCAGCAAAAAGCGTGGATGTAATTTAAAAAGATCACATATTTATTACACACGTTATCCCAAGCGACAGACACACAAATATGACATTCATGGAGCTTCGAATGAGCTTGTATTGTGTTAATACGTTTCATTAAAACGATTGAGACATCACCTTTGATGTTTTTTGTTTCGTCGTGTCGTGTCAAATCATCCCCCGGGGCGTGATTACAGCTCGTTGATATCGAAGAGCACGCGAGAATCCATTACATTACTATGTTAATTTTAAATAGACTCGTATCTCTATTGGAGTTTTACTTTCCGTAGGAACACGCTGAGTTCGGACACTTGGATACTGTGAACGATTTATTTTATCTCGTTATGCTCTCGAAGATTTTATTCTCTCTCTGATAAGTCAGATTAGATGGTTCTCTAATTCGATCTGATTTCTTCATAACATATTGGCACAAGCTTTTATTTGTGTGGGTCAAATATTGTGACTGAATTTTAAACTAATTCCACGCAATCGATTGAGATAAGATTTTGCTGCTATTGCTATGTTCCTAGAATACCAAAATGCA
Organism: Vanessa tameamea; assembly: GCF_037043105.1. Taxonomy (NCBI): domain Eukaryota; kingdom Metazoa; phylum Arthropoda; class Insecta; order Lepidoptera; family Nymphalidae; genus Vanessa; species Vanessa tameamea. The sequence goes on along the minus strand of NC_087328.1, from coordinate 231,083 downwards.
AAACATAAACATAAAAAAATATATATTTATACCATTATAGTATATATTTATAGTACCAGCTCCTTATATGAATGTAAATAATAACAAGGATAAGTCCTTGGTTTTCAAAGTGAAAAACCATGAATGATCTCAATATTTTAAAGAAAGTATAATTCATGGAAACCCCGCTTATACCCATTATATGATATCACGCTGAACATGATATCTCTATCATTATTTATATTTTATCTTTATTTTACTTTGTCTACAGCGAGATCGGATCGGATCAGATCGTATGTGGGGCGGAGTAAAACTACCACCAACGAAAACTGTGGATTGCATCTATATATATCATAAATTAGCAAAATGGTATCGACAACTTTTTTGTGTATACAATGCATTTCTATTTAAAACATTAAGGTCTTAATTAAATACAAATAAAACTAAAAGGTACTTGAGTTTTACTTTGACATTAAAATCATTTGTTTAATAAAATGGTATTTCTTATAAAGACACTCCCAGACATTACTTACATTAGGCAATAGAGAAAGGGTTTTTTACACTGTACAAGATTATACAGAAAAAAACCGTTGAAATTCATATACGGTACATTTAGTTGAAAATGTTGATTGTACGTTTGATGAAAATGAATAATTACTGAGTTTCTTGCCCGCTGCTCTCAGTAATGTGGACTACAAAAAAAAAAAATGACGATTCAAAACTGCATGAATAAAGAATATTTTGATTTACGTGATGAGTCGGACCTTTGTCTCCCTGAGTACAAATGAAGGTGACCTTTACACAAGGTGGCTCTTCACTGGATCGCTTCCTACTTTCTAAACACAATAAATGTTGTAGACATACAGAAAATACCCTTTCAGGAAAGACATTGTTATTGGACTCAATAAATACCAGTGCGATAGAATCCACTACGAATTTTAGTGAAACAATTAGGCACAATATTCACGTTTGTCCAAATACTCTCTCCAAAGTCCTCAATAAATAACATCAAGATAATCTACGTTATTGGCAACACATAATCCCTTTTACAATCGAGAAACGAAATCAGTTATTTTATCTGTTGCTAATGAGCCGTCCACGCGAACCGCTAATTAAGGATCCTGGTGCTCTATATATCATCTGTGACGGCTGTGGGCGGCAGACCACACAGTTCCAACAAATAACACGAATAACGGTTACCGAGCTCGATAGTTTCTGGAAACGACTTGGTCGCCATTCGTCTTGCAATTATTAGCGAGGATTTTAGGATCGCTCGCCGCGTGTCCGTTTTAGATTTATGCGACACCTAGCAGACCTCACAGTGCGATTTAAAAATAGCCTGAGTCGCTTATCTATTGATAGAATGTCCGCCGAATCGAACCATCAAATATTCACCATTTTTAGGAGCCTTTCCTTGTTTATATATTGTGCCTGCAAATTTGAATAGCAATACTTTTTTTTATAAAGATTTCAGTTTACTTAAATATCCGTCTAATAAATCCAAGCCAGACTGGTTCGAGGAGCTTTAAACTGTAATCTATTGCTTTATTTCGTTAGAGTAACAAGTCATTTCTCACAAGCGATCGCCGCCGCTATCTGTCACGATAGTGCTTTTAGGAAGGCACCCGTAAGACTGACGACTTGCTGGAAATGAAATCGCTTCAGCATCTCATATAACGTTAACATTGTATATCGAATGACCACATACAATACACAGTCATATATGCAAATGTTCAAAGCTTACGATCAAGTACATTTGATAGTTATTTTATTGGACAGTAAAAATGTTTTAGTGACAACTACAAAAACATACAAAATGTTATTGCTAATTCAAACAAATATTATAAATTAAAAATTCTGAATGGTTTTTTTTTAAGTCGGTTTGTTACGCTACTAAATGTACCAACCGATCATAAAAATCATAGGATACGTAACATCTGAATCATTCCCTCTTCCCAAACGCGAGCAAAGCCGAGGACAGAAAAATCAAGTTTCACACAAATGAAAAAAAATTATGATACCTATCTACTAATAAAATGAACATGGTGATATTTAGGTAGACTATATTAGTATGAAACTGTTGTAATAGCAATTCCCGCCTTAAGTGCCTACTGATCTTATCTTCGCATTTTGTAAAAGTGGTTCCAACAAACCGCGCTCCAATAATGTTACTTCTAGGTTTACCTTTGGGTATTATGATGTGGCGTCTATCATATCCTGATTAATAAATCCACGCCTCGTTATCTTAATGCGTCAGCCGTGTTCGGGCATTCTAGTTTCCAGCTCCGTACAAGAACATGGGTTTTGTCATTTGATAAATTCACCGCGGTAGTCGTAACTATACCTCGGTGACAGTTTACAAAATAACGAATGAGATCGCTAAATGTTAAAACGTTAAGTTGCACGAGTCTAAGCGACGAGCACTCATTATAGTATCGCACCAATAAACTTCTTATCTGACTAACATTGTTCGAGTCCTCAAGTAGCTGTTAGTGATAGTTTATCGTGATAGATAAGTGTTGCTTTTCATTATAACGATATCGTTAAATAGGTTCAATCAAAGTCGCATTTCGGCTTTGTAAGTTTGTTCGCTGACATCTTCTAAATTAAAAACGCATAAATAATAAAAACATCTAAACCTAGAATATTGCAAAAATATAAATTATCGAAGTAAAACTAAACTTATATGTAAGTCAGCATTTAAATTATTCTATTAGTAATATATTAATCGAACAAACACACTTAAGTTTAGTTTCTGGGACATAAATCTCAATCAGCGCTCATCACCGAATAGTTGTTATTGGCGCTGTCAATGCGAATTTAACGCTGATCGTAAAACATTCCAAACGAGCCATTGTCGGCCAGCGGCGGCCAGCGCCTCATCAGATCCTGCTAAATCTATTAAGTTTATTGTATTTTATGATCATCGACATATTTTCGATCGCACATCATAAAGTTTCGCTTCTTTGCTACATCTATTAGATAGTATCTCAAACTGGTTTCATATATTTTAAGATATTGATATTAGCTTAAGGATATATATAGAATACAATAATGTATTGGCGTCCGCAAGTATGGATGATAAATTAGCATCTATTTCCATTTTTAATCATTTTTTTTCTGACTGATGTTCAACATTTATTCGCGCGCCTTGGAATAGAACAAGCTGACTCTCATGCCGTCGCGGCAAACAAAATAATGCTTTCTTATGTCGTCACGCAACTATATATTACATTGCTATATTATTAACTAAGCTCTGTTTTATTTATTTTATTGTTTTTATATATAAATAATTTCCAGAACCATCAATTTTGAACTCACACGGCCATCGTCCCGGGGGGAGGACATTTCTTCACCCTAAAACGATATCGAAATGATCTCTATCAGGGGCGTGGAAGCTCTTTCAAGATGTCTCACTTCGGAAAAACGTAAATCAATCAATAATCGATAACTGCACAAATAAGTTGAGACAGTCTCTCATAGAAATGGGAGCAGCAATACATTATACGACGGAGGAAACTAAACGCGCTCTCTAAGGGGGTATCTAATGTAATCAATTTTGACACTCAGCTGAGATCGAATCCCCAGCCCATTACTCCTCACCATTTATCATTTATCAACTTACTGTGACACACGATTTGTTTGCAATGTATAAACTATCAGCCTCCGGGAAAAGTGGAGCAAAAATTCACATAATTGGAAATCACGAAGACATAGATTAACTGGAAGTATCGTCGAGTGTATCCGTTACTTAATATAAGTTCTGTAGCTTTAGCATTCGTTGGTTTTCAGCAGAATAAATAATTAATTGTATATAACGTACATATCAGTGTAAATAATTTTCGGTAAAATGTATCTACTGAGTTATTTGCCGGATCTTCTCGGCAGAATCTATATTTCGAGCCTATGGTAACTTGGAATTAAAAATGCTTAAAATTGCTTGTAAGAGCAACGGGGCTGCAAAAAATTTCCATGTAGTGTAAGTGAGATAGCCGCCACAGATATTAGCGCTGGATAACGAAGGATTGGTCTTTGATAGATTCATTGAAACCTGGAATGAAAAATATATTGAAAGAAAATTTGGTCGATCCAGCCACATATAAAATTTGGACTCATGAAATTAGTTGTGAAAGCACATCAAAACAAGGAGAGTGTCTCGAATATCTCAGTTATAAATTTCCATCAGTTGCAGAAGCCAAGCTTAAAGAAAACTCATGAAACTTATGAAATACGAACTGTGATGAAAAAGACTCATGGTTTTCTTTCAAGAAATTAGTTCAAAACGTGTTAGAAAAATTAGGGTATAAATTAAATCAAATGTATTTTATTCAAGTATACTTCACAATGAAGCGTTTTTAAATCGTCACTATTTAAACACTACCACCGTTTCGGAAAGCAGCCTCCAGCGAGAAGAAACGGACAGAAACTCGCATAGTTTCTCTTTTCAAATAAACTGATTTATAAATATTTATAGTTTACAGTTATTCACAATTAGTATTCAATCAGTCCTGTGATGGGACCCGAGCCTAAATCCAGGTGTTTTTTTCTAAAAACTATTATTTTTATGAATCATAAGATTTATTAATTAATTTTTCTTTAATAAACTTTTTAAAATTTTTAAATTGTAAATAAAAAGTCCGTTCTTTTCGGAAAATCTTGGGTATTTGAGTGAAGAACAAGGAGACATCAAAACAAAGTTATGGAAAGTCATTACCAAAGGAGATGGATTGTTATGAGAGGAATTAACACTGGCGATAATATTTACAAATAAGCTTCAGTGATAAGCGGAATTATTATAGGTATTACAAGGATATATTTTGTAACCACCTTATAAAATAAACTATTACAAATCTTTGTGGTACTGATGAATTAAAAAACAAAACAAAACCATTAATTAGCACATTCGAATTTAGTTCCTAGAAATTACCTAACACCTATTTAAATAAACAATTTTCAAAAAGATCAATTTTGCATACCTGTCTAATAAAAAATAAAATTAAAAATGTTTTTGTAGGTCGGTTTTTTAATTGCTATGTATATATAAGGAGTTATGTTAGAACGCTATAATTATTATCGAACATATTGAAAATTTTCATAAATCATAATTCTAGTAAAATTGAACAAATCACCGTAACTCATGATAGAATTCAGCTCACCGTCAAGGACCCATCTATTAAAAATCTAATTTATATTCATAAAGATTTACGGCCTCGTAAAAATGGAGTTCACGGACAAATTGATTTAAATCCATGAAACGTAAAGCAAGAATTCAAACTACGCACGCCATTTTGATATTTAACGCCCCGAGCGAAACCGCTAATTGGAATATTCCTCTAAATTAAGTTTTACGTATAATTTTTTTGCTTTAGGCATTGTTAACTAAGTATATTAGCGCGATTGTTATTGCAATTTTTTGCTGGTTTGATAGTTATGCCTCCATTGCTAATACGTTTTGTAAAAAAGATAATGGCATAATTAACGAGGATGGATGAATCGGTTACCCGACTTAAACTATATCTGAGTATACTAGCGATTGTTCGCAAATCACGTTCTTAAGTTATCACTTAATAAAATTAACTTATATAATAAGCTCGACTCTTACCGTCTTTTAAAGACACAAAAAAGTTACCACCTGTAAATGGCTCAGCGTTGTGCACTAACAAACAAAATATCAAATATAAAACTGTAAAGATAATTAAACTTTAAGTTTAATAAGCTTTACTAATTCTAATTTTCTAACAATTAAAAAGGACGTACAATTTTGGTATAATTTTTTTTGGCTCAAGTTTTGTTTTGCTGAAGATTATTTTAAATTCTAGTGTAAACAAATTTCGTTTCTCTCAATGGGTCGCTCAACATTTGGTCGCTATAAGTCTGCAGATCGGTATTCCCTGAGTTCAAATCCGGACCATTTACAACTATTTACTAACATTGATAGTTATTGAATTTTTCTCTGGAGGAGACTGTCGGTAGTGTAGCTCTGTTGGTGCCGGTGACTAGTATTGTAGTATAGCCCTTGTAGATGAAATTCGGTCAGGAGAATATTACACTTCTGTATAATTTAATGAATAACGTTGCTGCAAGTCGTTAAACAGAAATTTAAATATCCAATCCATTAACTTTTTCTGTACAGTGCTCAAATTATTCGGACTCAATTAATCATTTATGTTAAATTTAAATCTTTCAATAAATTTTGTGTTCAATTTGATTATAATAATGAGATCATAACTACATAGGCGGAAACAATATTCAAAATAAATAAAAACTAAAAGTTCCGCACTTTAAATGTAAGAACATTTTGTTCTAATAGAATGGCAGAAAGGCTAGATTAATCGAACCGACGAACCACCCAACGAGAATATATTTATTTAGCAAAAGAATGATGAAGATTATTATTTATATTAACCGACGTTTGAATAAAAGATGTAAATGAGCTACAATTAGGCAACGTAGCAATTTAGGCGATAGAGCCATCAACAAGCCAAACTCGGTCTACATAATCGGTGCAATAAATAAAAAAACTTCGGAGGAATCTTTTCCGACTTGTGAGGTTCGTGTTAGTTCTCATCATCGGTTTTACTAAAATAAAGAGCTACTTTGTTTGTATTTGAACCGATTTATTTATTTCTTATTATTTCGTAGTGATCATCGGTTTTGATTCTGGCTTTACGTACATCTTTAAAAGTAGCAGTTAATATCTCCCTGTTGTGCACTTTCCTGTTTGCAGGAAACATTTGGAATTAACAAAACTTACTTGTGTCTGCTCGTGTGTGTGTTGATGTTTTTACTTACAATTGTTTCTATGGAGCTTATAATAAGATTTCTCGCGGTTAATAAATGTCATATAAATTAATTTACAGTTGAATTTTATTAGTAATAAAATGATACGTACCTAGAGCGATATTATTTTACAATTTTTGATTTCTACTTAAGACCAGTTTAACCTGATTATAACTAGTGTAACACATCGAGCAGTGGCAGAGACAATAGGAGGCTCATACCCAGCCTTGAGTGGACTATGATTATTAACATAATTGCGTAAGAATAAATGTTAACAGAAAAAAGTTTTTTTATACAAATAAATTTGAAATTTGAAGGCCGGCGATAAAAGCACTTTTCGTCTTGGAAATATGTATGGGAGCGAAGACATAAGTCCACTTATAAACATCGTTAATAAGTTGAGGATCTCTAAAAGTTACACAAAACAAACATACATAATGGGGTAGCGCAAAAAAACATAATCGCACGTTGGGGATAATTCTATGGAATCCTATAGACTTGATGGCTAAATTAACATAAATTTCGACCTATTTGGGTACCTCTTATTTACGTAGTTTGTTTTATTATAAATCTGATTAATAGGATTATAGCAGTTAACTTTTGTACTGAGACCATGTTTGGGACTGTCAGTTTTTTATTCTATTTCGCTAATAAGTTCAAAGTTTAAAAAATTTTAACCCGGAGTTGAGTGTTTTTCGTTACATCTCACTTATATAATTCAAGCTACGCGTGCCAAGTTTCACTTTCATAAAACATTCAATTAAACAATCACATGTTACATAGTCATTCAGATTGGTTAATTTATATGGCTACTGTTTAATTGTATAGTTCATATTTGTAATGTTTAACAAAAGCGAACACAGACTTTTTAAGTGAAGACCCCGTGTAGAACTTAGTTCATAAGAAGCAGTAGTACTGAGGCCAAATGAAGAATAGAAAGGTTAAATACGAGTATTGAGTTAAAGCGTGACCCCTTGCATGGTTTCTCATATTACCAACAATCAATAGCCGAGCGCTATAAATCCAATTACAGCAAGACACAGGACCTGTCGGGTGACCTAGAGTCTAGACAAACTCAGCGCGAGCGTAGATCCTAACGAATCGATGCACTAAATTGTACTCTCATGCAACTTTAATGGCAGATTATTCAAATTTGTATCGCAATGCTAAATTACGAAGAGCATTAAAATAGGCGTGGGTATATTTAGATTAGGCGACGACGGCACGGCGACGATACGACATGACATATGAGAGAATTGCCATTTGATTAATGTTACTTTTTGTCATGGCGATATGGAAATACAGGCTGTTGTGCACAGCGTTACGTGTCCAATTATCGTATCGCATGAGACTTCATGGTGGCCAAGTTTCAGGAATAAAGGTGTAGCGAAAGTAATAGGCCATTTACTGATTATTTTTGCTTGCGTATCGGTTTGAAGGATAACCCAGTGTAATTACATATACAACAGATATAAGGGCCGTACGTCACACAAGTAAGTTGACGGTGGAAGTTGCTAATACTTTTTATTGTCTTGGGAATTTTTTTATTATAATTAATTTTTTTTAGGCCAGCAACGCACGCAAAACCCCTGTGTGGCAGATGTGCATGAGCGGTGGAAGTCACTTTTCATCACCTGAATCTCCAGCTCTGTTGCCATCCCTGTCATAAAAAAAATGTCTCAATTTACGGGAACCTTGATGGCCCATTTTCTCGCCTAAATTGAAATCTACGTAAAATAGTTTATTTTGTTAGATTCATTCAATAACAGTTTAATGGTATATTTGTATTGTATGCTCAAATAACACGATTTATATATTTATATTGTTATTGTTATCGTTCGTCGAAACATTCTTCGACCGCACATGAATTTTCAAGTGATGAATATTGAAAGGCACATCTTCGTCTTGATGCTAATTAATCTTACGAGTCTAGTCGCGGCGTATAATTACTTGATAATTCGTAATCTATTTACTCATATGATTACGAAAGAAATTAATGAGACTTCAAATCTGAATGTTGAGTTATTTCATAGTTATTAATGATGGTAACTGGTAATATCCAATACAATCTGGTCATTCTGAATGAACACATTTGCAACGACAGGAAAAATCGATCAGGACATTAAGATTAGTAATCAGCCTACACATAACATTGAGAAGTCAATAAACATTCTCAGGTTGGCAGCAACAACTGTAGCGAAATTCGTCAAATCGAATGTCATGGTACGAAACGCGCTTCCGCCGGAAATACACACGATATACATGAACCATTACGAATTTTGCATACGTTTTTTTACCAAAACTTAATTTGTTAAAAAAATTGTTTATTTCAACTTTGTTTAATTTAGGTGCGCTATCATCATGTATTAAGAAACGAATCTTAACTTTTTCCACACAAAATCAAAAAATATCGATTCAAGTGATTTTTTTTAATTGTTATACGAATACCCTTTATTGTAGATCAAATTACAAAAAAACAGTTATAACGAAAACTAGGGAAGATGTACAAAGGCGGCCTTTCCTTCTAGACAACCTTTGGGTGTAGGAATCTGCGAAAAAGTCAGAACTCTTTTTCTCAACAGAAATAATCAATAGAATTCGATTTACTAACTATAAATATATGTTGTTAATTCAGCATATAGGTATAAGTTTAGATCTTTTAATGAAATCGATAAGATCATATAACCCACAAAAGAGTTACTGAGACTGTGCAGACAATTTCTCCAATAGTTCCGTAGTTAACAGTAATGGGATTAAGCGTGTCGTGTCTTGTTCGGTTATCGTATCAGCGGAACGTTCGTTGCGGGTTCTTGTTAAAATTGAATAATTAATTAGATAAACGCCAATAACTTTCCCTCTAAATGCGAGAATGTTATTTGAATTATAACCAGCCATCTCTTAACTGCCGCGAATGTTTCCTGATCAGTTATAGCCTGGTTACCTGAAACAACAAAAAAATATTGGTTTGGACTTTGCAAATGATTACAATACTACGACCGTATGTGACGGAGCTTGGGGTTATAGGTACTCTATGACCTTTTTTGGAACCTTAACAAATTGTATAAAATTTTAGGTTAATTGTTTGAGTACTTGAGACGTGAAATCGTGATTTTTGTGATATTTAACTTGATAAGAGTGATTTTAATAAAATGCCAAAGTTCATCAGGCACACTAATAATTGTCACCAATAATGAGTTCCCTTATTATTTATGACTAAGGACAGTATAGATTTAACTGCGACGTTACAGGCATACTACACGATGAGAAAATAGAAAAAAATCTGCATATTACGCAGAGAACTATGTCTCTTATGGTAAGCACTTAATTATGATAATCGCATGGCATCCTAATTGGCGAAGGACCATTTTTATCGATATCGGTAATCCCTGAGTGACAAGTCGATCGATTAGAGTAATGAATTAACGCTGAACTTATGGTAAGAGACATATCTGTTCGCAAAACTCCGCACGTAAACGGAGACTTCGCACGCACTGGTGCGTCGAGAGACCATAGATCGTGTTACGATTCGTTTCACCATATATCGAACAATGTGATCGTTAATAACAATTTGGAAGTGTCGATTTGTTTGTAACGTACTTTGATATTTCCAGGGACTTTGATTTCGGTGATACGATTGATAACTACGCCGAGTTTAACTTAAATCCAATAGTTTAACGAATGTTTTTCTCTATGTATATATTTCTCTAGGTATATAAACACCGCTTACCGTCGGTTTACTCTTAGATATAATATATTAGATTATGCGATAGTATATTTTGACTTAAAGGTCTAATATGGAAATATTTTACAATAGCTCTTAGATAAAGTTTAGATCGTTACATAAGGAGTCAAACATTGACAGTTTTAATAAACATCTATATACTATTTTTTTCAATATAGATCAAGAAAAAATCTAACTTTTACCTGTAAGTATTTCTTTACGAGAGAGAGAGAGTAATTCATAATCTACCATTGATACTTACGATTGATACTTACGGATCAGAAGGCCTCGAATAACGAATAGTAATAACAGGGTGAAAGATGGCAGATACTGGTGCTTCTACTATCCGTAAGTAAAACTAATGGTTTTTGACATTAATGGACATAAGACTCCTTAATAATCTGCTTAAAACAAAAAGTTTTTGAAGGCAGTTGAAAACCTACCATATATAAAAGAACGGAAATATACGCCTATTAAAAAATCAGGTGGTCCATTAAGTAGAAAATAAAAGCTATTATTGTATTTATTGCTCGATAAATGTTTTCATGTAAGTGTAGTAACTCCCTCTCGCGTTAACTAGCGTCCACTAGCGTCCGTCCGCGTGTAAACTATAAACATTTAAAGTTTTAATGACTCTGCGAGACCTTCGGCTGTCGGACGATCGAGTAAATATGAACCAATTTGTCCGTCATATTGATATTTGCATTGATTTTAATAATAATTCATAGAATATTTGCGCTGTTTTGGATAACGGAGCAGAGAGTCGGTCACGTGACGGATAGCTCTTTTGTTACTTCATCACTATTATTTCTGTTGGTATCAGATATTCCACATCAAAACAGCAATACTGTATTGTACAGTATTGTTGTGTTCCTATTGAAGGTTAATGACCCAGTGTATGTACAGGCAAGGCAAGGGACATGACACCTTGATTCCCAAGAATGTTGGCGCATTGACGATTTAAGGGTTGGTTTTTAAATGTTCATTGCTAGGGCCAGCTTTAAAAAGCCAGTATGGTCGTCGGCATTTCCAATTTCAATTTTTAAAAACATATAATATCATTGTAGGTCTGTTCATAACAACAATTAATTAGTTTTTAACTTCTAACAGCGAAATTGTAATAACTTTTTGAATTGAAACATATTAATATATTTATTTCACACAATTAATTTGACAAACAGAAAATTGACTTTTCTTTACAGAAAAAAAATTAAAGTTTGGACTTATTTCAATAAGAGATTCTCCTCTTCCAGCCAATCTTCAAGATACTCAGAGGATAATGAAACAAGTTATTAATACGAATGCATATTAATAAAGAAATATATCGACTGAATGAGAACATGGCGCGCTCGTAAATCTTACTAGAGATAAAAACGGACACACTTAAAAGTTTCTAAACATATAATAAATTTGCCAAGGTTGTCTTACGTTAAAAAATATATGTATCGTTTAACATTATAAACTGACTTCAATTTGGTTGAGAGTCTCGTTAGTCTAGGCTAGGTTATGGAGTCCTGAGGCCTTGAGCTCAAGCTTCGTATACGGACAGTGCAAAGTTCTCAAAGAATACTCAGTGTCAATCGTACACAGCCGCACTCCTGTACCTTGGAAAGCACGTACAGCGGGTACGTCTTTACTTTCTCCTGTAGGATTATGGATTAATTGATGGGTGCTGGAATTGAGACTACCTACACCTTTGTCAGCACACACAATCGTGTCCTATAGTATCTTCTGTGCAGTTGGTTTGTTTCCATGAATACCACCGTGACAGATCGGCCAACACGACATAATTTCAACTTTGCAATTATATTTTCAATTATCCTTAAAACCTTAGAAATCATTATTATATAACATTTTTCATTAAAAAGATTCATTTTCCTCGATTAGTCTAAAAATTATGAAATTAGTATAAAAAATTAGTTTACAGGAATATTACTTGATTATTGATAAACGTCAATAACTAATAGAGCGTAGAGCTAGTCTGTCTGTATAAACTCAAAACTCACCCCATACATACATATATGACATACTAATTTTAACACTTAAAGGATACGAGCATCAAAAAAGCGAATCATCGTAAGTTGGTTTTCAAAATATTACGAGCGAGATGTGGTGATAGCTCCCACACGATGGCACTGCGTGTGGAAGGGACTTATGTTCAAGGTCAATTTCAAATTGAAAACCTATTCTAAGATAATGAGATCATCTTTATCGTATGTCACCGAAATGTTTTCAAAACAATGATTAAATTGAATAGTATGAGTACAGCAGTAATCTCTAGAGGACGTTAGGCGTTATCGGAGTTTGTTTGGACAGCATCTGCAGGCATTGTTGCGTCCCGATTCTCATAAATAAATTAGACATTGTCGCTCTTTTTATCCGGGACATCGGGCGGGACGTCGGGAATGTCAACGCCGATTTACTAATTCATTTCGGCAAGATGAAAGCGTTTTAGATCACACGACACGATTTTAAAATGGAATCAGATAGCGTTAGCGAATTCAATTCTATATACGTTATCAGGTAATACTCGTAGTTATAATACAAATTATTGCACACCAATTACTGTAAACTAATTAGGTGATTATGTATTCAAATGTATGATACATAAAAACTCAAAACATACTTTTAATAGCGAATGTCATGAATGGTCGTTTGGTGCAAGCAACTTAGGAATTTAATACGAGAATAGGAGTCATTGTGGTTAAGTAACCGGGTAGGTATCAAGGAGATTCACTGATATATAAATTTAAAACTATAATATTTCCTCAAGACATTTTCCTGCACAGTTGACGTGATATGAATAAAATAAATGAAGTACTTAGGAAAACCCGTGCTCTAATGGATTTGTGTAATGTAGAAATATTACAATTAACCTAGGTTAAGTTGTGATAATAAAACGAGGACAACGTTTCTAGAAGGTTCTTCCCTTGCGGCAAATATACCAATCTGTTATGAGTATTTACTGTAAGGAAGGATATACATTGATTAATTGGATTAATAATTAATTAGTGTAGCTTTGTGAACGTGCCATATTAATCACTTATTAATTTGCCAAACATCAATATTTCGTACGGCTCTGTTCCGGTTTAAGGAATAAACGAGACATTGAAATTAAAGATACAAGATCTAACGATCTTTCAATCTGATGAGATTCCATGAAGTTGGGAGTGCATTGCCGGTGTACAGAGACGTTTGCAAAAGTTCAAACATTGCCAGTATCTAACCTCAGATGTGGCCTTTTGAAACTATTATAAAAAAAAGCCATTGTTCTATTTTCAAAAACCAGCTTTATTAATTCTGCACTTTTCAGATGATCAAACGATGGATAATGTAAGATTGAAGTTCATCATTACCGTGGACCTTGGCATTTTGAATATAACATGTTTAACGTCGTATGTTATAAAGGGCCCAATGAAGTCGAACGTAACGGTATTAGAGTCACTTTGTTGACATTTAAGTACTGTTCGGAGGGTCGCTCGCGATATTTTTTATCGTCTCGACCAAACGACGTATCGTATTGATCTCGGCACCTCCCAATTAAAACGTAATTTTATTTATTTATACCGTATGAAGAAATCTTCAACTCTTTGTTGGTTCAGTTCGAGCTGCACATTTGATAAAGTTGTGCGCGGAATTGTGATCTGTATATCAGATCTTATTTGACAATCGAGGAATACTTTGGGGAGGTTGGAAGATGGTTGAAATTAATTTTTGTGTTTTTTTTAGGATTTGACAACTGAATTGAATTTATTTGTCATTTTATTTTGCATGAGCTTAGACCGTGTGTTGACTTAATTTGTCTTTCAAATATTAATACAAACGAACCATTTTATTTTCTTATAAATATAAGAAAATGGACAAGATAAATATGACTAGACTCTATTACTTGCATTACACTTACTCATTTACTCTGACAGTAATTAGAAACACTGTGTACAAGTGCAGGCCCGTCTGGGTAGGTACCACCCACTCATCAGATATTCTACCGCCGAACAACAGCACTCAGTATTGGTTATAGGTTAGGTTGGTGGCGCAATGGCTTTGTAAGGAACTGTTAATATCTCTTACAGTGCCATTGTCTATGGGCGGTGGTGACCACTTACCATCAGGTGGCCCGTATGCTCGTACGGAACCTATGCCATAAAAAATATTCATATAAAAATAATGATAATGGGGTACTGGTAAATTTTGACGTGGTCCATAAAAAAGAATGTATGTCTTTAGAAGCTGTTGCCCGCAACTTCATTTACGTGGCCTTTTGTATATTCAAACATCTCACAATATTTTGCATAATGGCTGTTCTAATACAACTTTTGCAGCTGTGTGCGCCTAAACGCAGAAGTCTCATCGCAAATGGATGACTGGTACTAAAGGTCCTGAACATTTCTTTGTAGATATTAGAGAATACAGAATTAGTTTTGTAGTTATTTATAGCTCAATATGTAAAAATATATTAAATTCTTGATGCTCTTTATTGAATAATGTCGCGATAGAAGGATATATCACACAACAAGAGGCAGTTAGAATCAATACAACATAAAGAGCAATAGTCAAATTTAGAGGAGGGTCATGAGAGGGTAATTGGAGAACAAAGTGCACTCGCTTTGTTTTTGCCGCGTTTGATATATAAATTGCTGTCAATGGCCGTATGTCTAAACAATAAATGATTGCACCCACCGGCAGAGTCCAGCGAAGCGAGTGCGAAGTCTTCGAAATCACTTGACTACAAAAGCAGGTAACATAGTATGTATATAAAATTGTTTCAACATATCAAGCGTAACTAAGGTTGTATGTCTAAATTTATGTTATTATCATTTCGTGCGTACTACAAATACTTTATGTCGAGAAAAGCAATGCTAAATTTCAAGTCAATCGGAGCTATATGTTCTATTACTTCAATCTGTTATTTAAAATTTAATTTTTATGTCATAGTAGCAATTTTTGACATCGGCCACTGATATTTATTTACTATCGATTAACTAACGCTTCATTGTGAAGTTTACTTGAATCCCATTGATATGGTAAAAAGCATGTGGATAATATGTAAGCTATATAGCAATAATTTGACAAACTTACAGAAGGCCCTTTGCCATTGGTAAGATTTTGCGATGGATTGTAATCTCGCCACCAAAGGGGTTTCCCGATGATTGACATGTTCAATTGATAGAAACGCTTCCTAGATGTTTACGGTGTGAGATATTTTACTCGGTCAGTCCACATGCCAAAAAGGTATGTCGAGCCTTAACAATGACGTCACCCGCAACCGAACAATTATCGATAGCTCACCGATCGATCTTCCCGCCACGACCTAACGTATAATTACCATTCAAACGCAATATTAACACTTATCGGGAACGATATCTAACGCTTTTAGCTCTTTTGTTGTCCAAAAGATCGATCGCAATTTATTTGGACAGCTTTAAAACGATCCTTTTCTGTCAAAATTGTCAAGATCTCGTAACATCTTTAACAAGATGGCGCCTAATAGTTTGCGAGTGTAAGTATTGGGTAGATATTGTAGGTAGTTCATTGTCAATAATTTTTTGTTAATGTTCACAAAATATGGACTGAAAATTAAGTTAAGAGCTTGCAATGCATTAGAAATAAATAGCAAATGTGAACGACACCAATTTACCTGGGCTGTGGTTAACGTTTACTACCATTAAATAGTACAATTATAAGATTATAATTATAAGATTGTTTTTATTCTGTGTAAAATAAAATAGTAACCGTCTGTAATCTTAAGGAAAGCGTTGAAGCCGATTCCACCATACCGGATCGTTGGATATGTCGGGTGCTGTATGTTTAGTGATTATATAAAATCAACAATGTCAATATTATATATGAAATATATTACGAATGAACATTTAGGAATCTAATATTTAAAAATAACAAATTGATTTAAAATTTAGACATTCAATGATAAACGCCTTTATTCGAATAAGATAAATCAAATTTCAATCGAGATATTATAGAAAACGACGCAATACCAATAGAATAATGACCACAATGAGATGCCCAAGTATTTCGTACCTCAACCAATTTATAGACCACAAAAGGTCTTGATTGTCGGTAAACATCCAACAAGAACTGGTTTGTCCTCGACAGGTACAACACTATCGATCACAGATGTCGATCTGTCATACCTTGACGCGGTCTGATGCATCTGCTGAATTTGGCAGGACCGCTCGTGTGAGCTCGTGTTTCCCGCTTTTATCGATTGTAACGAGACGGCTGAGAAAAACTGCGAACCTCAGACGGATGTTCCTCATTATTTTGAAATTTACAACGATTCGAAAGGTAAATCATATTTTTGACTGATAAAAAACTTGTGTCGGGCAGCTCAAACGAGAAACAAATATGTACAGTCGGGGTAGGAAAAGGTTCGTTACCTTAAGATCTATTTTCGTGTGCTCAGTATGAGCGATAACCTGCTTTACCGATGGAGTATGACATATTGCGTCGCAATGTCATTATAAGTCGCACCTAGCAAAGAGTATATAAGCGTTTAAAAGCTATAATAATAATAAGGAGAAGCCGTCAATCGGTATGATAATTACCCACTTTTCACGAAACCTCATAATCCTTCGTGAATGCTCGTGTAACATCGGAGATGAGGATATTGTCTTGTCTCTTATAAAAGAGTGTGCATAGTAGTAATCCTACTTCCTACTAGTATTATTGTATAACGCGAAAGTTTGTGTGGATCTGGCTGATTCCTCTGAGGTATGGATGGATGTTTTAACAAAACAGTATTTTTTACGTGAAAGAGTAACCTCTTTTACGTAAAAATTACTGAACGGATTTGAATAACATTTGGCACACAGATAGAATATGTACTGGAATAACATATAGGACACTTTTTATCCCGGGAAAACATAAAATCTCGCGGGTGTAACCGCCCGACGGAAGTAGTAAATAAAATAGTAAAAATAAATAGTAATTATGGTAAAATTTATTCATTTAAACAAATCTTATTTATTTTATTAAAAACGAGTATATCCGCCATTCGTGTCAATCACAGCGTGTAGTCGCTGTCGCATTGATCCAACAAGGCGAGAGTATATGTCGATTCCTCTGAAGCCCTCCCAGACACTTCGGCAATGTTGTACGACAGCTGCTTTGGTTCTATCGTTATTAATTATCCACCGCTGCACCATCAAACCCCATAGATTTTCGATAGGGTATATCCACCGATTTTGCAGGCCAAGGAATCACCACCACTTCCTGGTGCCGATGGAACCACTCATCACACGTCACGTCATTACATTAACCGTCACTTAAAATAGCGGCCGAATAATATTACAATCGTTTTTATTCCAAGATTGCAAGATATTGCAAAAAAGTATATGACACTGACAGATTTTGACAATTGACAATTAAGATATAATATCTACAAAATGATTTAAATCTCGTAATGACTAATTAGGCCATAAAAAAGTTTATGACTTGATAAAGGAATGAATTTGAAAACTGACGAAGGTTTTCTTACTCTGACGGCACAATGAATTTTGTATAATTTACAATCTTCTTTCAATTACTGAAGCACTATACATATATTCTTCATTATATACATAGTAATTACATAAAGCTGTATTTTAACATATGTATTTCGGTAGTTAAAACAAATGAACGTGAAGGACACGACCGTGATTATATATTGAGTCTATAAGAAAAAAAAGTTTCAATTTCACTTATATGATTAAAACAATTACTCTTTGCATTATTAAATTAAATTTATTTTAGTATTTATATTAATGATGAACTATTCTTCACGCAACTCAAAGGTTAATACAATTCAGCTCATATCAACAAAGATATCGTTTTTTTTTCATTTGTCTTTGAGTATAATTTTCAATCACTCGCATTACCAGGCGGTCTGGTCAGCGGAGACGACATGACAGATCGCCGTGACCAGCCGGGGGTATTGTTTCTACCGCACGACCTCGGTGGTACTAATTCATGCTGGTACCATCTTTAATATTACTTTTATATGACTATACACGCTAATATATCTTTGGTTACTTTTGTAAAACTTGAGTTGATATTGATACTTTTTTAAAATGAACTATGAGCCGAGAGCGCCCAGTTGTTAAGAAAAGTGAACTTTAACCGATATTTGCTGATTCAAACCCAAGCTAGCATCATTGAATTACCGTGTGTTCATTTAGTGTTCGGTGTACATTCAGAAGCTTACTTACTTTGCTAATTAAATTAACTATGTTGTATGCAATATGAAACTCCAAGTTATGACATCCGCCACTACACTCAAAACGCCGACACCGACGTAGGCAGTCGCGGGGATACGAACGAAGATAGAAAGTGAAAGATTATAAACAATGCAACAAACTGTTTCTGATATATTTTCATGTAATTCGAAGGTTCTTTTCACCCGGAGCTCGTAAAGTTCACATCAAAGTACGGACGCGTGATAAATAATAAAACTACTCCAATTCTTTACAGGGCTCCTTTAAGGCGTCACGTTTATTGTAAATCAAAGGAGGAATGCATCAGGCATTCATATAAAAGAGAAAGTTGAAAAATAAAGATCCGGAGCGATGTCTGTGACGCCATTACGGGATTCCTACTAAATCTTAAACTTGTGAAAATATTTGAATTTTTAAAAAGGCTACAAACTAGGACTGAATGAATTATTAGTTCAGAACAGTATAATAATTTTAATTTAGATAGAGGGAATAAATTAAAAAATATTTAAAACAGAATATATATTACAGGTTAGAGAACTTGGTCCATGCGACCAAATTTATTTGCATTCGGAAATCTTAGTGAAAAAGTATGGGTGTATTGACATTGTACATTAATCGACTCCGACATTTAAAGTAATATGTATTATTTTATTGTTAAGCTTTGTATACAATGTACACACTTAGTTGTAATTCGTTATTAGATGCAACACATCGACTTCTTTATCGTTCAACCGATCGCCGTGACATTTGGTACAAAATTAACAAAACAAGAATACTTTACAAACAAATTAACAGAGGCATTGCAACGCACCGAATTAGCCAGTCTTATACAGGCAACGTAATTCTTTATTGAATGCAAAAAAATATAATTTCAATTTAAACTCGCAGATTGGAGCGCACTTGAAATAAAAAACAAAATTCTCAGCTTTATCTATAACTATACATAATTAACAAACAATTAATTTTATGTACTGATATGAAAATATTATTTAGAAACCCATTATTTAAAATAATGGACCATTTCACAGAAATATATCATAAGATTGAAAGAAGCTCCGTGAAACAAATGTGTATCATGAAGGCGTCCGGATGATCGATTCAAACCAAAGAATTTAACAATAGTTGCTCAGTTTTTGCTGCTACTCCGTCCGTACGTTTGCTAATTTACGTCGAAATCGTATTGATTGATGAATTAACGGTCACGATTGACGTTATAAAACCAAATTAGAGATCTATAATAGGATGGTAGGGACCGCGTCTGAGAAATATTGTTTAAAAGATTAATGGATACGTGGATTGATATTTAAAGTCAAGTCTGCTTCAGTAAAGGTTTCATTACTTTCCTCCATTGTCTAGTCCTTTTAATTACTGTGAAATCGCTTAAAATGCATCCTATATCTTAGAATCTTCGTTTGAAGGTTGACTTCTTGTTTAAACCGAATATTGTTGAAAAACACCAAAAAAGTTTTAGCATGACTTAAAGTCCGAGTAAACATATTATCAAGAATAAAAAATAAGCGTTATATCTTTAATAGTCGGCAGAACTCGTAAGGGCTAATGAGAATGACAAAATTCGACACGTTGTCGTCAAATCAGTGACAAACACACTTAATTTTTTAGTTATAAATAATGTGTCAATTGTAAATATTTAATGACGATAATATGGTACCGATCAAAACAGTTTTACTTCTAAGCGATTATATATTGTTCAGAAATTTAAGAGATTTATCGTTAAAAATAGTTCATCCCATTGTCCTATAAATTATGAACTGGCGTCACGCGTATGTCGGACGGGTAAGGCACCGATATCTCCAAAACACATTACTAAAACGTGATTTATTCCAAAACTATCGATTCCATCGCCCAATACATCATTGTTGAGATATACTCATTGTATTGTTAGTTTCACCCTTCTTTTCAATCTTATCTTCGTCTTAAAAAATCTTTTGCTCCTTTTTCATCTTGGAAAATTCCGTTTAAACATATATCTACAGGGTTTTCCCCCTTTGGAAATCTGATAGTGAATTCTCGATTCCGCCTTCCTTTAATTCTTTTTACTTCGGAATTCAATTTTCACATACGTTTCTGTCGCTGTCTCTAGAAAAAAGACTGCGACGAATTCTTCAATTTAAAAAAAAGCTTTAAATATAATTTATCACGGTTGCACGGATATGGTAAGGGACGAAGCAGCAAGGCTTAATGCGGTCCAAATAAAAAAAATCGGTTCATTACCACGCAAATCTAGTTATGTAACGCGACTATCTTTGGCATCTCCCCGGCGCCGACAGACGACCAATCATATCGTATCTCGGATCTTGATTGAGATTTATTAGACACATCGGCTGAGGCGGCTCGCTCTATATAAATCAGTCTTCTGTGCTTCTACAACAATAATTTTACCGCTCAGCGATTCCAAAAAAGTTTTCGTCTGCCCTTATGTTCTTGACGTATGGTACAAAATGGTGCCATGCTATTTACGTTAATGATCATCGTCTGACTGGAAATTGGTTACGGAGGCGATCTTTCCGGTTACAAAGCGAAACTGTTGATTTGTTTTGACCATTCGTTAGCGCTCCTTGACGCTCGCCTGGTTTGGGAAGCAAATGGGAATGGGAGTTGATAGAAACAAATATTTGTTTTATTTTATTAGTAATTATGTGATTAATTAATAAATGGATTTAAATTAATATATATATATTAATAATTAATATATATATATTAATTTAAATCATGTCTTACTGCTTAGAGCTTCTTAGAATATTGCAAATATCATTTAAAACAAATAAATATGATTCTATATTATGTAGTTTACAATTTATTTTCATAATAAAATAATATATATCAATAAAATTACATCTGGATTATTCCAAGAAACAAAATTAAGGAATATTTTCAAAGTATAATAAATAACAATGCTACATGTAAGGATCAATTTGACGAGCTCAAAGACAACGCCTCACCAATTTATAAATGATATGTAAACCCACAAAACGCCACCTGATGATTATATTTGGATCAAAAAATACCTTAATATTAAGCTATAAGGTTTAAAGTGTAACGCATTCTTATGGATCTTTTTTAAGGGTAGGTCCTGTTAGTGATTGACGAACAAGATGCTTATCAGTAAAAAATGCGTGTGGCTTCGCGATCACAGAATTTCAAATCTTATACTATTGAAGTATGAGATGAACGAAGAACTAATACCTATGTTCGACAACTGTCTGTGTATTGAACAGTGAACTTTTGCCCAAACGTTGCATGGAAGAGATCGCTGCTTTAGTTATAAGGCAGTCTGTAGCACCATATTGCAATTTATTGTGTGCCAATGTAAATATTTTTTAATTGGAATGCAATAAAGCATGATTGAATAATTAAACATTTTAAAGTGCAAAATAATACCTTATGCTTTATTATTAATTATAAATATTAACCATGTTTCTATAAACTGTTATTATTCGTACGGATTTAATATCAACTTAGGCCTTTAACTAAAATTGATTTGATGACAAAAGCGATTATTTAATCTTAGATCAAATGCTCAAACGAGTTCAAGACAAGTTAAGGATGTTTGCCCTTCGCCCTAAACAGATTTGTTTCAATGGCCGACCTATCCTATTGTACGCGCCATTTCACTTTTTTTAGTGCTTCACGAATCAATCGAAACGCAACCCAATTTTGATGACACTACGGTGTGTTATGCTTCGCAGTGATCTTTATCATCAGGGTTCTCATGCTCAACTGTGAAGGAATTATGAAGAGTATGTGGTTGATTGAAAAATTCCTCTGAGATTAAGTTGAACGTTTTGTTTGTGACATTTGTGGGGTTGACACCCTCATCGACTATTTCCGGTGAAGGAAATTCTTTGAAATCTCCATTTGGGAATTCAGTACGGTTTTAACTTGAAGTGCAATTCATTTGTATTATGGCTCTTAATGTATTGGGTTTAATTAGTTTTTACTTTCTGCCTGTTGCATTTGCGATAGCCAAATTTAAAGTTACATCGTGACGAAGTTTTTCTACAATAGATTTCGGTCATTTGTAAATTTGTACGACTAGAGTTACCATGATTGCTTTCGTCTGCCTCCGATCTCCATTGAGAATTATCTTATTGCATTTTTTAAAGTAGCTTTATCATATTATTTAATTTCAAAGTTAAATACTATGATAATATCAAGTCAAGTCAGTTACGTTAAATGTGAAGAGAATTATTATAAAATCAAAATATAAACAAAATATTCGCACAAATAGATTTTCCCCAAGCTTCCATTGCAGTAATTTACTTAGAGCCCTAAAAGGCAGATCCCGTGGAGTCATCAATTACAGCCACAACATTGCACCCCAATGGAGTGTGTGACGCAGCCGGATTAGCAGTCGCGCACAACAATAATTGATAGGGCTGCAGGGTTCTTAATATGTCGTATTATTGACCAAATTCGGTTAGCAGATAATTAAGAAAATCGATTGAGATCTGTACTTCTTTGAATTAAGCAATATTATGCACTGCTTTTAATGAAATGTAAATTGACATAGGTTTTTTATTCCTTCACAATTTTCGACCAAGGGACTTTCGACCATAATGGTGAATATGGGTAAACTATAAAAATAGAAAAGTCGTGCAATATGATTACCTTAAATTAAATAAATATAAACTTAACTCTATATGAGTATACTACATATTCATAATTAAAATCTACCGTAAACAAAACATACGTTACTTTTACATAAAGCCCTCGTTTAAGCCTATTTGACTGATGATCTGTGCCACAACAAACCGGTTCGATATCATCTTTCTCTTTGTTATGATAATAATATTTGAACAATTTCAGAGTAATACCAAGCCTTTTTCAAGCAAGCGAAAATTTAAGAACTAGTGTATTCGTACAGTCGCCGCTATCAAATCTATAGGTAGTTTTAGAGCGATAGATTTATCGGAAGCGTTCGACACACTCGCCGTTAAGAAACAATAGAAAGACAATCGTAAAGGGAATTCACTTCGCGGATTTAACGACAGCTACGTAGCCGAAGTACTAAAATACCTTATTTGTCTACAAAAGCCATCCAGGACTCCAACGATAACCTAGAAAGTAGCAAGTATGATCGTACAGTAATAGACACTATTAACGGAACCCAGGAAGCCGACGCGACTTAATCTTCCACACGGAAATATAACTTGTTGAAAACATGTTTACTCTGTACAATATTTCAATAATAATTGCCACAGAGATGAATCAGTGCTAAAATATTCAGAACCATCCATGTTCCTCTATGGTTTCGTGTCTGATGTATTGCGGTCATTGAGAAGTATGGAAATTATTAAAGATAGGATTTTTAAAGGTGTGCATTTCCAGCGAGTAAATAACTAACGGTACTTTAAAGTTGAATTATAATAATGAAAACTTCCTAAACTTTCTTAAGATAAATTCAAATGATATGTCTACTTATAAACAAGGATAAGGTAATTTTTTCGTTTGGTACTATTATTTTCTACAAAAAAGTCGGAAATATTGGTTGAATAAAAATGTTCAATTTATATGTTTTCCTTAGATATTCCGAAACATTTTAGTCGAATTTCTACCACTGGGTGAATACTAGTACATAATATAAATCATTGCTATTTTTTACATAATAATGTTAACTCGTACTGTACTCGTATAGCACGTGATCGGGGTTATCATTATTTTTCGGGTGAAATGTGATTAAATTACAACCATATTAACCCTTTGTTATTGTGACAAAGCTATTTCGCTGTCCAAACACGAATTGACAACAAATTATAACATTATATCGCCGAACAATGAACATAAAACTTGAAGGTGGACAAAAAACGTCGCACGCTGACCGTTAAAGAATTGGTTCAATGCACGACGTTGGTGGCCCATTCTTCGAATCACCCTTTGCTTAATATCTGTTGGAGTATTATGGGCATTTATTAGGGGTTGTATGCAATTTAGGGTCACCGTTGAATAGCATCGACTGATTTACTTTTAATCGTGAGTGTGATATTATCAGCCATTCAGTGTTTTGTTACGAGCGCGCAGCGATGTACCATTGGTTTTTTCTGAATCGTTAAGTTGAAAGGTATTTTGTATTTAAAATCATTTCGATTGAATATTTTTACGTTTGTATTAAGAGTACTCTTTCAATATAGTGCAAGTATAGATAATATTTATGCTTAATGCACACCACGAGGTAATAGTACTGAAAATTGCTTAGGGCTAATAAATGTCTAGTACACGGAGCGTTTTTATTGTCATTTATTTCAAATAGCTCAATCAAAATATCGATATTAAAGTAGAAACTGGGTAGGTGCTGTCGTAATTGACTCACATAGAAGTCTAATTATTGACTACATTATGAATCGATAAGATTTAAATTTGAATAAATACATCCAAATGTCTATGTTTTGTAATTTGTAGTTGAGAGTTATTGTTTTTATTTGTTCATGCATCTACCTCGTAAAGCACGAGAAAGCGTTGGTCTCTCTCCTGCCGTGTCGGGTGTGTTTGCGGAAATCGGTCAGGAGGACGTTATATTATTTATAACATTAAAACGAGTTTCAGAGATGCGAGTGTGACGATAAGTTATAGTCCTAGACACCGAACAATTATTTGAAACACATTCTGTTTAATGACATTCATAGAAAATTTCAAATAAATAAACAAAAACAATAAAAAAAAATACAGAATGTAAATAGTTTTCACATAATACTCGCCCACTCTTGTAGGTCCTTCGAAAACTTATAGTAAGACCGAGGGGGCCTCATACAGGATTATGTTTCTCGGACAAGAAAAAAGTAGTCAACAAAGGAACACGTTACTCGGACGATGAAGAAAAAAACACGAGTTTGACGCAACACTTTCTCGTTTAAATTAACTCGATGATAGTTTTGCGAATGTATGTTCGTATCGTATCAGGTTAAATATAGCTCGTAACTCGTTCGGTTAAATTTAGATTTCATAATATTTTGTTCATAAAATAGTATTGAGATAAGTAATGTCTCTTAAAATCAACATTTATTCTGTAATGGTCTGTCTATGTTTTTCTTCTTTCCGGAGTTCCTTTTTTTAAATATACTTAAGTATTATGTACATTTTGATGATCTGAAGCAAACAGGATGGATTCAGAGGATACAAGAGTGGTCAGAATGGCGCCAATAAGAGGAGGTCTACGTCCATCAGAAGACAGGTAATGAAAGTAGTAAATCTTTGGAGTGAACACTTAAAAAGATATGAAGGTTATGAACTTATTCGATAAATTACTTTCTGACCTGATTTTTCTTATTTATAATCTTTATATTAATTTATCAACAAAATGTTAACTAAACAGAATTAAAAATAACAAGTAACCAAGTAAAAGTTGACAAGAATGCAATCAGCATTCGTCCATTGAAATACAATTCAACTTCTCCGAGCGTGAAACGAACCAGCTATCACCAGGGAGATAATGCAGTTGTATTTGAAGTTGGAAACATTTGTATTCATATCTCTCGGGTATTGCGCCGAAGCTGTTCAGCAAATTAAGCAATGTCAAAACAAAATTACCTAGACCGACTGGAAAATACAAGTCAATTCTATTTGATTTTGATATTCTTATACGCAAATGAGTCTAATTTAATCTAAAGGAATCAAATTGAATGTAAAATATCTACCGCAACAGTTACGTAAACTCTATGAAAGTCTACAAAAAAGAATCGGCATGAAATTTAGCACTTCCTCTTTTTCCCAATTATATGCAATTCAGTTTATATGTCCAGCATGGAAAGCAGCGAATACGAACGTTACGTCACGCTTTCTACCATCTACATATTATTGTATTGTGTAACAATCAAAAATATATTCACAGGCAAAATTTAACGATATTTAACTTGGAACAATTTGCGACAGAATACGAAATTATGCCATTAATAACAAGCTACCGTTCCCAACAATACGATGTTGTAGATAAGACGTGACACAACGCTATCTATCATGAGGAAATCGTGGACAACAACTTATTTACATTAACGCTGGACACCAGGAAACCGCAAGTGTCGACACGGGGCAAGCCGAATGCGCTGCACATCCTCGTAATAAAAATTGATGATTAACATTGCTCAATTGAAATGAGACCACTGGCTTCGGATGACGGCATCCCTCTAGGGCTGCCGTTTGGAATATTAGTTACCCGTTTACATACTTTCCTGGTTTATTTATAACTTTATTTGTAAGGAAAATTATATATATTTTAATCGAATGCGGTTTATTTTGCTAAACTTTGAAAATATAAATTCTGTTATCTTCTGCCGTTTAATATTTATGCATTATTTCAAATTGCATACAATTTCATAAAAAGTCATTTGCAAAAAGACGGACAAATATGTTAGTCGATGCTTAGGAACCTATTGCAACCGCCAAGTCGTTTGAAAATTATAACATAGAACTAAGATCACTGGATCAATTACCACTTACTCGTGTAATGACTTGCAGAACTCTACCACTAGTAAAGTTATTCATGATTATCAGTATAACGTAATGCGTGGATATTCAAAACGAAAACTATTTAGTTCTGACGCTTTGTTCTCTAATTTCCCTTGTTTATATCCCTGAACATTCCAGGATTTATTGATCGGTGTCAGCCCTAGATGTAACTATTAAATGTTCGTAGAAATGTTGACGTGACTTCGGTCAGACAGTGATGTCTGGTATGACGCCAAACGCGTGATAGAATATCCAGTGTTCACAGTTTGATTCACGTGACCAATAGAAATACTCGCTTCAAGAATAGAAGTTAGGAGATATTTATAGTAATTTATTAGATAAGTAGCACTGTTTGATCATAACGAATGAAGCCAGAAATAAACATTATAGAATTGTGTTTGAAATTTATTTAACGCTATAGTTCCTGTGGTAATTTAGAAGGGAAAATTATAATTAACAAATCGTAGTTGTAAATCAAAATAAACTTCAAGACTTGTATACTCATATTTAAATCGATCGTTATATAGTTGAAACTACCATCTGTTTTGAACTGCCAATGAACTCTTTAGTTACTATTTCTCATCAAGTAAATTATGTTATGACTATAAATATATATATAAATATATAGTATTACTATATTCATGCTTTTTAAAAACGAAGGTGAAGTAGGAAAAGTAACAGCTGGTAAATGTTCCACTGGTGGGCTTAAGCTTTCCTTGACGCTGCCCTAATGCGGGTTGGTTGATATACGTGTGGTGGCAGACTTTCATCCGACGTTTATGTTTCCTCACGATATTTCCCTGCACCACTGAGCCACAACATGAATCATAAACACAAATTGGGCACATGAAAATCTAGTCGAGCTGGCCGAGGTTTGAATCCGCAATCATCGATTAAGACTCACGTGTTCGAATCAACGTGAAATTGTTAAGATTTATCATTGCACAGGGAATAAACGAAACGAAATAGTCATTTATATTCCGAACGGTCCCGCTCTCAGAGATCACATCACATCCAACATTAATTCTAATTTACTCCAATCGTAGCTTTTAGATAAGAAATTCGAGGGCACAAATTATCTTCTTAATTCAGACACACTAGCCCTAAATAGTTAAGAAATACAAGTTTCAAAGTTAGGAGCACTTTATCGCCCTACACTCAGGGCCGGCAACGTTTAACCATTAAATACGGGTAATACTCTATATTTAATAAGGATGATTACTGCAATTACAAAATGGTATTAACGGTGGTAACTGTGCAACGTTTCTTTTGATGGCAGAGCATTGACTTTATGAACATTTGGTATACAAATAAAAACGTCATAAACTACTAGAGCAAAGATAGTTTATCAATAAATTCTTATCTATTGAATTGTATTAATAAGTAATTAGACTTCTATGCTGAACCATCACGCCTGTTCTCTTCAAGTTATTAGATTCCAGCTGCAAGTCAGGTGGTAGCCCTAGCTGCACCTAATTGAATGTCCTGTCGTTGTGAGATGGCCGAAGATCTGGGTTAGATGACCTTAGATCACGGCGACTAACTTTCGTCCGAATATAAATTAGATCATTTCGTGTCGTAGAACTGGTGATGGAGATGATATGGAAACTGGACGGAATCACATTCATTTAGCAGATAAAACATTTATTGGTAAAGTTATATTAAGAGATCAATTACTGTAAATTACGAACTTATCTATTAAATAGAAAGCATCATGAATAGCTTTAATTTTTTTATTATGGTTAAATTGAAAAAATGTGAAGTAACGCCTGTAAATGTCTCACTGTTGGGCGAAGGCTCCTCTGCCCTTGAGGACAAGGTGTGGAGCAATATTTCATCTAACATATAATTATCCTCACGATGATTTCCATCAACGCAGATCACGAAATAAATAATAAGCACAGGAAAGCTCGGTAGAGCCTGCCCAGGTTTGAACCCGCTATGTTTTCTATTGGTGGCCTAATTTTGGTTCTTTTTTATATAAAATATTTATTTAACCCAAACATAATAACTACTATCATAAAAAATAACTCATCAGATATTCTACCGCCAAACAGCAGTACTCAGTATTGTTGTGTTCCGGTTTGAAGGGTGAGTGAGCCAGTGTAACTATAGGTACAAGGGATATAACATCTTAGTTCCCAAGGTTGGTGGCGCATTGGTGATGTAAGGAATGGTTGATATTTCTTACAGCGCCATTGTCTATGGGCGGTGGTGACCACTTACCATCAGGTGATACATCAATAAAAAATAAATAGTTATCATTGATTCCTTTAAAAGTTTTGTGTCCATGCCAACTGAACTTAAAATCGTAGTCAATTGAAAAATGAGATGTAGTCAAAATAATTCATAAGAAAGAGTGTATATTTTTTTTATTTTTAAAATGACAACCGAAAAAAATGGCGTGTATCTTAACAAAAACTTTTACAAAAGTTTTGTGCAATTGTTGTGTTCCGGTTTGAAGGGTGAGTGAGCCAGAATACTTCGCCACTGTCTATTGTCATGTCCATTTATTAGGTGACTTATTTGCCCGCCCACCTAAAATTTTATAAATAAAAGTCCCAATCATCTTTATTATTGTTTAGACACTGAATTTGACCAGAGCGACCACGGGATCCGCCTTATAGTTACACCATTAAGTTAGGCAGTGGAGTAAATAGCTTACGGGGCTGACCATTGTTTTTAATTACGTACTCTTGGAAGTACTACTATTCATTAGCTTATATCTAATAAAATAATATATTTCGTATTAAAAACTAGTGTTTATTAAACGTGATCAATCTTCGCGAGCCGTCATAATCATCACAGTCATTTAAGGAAATTGCTTAAACGGTCGCCTTAGTCACGCAACGGACCCATTGTTCAACCTATTTGTAAATCTCCTACTAGACCCAAACACCGCAGTCCGCAACGATCTCAATGAATTATTTATCAGCTCGGAACAGAAAAGGTGTGAACCGTTTTATGATTCACACAGGATGCGGTTTCGTGTGATATTATGGATTCTCTATGTGCTGCCCACGACGCTGTTTGCTGACGCAGGGAAATGTTTTTTCACTTTCACAAATATGTATATCATAGTTTTCTAAAAAGTCCTCTGTGTATATAACCATAAGAATGACAATAAAAAAAATTATCAGTCAGGATTCCTTTCTCTCAGTCAGCTCTCCACATAAGTAGGCGAGGCGCTAATCAGATGTGAAGACTTGGTTTTCAATATATCAATGGAGGGTGTTCCCAAAGTTGATTTATACCAAAATAATGCAAAACCACGAAACCTTTTGACAGTTGACATTTTTCTTTTATTTTCGTTTGTGTATTGGTAATGTTGTCTCTTTTGCATTGCACTTTTTATTTGGAATAGCTTAAGTTTAATCTAAATAAAATTTTATAGTATTATTGTAGTTGAATGTTATTGCTACCTATAATGTATGTATCCACCACCGCATGGTGACACTGTGGGCATGTACGCAAATGGTCAAACATTTAATCTTAAAATATATTTATAAACCGTCAAAATTTCATTTTTCTTTTATTTGTGCCGAGAGGGCGCAGATTACTTCGCCAATGTCACGTGCGAAATTTCGTTAACATTTATTAAATTATGTCAATTTCGATGACGTTTTACTTGTCGAAAATAATAGTTGATACAAATAATAAATAACTAGTTCAACATAATGCTGTAATGTATTAACAATATACAAGACGCGAGTTTGTAACTTATTTTAAGGAAATTGCGAAGGCTATTTGTCTTACGGGATGATAAAAGATAGGAATTCATAAAGTGCAGCTTAAGACAGCGATTTGGACACTAAGACGCTTACACTCCGAGACTTTCTAAACAGAGCCGACAAGATAACAACCGTTGTATCGGTAAATGATTATACGTTTTAATTTTATCACGTACGACAAACGCTCAAAAATAAATAAAAGTATTAAAAGATTACTTCAACATTAAAAGTTAAGTCCTCGATATTCTTTGCACACAATAAAGCATTAGTCAACACCGGCTTAAATGCATATTGATAAAACGTACAATAAAATTCACAATGAAACACTATACTTCATTATCGGATCATCATCGCGATCTATCGATAAAAAATACTGGGCGATAACATCACTATCGGAGCTTCCTAAGGCGTAAGGAGTAATGATGGGATTTGCCGAGCGACGCGCGGGCGCCGCTAGCCGGCAAAACGAACAAATTGACAGACGATCGAGATTAATATGGACATTATCGATAAATAACAGCCGGAGAAATGCACCGCACTAAGCGAATTTAGTCATAGATCGATGTCGCAGCCGCGACGTCTATTAACATTTAATAAAACCTTTAAGGTTTTAAATTATCATGAAGTTAATAACATTATTTTTACATTGATGTATTTCACGTATCATCATAAATTGTGGAGGTTTTATTTTTCTGAAGCCCATCCGAAAAAAACTACTCGACTAATATGCATGCAACTTGTTCCAGATGATGCGGCGCGTTTCGGAGAAGGTTTTAGTGTAAGAAGATGCGCGATGATACGGGACTAGCGAGAATTTCACCCTCTCGTTATTAATATATTTTAGACTCTTACCATTTCACCGACAGCTTTATACATTCGCAAAAAAATGCCTCGGCGACTACGCTTTTGGTAATAAGAATTATAAAGAGTTCAGGTTCAGACGACAAGGACTTTTTGCTTCAAGAAGGCATTGTCTGCAGGCGCAACAGAGATATCTGCATAAAAATATCCGGATTCGTAGCAAATCGTTCAATCAAAAACACGACGTCTCATAGATAGTGTCACTCGAAACGAGTCAACTGTAAAAACTTAAGAGATGCGATCGTCAGATAACATGATCTCGTTTAATTAAAACAAATCTATTAAAGGTTAAACAATTGTATTGCAGGCATTATTGAAAACATAATTAAAATCATATTTGTCGCCATTTTTTATATATTTTTGTGCAATCATTTTGCTTGTAATATAAAATTAAGCTATGTAACTTAGGATAATTGAATATATGTATATATATATATATTTACCGTACATTGTATTTTGCATTTTTTTTAAATTTTCTACGATAATACGTTTGTACCTTTTATTTATCTCAAATCAATTAAAAGTATTAGTTTAGTTAACATCTCAATGGCTAATATAAAGCCGCCTAATGGTGTTAAAGTCTATCGTCGCCACTCGTAAGACATGCTTTAGGTACGCTTAACTTAGCAAATAATGAAAATAGTAATTCCATGCACAATTATGTAATTACAATAAAATAATATACCTTACAATACCATGCCGTGAACTCTATATATGTGACCTTAATATCTAAATAGTTAATTTTGATAATGTTTCCGAAATCCGACACCCAATCCTCAGTCTTATCAATAATTAAAAATCATCACTTGAATAACCGAAATCTGCTTCGATATCTTTAATTCCCATAGCATTAAATGATCTCGATAACACTTAATCATTAACACACGGGTAAACGTTTTCAACCTTCAGCCCCGAATTAATTGTCAACATTAACAGCGGCGGGAATTACTGAGCTCGTGGGTGGCTCGTGACTTGTGACATTTACATTCTGACATAATCATTTATGAAGGTGTGCTATTCAATAATTATTTCATTTTATTTGCTTTGATTTGTCATTATTTTGAGAAGGCTACAAAAACTTAAGCGTTTGACCAAACAATTGACTTTGTAAACATGATCTACTAACAAATTGTCGTAGAATTATCTCCTATTTATTATACTTACTTATATTGATACTCGATATTTCGCTTTGAAATTCAACCCTTCTCGAACTCCCGAGTTATCTTCCGACAACCTGTCTTCTTTGAGATCACATCACTTATATTATATTATAATGTTAATTAAACACATGTATATATATATGATTTAAAAAAAACAGAAACTTCGAAAATAATTCAGTGGGATCGGATTTAGGGGAGTAGAGGCTCTAAACCTGGGATAATAAGAAAAAAAATACATCCAAATTCACAAAGTACCTACTTAATTTATTTTAATATTTTCAATGTCTTATTGTTAATTTGTAGAAATAATAAATATGTTAAAATATGAATTCGTGAATATTCACTGACTTACAGTGTTTATAATTAATGTCGCGCTCGGCGGCAAAGGAAAACATCGTGAGAAACATAAATATAATTTAATTATGTATCCAGTAAAGTCCAATTATTTAACACTAGCTGCCTGTTTATTTGTTTGAATTTTCGATACAATTACAAGTACTCCAAATTTTTCCTTTCAAATATCAGAAGTTTTTTATTTTAGTTATGTATGTAGTTATAGATCTGTATTGGGACAAATGAAATCTTTTTATTTCTTTTGATGAATAAATATTTCAATAATTATAATTTGCTGTTAAGTTTTCTCTGTCATAATAACTTTGATTTATCTAGAAAAAAAAAAAAACTGCACACACAACTTCATTTAAGTTGTGTAATACATGTTTATTAAACAGAATCATAAAATATCAGTTTATTACTGACATCTACTATTTTTTGCTACACTGAAAATTACTTTAAAAATAGTGCTAAAAATTATAAAATTTGAAATAACAAAAATACATCACAAATATTATTTATTGTACCTACATTAATTAAACTTAAGCATAGAATACAGATACAATATGTCAATGAAGTGTATTTCTGATGAATTGAGACTTTTTAAATCTTCAAAATATTATTAGTTGATATTTTTTTAAAAGATTGTATTTAAAAACAAAGTACATTAGTTAGATTAGTATTATATGTAGTGATGGTTTAGTGTCAATATTTCTGATCATTAAGTTTTATTTTCTTTTAGGAAACTAGAAAGGAGCTAATCAGTCACCTGACGGTAAGTAGTAATTCTCGATCGTAGACATTGCTACTGTGACAAGTATAAATTACTGCTAAAACATTGTAACTCCAGAACATTTTACACCCTGGAGGTTCATGTCGATGTAATTATATTTACTAATCTTAAAGATTGATGAGTATCTATATAATTTAATAAAATATACAGTGCAGATGGTCGGAAAATAAAAAGTGTCCTATTTTATTTTAAAACTGATATTTTTTGATTAATATTAGTGTTGAATATGAACTAGTCTAATCACAGGCTTATTAGACAAATTTGTTTTAAAACTGGTTTAGATAATATTTTATTACATTAATGTTATCAATCAGGCGATTGAAAGGTTGTTGTTTCATTGACCTGTGATATATTTTCAATGAAAGACTTGGATCATAGGGTAAAATTGAAATGCAAATTATCAATCTGTCTTCTAGTCTCCAATGGATAAGATTAGATTTCTTAATTAATTATTATTCCAATTCAATAAATACCTATTAACTCTTTTAATTAAGATAACAAAATATTAAGTATTTTAAAATATTTTTTTGCTTATGGCAACACGATTTAATTAAATAATTCATAATTACAGGTAATTTATTTTTATATAATAGGTATTCTGATATTTGCTTAAATGACAAGTTACAAGATTTTAAAAATAAGTCATATATATGGTATTTTATTGTTGTCTTCGTTATCTTATATTTGGCGAGGTTCAATTTGTATTAGAAAATTATATCAATACTAAGGTTTGTTTACATTTGTAATCAATACCAACATGATATAGTGACACTAACCTCTATATTATAAATTTTGTAATTAATCACATACGTAGCTTTTTTACACATCCGCGTAAATATGTCTAAAAATATTTATAAATAGCATATAGCGTGTTTCTAAATATAAATTACCTTTGCTTTGAGAGCGTACACGATCCCTCTATTCTTGACATTAGCGGCGTATAACAAAATTCCGCCGCCGATAGCACATGCACAGGTGTTCCACACATATTTATTAAATTTGTTACACTTCACTGAACTATAATTACGCGAGAAAATTGGTAAAAACTGTACTTTTCGTAATATTTTTCCTGATGTACGGCTTATCGTGGCCATGTTGGTAGAACAGCTGATTGACGCGTAAGAGGGAGATAGCTAGATACGAACTGTCAGAATCAGACTCGCATATAGTATCTATACATTTTCTGGTACATATATACATGATATTGGGGTTTGAAACTATGTGTCTTTAAAAATACAATAATAGGTATATAACTATCGATAGTAATAAGCGTTATGCAGCTTTTCTTTACATTATAATGATATCCCAGGAAGTTTGAAAAATAATATTTTTAAAAATAGATTTTTTGACTAAATATTTTTTTAAGCACATGTTTAAACAAAATATGTTTCTTAGTCTCTTGTTTATTTCTATATCATTGAAAAAATATGTTTTTATATAGACATATTGTTCTTGCTTACATTACATTTTATTTATTTTTAAATGACAATATTGATTTATAGACAATATTATATAGCAGTAGAGTATTAGTAGGGGGAGATTTAATAAAATAATTAAAGGAATTTAAAAATGTTTATTAAAATTAACAATTTTTACATGGCGATAATTAATATATTAATGTGATAAGCTGTTTCTTTGGTTTAATTTGCTCCGTCTTTGTTGGGTGACACTACTTCATGATCCTCTTGTACAATAATCTGTTCCACACTCGTGTGGACCACTTCCATCTCTTGAACGGAATGTAAGAGAACTCTTTTAACTGTATCCATGCTGTCATACAATCCATACTCCGACTGCCACAGTATTGTTGTGATTAATTGTTGCACATTTCCTCGAGCTTGGTTATTTTTCAATTTCCTTAATTTGTTTGCCACATACTCTCCAAAAACACTGTACTCATCCTTTCTCTGACCACCATCAATAATAATTCGCTCTGGTTTCTTATATGAATTTGTGTTTCTCACAACATACTTTGGTACACTCGGAGGTGGTGTCTGGACTTCTCTTTTGATAGTTCTATATTTCATCCGTTTGCGTTTTGGTTCATAGGTTTCAATTGTTTCATACAGCTCATCATTAAGCCATTCTTCATCGGAGTTTCGGCTGCCATGCATCTGCCGAACTATATTGATTGGTTCCTCATTGCCATCATGATGGATCTCGTTATCTGTCTCCGAATTTTCAAGTACATCTACCTATAAACAAGGCACTTATGTTATTTATATCATTCACATGATTATATAACAGATAGTTTTTATAAAATACTAAATAAAACAGATCTAAATTGTGTAAAAACATGTTACATGATCGAAATTACAAATTATATATTTATATAGGAAAATAACTGATATCCTAAGTTATTTTCATTGGGATTTAACATCGATTTTAAATTATATTATGATTAATTAATGAAAATCGATTGTCATAACATTCTGCTCTAAGAATTCTTTTGTATCGATTCATTTTAGTAAAGCAACCAATTTATAATGCAACTCGAGGCCGCATAATTCGATAGAACATAAATATTGATAAGACATAACCTAATAACCTATGCATTTAAGAATATAAATACCCGTTGTATTTCGATAATTGGCATTGAATCTTCTGCGAGGACATTGGGGCTATCTCGTCTGTTTTTAAGATCAACGGATACTGAATAACGTACGTTTTCATCTTTGAAGCTCTTTACGTATTTCTTCCTTTTCGGTGTGATTGTAGATTGTGTTGTGTTATCATCATCGTCAAAGGCACGGAATGTCGACTCCTCCAATGTTCCATTTTGAACTAAATCCCACTGTATCGGATGCTTATTTACTAAATGTGTTCGTAGATTAGTTGTATTTCCGAAGTACTTGTATTGCGTATCACATAATTTGCACAACACAGCTACACATCTTTTATTCTCTTCGAGGCGATCAAAAAATCGCCAAACCAAGGATGATGTTTTCTTCATATCGATTTCCGATTAGTGATCAATTTGCCGCTTAAAGTTTTATGATCGTAGAATCGAAACCGAATAAAAAACACATCGATTCTCTACTGATATCAAGGTCTGGATAACAAGATGGCGATCGATGAGCGAAGCATCGAGCAAAGGCGTTCCGACCTTCATTCGATAATGGCGTCGGCGCGAGTATGCGGAATCCGACATATTTTTTATCTGTGGTTTATGTGTCAGTCAAATAAACTAGGGCTTGTTTTTTTATTTCAAATAATAATAAAATGTTTATTTAAAAAAAAAGCTTAACTTGAAGTAAAGGTCAAACGCATAAATGCTTTGTAGTTCATTAGAACGTATAAAACCACATAACAATAATTTATTATTCTTTATTTATGTACGTAGTATGGTAGCGCCATCTATATGTTTTTTTAGATTTTTGTACAGTGTATAATAGTGTAAAAGTAAATAACCATGTTATTACATGAAATATATTTAAACCAGGTCGGGAAGCTAATATTTCAATACAAAGGAAATATTAAAAGTTTTATTCGAGAGTTCTTAATTCAGTGATGAAATAAAATGACTCAAGCTATGTGATTCTGTAAGAATTCACTTCGTGCCTCGATTGCGGAATGTTGACAAGTTACTTACTAGTACGCCATTATCTGGTTCAAAAATCTTTATTTTGCATTAATAATAATAATTCACTTACATGAGAAAACAATAAATATATAATTAACTAAATGCGAGTACGTAAAGTCACATTTAATACATAAACAGTTAACAATACATTGTAAAGTATAAAGAGTAAACAGTCTTGGAACTTGAAAGTGACAAAGTAACACATTACGTAATCGTTTTTTTTTAATATAACAGAGCATTTTTATGTGATTATTTTTGCTTCTTTTATATCTGATGGGAATTTGGTCTCCACTTTGTGCTGTATTTTTACCCTAATTAGTTTTCCTGATTTATTAAGACTAAATTGTTAGAATTTCTTAGGAAGTACTTTTGTAGTTGTTATTTTTTTAGTAAACTTTATATTAAAATTTTATGTCAGCACTTTATTAGAATACATGTATTGTAAATATATATTTGTGTTACGCTCATTATTTTCCTTTCTTTATAGATTTTCTCTGATGTTGTTAGGAAATCAAAATGAAATAGTATTTAATGAATTCCTTCTGACAACTTGAATATTGTTTTTTTATTAAATGAATACGGCTGGGGTACCCCAAACTTCGATAAGGTAATCAATATGAGGTTTCGCTACAGTATTGCATAGTGTGTGTTTGATTTATTTTGGAAGACATCGACAGAAGATATGATCAATTCCACGTAACTTTTTAGGTGCGGTTTTCACCTAAGATAACTGTTAAGGATTAATCTAAGATAATTCCGCTTTTAGTTTTATTAATTATTTTATTAGGTATTTATTATATATTCATTAGTCTTTCAAATTTCTTGTCAATTCTCTTACATTTAACAGGATATCATTTTGATACGTGTGTATTGATCTGAATAATGTCGATGCACAATGTTTCTAGTATCGCGATCTGGACGCCAATTCTACTAACAAATTGTAACTTTTTCGCTATGGTTGCCGTTCAGCCATTTTCTTATTCTACTAAAACAATTCAGTTACGATTCGGTCGAAGTTGGAATCGAAATGGAATCGGCAACGCAACATAATCGTTTTAAGTTAGTAGAATTCACCTCCAGTTTCCTATTTCTATATATATATATTTATTATTAAATTTATTTTAGGAAAATAATTGTCTTTATAGGAAGATGCAAAGCTGCAAAATTATTCGAATCATAATACTTATGAGTTATTAGCAGAATATTTTGCGTTCGACTTGCGCAAATAATCATCGCAACGGAAGAGAAAATAAAATCGTATTTTGAAAGACATTTGTTTAGGTGATAACTTAGAAATATTACAAACGGACGGTTTCCCGAGATTTAAAGTTCAAATCCCAAGTCGGGAAGTAACATAGGATCCATTCCTTGTGTCTCGTGTGTGTGTCGTGTGTTTGTGTCGGTGGTTACAAAGTAAAATAAAACAACAACGTATTTTAAGAATCATTTTATTTATCTTTCGGTATAAGAGGCTGTAAAAAGTTATTGTCTAAAAGTTTCGATCAATCTTTATTTTGGTAAAACTACATAAAAGGGTTGAATTTCGACGTTCAAAGTCTGATGTGTTTATAACGATAAATTTAAAGGCAGTATTCGACTTTGTACACTGACTGCGTTAACACGAATACATAATAATTATTGTAAAAATGTAAAGGTATCGAAATTAATTAAGTAATACTGTTAAACCCCATTTGACGTTCCCGTTTCGGTTCTAGGGGAAAATTGGGGCGCTAGGAGCCGTACATTGGTGGGAACAGATTAAAAAGCATTCCTCTAGCACTCTGCAATTATAAATTCATTACATTCATTATCTACATTTTGTATAGAATCTTATTGCTCGATAACTTTATTTTAAAACATTTTTTTCCTATTTATTTAAAAAAGTGTTTAAATTACATAGTATTTTTTTTTTCGTATATAATGAATCAATTACATAATCTTACTACGAACGAGTATTTAAGACAATGTATGTTTTTTAAGACTCCTGTTCGGCCGTCCCTTTCCCTCGTGTTAAAATTGTGCGAAACAAAAATTGGACAAGAAAATCTTCTGAGTCGGTAGGTACAACTATTACGAGTAGGTATTTATGGCACATGCGTATAAATAACATAAAATTAACTCATATTTTACAAAACGACAAGTAGGTACTGTTTACCGATTAACACTGTACTCGAAACGATAGTAGCGACGTGAAGCGAGTTTAAATCGAGTATAGTGAAATCGATTACGTGCATAATTAATAGCCTGTAAAATGGTTAGGAATCGATTAACCAGGTTAAAGATAGATTTAAATTACACAATTTACTTACAACGTCTATACAATAAAAAACTATAAAACTAGGTACTGCTATGGAGTAATTTCACAATACCGAAATACTGCTGCTACCTCTAAATATCGATCGGTTTCAATTTATCTACAATACAATAACGCGTCAGGTATAACTGATAACAAACTCGAATAATTTATTACGAATGAAAATGACAAAATCGACACGCGAGCCGTTGTTAATGATTTGAGTAAATGCTTTCTTTTACTACGCACAGATTTGTCGTTTTCACGTGACATTATACAATAAAATATACCATAAATTAATTCGAAGTATTCGCTCAACATACACACGTAGGTACAATTATAAAGCTTGTTGCACATTCACATTTTTTTCTTGACTTCCTGAAATCAGCGAACAGCAATAGAGAACTGTAATATTTTTTAAATGGACATATTATATATTATGAAGTACATTATATGATGCTGTTATAACCTTTTGAACTTAACGACGTTAAAAAGTTATTAACGAATATTGTTATGGTAACCCTGTAAATGACTGGCAGTGAATTTGACAGATTTTTTTACATTTGTAGTTTTCTTTGAATCAAAAGTCCGCTGATTCAGTTTAATAGGCAATAATAGATACAAACATATGCACATAACAAGTTTGCGAGGGAAATCACTAAAGAGAATGTAACCGCGTAATTATTGTCCATTCGGCGACCACCTGTGCGTGCCCCGCCGGCACAGGCACTCGGCAGCACATGTCGTCGCCGAACGGAGCTTTAAATATAATACACATTATAGGCTCACTAAAAGTACAAGCGTATGACATCCTACACATCTACATCGGATAGAACTTAGGGACAAGAAATTAAAAAAATCAACTAAAACGTTAACAAAATACGACTTTCTCTATGGAAAATAAAATAAATAATTTACAAATTAGATACACGTTTTTATATCTACCTACTAATAGTCACTTGATCGTCATTAATGATTATCACTAATTCAATTTTGTCCGGCCGAGGCGAGCGGTGCCGCGGTCCACGTGACCCGCAATTTGAAGCCCGTGGTCTATGGTTCGATCTAGCCGAAACCAGTTCGATGCAGCCGATACGGGATTATTGAAAATTTCCAGTGAAAGATCGAAGTCGCAAGCCCGCCCGCCTCGGGTCGTTACCTAATAATACAGAAGCATGCCGTCCGCCGCACATTACCCTATCATAGCCTACTCCAAAACCGACAGTGCCTACATTACTCAGTCATATTTTTCAGTCAATTTCTTATGAAATTACACCAACACATCCCTCTAAGTACAAAAGCTTACTACGATTCCTGCTCGTGTCAAATCGATTACATGAGAACTTTCCATGCGAATCGAGATATTTCGAAATGGAAGAGGTGTTGCACTGTCATTCACATCAGCGACGAAGAGCAGTCTCACGAACTGATAATCATTTGAATAGACAACGACGAAGCGTTCTCGAAACGTGGAAAGTTACGGCTGCTCAAGATTTTCGGTCGCGATAGATGTCTTCACTCGGTTAACGGCACCCGACGGCCGCATCGCGTCCATTAACGGAACTATTACACGTAATTATATAAAATTTAAAGGTCGGCTACGAAATTGACTCGGTTGATATACAAATAACAAACACACTGACACGATCGAAATAGATCGCGTGCGTGCTTATGACGCGGAACTTTTCCAGTTTGATCGAGTTTGTGTACGGGCGAGATGCGACCCGACGCGAGCAGGAACGCCCTCCCTCCTCTAACACGGTTCCACCTTACCAAACGATAATCTCCTCCCGTCAAAGCGAGTTCGATCATTTCACTCATCAAGTTATCGATAACATCTAACTTTATAATTTCATGATAACTAAGACAATTGGAATCTTGCCGATAAACCTACGTTTTAAAGCGAACTAGGAATACAAATTGAGATAGATAATTTCAGCTTTGGTAGAATAATATCATGGTTACTGTTAGTCGTCGAATCGAATGGCCTTGTTCGTTGCTACGATTGAGTATTTAAAGTACATTATTTATGAGAAGGATAAAGTACTAAACGCGTCATAGCGGTTCGAGTCGGAAGCGACGCAAAATTACAATTGGCATTTCGTGTCGAATGGCATCGAAGTCGAAGGGAATGATAGAGATTCTTGCACGAGTAAGGGTGGAACGGTGCTAGTGTGCGAGCGCCACGGCAGCCCCGAGCGCGAGGAGACTCACGCGTGTGCGACCGCCTCCTGCGCGGTCGCCGACCGAAAAAACTCCGCGTCGGTCGTGGACATCGTCGACATCGTGGACTCGTCCCAGCTCATGTCCGTCGTCGTCGTCGTGCCATTCTCGTGTTTTCTGCGAGCCTTCGGATGCCGCTGCTTCTTCTTCGGATCGTTCGCTTTTTTGTGCTTCCGTTTCCGCAGGTTCTGTTTCTGCACGCGACGCTGGCAGTTCCTGTGGAAGGGCGGCGGCCGCTTGAGCTTGCCGCGGTGCCGGCGAGGCGGGCACTGAGTCTGTCGCGACCCGTCCCACCGCGTGGTGAGCGTGAGCGCGTACCCGGACAGGTTGCCCAGCGGCCGGCTCACCGGGATCTGGGTGCGTCGCGCCCTCCCCCTATTATCGAGGGCCAGGAACGTTTTCTTCCCGCCCCGGATGCGCGAGTATGTGTTGTAGTTATTCTCCTCTATATGCTCTTCGAACACGCAGTCGTCCGAGAGATCCTTCTGAAACAAACAATAAAAGATTAAGTTAGGTTAGGTCTGACGACGTTCAACCTATCAGAAGACTGATAATCTTTTATTAAAAACAAAAGCTCAAAAACGTTAGGCGTTTCAAAATGAGATGAGAAAGCGTATC
The DNA here is from genome assembly GCF_037043105.1 of Vanessa tameamea. Classification (NCBI taxonomy): domain Eukaryota; kingdom Metazoa; phylum Arthropoda; class Insecta; order Lepidoptera; family Nymphalidae; genus Vanessa; species Vanessa tameamea. Next base: position 188,341 of record NC_087328.1, on the reverse strand, counting down.
AGGGAACTATTAGTACCGTACGGGGGCCTATTATCCGTCTGTAACCGAGCATGACTGTCGATAAAACTGTCAAACAGTCGGCAGCTAGTCTTTAAGCACACATCAGGCTGTACAAGGCGTGCCCGACAATTTCAGAGCTAAATTGGTACCACCCTTATAGGAGCACCTCCGCACTATTACTGTGCCTCAACAAATTGGCTATTTTATTCATAAATATGTATAAGTGAAGCCGCAAGGCATAGAGGCTCTTAAATTGTCCCATGACATTGGCTTGCGTATATTCTAACTGGCATTATACGAAATTAAACTGCTCGTTCACTGGTTCGTAGGAAATTTTATTGCTATATTATTTTAATATATGCGACCTCTCATCGGCGACACAAACACGCAGTACAGTATCAATTATTATTCGTGTTTAATGTATATTTAACGATTTACTTCATATTTTATGAGTGAGTTAAAGAGACTGATGAATTTACGTTTGCGAATGCTCGTTGTGTTTGTGCTGACTCAATGAATCTGTATTTTATATATCGTGATGGACTTGCAGCTTTGTTTAATCATCCAATAACCAGTTTCAGATTATTTAGTCAACTGTTTATGTGAAAAAGTGAACGCACATGTCATTGAAATGAGGGGGTGACTGAATACCTGAATATAGCATTGTATGTCGCGATATATCCCGTATTCCTGTGGAGGATCGGCCCACGCGTGGATTGAAATAATATACAGTTGGTCTGATTTACTCGACTTGTAATTTGCAACATCGGAAGTCCTCAACTCGTGAAATATCGGTTAAGGGTATGCAGACGCGCGGCCGGAGTCGCTTTCGCTCTACATTTAGACTTCATATTTTATTCATTACGCCTCATATTCTATTAAGATATTTATTCTTGAGTATTTGTGTTTAATCGGCGTATACGCTTATTCAAATGAATTGAATTCGATACTAATTAATTATTGTATAATTTTCACAATTATTTTTATTTTTGGGTAATTTTACAGATCGAATCGTGTGATCGTGTCTTTTTAACTTAATTTACGTTTTAAAAGTAACCTTTTTTTTCTATTGTGAACTGTGAACGACGCTAATTATTACTCAGAGTTTTCGGGGTTCTAACTTTATTAACTAAACATTTTGGACACTTAAGTAAAGTATGTTTTCTTTTAACAAAATATTATCGGTAAGGGCGCTGCGCATTCACTGTGAGTGGCACGCATGGTCTTTCTTTTAGTGATACATCGCCAATCCTGGCCTTAAACTCCCCTGGAATTAGTCGCGGTGCTGGCAATTGGTCGATACTAAACATTTGGTCCTATTGTTAGATGTTATATGCGTGTTTAGCCCAAATTCAAGCAAACTAACTGTGTAAACATTCGTCTCTATGTCCGAATTATACATTTGTGGCGTTTGCTGGTGTACCATTTCGGTCAAAATGTGACTGTTTTCAATGTAAGAACCTCCACTGGTGATAGAAGATTGATTCTACGTAGTTTAAATGTTACTGAAGATTACATTTTTATTTCACATATTTGCTCAAATTAATTATGTATTACTATTATTGTAAGGTCAAGCTCTAACTTCTTATCCGACCAATACGACTAACTCTTACTGGACAGTACACTGACACGTGTATAAATAGTATTATTGTAAAAAAACAATATCTTTTATTCTTAGGCCTTCACGTCTCAATACTTCAATTGATCGATGTGATAATATTTATCAACCCTCTCCCGGGTGAGTTGTGGTTAGCTAAATAAGATTTGTATCAAATGCAATACAACTAAACGCTCCATCATTAACATATCTATTTCATATTTCAACTAGTTTAATAGTAATATGCTCGAACAATCAACGGGCGAAGACGCAGCCAGTCTGACTGTCGGTCCGGATTATAAACTGTCTCTAAATAAAGAATCACAGCGAACCGTTTTCTGTGCGAGCGTTTATAATATTAATAGGAAATGACATATACTATCGTGTAATGTGTTTTTCTAAATGTGTATTAAATTTGCAATAAACTACAATTTCTAACAATATGTTGCGAACTGGGCAAACATAGTAAGCACTCATCTTCGCCTCCCATGGTGACGCCCGGGGGGTACATCAAGGATTTCATTGAAGCCAGCCGGAGCCCCGAGGCAACTATGAAATTAATTCCGAGTTTAAATCAAGGAAATGTATGTCCCTACTGTTAACAGTCGGAGAAATGTCAGTACGGACGTACGGTCGTTATTTGTAAGATTTTGTAGCTCATCTTGTAGTAAATACTTGAAGTTTAGGAGAAATGTTTGTTGATGTGTTTGAAAGTTATGACAAAATATTTGAAACTATCTTTTATATGATAGACGTACATTTAGATAACATTGACACTGGATATTTAAGGTATTCGGAACACAAGAGAAAATCATTAAGGCCATATATGTACTTGCATTTTGACAAATTACGCGCAACGCAAAAATGCAGCTTATTTAAACTTTCCGCGAGCGAAGTCACGGCGCGCCGTGCTAGCTGTGTATTCGCAGTGAAAGACATGAAACCTAGACAATAAACAGCGCAGACGGAGCCTCTAATTGTATGAATATATTTTTCTCGCTTGTTCTTCCTCCTAATCGTCCGAGATCGTGATCGTCAGCAAAATGTAATTTCTACGCCAAAACGACTACAAATTTACGATTAAAATCAAATACATCACCGTTTTCATCTCTGTGCAAGCGATTGTCGCCGTTGATACAATCCCACAGAGCCTATAACGCTGTGAGTCGTTTAAAAGTCAGATTCAATATTTCTATGATAACACGGGATATATGCTAATGCGGCTGTCTATTTGTCTGTTTGTTTGTTGGTCACGTTTACAATGGTAGCTGAGGATGCTTTATTAGACCGTTTGAAATTGCTGCCTATTTATGGAGGCATATTTTAAAACAGTACAATAGCGCTACGCGGTACGAGTACACGAACGCCGAGCGACGAGCGTCGCGGCCCGCGGACCCGTTCGCTAATGGTTCATTTGTGTTTGGTTTAAAATTACATTCAAATTAAATAATCAAATGACCATGTCATTTTTCCACTATAAAAGACGACTACTTTCAAAACAAAAACGAAAGGTTTATTAAAATTCTCCTCTCTATCGAGCACTTTTAAGTCGTCCTTTTTTCAAAATATTTTAAATTTAAACTAAAATAAATAAAAGAGGAACCGGGAGGCACTCAGTATGTTTTTAAACATAGCTTATTATTGCTTATATTTGTATTATTTAAATCTTAAATAATATAAGTTAGTAAGTTACTAAAAAATTCGTACCTTTGTTTAATTTAAACTACCTACTATTTAAAAAAAAAAAACATGTTAATTTTATTGTTATTCCAAGGAGGCGCCACAAAAAGAGTTTTAACAGATCAATACTTCTCCGACAGTACTCAATCAAGATCCCGCTGATCCGAATATTGTTCAGAATTTATCTTATCACGAGACCCCATTTCCAATAATAGCCAAGATACTGTTTAGGGAAATTAGATCATAAAGCGACGGTGTGAATGAAGCTAGAGATTGATTGTCGAGATATCGACAGTCGATAGAATATTCAAATGCCCTCGCCCGTTCCCCCTCGTTGTCGTAATTCTAATAGCTTTATTTAATTAGCTTTCGTAAGATTCAATAAAATTATTATGACTATTTTATGACCACTGTAAGAAGCGAAACGCGTTCAGTACTTTTTTAGTTTCGTCATTAACAGATATATTTTCATTAATTCGTTTGTTTATTATAACGATTAATTATATCGTAATTAGTATTGGGATAAAATTAATATTGAATATTATTGTCTTTTTAAAGTATGCTTAATATTAAAGTAAATTATGAATGTAATCATTAAATTTGCTCTTTGATAAACGACATGACAAGACGTTGCCTTAAGTTCAAACGATAGGTTTAAAAAGAAATACATATTCAATAAGTCTTTAAAATTATGTCCAGTCCAGATAGTTTAAGATGTAATCTTAATCACAAGTAATAGGAAGTATATTTATGAGCTTATAAATATTTGAACGCGAATGAAAGCGCGCGATGAACGTCAGAGTATGAAATGTAAATGAATATACCCGTTAACTGTATTTTCTAACGATATTCTAATTCCACATGCAAATGGTTATTCCCATACTGTTTACATTTATTTTCCATAGATAAATCGCGCCAACCTCCCGGGTCAAGCGCATCATCGTGAAATATCGATGAGATCGTATCGATAAAGGACAATAGGGCATCACTAGTGCAAAGGTTATCGTTGCCGATCTTTATGTTAAAAACATTCTATGTCCGTTTGACGGCTGCAGTCCTTGTAAAGAGGTACAGGTTCGAATCCAATTCCCGAGTCCATTTCGACAACATACGATCTTGTCACGCGTCAATAGCGGAGCGATCGTAAAAGTAATTTATTCCTCGAGAATATATGTTCGATGTTGTATGTTGTTCGCGATCTGTATCCTGCGGTCGTTTGTGTTATACGGAGAGGCGTAGCTCCACCGCATATAAGTTCATTTAACTATTTGTTGAGTCGCGACGGCTCAGTGGCTAGAACACATGGATCTTACCGAAAATTGCAGAGGCAAAACTACAATAATCTCAGCTCAATACCAGCGTGGTGGTAAAATTTAAGCAGTGCTTACTTTTAAAGCATTATTATTTTTAAATATATCATATTAATATAGAAAATATTGGTGGCATTTAAATTAAATTAGCTGTCGCTTAAAACAGCCGAATGATGTCGGTCAATCTTGAGCATAACAAGAGTCCGGGTGCAAGCAGTGTTAGGTGATCTTCCCTACCTTACAAAAATTGATTTTTTAAAGAGCTTCTGGCATGTTTCACGGATGGTCTAAGACGACAACCATCGAGGTGCACAAAACGCGCGGTGCCCGGATATTTTGTATCCTTTGTAAACTGTGTTAAGACGGGCCTAACATTTTTCCCAGTAACATTATTTTTTATCAGAAACTAACATATATTAAACTTTATCATCTGAATTTTATTAGAAAATATTTTACAATTTTAACGTTTCGTATAAAACAAGTCTAGTGCAGGAGACAAGTGTCAAATAGATCCAATAAATCCTCTGATCGGGGCCATTAAAATTATATCGATTTAAGAAACCTGATTCTACCACTTCAGAGACGTCATCGGGGGAATAAATTAACACTAGATTCGCAGACGACAGATCAATGCTAGGATATTCTAAAACCTTCGAAATCCATCAAAATACTGGGAAGATGTCGCTGCAGACCTTTGAATGGCGTCGCCGACAAGATTTCTCGGAAATCTATGGAATCAGGACGCTCTCTTAAGTTTTAGGCAGGTCCCACATCCTGTTTTGTGAGTTGACCTGCATTTTATCCTCCAGCAAAAACTAATTCAGAATTTGGAAGAATCATTAATATACAACCAATAATGGCGTGCTCGATCTAATTTGATTTTTATCGGTTTCGGTAAGGAATGTTATTATTTTCGGCGCGTTTGTGCACTACGCACGTTTGTTAGATATTTTTTATTTCATATCATCTACTGACTGGATGCATCAATTGCGGTATAGTTATCGTTAGATTTGTCGTGGCAAATGCAAGTTTTGTGAAGTTGTATTGTATAATCGGCCGGAATCTAAAAGTTAGCAGTGTTTACACTCTCGTGAGGTTATCAGGGCACACGTGTGCACTGTAATACCCCCTGCGCAGGTTTTGGGGTCGAAATTCGTTACTATGAGAATTCATCATAATCATAATTTTGCTTAATGTACCCTTTAATGTTTACAAATTATCTTCTGTACATAAAAGCAACAAATTGATTAATAATAAAAAATAACTGCGGCTCTTGGCAGTCTTAAGCTGGGACTGAATATTTACACACGACTTTTGCATTTACAGTAGCAATATTTGTACGTCTTAGCGTATTACAATCCGTTGATGACTAATTGTGCAGACGCGTTTTAATCTCGAGTCTTTAGGACGACTTTACTTTACTAATTACATACTATGGGTAATATATAACGGGAACACAAGAAAAACAACAAAAATGTCGTGTACAGACACGTATTCCGCGGATGCGTCTCACTAAATCTGTCGGGAGTCGTCTAGCGTAATTGACGTATTTATTACGGAATAAATAACTCTCGAAGGGAGTAAATTACAAAGATGGCTAATTTACCGGTCGCCTACCAATATCTGTATGACGGTAAGTTGAAATTCAACGTTCGTCTATAGTCGCCTACACGTATGAATGAGTGGCGTCGTCTGTCTGAATGGGAATAATGTTTCACTTAGGTATAGTAATCATAAAACCTTAGTATTTTTTATGATTAACTGTTTATGAGTACTACTCAGTTTCTTGCCGGTTCTTTTCGGTAGGATACCTACATACATACATTCCGAAGCGTTAGTAGCTCTAAATTTAATTCAAATCTGTCACTTGACAGTCAGACAGAAGTTATTTTATGAGCCTTCTTGAATAAATTATATTTTGATTTTAATCAATTGACTTGTTTTAACATAATTAGTAAGAGTTGAGTTATTCTGTATTATTTTATGTATTTTATATGTCAAAGAATAGAGACAAGATAGATGCCCTAATATGTAATTAAAATTATCACAAGATACATTTTAATCTTAGTTAATTCTGAAATAGTGTTCGAGTACAACCTATGTCAATTTCAATATTCTGAATGATGAGATGCCCCATTTGATAGATCACTAGAATTTAAATCGAAGATTCCCGCTTTAAATTCGAGCAAGCACGACTAAGTAGCCATGTGCTTAATTTGTGTTTATAATTCATCTCGTCGGTGGAGGAGGAAAACATAGGTAACGTAAGGAAGCCTGCGTGTTGGATGAAATTGAAGTAGCATCGTGGAATGAGTTCCAAAGCTTCTCCTCGAGAGGAGAAAGGCATTTCCTCAGCAGTGGAACGTTCACTTTTGCGTTTTATACACAGATAGTTATTGTGTTCCTTGTTATCTCGTTGTGCTTAATCAAGGGAATGATTTATTTAATACATTCAAACTAGTATTCCCGCCTGTGAGTCGTAATTGTAGAGGTCTAGGCGTTCAGGCATTTCCTGATTGGTAAATAAGTTAATAACAATAATTTGCTAAACCAATAATAATACGGCTTGTTACTAATCATAGGTTTCGTTTTTGCTCGCCGTCTCGTGCTCTTGAATCATTCGAGCGAACTTTTTAGTTGCCAAAATATATTTTGTTTGTTTAATCATCTCGATCTAGGGTTCCGCTTTTGAGATGAAAAAAACGTTCGTAGAATATGTGCCGCGAAAATTTCTTTATTCTTCTTTTAATGTTTTCATGATTAAATAGAAATTATGTAAATGTTATAATTTGTACCAATACGTACCTATATTCATATATATAAGTCCTATTTATTATTATTCCATTGTACTCACCGACATCTGTCTGACTTTAAATTATCTGAGATTTTGGTTTTAAATTAATATATAAATTTAAAATGCATATTTATTTTAAAATATTATATCGTTTTTTAGGTTAATTAATTATAATATATAAAAACAACAAATATCAACGATGACATTAATATCGTATTACATTATAAAATGTCATAACTCATTTATCTTAGAGTCGCAAATAATTTCCGTCAGACGAGCACCTGTCAAGCAAAAAAAACCCGATCGCACTTGACGTATATTTTACAAATACTAATTTAAATCTAGACCTGTCTCAATTTGAGATAAGACAAATTCACGCCCATTTAATTAGTAGATACTCTCGCTGATAATGGCCCCAGACAACCTTTGTAATGTTCTGAATATTTTTTTGCCTAATACTAATAATGGTGTGAACTTTTGCACCATAATCGGGGTCTTCGATTATATCTAGCCTTGTAAAATTTAGCAAATAGCTTAATATAAGCGGAGACTAATCTAATTATATATTTTAGGTACGGCTTCACGATATATGTAATCATTTCTTGATGTTTTTTATTACCTTTTTCTGGATAACATTATGATTTATATTTGCCGCATATCTGGGAGTAAGTTTTTTTTAATTGCGACAAACTTCGTATTATTTAAGTATAAGCAAAACGAATCCTGTGTTACAATTTTTTGTCGCACAGATAACGAAGAAGTTTATAGGCACTTTATTTTTTTTAATTTTCAGGTTGCGGTTGTGACACTTTAGTGTTAGCGTGTCGAGAATCGAGAGAGTTTTTATATGTTTACTAATGTGTAGAACAAAAGGTGTAAAAAAAGGAAATAAAGCGATAAAATTTTACGATCGGATACGAAGGTATTGTCACTAACGCGTCGGGTTATGGGAATTTAAACCGTGAATATTATGATGGTTATGATAACGCCACGGAACACAACGCGGCCTGTTCCGTGCGCCGCTATGGTTCACGTAGGGACCCATTCTATATTATTTATTTCCCATATACATGGTTATGATTAACTTTGGGAGGCTTTTCTACTAAAGAGATGCTCTAAAACTAACCCAAATGTCAATGTAGAACACGATTTAAAAATAAGAGTATTATTTAATATCTATTGATAGTAATAATGTGTAAAATTCTGAATACTGTTAGTTAGTTTGAACAAGTATCAAATTAGTTTCTTACACGAATCCGATGATCTTTGCGGATGCAAATTTGTTTACCGATACACCACTCACTGATCAAATATTCTATCAACAAATATCAAAACGTTGTATTTGCAGGTCTACGGTACATTCGAACACAATTGTACTCGAAAACTATGCAATTCAACTTTTACAACTATTATAATATTAACAATATAAATTTAAAAATTGACATTTATCATTTTCAAAGTGACAGAACGAGACAAAAAATCGACGATTTGTCATCTCCCTCTCTTAATACGAGACGTGACATTGAAACGTCACAGTCCATGTTACATTAAATTTTAATTTAGAAGGGGATGGGAGGCTGTAATCTTCGAAATGGTCCTGATTCTCGTGAATACAGTCATTTGTAATTCTATTACTTTATTCTAATCTCTATTTCTTCTTTTATTTTAAACATAATCAGTGTTTGATTGCTTTCGCGGTTCAACCTGCGTGAGTGCGATTGGAGCTATTTGCACTCAGAGTAACGTTTGTAAGAGACTCCGATAACATTGTCGGAGGCGTCAGAATGACTACAGATGGCTAACATTGCCGACTGGCGTGGTAAGTCTTATTTACCGTATAAATGGTTTACTGTACTTTTACATGAGTTCTCTTCTTGTGTGGCTGAATGAGTTTGAGATACAATAACACGAATCTGTTGATTGTCGTCGTAATGTAGCGAGTGGGCGGCACCGGACTAGCGCGGTTTGCGCAAGGGCTGCACGTTCATTAAGATAACGCATCGAATAGATATCAAAACAAATATTTATCTCGCTTATCTCTTTGTTAAAGACGTCACTGGAAACTCGCGCTAATAATCACGAGTAATAAATTAACTGACTAAAATAATTTGCTCAATCGCTAAGTGTTATACAAACACAAGCTACAATACAATGTTTTTTTTTTTAAATATAATGGTTTAGGCTGCATTTCTCAGGTACCTAATTGTTTTTTAAATAATTTTAACGTGTGTACCTATTTATGTTCTAATGCCGTTTGTGTTTCGTAATATGTTCTATCTATCTATTTAATCTATAAAGCGGTGTTTGTAGTGAAAGTTTTCTTAATTCAGACGAAAATATTCAGGCAATGCCTCGCTCGAGGCGAAGAGAAAATAGTTAACCCGGCGTCAAGAGGTCTAGTCAAGGAATATGCAAATCAAATAATTTTCACCTCGGACTCGCTGCGTTTATCATAATAAACGTCAACAGATCGATAAATTAATATTACAGGAGTTTTGCTTTGCTAAAGTTGAAACGGTTACACAATCGCCCGTGGATTGTGCGCGCAGGTGCAATTCGTGCTGTGAAGAAAGCGTGGGTTCCGCACTGTATTATGTATGCACGGTACCCGCGACGTAACAACAGGAGATCTCCCGACCTACTTACTCGTATATTGAATCAGACTTTTGATGAAATCCAGTGCGTGACTTCGACGTGGTCCAGATGGTTAACGGTTAACAGCTAGACGAAGTAACATAGCGATTGTCGTTCGTTAGTAGTGTGGCCCACAGGTGACAGAGGTATTATATTGAATAATTTAGACGAAAGCGAAAATCGAAGTCGGTTTGACGATTACCTGAATGCTCTTCGTCTAGCCCCCTGAAAGTCAGAAAGATTCACTATCCCGTACATTGCCGTCAGCTTTGGGAAATAATGTGCTAGGTACTGTAGTTACACGGACGCACTGACACATAAAATTGAAGCATAAACAAAGATAACTGACGGAACTGCACAGAGCCCTACCACCAAGTAATTTATATTTTTAAATAAAACTACATTTGCCGGTAAAGTAAAAAAAATAAAAATAGGTAAAATGTAGCAAGTCGAAATGTTATAACGTTATTAAAATAGTCCCGCGCTAACAGTATGTAAATATCGGAATATTTTATTTCCCCTGGCGACACTTAACTCCCGCCGATCTAAGATAAAAAAAATTCGATATCATTATTAATCACTAATAAATTTATTAGGAATTACAATCCCCTAATCTCTCGCTCGAGGACGCGGTGCCTTTAGTCCTTCAGAGAAATTCTTTCGACAATAATAAAAAATCCATAAAATATGAGATTGTCGATATTTGTACAAAAAGTTTGAAATAAAGACAACTGTGGAGCTATTCTGTAAGAACAAACTCGAAAATCGACTTAAAACTCGATCGAGAAATGTCATTAAATTACGTAAGTTGATATGCGACATTGAGTACAACTCAAATAATATTTAAAGTATACAAGTTCCAATATCGCGTATCAAAGCAAGTCGGCTTTCAACATTTTACGAGCGAGCATCCGTCGATTGTCGAATTTGTTTCCTACGGGATAACTTTGCTGACTCGGATTTTTATTTAAGTAAAATGATATTTTCGGTGGAGTTTACGACGCACCAATAAAAGTAGCTCCGTAAGTGTCTATTAAATGATTTGATTTTGTGAGAACGTTTGTAAGTGTGTCTGGAATTAGTTTCGTTGACAACTTGTATTTCGAATGTAATGGCTATTAATAACTCTGTTCTTGGGATATCGTGTTATCAAATAAGAAATATTAGTAGTCTAACTTATTGCGCGTAGGTTGGAGATATTGTTGCTGAAATAGGGCTTCATTATATGGATTTTATTATAAATTAAAAAAAAATATAAGTTTGGAGTTAATATTTCCGATAGAAATCGAATTTTACAACGATTTTTTTCAACTCTAGGAGGAGGAGTTCGTTCATTTCGTGAGTTCGTGAAATTTCTATATGCGAGTGGATGATCGATGTATATAAATACGAAACATTTTTATTTCCTTTCAAATTTTTGATTACATATTCAATTTGAAAGTCATGTACAGTTACACTAAAGTCAGTAAATCAAAACCCATTTTTGTTATTTAACAAAACATATCTCCTTCGCATAATCAAAACGTCGATTAAAGAGTTCCATAAATTAACCAACCCCCATTGAAATTCCGAAGGACAAAAATCAAACGGCCATAAATACAGTCATATTAAAACATAAAACACACTAAACAATCGTAAATAAAAATTACAACGAAAGCACACAATGCGATCGTTAATTCTTTTATAAATTATGTCACTTTTGTTGGACTTTTACACTTTTTCTGACGTTTTTTTCGACGGATCCTCGCGCCCGGGGCGCGCCGAGTGCTTGAGCCGGGAATAAAAATTCTTCGGTATACGAATATTTAAATTTTGAGGACGAAAGTGAGGACCACAGAAGTAATTAAAGGATCAAAGGAAGCGCTTATATTTTATACTTTCGCATTTATTAGAGAGACTTGAAGACGCCGAACACTCGTTTGCTATTCATGCCACTCGCTGGTCGGTCCATTAAATACATTGCATTTGCTTCTGTAAACTAAAATATTTAAATGAGAACATTTTAAAGAACTTTCGATTGGATATCAAACTGATTATTACTATTTGTTTGTTATAAATAATTGCTATATTGTATTTAGACTGCATTACATTCTATTACTTGAGGTTATCAAAGCATAAAATTATTTTCACAAAAAAATCGAGTAAGTATGAAACTCTTCTTCCATGACACAATATATGTAATATGTTTGTAGCTGGGTTGTTATTTTTGTAAATTAAATTATGTTTTTTATTAATTCAAGTGAATCTCAAAATAAAATATCGTTCAATCACAATCAAAAGTAAGGCTTCCTCTTATGTTTCATCGAAATGAGATATATCTTTGTTAAATGTCATATTGACAAAATACATATTAATAATAAACAGTATACATGTAACAAAATTAAAATAAAAAATATGTATGTTTGAAAATTTTCAAGTAAATCTTAGTTTTATTTTCCTCATAATAGTAACCGCTGATACCAAAGGCTGATCCATACGCTACGCGTCAGGTTAATATTTGAAGCGTTTCAATGTTATCATTAAGGCGAGGGTTATAAATCCCTCTCGCGCCCCTATCTGGAAACGATGTTTTAAGGATAAAAGTTTCTTTGTTATAATTAGGTAGCGACCACCTTACCATAATATACTTACATAATAAAATCTAACTTCGGCTTTAACAAGCGCTTCAACATCACTCACTGTATTACGTAATATGGAAGTTTTTCGTTTATTTATATAACCTGCTTGAAAAGAAATGTGACGTACAGATGGTAAATAAGCGCGGACCTAACACTTGTTGACTTTCGGGTTGATAATATATCCTATTGTAAAAAAATAATTGTATTCAAATACATAACTTGGTATCACTAATGTTGAAAAAGAGTAACTACTGAATTACTTGCCGGTTCTACGTTCCGAACCGGTGGTAGGTTCATTTAATACAGTTTTGTAAAATGACGATTCAAACGTGCTTATAAAATACTACTCGAATATTGTGTATTTTTATTTAATGTGTTATTGTTCCATAGCGTAATGCGACAGGACAAGAATCATACATCCTTATATTGAGGCTTTGCTACCGTTCTTTCTTTTTTTGTCTAGTAAAGATCGTCACCCTACAACTTTAGCTATCATACAAATGCAATTAATCCTTTAACATACAAATGATATCCAATTACTGATAAAGTAAATACATACAGTTTGATGGCAGTTCTCGGTAGAATTCCGAGCGGGCGACGTTTCAAAAGTACTCGACTTTTGATATTTGATTGATTGACTGATAAAGAAGTATTATTTGTGCAAGAATTATAACTTATTTAATATAAACACACACCACAATACCATTATATTTTTAAATCGAATGAATATAATTCGATTCGATTAGTTTGTGCAATGATTACGATAATACTTTCGTATTGATGGGAACAAGTCGGCGTCGGATGCTGTAACCGTAAGTTAATAGATATGAGTGATCGATCGGGCCTATTACCAGCTGATCTATTGTTAGCTAATCCCGGCGCTCCAGGGACACGGCCGATGGTCACCGTGAAAGTATTCGACAAGAGAATGTCATTTAGACGAGTAATTAATAAGTAATAACGCTGTGGTCGTCTATGTGGTACATGAGCTCTAAAGTATTAAAAACGAATATCATGTCTATAATAAGATTTACTTGGTGCTAAGGCTTTGTTTAAACCTGGGTATCATCGCACTCATCACATATTCTTCTGGCTAACAGCCGTACTTAGTATTGTTTTCTTCCGGTTTGAGAGGTGAGTGAGCCAGCGTAACTACAGCCACAAAGGACTTAATTAATTAGAATCTTGGTTTCCAAAGTTGGCGGCGCGTTGGTGATGTAAAGCTTGGTTAATATTTCTAACACCGCCAACGTGCATGGGCGGTAGTAACCACTTACCGTCAGATGAAACTATTTATGTCAAATACAATATAAATCTTACTGTGACGTAAATTTATTTGGTAAGTATGATATAAGCTGTTAATGAATTAAAATTAAAACTCCGTACAAAACACTTATACGACATCGACATCGATTTGATGGCTTAGAACTTTAACACTCTTTGTGAGCAATAAATTAAAATGTCTAATGGCTAATATCATGAATGTGCGTTGGTACGTTCCCCCTGACAGCTTATTATTTATAATGGCTACCGGTGACCATATAGGGTGATGGTAATGATCGAAACTATTTCTTTTTAATTGGCTCGATCTTCGATATGAAATGGATCTAAGGATCTTGATTAAGTTTGATGGTCCCACCCAGCAATGGTAACGTCATAAGTTGTCCTGTACAAATTACGTTTCAATAAAAAACGGAATTTAATTTTTAGTTCATAAGTAAAATTTTTCTTTTAATATCTTATTAAGATGACAATAAAAAACGATCTAATTAATCTATAATTTGGTGCCCTTGCTCTGACCTATAAGCTTAAAAAAACGTAAGCTGTTAGCCCAGCAGTGGGAAATATACAGGAACCTTTTCTCCAAAGAATGCTACACGAGATACTTCAATTCAAAACAAATCATAATCACAAAGTATGTTTGTTTTATCACATCATCATATTCTCACGCCTGCGGTTTAAACGGAACAAAAATAAAAGATTCATTAAAAGCATAACAATCTCCGTTAGATTTTCGTTCGGGAGATACGAACACGAACAGACGGACAGGAATCGAAGACAGATAACTGTTCCTTCTGAGATGAGAGGTTGTTAAATCCCCTTGTGATGACGCTATAGTTATGGGAGCTCTCTATATTACTGATATATTTGTTTGAGAGGAATCCTCCTGTATATCTACACAACCTTAAAGAAGTAAGATACGAAATAAGCTCAAGTGATCAATGTATGAACATAAGAAATATTGATCAATTTTTATTTAGTTTTATTTATATACACTGAGGCTTTTAACTCAGCGGACGACATGGCGTTAACGGTTCAAAATATTTCGATCAAAACTAATATATTTGCAGTTAGTGTCAACATTTCTCACTAGTACTATACTTTATATACATATTTATAAAACATCTCTTTTTACAAGCAGTAAGTAGAGTTCAAGGCTGGGAGGTTACGGTCTTATATAAGATTCTTAATTAAAACTGTCAGTTTATTAAGGAAAAATTATAAAAACTGTAGCGTTCGCGCTGTCTCGGCGCAAAACGAGGCCTTAAACAGAAATGCATTAATGATAAGTAGACAATTTTTCAAGTTGAAGCCGTCACTCGTGAGGACGAAACAAAAGGACGGAGCGATTTGGTGTATCGGGCGAGTCCTTTTATTGTGCCCGTGAACGATTTGGCCTATCTGAGTATTGTCTATGACAAATCGTCGAGCGTCGCCGGGTAATGAATCGGCTACCTGATTAATGGTGTCACTCCGCTTATCTGGGGTTAGTGTAGCGCCTCCTTAATGGGATTACCTCGACATGTGGGGGAATGCGAGGGCGCAGTGTGAGCAGCTAAGCGGGCGACGAGCGTTTTGTTCGTTTTATTTGTTAAGTTAATAAAATACAAAATTGTATAAAACATAAAGTTATAGTGAAAATTGAAAATAAGACTATTCTTAGTATGCCCGCCTAGATAGTCTGCGTATAATAGTATAATGGCAACAGCCTGCTGGGCTAAGGCCTCCTCTCCCTTTTTGGAGAAGGTTTGGAACACATTCCACTACGCAGCTCCAATGCGAGTTGGTGGATACACATGTGGCAGAATTTCGTTGAACTTAGTCACATGCAGGTTTCCTCACGATGTTTTCCTTCACCACCGAGCACGAGATGAATTATAAAAACTAATTAATCACATGAAAATTCAGTGGTGCTTGCCTGGGTTTGAACCCGCAATCAGCGGTTAAACGCGTTCTAACCTCTGGGCGTTTTCGGCTCACGCAAAATGAAAACTCACGCATATATACAGAGCCACCAAAGATTGTTTCATTGATAAGAGTACCGACAATTATAAACTCACTTATAGTGACAGCCTTTGTCACACGAACGTATTCATATATTTCAAATCAGAGGCAGTTTGTGTTCTCGATGATATTCAAATCACCGGAACCGTTCAAACGCAAGGTTCGATGGTGCTTGGACTGTACCTCACATTCAAAGGGTTCCACTTGACTACGGATCCTTAAACAGATTTCTTCAGTCATAAAATCAAAGTATACACATATCCTCTCACGCCAGTACCCGCCCACGTTATACTATCGTGAGAATACTCGGTGTTTTATCAATATGAGCCGACTATTGCTGTAAGCGCGTTATGTATAGACCACATAACATGTAACGACGGGTAATCGATGCTAGCTACAAGACAGATACATTTTTATATGCTGTTAAATTGATTCGCCCTCAAGTGCCGTGGAGCTGTTCTGTAAGAACACGAAGCTCGACGTAGAACTCGATCGAGTAGTGAAAGAAAGTCACATTTTATAATTAAAAACGTATTTCTCATCATTCTACGGGTACGGGTCGGCACTGCATTCGAAAGCCATGTTTTTAATGTAATTTAGTTGCTGAAACGATTTTGATAAGCCTCCACTTAAGTCATTTTTTTACACTTAAGGTAAATGCTATATTCAGAAGTTGGCAGAAACATCAAAAGCAATAAAAATACGTACACATATTTCTACAGTGGGTATGAAGACGTTTAACACATAATTAATCTTTGTGCCGCTGTTGGTTACACCCTCGGAATAGACATAATTAATAACGCCACCGTTTTTTGATCTACTATATTCTGTATAAGGTTTTTACCCTTTTCGACCATAAAATTATCGTTTTAAATAAATGCAATATTAAAAGAAATAAATATTAAAAAACTCTATAAGATAAATATGTAAATCAAATCAAAATAATCTTTATTGAAGTAGATTTATAAAATCACTTTTGAATCGTCATGTCACGTCACATTACGTTGAAAATACGTGTTCAGTAAATGTAAAGCCACCACCGGTTCGGAAAGTAGATCGTACCGAGAAGAACTGGCAGGAAACTCAGTAGTTACTCTTTTGCAACATTTTAATCGCGGAGTATGTATGTACAATTAGATTTATATATATCCTGCCTAACAATATAAACTAAGCATTTGTTATCGGTCATTAAAAGGTAAGGAATACATTTAAACTACTTGCACTTGTAACTTGAATATATGTATCAGGTCGAGCGGGAGCGCACCGCCGGCCGCTACAAGTGAGTCGTCGTCGTGTTCAAAGGGGAGAGTGTCACTCTTACTAGTTCACATTTTGCGTTCTTTGGTTTGTTTATTTAAAACAGGATCGCGGTTTGTATCGTAAATGTCCCACGATACGTTGCATAGTTTTATAATTATTAATTAAGATTCGATTTAAGATACGAATACGGGTTTGAATCCGAACGGTAAATTATGTTGCGAGTGATTTTACGTTAACAATTAATTCGTGCTGGGCGGTCAAGTCGTGAGACCCTGAAGAAATTTCAAGACAGGTATGCAGAATGTTCTTGCATCAGTACTGCCGCGGCTAGTAGGCTAGGCCAAGTAGCTAGCTTATCAGGTCACATATTCCGAGGACTCTCGTCCGTCTGGATAGGTTATTCTACTACTCACCAGACATTCTACTGCCACAAAGCAATACTTACTATTATTGAACTTCGGAAGACAAGTCAAAGCGCACAAAAGTTGCTCAGTATCCATGTTCCGTGACTTCATAAACTTTAAATGCTTCTCATTGATGGCAGAGGTCGCCATATAGTCGCAATACAGTGGGTATTTCAATTACAAATTAATTTTGAGATTACCAAAAGCACACAGAACACTATACAAGCGGGTATTGTTATTTTAATATCTTAAATCCCCCATAAAGTGTTAAGCACTTATTACATTGATTTACGGGCAATATTTAATACAAACAACGTAATAAGCGGCAGTGTAAAGTTAACGACGGTCTCCGTTCTTATAACGCGGTGCAATTTGTTCAAAGTAACATAAATATTATTAACGGCACGGATTTATGTCTCAATGTGTAGTTTTTTTGCTTAGACGGGACCGGGTGACACGAAACCCCTGACTTACCTGGAGTGCATCTGAGCCTGGATATTGACTTTTCGATTGGTGTTGGATTTAATTTATTTCTATTATAAAATTTCGCAAATACTTACTTTCTACTATATTTACTAAATAAAGAAAAAAATTGTATTGGTCCGGCCTCATAGGTACGCCATCTATGAGGCCGGAACAATACAATTTGAAAACGTAGAGTCAGAATTTAAGAGTTTTTAAATATCTAGTTGAGTTTTTAAATTATATATCTAATTATATAATTGTATTTAATTAACGTATCTGTCATTTATTGGTGCTTAACGATAACTGCTGTTTCTTGGTGACTTAAACAAGATTCATCTTATGTAATAAACGGCTTAAACACGTCTGGGGTAAATCTGGGAGTAAAATCCAGGCCTAGGAATTATTAGACCCTATGGTTCTCGGTACATCGACGGTGTCAAGAGTAGTTCATATTTCTGTCTGATTCGAGAGGCACATTTTCTTCGACAGGCCTGTCGAATGCCTGATGAATATACGAATCTATTTCATTCACAAAGAGCGTCATAATTTGATTATGTATGTACAGATGAATGAATGTATTGTACCGACGTTTTCCGATCGATCACTCGCGCTTTTGTAAGACGCGAGACGCGATGTGAACGCTTCTGTTGTCAATTGAATTGTTTGACACTATCTATATCAATTCGGCGTGTCCGAGCGTCGGGGGCGGCGCCGGCGAGTGTGTCACCGTGTGTTGACGATCACATAAATAACACTCGCGCGTCGACCACACGCACAATCTCAACGCCGCCGCTGCTGGAATATGGGATGCGCCGAAGATCGCATTGTTTTTTTTGTGACAAATGACGGGTAACTTCCATATCTTAAAATACAGTATTTGAATATTACATAAAACAAATCGTCACTTACAATGCTCAATATTACTACATCATTTTGTAGCTTCTATAGCCAGTTGGGAATCACAGCGACTCTAAAGTGTATTACTTTAATTTTAAGAAATGAAAGAGTTCTCGTGTGGTATTCAGCTGACTGTGTCTCTATGGCCAACGTTCAAAAGAGCGATGTCGCGCGCACATCAGTTTTATCTTTACATAATTTTTAATTACTCAAAGAACTTTTAACGAATTCCTCGACAAGAACGGCATCTTCGACATATCTAATGAGCGGATATCCGCGAGATAATACAGCGACCTACACAACGGTGAGTGTATCGGCCGGCGACGCGACACACGAGCGCAATTAACACATCTCATTTATTCATATCGAACTGCAAGTTAGTTTATATATATATATTAGCAATAAAATAAGAAAATTTGACTTAAGTTTTGCACGAGCACTCGGGAAGCTTTTAAAAGTATTTTCGTTCATGTTTAAAGTGATTTAGTCACTTGTTAAGTAAGCTCATTACGTTAGGGAGACAAATATAGGGCCATAAACACGTCGATGGAAGTTTTATTCAAATTTCCGAGACGAGACTAACTATGCTTTCCACCTGTACGGGGACAATTTTTTATGCAAAAATTGTCCAGAAGGTGTCGAGCTCAAAACACCTCAGCACTAAGCGCATTCAAAATCAAATTCGTTGATTTTAAATAGATACTTGATTCAAAGTTTCTAATGAGGCAATCTGTTAAATTGTGAAATTAGTTAACACTAAACTGAGATTATAGTTAACAGTAATTATTATTAAATACACTATAAATATAAAAGAAAGTGTATTAATGTACTATTTAAAATCATGACACGGAATACGAAGATTAAAGTCATACGAAGTGTTTACAGTGATTATATCTGTTCAGTTTATTATACTTTATCGACGGATCTAGTGATTTATCAATCTATCGATGATCGATGATCGCGTGAGAGAAAGTTACACTTGGACGATTACCTTGAATGGGATCGGATAGTTATCGTATATGTATCAAGCGTTAAACCTAACCGAAGATAGTGGATTCAAATTCGGGCGTTATCATTTTCAATTCATCTCGTGCTCGGTGAATTAAAACCAAAACATTTTTTTTTCAAAGGAAAAGAAGCCTTTGCCCAGTTATGGGAAACTCACGAGTTAAGTAGAGGATCAATGGGTATAAATAAATTTGATGCGTATAGAGTCACGGGAAACAACTACTATAAGATACATAAATACATCATACCGTGGTGTTCGGCCCGTGTGCAAGCGCTTTTACGATGTCGCGTCGCGTCGTCTTCGATGTGATTACATCACTTAAATGTTATCATTACCCGTTATCAATCAGGTGTGACTTAAATAATACATTAATTCGAGTTTACTCGTTGACACAAGCGCTCATGTCCTCGGCTTCGGTTTTACGACTGCGATGTTTCCGATAACCGCTTACGAATATATTAATTTTTCACTTAGACGTGTTAATTAGATTTAGAGCTAAGTCCGTACGAGAGAGAGCGGGAGTATCAATTACGACAATTACACGCCTTTCATTTAAATACTTTGTACTTCCCACTAAGGGATGGCGCTGCTGGTGGCGTTTTGTACGATTGTGATCAAAGTTAGGCTGCTTACAGACAGACAATTTATTTACGATACAGTTTACATTTTTATGCGGAAGGAGAGCAGAAAGCTATTATTTTGATGTAATAGACCAAAAATACACTAATATGTGCACAGTACCATGCGTTTGAAACTAACACACTCACACACACACACACACACACACACACACACACACACACACACACACACACACTTCTTCATATAAGTAATGTTTTTGTAATGAGGCAACTATATTTTTAATAATTGTAAGTCAATATATATATATATATATTGTATTTATGTAGTATAGTAGTAGATATATAATTAAATCATTGTAAAGAAAAAGACATTTTTAAAGACGCGTTTGAGCGGCACGTTCGCAGTCCGCTTTCGTTTGTAAAAATTAACGAGATCGCTTCCGAGTAAAGCTGCGTCACCGATGATGGTTAGGGAGCAGGCCAGGTGTTCTGGTAAAAGTCGCTCGTCGGTTCCAAAGAGCAATGCACTGCTGCGTGCAGCGGAGATGGATTACAATTTTTGTTTTAAGGTTTGTTTTATTGATTTAATTTGCAAACGAATTTACATCGAATTTGTAGTGTTTTAGCTGCAGCGTTTAAACTCAAAGAAACTTAATTTTCCAAATGTATGTTTTAATATTCAGCGGAAACGTCCGACGTGTATGTTACACATCGTTCAATACAAGCTCATTTTCTTGATAGTGTGTTTAATTATTGTAACTTAATAGTAATATTACATACTTTACAACATTTAGGGTTAACGATATGTGCAAAGTTCGCTCTTCTACAAAGTAACATTAAAGGAATAGTAATAATGTTACTTTAAACCATTTATAATGAAGTTTTTCAGATCGCACAGTACTAGTGTACCACTAGTGTACGCATGTAACAACTGCTTCACTGCGCCCGATGATTAAACGCATTCATCGGCGTGTATCGCGTGTCGATTTTGTTTACGATGAGTTTTTACGATGCCATTTCGTAGAACGATGCACTCCGCTTCATTTGTGACTCGTACGGTAAATAAACTGTGCTAAGTAGATCAAGGACTAGATATATAACTCAACTGGAAGTGTATTGTCTGTTTATTATGTACTTCTTTAAATATAAGAATAAAAAGGCAAAGGTGCAAAACACAATGCTTACGTAACAGCACTATTTTAATTACTACTTGTGTTTCGTACAGTTGGCCCTTTTACCCACGACAGCGTCATTGGCGTATTGAGCTTCAGCCGAAAACAGATATAATATTTATACTACGCGATTCAGAAATGTTAACATTTGATTAGCGTCACCCAGTAATGGATTACTGTCATACTATTATTCGATACTAGTAATCCGACAATGAATGTATTGACAAGGCGTTCTTGTACAATCAAAGTCCCCGTGAACACAGTCGCGGCCCCGACTCGTTTGGCAGTAAAGCGATTGTGATAACATTGTGCGATCGTTACTTAATTGCCGTTGCAATCGTTCCGACAAAACGACCCGCCCGGACTTTAGATTTACGTAATGCAATAGGTAGGCTTCGTGTACGGTGTCCTGTGGGTTTTTTATAACAATGTTCTAATGTGTATTTCTAGTTCTCTATATTTATAGTACTTGTTAATTTCATTGAGGTCGTATTGATTAAAGAAACCTTTTCTATCGATACCGCTTACTTGGCACTTAAATAACCCACGTGGAGGCGTATCCTCCAGCTATTGTCAGACAGGCCAGTGTTATAAGTCTAATCAATCCTACCAAACTAAAAATAATAAAAAAATATATATTATTTTAACTTACATTAGCGTAGTGGAACCCGCAGGCATCCATGCAGAGGTAGAGGCAGGTTGACACCCCCTGGATCGTCAGGAGGCCGACCTTGTACGTCGCACGCTGAAGTATCGCTGAAAAAATACAACTATTATTAGTTATACGAAAACATTATATAATATGTTGCAGCTCAATGATTTAACTAAACTATTCCTTCAGTGTATGCTATAGTCTACTACTGTTATATACACTAGAAGTTTTATTATGTTATTAACAACATAAGGCTACTACACGTACATATGTATATTCCAAAACTAAGAGCAGATAGAGTCGCTTGTAACGGCTACCTCGTGTTTAACTCAAGGTACTAATTTGTAAAGTAATAACTCATATCGTTGAAATTCCAAGATATTGTAAGACATCTTTTCATCGAGGATTAGCGAGCGGCTCCAGCCTTTTAGCGGACGGTTCGAGAAAACTCTTTCACATCGAAACGGGCATGGAATAACTCGCTTCGGGTCCAGCGCCGCCTCAGTCTAGACATTTTACTATTTCTGGCCAATGCCCATAGAAACATTAATGGTGTGATGTTTACATAACAATACCATTGGCTGTGGAATGTTCGGGAAATTTTACGCCGTTTCAAAATAAATAAAACCGCGTTTAAACATTACGTGAAGTAATAGCAGTCGTTGCGAGATGCACAAAAGTATTCTGTATAGAGCTGGCCCAGTCACTGTTGGCGTGCTGCTTTCGGAAATGGCGGAAGAATATGTTATTTATATATTCAGCCAATGATGGACATTAAAGTATCATTTAATTTTTAACAAAAAAAAAAGGAAAAGGTTCTATTTATATATGATTTATACGTTTTTTGGTAATTATTTTCGTTTTTGTTGTTTTTTGCGTTGGTCTATCAAATGTTTCAACTTAAATTTCATTGCTATTGGATGTTATTCACTTTTGATTAGAAGCGTTCAGTCGGGTAACATTTTGAAGTTGGTTATTACTTTCCTTTACAAAAATAAAACTAATAAGTTACTAAAATGTTATTTGAGTATTTGAATAATATGACCAATCTAAAATCAGTTCTATAGCTTTTCAATGTTATAAAATTTCTTCGAATAAAGTCTATATAAGCTATCTAAATTTTCGAAGAAAATTAATCAAAAAATATGTAATATTAAGTAAACTCGTCTATAAAATCGTATGTGACTACAAAAGTCATTTTAACGTTAACACAGTAGGAAACTCCGGCTATTTTAAACCTAACGACTCTTTATTGCGGTAACGAAGTCATTTACAGTCCATAGATGGCGGTACCGTCCACACGGCGGTGTACTGAACCACTAATGTGGACTTAAATAGAAACAGTGGTTACACTAATGGCCCTAAGTTATGTTTAAACAGTTTAAGACGGGTTGAATACAAGTAAGTTCAACAAAAACTTATCTAATTACAGATTTCTAATAATAGTTACGATGCTTTAACATTGCTTTTGTTATTTATGACGTCGTAGGTCGTCAGTTCGATTCCCGATCATGACAAATATATTGAACATTTAGTATTATATTCTAGTAAGTTTTCTATTTAAGAAGCTGGTAAGAACTTTTGAATCGTGATGTTATAGCATTTTATAAGTACGCGGCCGCCGTCTTGAAACGTAAATTCTAACTATGAGTAAACTCAGTAGTTACACGACTACCCCTTTTTTCACGAGGTAGTCCTCATAAATATGAAAACGTTTCTTCGCGCGGAACATCAATAAAAGTGTTAAATTCAGCTCACAAATTGGCCAATCTGAAATTGATCTTAATTGGAAATCGTTATCTGAACCGTGAACGGTTCTTCCGTGAAATAAGATAATCTATATTACTTAATTAAAAGCAATAACATTAGCGCCCCCGCAATGAACACGTGAGATTTATCTCACATCAGCGCGGAATTTCGTGGGGCGTCTCGCCTTAAAGTGGACAAGAGCGTCCGAACACAATTTTAACTTTATTTACGAGTTTTAGGTGTAAATTGTGAGGTACACGCGCCGTGGGAACTGCATTGAGTTCAAAGAGTCTCTGGACATTGCTTTTAATGGGTTAATTTTAGTCGTTACCTTAACGCGTCATAATGTCCACATAAGCAAATAATGGAGTAAAATAGAACTTTATCTATTTTGCAAAAGATAATAAATCAACTTCAGTAATGACGGCGCCTTGTTTCTATTTTAGGATATTTTAGAATGATGAATGACTCATGGTCACGCTATAGTTTATCTGTAAACCAGATGAAAAGATCATTTTTATAAAGTGTTTAACTAAGTTATGCTTTTAGTTGATTTCATAATCGTAATTATGTATAATATTTTAAAGCCCCCGTAGAAAACTTTCCACAGTCGATTTTTAACGATCAATACTAATTTTAGCTGTTAATAATGGACTACAAGTAACTTCCGATACATCATTTCCCTATTTGATGTTGAAATGTTCATTTGCATAACCAAGTCAGTGTAATCGATGTGTGTCGGTACGATTACGAGCCGGAGTCGTGTCGTTGTCGAGCGGCGAGCGGCGCCGCGGGCTGGCAGCTAGGGCGACCCGACTCAGCAGTCGAGTTTAATGTTACGATAAAATGATCAACAAAATCGCGTATTACTTTGATACCCGATACATCCACAAATGACATCCGTTGAATAGAATACATTTGATACATAGAGATAAAAGGATCTATTAAATACTATATTCAAAACTTATTATAGTTTTCGTGACCTTTAATACCTTTTACCTTCAATGTTGAAAGTAATCGACATTCAAGTCTATGGTTAATAACATTTAAAAGATTTCAATGACATAGTTAAGGCGCTGCAAGTTTATCCTTGCTAATCAATAGGGTAATAAACACGGGGCTTAAAAAGCAATGCAGATGATACTCCATTGATATCGCGCGCCCGAAGCGTCGCACGCGCACCATCAGTCGTGAAGTGAATCTAATTGTTCCGGAAGAAATAGTAAATATATGTGTATATAAATATATAACATATGTCGAGTGGTCTGGTTTTGGCAGTGGACACTATAGATTCGTCTACATATGGTCTTTATGAAAACATTAATAAATAAGGCATATTACTTAACACAGGAATTTAATGATGATAAAAAGCGCGGACGTAGTATTTGTTGACTTTCAGGCTGGATATATTTATTACAAATTGAATCGTATTTGATTGACTTTGTATATAATTTTGGAAAAGAGTAACTAGTAAGTTTCTGGCCGGATATTCTATCTATAGAATAATCTACATTCCTGTAATAGTGTTATTAGTTTTCTGACAATCCTAATCTTTCTCAACAACTAATTTTCTGTTATGTTAAAGTCAAGTAAATATTCAATTCTGTACATCGTATTTATATATAATAATTTATAATCAGCAAATATTACTGACCAGACCGGAGTTGCAGGACCAGCGACTTTCCGTCGGATGTCCAGGACGGGCAGCAGCCGTATACGTTATATAATCAATAAGCCTTTGCATAAAATGAATGTATTTATAAGTAGCAAAACATCGTCCGCGATTACTCGCACAAATGAATTTAATTACCAATATTATTAGCGTAATGTTCATTCGCTCGAAGGCTCTACTTAAGGGCGACACAGACTGAGTATTCGACAGTCGACAATCACTCCAGCTGACCTGGTAGCTAGGAGCACTCGAGTCGCTTTAATGCTAGCTTAAAGTGCGACTACTAATAATCGATTCGAATAGCTTAGAATTATCTAGCAAAGCCGTTGGTAATATTTCTTAGCCGCGTAATATTGTAAATTATAAAATGATGTTCTTATATTTAAAAGCAGATAACGCGCTGTTCATTGATCACGTTAAAGCGACGATAAGGATTTTATAATTCACATGTAAATACACAAAAGTAATCACACTTAACTCATTACCTTGTTATGTTTGATTAAAAACATAATAATGCGATCCGATAAATAACAGTCTGTACTGTTTTTCAGATGGCGTTAGTGACGCAATTCGTAATAAACTCCTAATCGCCCTCAGTCACGCGAAGACCACACACATGGACGGACGCGTTAGCGGGTAATTGTTGTTATTAATCTAATAAACACTAGAATCACTGCAATGCTAACCGACAGCATTTACACTTGACGTGGAACTTCCCTTCTTTGAGAATTATTCTAACCTATCCAGTTTAATATTCTATTTTGTATACACAATCATTTAACGAAGGAAATTATCTAACGTACGGAACCTCTCTGCCATATAGGGTTGTCCCGTTTAAAAATGAAGTATCGAATGTCAATTACGAATATGGAAGCCGATACTTTAAGAGGATCCTATAAAAACTCAATAAATTCGATCGTACGTACTCACCGATTACCGTTTTATAATTCAATCGGCCTTGCACTTTATTACACTAAAGGCGATACGAGCCAGTACGGGTTTCCAATTACGTATCGGAAGCGATCATTTGTCATAAGATATTTAAATATTTAATTGAATAGAATCGGGCGCGACTCGAACCTTTAGATTAAAGAATTCACGGAAGGCACGCGTAATCTACCGGCGATAAAAGTAAGACGACCAGAAATGTATCCGTAATGAAAATTATGAAGCTCGAGATAAGGCCGGGGTCGGGGCGCTCCAGTGTATAAATAATAATTACGGAGAAAGTTGGTAGCTGTCAAAATTGGGTCCGGTTTAGGCCACCGTCAAGCACGATTAGATGTCTGGAAATATTTGGTCAGCCGTGTCTCCTCGCTGTCAATGGGGATTTAATTTATCATCACCTTCACGGTAGATTACGTGATCAAGTGGAAAGTGCCTGTTTTAGTGACATAATGCCGGCCAATCCGACGCACTCCTTCAAGACGATTGGAGATGAGCCCTCGCGTCATGCACTTGTCACCGCAAGCAGCACTACGTCACTACAAGTAGCGACAGTTAACAAGTTACTGATAAGATTTAGATGGTATAACTTTGTAATTAAATGTAACTTAGCCGTTTACTTAGAAAATCTATTAAGGTAAAACACTTGTTATTAAAGTATCTGACGAGGATGTCGAAACGCCACTATTGGAGCTGCTATGCACGACGAGGAATGTTTGAATATTTTGGTGCATAAAAATATACATTTTTAAATAGCAGGAAATATTAGATGCAGGTCCGAATCGATATCATCAGAGTTAAGTACCTGCAGGCGTCCGAGCGTACGGAGCCGATGTCGCGGAAGAAATTGTCTTGTCAGGAACAAGATAAGACGAACTCACTGTCCCAAAGATATTTACAAACAAACCAACTGCAGAATTGATTAATATTACCCTCGGCCGACGCACCGCCGCTAGCGGAGACTCAAAACAAGTCGGTACCGATTTTTACCAGCTCGAGGTTTATTATCGATTATGTTAAAAAGCTTTTAGCACAAACGTACCTTTCCGTTAGGACTTATCGGGTATAATCGCCGGATGTTGCTTAATTTTATACGCTTATAAAATTTTGATTATTATTTGGAGATTAAAATAAGGCTAGTTTATTTTCACTATGGGAGCCGGATGGACGACTTCTCAGAGGAATTTGAATATTATTTGAACGTTTCGAATCGAAATGGTTGTTTACGACTGAAAATAAATGATGGATTCGTACAACAGTATCGGACATGAAGATCATTCCGTGTTCTCGTTGATGAATATCGTGTAAGTGTAATGTATATTTACACACGACGAATGATTCAAACATCTGCGACGATCGGTTTACAACATCTCTTCGGCGCTTCGCTTCCGGAAACGTGAAACAACAATCAAACGGTCCGCCGTCTAATTTAATCCTATTACGATAAAAGATGTGGCTTATCTGAAAACTTAGTCAACGAACTCTGAATTCTGTAATGAATCAGGAACTGCACGTGATCGCTGTAACGCCTAAGTAAGGCGAGGTCATCGCTCGACCTTGTTCGGAGATTTTCGCGCGGATCCACGCGTGACGCCACTCGTCGCCGATAGACGTGCGCCCGTGCACGTATCGCACGCCGCTAGTGACGTGCGCGTTACGTTAATGTATCGATAAACATACCATACACATATACCACGACAGCTTGTCATCCCGCGAGATGTTTTAATCATTACGCAATACACATCCGAAACATTACTCAGAGGCCAATAACATTTGCACACATAATTACGTTTAAGATATTTAGTGCAATTAAAATGCCGTCTGCTAAGTTCAATGCTCGAATATAAAGTGACGATTTATTGGAACTTACAGCCATTAGATAACGTCCTGCGTCAATCAATTTGTTCGCAGACAAGGTCGGTAATGTATCGCCGATACAATAAACTGGTGTCATAATGACTTATTAATTTAATTATTTACATGACTGATACCATTCATTATACGTACGGCACGTTACGGCTTCAAGGCTTAATTGTTTCAAATGTTATCGATATTTTAATCACCTGTTTCTTGGGACCACATCAATATATTATGAAGACGAAATAACTGAGAGCGTTAAAGAGATATTTCAAAAGTTTCAAGAGTTCAAATTACTCGATGCATATTATTTCATTTTCAACAGCAATATAGTTTCATCGATATCGATAGATCGACAGCTCGTTCCTATTGCTGTAATTTACTGGACTATTAAACGGTGACCTCTCGCTTTATAATTAAGCTGTAAGTTTATGCGTTATAATAGTTTGTTAATATTAGATTTGTTTTCCAACGAACAAGGAAGTGTCAGTGTCGTCGTGACGTCATGCTGCCTTCGCGCCGAGCTCAATACGACTTACTGACTCTTTATCTACGTTAAGTCATAATCGATTATGTACACAGTAGTACTAAGTAATTAATTAGCTGACGTTAAAATGAATTGTCAGGTTTAAAGTGGTCTTTTATTTTGGTACTCAGAGCCTACGAAATAAATATTATTCAAAACTAACAAGTTACATTTGTACATACATACACTAAGGGACATGACGAGATCATCAATCTTCGTTTCAATATAAATTTAATTTCTGCTTTATTTAAGAACACGAGTAACTGAATTCGTATCCGGGGACAAATTCGCTTCATTTTTTTACTTTTTCATTGACATTTTATTCTACCTGCACTTCAATTGAATACTGTAACGTGACTATTCAGATGCTGACAGGAGCCTGCTTGAATAAAGAACATTTTTATTTTGATCTAACATTGAAAAACTCGTAATAGGCAATAGGACATAGAATAATTGTTTTTAAGAAATGTTAACATACATTTAAGGTGGACAAATTGATCGAATAAGAAATCCTCGAACTATATTATAGTTCTATTATTGACATCGAGACATCAAATTTTTAATGTCAAGAAACATAGTTTACTTAGTACAGTTACAATGTATGTACATACGTTAATGAGTTACGTTAATGAGTAACGGCGCAAACTATTAATATGCATAAATAATTCCCCTCGTTATTTTCGTCAGTATTGTACATATTCATATTCATATTTGATTGCTCGAGTACATTCAACTTTAGTTTTGTCCATCTACAGCTGACGTGCGGTTACCATTGATTTGAGCGTTTTGGGAGCAGTAAACACCTTAACAGAGCGCTCTATAAAATGTAGCCGTAAAAAATATACGACCAATGAGCATAATAGGTGGAAATTGTTAACATCTCTCGAGAGCAGGAAAACGTGCTATAAAATAACTATGAAAGACACTGAAATTCCAAGTGGCTTCGCTACCGCTGATCGTAAACAAAATTATTATCAACAATGAATTTAATAGTTACAATAAATACAGAGAGCTTTGACACTCCATTCGAACCGAAAATACTTTCATAGCGAACACTTACAAGTTCAATAAAAAATATAGTTCTTTTTTATTGTTTTTTCAGTTCAAAAGATAGTCCGTTAATGTTGCTGGCTTCACGATACATTAATAAATATTTGCAACGATCACGTGAACAGTAAATCCAGGACAAAACGTCACGTGTTTTCAAAACTGTATTCCAATCTATTTTAGATAAATCTGTAAAACGTGGAACTTGGCCAAAATAGTTTAGAGACATTTAACTAGAAACAAATCATGAATACCGTCCTATTATAAGCACTTAACTAATATATAATTAAAGCCTTTGCTTCAGTCTAATGCCAACCCAAAAGAGTGTTGTTGTATTTCTCTGTCACGTGGAATTTTCCAGATTGATGTAATTGAGCGATTTGATAGCGATAGAATATTCAATTTTGTGTTCGACGACCATATGACACGTCTATAACAGTTTAATCAGAGACACAAATGACCCATAGGAGATCACCCGTCCGTCCGTGGTTGGCGGCGCCTTGACGGAGTAAGATTTCTCAGTGACAATGCGATCAGCTCATCAACACATCTTACTAAATTATAAACAAATATAATGTACCTACTTATACCTATTAAAGTTTTTTCGAATTTTACTAAAACCGGATTTAATACTTTAATTTGCTGCAGTATATCTAATAATGTAAAACAAATCACAGCGACAGTGTCTGTCCGCCTGGTAACGACTTAGTAAACGTTCAACAAAAACATCTCAGGCAAGTCGAATCACGTCACTAATCGCGATTTCCTGGGAAAATGTTTACACATTTTATTCAATTGACACTAAAATTAGCTGTAACCGTTCAAACGGGCCGGAGAGCAGATCCGCCAAACCAGCCAGACGGTGTACGGTCTACACCGACTACACGCCGCCTACGATTCTCGATAAAATTACTTATCGATGAATTTCCAGCACTATTTTTTGTTAATAATTTCAAAGAAATAGTTGGAATTGATTGAAACGAGTGTTACGTAAATGAATTATTAAACGCGATACGCGGGTCGGTGGAGGTCGCAAGGTCAGCGACTTGAAAACATTTTGCAGGGAAATTATCTTCGCGACCAATACTTAGTAATGTTATTTAAAAAAATACACTAGTATGCATCGTAAACGTAGATTGCGGGTTCAAGTCTGAGCCAGCCGTACAAAACTTACTTTTTTATGAGATTTAATAGTGTTCATAGTTCAACACTGCAACTGAAAATCATGTAAATAAAAATCTACCTTAGGCGTATTAACCCTGAGGGAGAGAGGGCGTTAGCCCAGCAGTGGAACATTTACAAGCTACCAGTTACTATGTACATGGTAGATAAGGAATAAAATATATAGAGTTAGAATATATTTCCTAACAACTTGTAAGTTAAAAAAATACGGTTTTTGTGCGTTTGTAATAAAAACAAAACTATTTTTGTAATGTGATATACGTATTACATATTATATAATATGTTCTCACACAAAATTGTATCAATTCTTCATTATACATATAATGAACTGTCTCTGCTAACTTATCTAAATCTAAATGGTGAATTGTTATATATATTTGTCATCTAATATTTTTTAATGTCACTGTTTGCTTTCTTAATAAAATAAAATAAAAATAAAATACGCACAGCCGTCCGTCAGTCGGCCGTCAGTCGGTCCAGTCCTCGACACATTATTCTACTCGTATGTGCAGATAACAAAACCTTGAATTTTAAAACAAATCGCAATAGATTATCCAAAGGCGGAAACAATTATAAAAAGCAAACTATAAATGAAGATATTATAAGAACTCTAAATTAATGATAACGGTTATCATTTCTCGGTCATTCACCTCTTGACACTGACCGTAGAATATAAATTATTCTTGAAATGTCATCACATTCACTTAAAGCTAGCAAATGGGTCACATCTAGTTAGCAAAACCATTTCTATAAAGTAATAATCTCCAAAATTTTTTAAGTTAAAGTTATCAAAAATCGGATTTCGAAGATGATGCTCAGGTACAAGTTAAGGTATAATTTACTATATTTCATTTATATGTTGATAGTGTTGTCTTGACCGATTTCAGTGCAGCGGCCGTTCTGAAGAATAGCGAACTGTGGTAGAGATAGTATACAGAAAAAAAAATGTTTGATTCGATTGTTTGGTTTTGGCGCCGGGCCTCAGAAACTGCTGCAGTAATTGCTGAGCTAACTACAAGTTCGAAAGTAGTATTTGTTTTGTATTCAAAGTCCTTAGTTTTATGTATGTATGGTTCAAAGAATAATTCTTAGATAAATCTTGTTCTGACCCCACTTTTAGTGCACTCGTTGTTCCGTGATAGCTCTTCCATTCAATTTATCTGTAAAGCGTTGAAATTAGTTTTTTATTCATTTACAAAACGCTCAATTAATGCACCATTACATTTTTTATATCCCTTCAGAAGTTTTAATGGCATTATTAATAACAGTTTTTTAGGGTTATCAAATTGATAACAAGTTGAGGTTGTCAGTAGAGTTGTCAAGAAAATAAGGTTGTTTTATTTAATTAAAGCAATTTGTTATGCACTATTTTATTAAATATAATTATGAACAGGGGTTGAATATTTTAAGGTGTTCGTGTTGTATCAATGAAAAACTTTGTAACAAAAAAAGTCAATTAACAGAAATTAATACTCACAGTACTTGATAAAAATAATTGAGTGCGCATTAAAGGTCGGTATAATTAAATTAGTTGTAACTCCGTTAATCAGCAATAAAACAGTTTAACGACAGCCTCTCTCCGGTTTCTCATCTTGTAATCTTATTTGTAAGGCAATTTGTATCAGCGTATCCGGTAGCGAGAACTTTGGCGTTGCTGGTAGGTTTTGTGTTTATAGTAGTGTACGGTCTATGACCTATGTAAAGTAGTTGTTATGTATCCATCTATTCGTGCGTTGTGATACACGCAGACTGATAGACATTTATATATATTGTTTTTAATTGTTTAAAGAAGCAGCTATGTAAGTAAATGTTCACATGTGCCTGTGAATAGTAGGTCTTTAACTTACTTATGTGCCAGGCCACTGCTGACGGCTGGTAACGATGCAGTAAAACGCGGGACGCCCTTGCCTTGAAGACACCCTAATGATTATATTAACGAAACGAAGGCATCATCATATTCCTGTGCAAAACGGTAACGGTCATCAGATCGGAAGAACAGTCACCGAATTTTGTTCGGAAAGATCGATCGCTCAGTAATCGATATCCAGTCACAAAAGCCCAACGGCAACCAAAATGAGGTTCACTATGAAGGCTAGCGTGCCAGGACGGTCTTAAACTATTCCTTATACAATAAATATGTCGCAAGCTTAGCATCTAATACATAATGTCCCTGGAGCCTGTAATTAGGTACACTGGGTCACAGAAATACAAAACAATGAAGTCTCCACTTCACTGTACGTTTGTACAAGTACAAGTATGGCTATTCCCTGTGACTATCTCTATTCTCTATACGTAGTTTTTCCTGTTAATGCCGAAATATATATGCACGAGCCCTTACTTAGCCAATTTCCCGGGCGAACTTGGTACTGTATCAAAATTTGCTAACACCGTTCTGTGGTTTATCGCTTGAAGTTTATAATTTCTACAGTATTTTTTATAACTCACATGTCTAAAGTTTATTCAACACATTTAACTTAAAAAGAAAGTATTGTTTGTGAACAAGACAACAGATAAATCTATATTATTGTATTAGAATTAAATGACTCGAAACGAAATTATAATTCCGGAGCACACGAGGGAGCGGGCGGGTGGAGACGGCACTCGTCATGTATCAATCAAATCTTAAGGGCGCCTCCAATTATTGCTTGACGGATTATTATTAATGTTGACAGTGATGACAGACGCTTGACAGCCGACGGATTAATTCGACACGCGACCCCCCACGGACTGTCAAGTGTCAACGACTCGTGACAGTTGCTAATTTGATCTTTTCGATTTTATTTTTCCTTAATTTGATATTTATTTGAACGTCTCATAATTGAATATTTCGGTCTCTATTAACATCAAAAGTGTTTATGACAAAAATATTATGATACTAGAAAAATTGTGGCAGTTTGTGTTCGCAATAAGTTTGTATGTAAGTTCGTACTGAAATTGTTATTAGAGAGTAAAATTTCATAATATTTTCTGATAAGAATTATTTACAGAATACAATCATTACAAATAAAAAGAGCGCGGTACGACTGCAAGATTGTTAGCAGGATTCCTCCGTTGACTTTTTCTTTCTAACTAATAATGGTTTACTTTCTAGTGCCAGCGGAGGTTACTGCGCACCTTTTACACTTAAGTAATAACACGTATGTACCGCGTGACGGTCGCTGTTTTACTAATTAAACAAGCAAAATCATCGGCAGGAGTCTACCACTCATTATTTACTATTTAAATTATACGTTACAAACAGTACTCACGTACTACATACCTTGTCCGAAAAGCGTTGCGTCTGGTATAAGTTTCAGTGGAGTAGCTTTTCCAGTTAGGCATCACAAAAACACGTCTCCTCGTTTATTAACATAGGTCAATAATTTAATTTATATATTGATTCATCAATATTATACCATAGATTATAGATGCATTGTATTGTGGAGTCCCGATTGTTCTCTGTCGTATCAAAGATGAAAATTATATTAGTAAATGTCGATCATAGTTATGACTGTTCGTTTTGTGAATGGCTTTATAAGATATCAATTGACGGCACATGTCCGTCCGTCCGTGTGTTGATCGGTTACTTGTTTTCGTGCTAGGCTTAATTGTGTTTATACGGAACACACGAAACAAATGTAAACACACGCTATAGTGATGTTTTATAGAGGTTATTAATTTAAACATTTTGTTGTATATTTCATTAATTGTCAAATGATCCCGGGGACCGAGTTTCGTAACAATGAATCTGCCCCAGGGTAGTTATCCTTGATTAACCCCGTCCACAAAATATGATATTTATATATTTTGTTAAATTACTGGTATTAAGTTAAAAGGTATCTTATCGTATTTGTGTTTAAAGTAACGATTGAATCCAGTTTCTATCGAAGAATGTTGTACTGATTACTAAATAGATATGATAGGCGTCCGGAGTCAGGGCGTGTTCCTATTGTTGGAGAAAATGACTGATTTCATCTGTAAATTAAGGAAGTACTACCATATATAGCGCGGCCGCAGCGATAGCGTTTCTATTAAGCAGTGGAACGTCCAGACCCGTTCCAGTCGGTCCTGTATCTGTGTCGTGAATTTCAAATCTATAATCATTTATAAGATCGTCCTCCACTAACGAAGCGAATAAGAATTCTAGCAAACAGATATGTATTTATTAATATAAATGTATCAATATGGATGTTACTTGTTTATCGAAAACGTTTAACGTATGGTAATATTTATTATGTAGTTATGTTAATTTTGACACGTATAATTTCTATAGCTGCTTGAGTTATTTGGACTTCGATAAAGCTGTCTTCTTTAACGTAGAATTATATCAGTCACGTTTAGTTGGGAAATAATTAATTAGTTTGTTAATAACTTATAGCTTTTATCGTCGAATGGAAAACGTATATTGTTTCCGTACTGATAGCGAGGCCTCTTTAAACATAAACATAACATAATCAGCCTGTAAATTTCCCACTAAGGCCTCCTCTCCCGTTGAGGAGAAGGTATGGAGCATATTCCACCACGCTGCTCCAATGCGGGTTGGTGGAATACACATGCGGCAGAATTTCGTTGAAATTAGACACTTGCAGGTTTCCTCACGATGTTTTCCTTCACCGCCGAGCACGAGATGAATTATAAACACAAATTAAGCACATGAAAATTCAGTGGTGCCTGCCTGGGTTTGAACCCGAAATCATCGGTTAAGATGCACGCGTTCTAACCACTCGGCCATCTCGGCTCTGAGGCCTCTTTAACGATGTTTAATAAATTATTTATCTGGAAGCGATCAAACGGTGCAACATATGTTGGTCTCAAATGGCGTATACCTAATATTATTAAATCGTTTACAGTTGAAACAATTGCACAAACAATGCACAATATTTTATAATGCTCCAGAAACTTCTACAGCCCTTTTTGTAAACAGGTTGCAGGAAGCTTGTACATTTTTAGAAATGCTGCAAGTATCCTTATCATCATTCAGCGAGGCCATGATTTGTAAATGAACATTTATATTTTTATTTATATAAATATAGTTATTAATTCGTCTATGTAAATCATTCTTATGTAAATTTAATTTGATTATTTAATGTATTTCGATCGAACATCTCGTTCGATGTCCGTTTCGCGTCGACCTGAGCCATTCTCTGAGCTAATAGAGAACATGTTTTGATCACATTAGGCCGTGTATACAAATGACTCCAACAATTATACGAGATCAAAGCAGTAAAAAGGCATCAAGTTACTACAACACGATACGCTAGTGTTGTCACGGGATCATATCGATAGAATTTTATCGACACACATTATCTTTCTAATGGCGGCCGGCCCGTTTCATAAATCCTCTGTATCGCTTGTAACATCTTAATAAATTAAGATCTCTATGGATACATATAATTTTTCCGTTATTTATATTCGGCCGCAGTTCTCTTTGTGGCTGCTCTGAGGTTATCAGATGTTTCGAGAGTATAATTTAGAGCTGTGAACTTGTCACCTATTTTACATCTCTCTCGGGTAGGGCTGCGTAGGGCTGCGTAGGGCTGCGTTGCTGCGCGGCTCTCGACGATATAACAATTATAAAAAATACTAGTTTTATGGGGCTTTGCTTGTCTGGCTGATTTTTAATTCAAGTATGCTCAGAAAGTTTTTAGTTACTAATTTTTGCGTGGTTTAGAAATATAATTTAAAAGTAGATGTACTTGTATTTCTTAAAATATTGAAGTTATTTGTTAAATCAAAATATATTACAACAAAGGATTTTGACTCTGGAAATGAACATATATGATAAATTTTAAGTTAAATTAACTATAACTCAATCTACTATCACATTATTTTGGTTGAAAATGTTAACACAACCCTTAGGCAGTCCTGTAATGACACGGCAAGTGTTTCATAAATAATAATGTTTATAAGACAGACGGACAGAGGAAGGAGATCTTTGTTATTTTATAATAGTTGAAGGTAAATTATAACATATTAGTTTGAAATCAAAACTGGTACCTATGTAAATTATTAAAATTCGAAACACACAACATCAAAACTTGAAGGCCTAGATTTTATATTATATATATTAGTTTTGTAAACCTTTGTTGATATTTTATTTGGTTTACGTGGAAAAAACTTTGTAAGTATTTGAGAAATTAATTTCTCAAATACTTACAATTCAAGTGTACAGTTAGTTATCAAAGACTACACAATAATAATATACAAAAATACATCGTTCTAAAAGTAGTCGTTTTGTAAATGACATATTAATTTTCATTTCACTTATAATTTATTTTGATAAAACTAGGACGCATAAGTCGTACACGTGGTCTTCCATCAGAAGCTAAACGATGTAAACAAAACGACTTCAAAATAACCTTTCTTTTAGAAATAAACTCTCGTTCAGTGTCGAATGATAACAATTAATTAATTTTAAATTTAACTGCACTATTGAGTTTGTTGTTCGTGTGGTATGTCAATACGTACGATCATATTATTAGATATAGTTTATATGTATGAAAACGGCGTTTTGTGTTTCTTTGCGCGCCATTTCTATCGTCATTTCTGCATTCCCGAAGCTTCTCTGATCTTGTGCAATGTACATTGTTTTAGAGTATTAAATATATTGTAATAAAATTAGTAAAACTAGCGGGCTCAAATCAAATTTTATTAATAGGCAGTTCCATCAAGACCTAAGTTCGAAATTATATTACAAAGTGTATGTTTACAATCTGCTCTTAGCAAATAATAACATTAGCATAAGTATCGGATGAAGAACCTTACCGGGAACTGATTTAAAATAAATACTCGATTTGCGAAACGCACTCTGTAAACAAATAGTGATCGACTGGTCGACTGATCGCGCGGCCGATATCGATAAATCTTGTCGAAAACTATCACGCTTGCGTCACAATTAGTTTTTCTATCAGTATAAATATTCATCAACATTTAAATACGTCATAAGTTAATTGCTTCGAGTAGTTTTATAACAAGATATATATTAATTAGAAAAATAATAGGAAACCCGATTACAGATAATTATATTTAATTATCACGAGAATTTGTAACTGCCTGTGAGTTTTGAAATATGACGGGTGTCGTTTGCCATATAACATATGAGTTAATGTCATATAGCGATGAGATTCTGACGCTGCACTAATCTAATGACACCGGTTTCCTCTCTACTTTACATACGAATTGTAATACGCGCGTAGACTGAAATTAAAGCATCAGATCGTAAATGTTAAAGACACAGTTAGGTAAAGACAACCTGCTTAAAATGATTTGGAGTTTCTTTTACCACGCTGTTTGACTGTGCTTTGGTGGACACACTTTTGCTAAATTCTCGTTTTTCTTTACTGTCTAGCACGAAATAATTTCGAACAATTATGCTGAACCCGCGACTTTTTGTTAAGATCCACATGTCCTATCCACTGAGCTATCTTATGAAAATTATAGAAAAACTATAATACTTCTCGTCATATCTTTTCTTTTGATCTGTCACTTACGAAAAACATGTTCTAGAAATATTTTATAATCTGTACAGAAACAACTGATCTTTATATAAACTACACGTATAATTTATATATTTATATAGTTATATTAATAACCATTCGGTGTTTGAAACGAAAAACTCAAATGTAGGCAATATTCCTGGCAAACCATCGTTGAAATATCGGACTTCAGAATATAAACTAGAATCACAAACAAGCACAGTATCGAGAGCCGTTCAAGTGAAATGTTATAACTTACGCCGAGGGCAAGCGATACGAAATGGTTTATTGCAAAATGACCGCGAAACGCTTGTTAATAATAACCATGAAATATATTCGAATAAAATCGTACAATTTTATCGACATCGTTCGTTCCGCGACACTATTGTTTCCACTTAGCGGGAAAGTGTTACTCCAGCATGGCAACGGCGCTAGAGGATTGTTATTGTTGCTCTAATTGTAAATAGCTCTGCGCCGATTCGTATATATTTAACGGAAGTTGCGTGTGGTGTTGTGGGTTAAGTTCGAGCTAACGTCATGTCGTCTTCGAAATAGCTCTGTGCGTTAAATGCGGTCGCTAGCAGTTGCGTTAATTTTAAGCCTAAATACTTCAACGGTGTACTGTCTGTCTAGCGAGGCTTCTTCCAATTCCGAGGTCATAGGTTTCAGCCCCATCGTGGCATTAAAAACCAAATTCAGGCGAAGGCCAACAACTTGACATGCTCTCCGAAGCACGGAACTGTAATCTTGTCTGTGACTGTCAATTTCTTGAAAGATTTTTTTTATCGATATCAACTGGATCTGAATTCTAAGAGCCCACGCCGCACGAGCGGCGATGTGGGCCACTGACCACATCTATTTCACTAAATAGCGATATACATTGGTATGAATTAAGCAATACAATAAATACGGTCTTTATGTACCAAATAAGCCTTTCCAGGTTATCACGTCGATAAGATACACTTAAACAATTTCCAATCCATAAAAGGCGTTCTATCTCCTTAAGATTTATTTCACGGCGTTTTCCTGAAATGTCATGAATATTTATAGAATCGAGAAGACTGATAGAGACAGCAGGTCGGCGCGCGACTTTGTCTGCGCGTTCATAGTTGGCTCGTCGGAGCTGTGTTCAAAATTTTACATTTTAATTTCGATCTCGTTTGTTAATATTCATTTGTAAAGTGAGCTCTTCTTAGTATCTTCAAAGTTGAAGTAAAATTATTCAGTATATATTCAGTCTCATCAAATGCTGTGTGAGTCGAATTATGCAATTAAATTTAAAACAGTTCTAATTGAGCTGAAATATTTGCACACACTTGGTGCTGGTAACGATACAATCTAGCCTTAATTTTTATTTGTTTAATTATACTTGATTCATCTTCATTTAGTTTATTCTAACTCAAATTCAGTCGTGGTGACGGTGCCTCTGGCAGCCAGATTTGGGTCGAATGTCATTTTTTTATTCTTTCTTAATATCGCACATGCACAGACACAACCAGACTCGTTTTGAGCATGTGTATCGTGTAGTGGTCTGTAACGGTAATTGATTTAAATTGACGCGGTGAGGTGGTAAGCGTTTATTGACGGTCACTTGTGTAACAGTACAACGGTAGATATCTCGACTCGGCCGTTTAATTTTAATACACACCGTGTTATTACAAATATTTATTGTCGTCCACTGGATGTGAAGCGATATTTAAGTAGTCAAATATATTAGTGGTGTTGGATTTGTATTTTAACTGTAGACCTAGGACTAATCACGTTCAAAAAAGCATTATTTATTGGGATGTGAATGTATTCTATCATAGACGAATGCACAGATTTTTAAATTTCCATCAACTACGAAAGTAATCACCATTCATACAATTCACCATCATCAAAATATGATTGTTAGAGATGATGTAATCGGTTCTATAGCACTTTTATCGATTTGGAGAATACAAAAACAGCAGCACCGGGATTTATGGCGATGCAAAAATTTACATCAAGATACAAGATATTCAAGATGTCAGGTCAAAGGAAGCTCATGACCTGCACTCCTACTCCTTTACCGGTGATAAAGAACAATGATGTTCCATTTCAGTTCTGGAGCCAGCTCAAAAGCTCTAGGTATCCAGACTTGTCACCCATCCCATAACTGTACCTTTGTTGTCCCGCAAGTTCCGTTTACAGAAAGTGGTCGGATCGGCGAATTTAATGAACCATCCGACGATCCTAGTGGTAGACACCAGTCGGTACCACTTTAAAAACTATACTATCAAGTACGTTTTTGGTTTTGGTTTTTGATAAATGATCAATTTACGTTTACGTTTCGAATGAAGGCGGTAAAGCAAAAATGGCGTCAAAAAAATGGCTCCCATAATTAACTACGAAAAGAGAAATGTCTTAAAAATCCAACACGACGTAATGGCTGCTCAAAGGATTATTAATGAATCATTCAACGAAGTCGGCGGGCGAGGACATATGTAATAAATTATGATTTATTTAATTTTTAGTGTTTGGTTTGAGCACGTGCGAGGGCGTACACACCCTAGTAGCAGGAATAGCTGATTTGATACTTTATTTTATAATAATTAGTATTTTATACATTTAATTAGTTGTATATTAAAAATATTGTATATCCTTCATTGAATTGAAATTAAACAAACATAATAATTTTAAGAATTTCTGAAGTATTTGTCAAACATGTAAAGATATTTTTTTAGAACGTGATTTTTGCTTTTTTCCGCTCGAATTGAAGTGTGCTTGAACGAGACATCTTCACAAAGCACTTTACACGTGTTAAGATGTCATTACGGTGTCGAGGCGGACACTACAGATGTATTTAACTACTTATCGGCCTCTTATATCAATTACACCCACACATATAGCTGGATCATTGCTTGATTTTGAAATCAAGAGGTAGAGGCTCTGATTAAACGCGCGCGTAGGTTTTCTTCTTTCTTATGTTAAATTACAAATAATGGCAAGAGATCAATTATATTTGTGTAATTATGAATGCTGAAGCTTTTGTACAGACTGTTTGTAGATTTAATGGACATTTTTTTGGCAAAATGGATTAACGAGGGTAGTTAAGGGCTATTTTCAGGCTGAATATCAGCGCGGGTGATGGCGAAGCCATAATTCCTCGATATTATTTTGACTACTTTTTATGTGTAGTTTACTAAAAATACTTCATCACTATTTTCGTCTCGTCGTGTTGTATTCTTACTTTGTGGTATGGATTTGTGCAAGCCCATCGGAGTAGGTACCACCCACTCATCACATATTCTACCGCCAAGCAACAAGTAATACTTAGTATTGTTGTGTCCAGGTTTGAAGGGTGAGTTAACTAGTGTAATTACATGCACAAGGTACATAGCATCTTAGCTCCCAAGGTGGGTGGCGCATTGGTTAATATTTCTTACAGCCCTAATATCTATGGGCGGTGGTTACCACCACTAAACATCAGGTGGCCTAATTGTTTGCCCACCTACCTACATCATAAAAAAAGTTTCTTTATTAAGACACAGCGTTTTTGCTTTTTGTACTTTTTCTTTTTGCGTTTTGTGAATAAATGTTACTAATAAAAACAATACGTGGCAACACCGCAATCGATACATATATAGAAAACGATACACTAAGTTACTTGATAGCACTTACACGATAATCTTAAAAACATTATTCATATTTTTATATACATTTCCAAGTATCAACATTACCGATCTCGGTACTCGAGATTGCATAAGTGGCGCTACTAAAAATAATATAACAGCCGGAGCATATAACCGTCACTCAAAACAAATTACTCGGCTGTGAGGAGAACTTACTAATACGCAATAAACACTCAGTTTGTATGTTTATTAAATTATTGTTTAGATTGTGAGTTACAAATAGAGAAGGCTTCAATTTATAATTTCATTGGGTAATGTTTTTTTTATAGTATAGGAAGGCAGAGGACCTAATTCTTGATCTGGTATAGAATTTGGGGCAACGCTGACAACTATGGGGTCGAAGCCTGCCGTGATGCTGGTATTTGGAATCTATGCTTGTTATTGTGCAATGTTTGAGCAGAGTTGAAATTCGGAGTTATTTCATTCGCATCAATTTATATCGTTTATTAACGTAATATGTACACTTGATTGATTGTAAATTTATATATTCAGACAAAATAATATAGAATCGGAATTTGTACACAATATGTATGAGAGTTTGTACACAAAATGTATACGATGATACTGTTTCTAAGAT
Organism: Vanessa tameamea; assembly: GCF_037043105.1. Lineage (NCBI taxonomy): Eukaryota > Metazoa > Arthropoda > Insecta > Lepidoptera > Nymphalidae > Vanessa > Vanessa tameamea. The sequence continues at coordinate 145,321 of NC_087328.1, read as the reverse complement.
ATCTTGTACACACTTAGTAGTTAACAAGTAATAGCTATTCCTATACTGGATCATATCGTCGCCCCGACTTAAATAATTGACCACAAGCTATAAGTCATTGCATTGCTGACAAGATTTACTAAGGAAATAATATCATATATTCAATAAAATACTGATAAATATTTTGTAAACAGACAATCTAAATTTTAAATGAACTCATAATGATTTTATTAATAAAAGTCATTAAAAATAAACTTCCATATTAGATAATAATAATCATTTGAAGTTCTCGGGCAGATTAAATAATGTGCCCAGTGATACATTACACGCAATAGGTGATTTTATTTCCAAGATGTTCAGCGAGTAAATCTCACGAGCAGCGGGGTGCGGCGACGGTTTCATACAAAAATATTGTAAATTTAAATAAATACGTAACTAAGTTAATAATATATTGATATTTTTTATTACTAATACAATCTTTTAATATTTTATGTTCTGTGTCATAAAATGACATGATGGCGGATATTTTTACGCGCGCCTGTAAAAATATATTGTTAGTAATTTGTTACAAAACGCATACATATATTATGTTACTTCCAATAATATAAATTCTATTAATATATTTTATAAATAACTAAGAAAAATTTACCGCAATTTCGACAACGTGTTTATTTAAATGAATATGAAATTCAAGGAACAGTATAAACAAACAAGCCGAGTTGAAAGGTTTTAATTACAAGTTAGCAGTTAATGGCGGCTTATCTCCAAACGCGATCTATTAAAGACCGGGATTGCACCATTACCGGACCTTCCTTCCATTAGCATAATGCCCCGATAGGCCCTTATCAAGGACAATTAGGTTTTCGACCAATTAAATTATTAATTGCCGGAATACATGACGACGAGAAGGAATTTAATGAATTCACTTCGTTTTAATACAGCAGAACTGTTTCGTACGTACGCGTGTAGTGTGATCTCGAAAACTAATACAAAAATTACAATCCTATCATTAATATTATAAAATGTTGCCATATGGTCCCGTGTCATCGATCAAAGCCAAAATATCGAACACTTTTTCTAAGAGTGCTAAGCGTGGCATAAGTAAAAATTGGAAAGCGAATAATTTGACACGAAACAGCAGCTCGTGACTTTGACACGAGATTCTCATGAGTTATGATGGTAGGAGTGTCAATAAGGAAGGGTGCGCTGACGTGGGTGTTAACTGCAGCAATCACCCCACTTCGCCAATTGTAATTGAAAGGAAATTGTACGCGTATTATGCGTATGCCATTAAGATATATGGCGAACAAAGTATCGCTTTTGTGTATATGACCAGTGTTACTTGACCCTTGATGCCTATTAGCTCACATGTGTCTGGGACACAAGTTCAAATCACACACATTGACTTACATTATAATCTTTCAAAGAATTATTTCCTATTAATAAGTAATAGAACCCGACCTTGAGATTCCCGCCGAGGTGTTAAAGTTTTAACTCGGATAGGATTGGATCGTAGAGTTCTCGCGCAATAACGCGCCCGTTACCCACGAAGCTTTAATAATTATTATTAATAATTCTTTGTTTCCAAACAGAGACGCTAACCTGCGAAAAACTGACGTACGAAAGTGGGTTAAAATTATAAGGAATAATTGTATATTCCTTACAATTTTAATTAAAAAGCAAAAAAATTCTTCGCAATGCTAAGTTAAAATATAGTATTACATAACGACTAAACTACAAAGGCTTCGCTCTCACGACACATCGGTGTTCGTTGATCGACGCGACTCTATAAATATTTTAATAATTGAATTACTTGCATTTTCAAAACATTATTAAAATTTAAACAAAACCATCGTTGTGATGGAGAAAATGTATTTAACTAAATAGATTTACAACTGGCGAAGATATTTCCTAATATATACAAAAATATAAGCGAGTCGGGGTACTCCTCGTTTGAAGTGCTTTAGAAATGAATTGAATCGCTATATTAATACCAATCTTGTATCACGCTGTATAAGAAATGACGCCGGTACATTACACGCTCGGTAATTATTTCGCTGGACCCGAGACTAGTCCGACCTTCGTGTTTGCGTGTGATAAATTTAACAGCCGAGTATCTTATTATGGGATTCAATATAAACTTAATATTTTAATTCAAAGACTCGCATATTTGATTGTAAATATATTTTCAATAATGAACTCTATTATTTAAATAATATGAAAGAAAGAAAATAGGTTCATGTTTGTTTTTTTTTTACTTTATTTATTGATGACTTGACGTAGAGAGGTCATTAGACGTACTTCTGGCTGTACGATCTCCCGGCAGCTGGGGCGTCGGCGTCTCTCGTGCCTCTAATTACTGTAGCTCTTTCAGCGTCCCCTCCCTAGCGCTTCGTGGGTTCTTTTGATTAAAGACATCGTAAGATAAACACCATATATATCCGTTATAAGTATGTTTTAACCTTTATTATCCAAAGGCGAAAATAAATTAAATTCATGCATTTAAAACTTAATCATTCAAAGAAGGCTATTTGTATTTTTATGTTCTTAGGCTGTGTACATTAAAAAAAGCACGTATTGGTCCACAGCAATGACACTCTAACCCTTGTCAACGGCGTGTGCGAGTAATCACGGAAGAATGTTGAACATTCTCATCAACTATCCGACAACGACAGAAAAAACACAATATTTCTATAACAATATCACTTACTGCTGTTATGGTGGATAGGTAATTGGTGGAACTGGTCCTACCCAAACTGGTCAAGCTCCACTTAAAGTGATTTCAACTTAGGAACATTATTATATCCATACTGAACCCGGGCAAAATTTCATATCTATTTTATACCCGTCTCGAGCACGGCGACATTGCATTCCGCCTGTGCAAGTATATATTATGTTATGGCTGTCTTCGTAGTCCAACCCCGAGATGCCTCGTATTCGTATACCACCTTGTGAACACACGATTACTGCCTGTTTGGGCATGTTGACACCTCACCGACATAGTCGTATAGTGTTCCCGATGGCATCTCCAACTTAAATTATCCCTTCCTGTTAACGCGAAGATGGCGTTGTTGTTAATTAGTTTAAAAAACTGTAAATTGAATTGAAGTCCCCGTTAAACACTTGTAACGTTTAAGAGTTTAATACGAAGTCTACTGTATGTATATTTTGTCGAGATATCGTAATAAACTAACAAGAGAGCGTATAAAAGTTAACAGCATATAATTAAGATGGCTCAAAGTAGATACGATTCATATATAACTGTTATGTTTATAGAAATCGCACGTATGACTGTCGACACTATATTTTACGCGGGACTTAGAACGGGGAAGTAGAAGTGACATCAAGATATTCATGATCACATTATCGTAGTTGATTCATACATCGAAAACATTTTAAAAACAAACACACTTGAGATATAGTGTAGTCATGGTTACGCTAAACGCAACTCTTTTGGTCATCAGACCATCAACCCGGCAACCTGAGTTGACCGGACAGAAATCAGAGGCTATACCTACGTGCTTTCCGAAGCACGAGAATCTCACTAGGCCGACATATAATTTCAGGCTCTTACTTGAAGACGCAAATAGTCAATATTTTTAATTGATTGGACTCGCTTTCCATTCCTATTATCCGTATAAACCAAACACCGAATAGGCAGTTAATAAACTTAATAATATAATTTAATATGAGTTACACCTGTGTTTAATTAAGTCTGATATGGTTTCACCGCTCGCTCCGAGATCAATAATTATAAACACAAATTAAGCACATGAATCCGTGATCGACGTGTTCCATCTACTGGGCCATTTGAGCTTCCGCAATATGTTAATTACAAAAGTATATTAATCAGCATCCGTTTTAACACAGTTGTTAATTCGTTTTTGAAGTAACACTTTGAGTAAGTGTTGACGACGCAGGTCTAATGTAATTTCTACTCCGTTCCCAGTTCCTTGTCCAATTCCGAGGGCTCGTACGCCGGCTATCATTAGCAGCTATAATAAGCGTGTAAGAGATAGTGCTCAGATAGAGTTCCTAGATGATATCGCACCGGCGTCGTGTTGACTTCGGGCTCCGTTTACATACAATACATACGTGATCCATTGCGTATTAAGATCTCATTACTAGATGAGTCGTTGGGCTGGTGCAATTATTAACTATACAACACTTCGATCCATTGTAATGTCAATTTTCTAATTGCAAGTCTCAATATTTGCTAGTATAGCTACGTGTTCTAGTATATGACGTGATATGTTGATGATATCTGAGGTACATTTTTTTCGAGATTAGTGTATTTGTTGATATTAAAAACATTTAATCTTTTACGTATTTCCTATCAACGAACCGCTTACTACCACTATATATATAAACACGGTCATAAATATAATATAACAAATAAATTATAATGAACTCGATCAAAATTAGTTAACTTTTGACGAAATAAACTCAAATCTGTCGTCTCGTGTCGGTGTAAACGCACTTCGAAGTAATTAAGCGTTATCTCTCAATTACAATAGATGGTTTTGATCGCTGCTGCCGATTGCCCATTACTTGTTGATTAGGATATTCAGTGAGTCTAATTTCACTCGCGCGTATCTCCTAAATGATCTCGACGCGTTCGCCTTGTCCTTTGGGATAGATGGTGTTAAGATACCATGCGTACAGATGTTGAAAATTGTTTAATACACGCTACCGAATCTTGTACACGCTGGTGGTGGGGTAAATAATAAGAAGAGATATTAAAACAATATTATAATACGATCACGACCGGTTCAAGCGATTTATTCGCGTTTGTACAGTGCTGTACCGATTTCAGAAAAAGGAAGGAGTTATAAAACCTCTATGATGAGTAGTTAACGTACATTAGAGATCGGATCGCTTGTTTGGTTGACGCTGATTGTTTAAAATATACCGAGCCTTTGAATTTATTTTACAAGATATTTTAATAATGATATCCGAATAATACACGCGGAGCCTGTGGGAAGATATGTACAGCGGGAGCAGGCGGACCGATCGTCATGTCATATTATTTTCGGTCAAGTTATTTACTGACTAAATGACAAATTGCGAAGCCGTTTGATGTTTCCACTTTACTAAGAGCAGCTTACACTTGCCAATGAAATGATATTAACACATAGGCTGATTTACGGCTACAGTCGTACTACACGTACATAGATACACTGCACTTTTATTATATAAATACACTACTTTGCATGTTGACACTAAAAACGTAAATATATATAAATATAAATAAATGGCAACTAATAGAAAAAAAAAAAGTTTTTTATTAAAAGATCACGAGGACGGCATCTGGTACTGTTTGAGAATATTATTCCCTTAAACATATCCTAATGAAATGATTTCTGAGATCAGTGAGAGGTAAAATCGAAACAAACAATAATTCCTCCGTACCTCCGTTTGTTAAAATAATATTCACCGCAAACACAAACCTCAACAGCCCTATTCCGTGCGCAGTGGATAAAGGATGGAATTGGTATGAAAGCGAGTTTAATTGTAGCGAGGCTAAATTTTTCGACTTTCCCCTGTATATACGTATATTAATCTGTATAATTCAGTTAGATTGGAAAGGAAAGCCTACCTCATTTAATAGCGCCTAATGAACGCCCTAGATTATCTATGGAATTTAATTTACAACGACCATTCGAAGGGTACCTACCAGCTCGAGATTTATTGGAGTTTCATTTACACGTACCGTTAGTTAGGCTTATAATTATGCCACTGTATGGCATTCGTTTCAAAGTGCGGATACATCGCATGTTTCTGATCGCGGCTCGAAAAAGCAGACCTAAAACCTTTCACGACGCTTTGTTTTCACTTGAACGAAGATTCATTTTTAAGAGTTAAATTATTTTTATTTTAGTAATTAATGACGGATTTTACGTTTTGTTCATAATAATTAAAAAAAAACAAGGTCAATGAAACCATCCAAACATTTTTCCCGAGGATTTTTTTTTAAATTTTCATTTTCATTCTTTTTTAAACACAATGGTTGCTGGGGAAACCAAAGTACTTCCATGTTTCGTAATACAAAATATTGCCTCCCTGATATAAATATAAATATCTGACTTCAATTTGTAAATAAAAGCGTATACACAAATTTTCATAATTCTAATGAAGAGAAAATGATACACTTCCACATATAATATCGTCCATTTTAAACATTAATCACTTTATATAAGTGTCAATCAGTATTAAAAGTTTTAATAAATAACATTGTACTTTAGTCCGAGTGCATTGTCTCCCTTAATGTTATATAAATTTAAAGAAGTGCATCGCTGGTCTCGTTTGTTATCTGCGGCAAATAAAATGCATGTAAGTTTTATAAATGATTAATAATCAATTATTTGATACGATCGAGTCTGTTGATACGTAATAAAACATGCATTGCGGTACTTATCAGTTCGTAATTAATTACAAACGGTTCCCGGTCGCTCTGCACGCGACAAATTACATGATTACTATCACGTAATGAGTTGCATATCACAGCTGGACCGATTCAGGGACTCGGCCTCGGAGCCCAGGCGGGGTGGAAGGTGCCTCGAGGGAAGGGACGGTAGCTTGCCGTCGCTACATATTACGACATAACTGTTATGTGTTTTGACATATTGTTAACAACAACCAATATTTAAGTACATCTCCATATTCTCCTAATATCCTAATATTACTTGGGGGTCCTGCAGACGATATCAACATCTTATCAAGCAGAAAGGTATATTACCGCAAAAACGAATACGTCACATGTAAATATATATTTGATTATGCGATAGGTTTACGACGGGATTCCAGGAAATAATAAATAATTTTGACTATAAGGTTAGCAATTAAATATCGCTTCTTGTCTTTTTTATAAAATCTTCTTACATTTTCTTTAACCTTACTTAAAGCTCAAATAAAAGTGATCAATGACAGTTCTGTTTTATTCGCTAGTCTGTGTTCGCAATCTATGGGTGTAATTGAATATCGATAATATTAACATCGGAGTATAAATATTGATAATAGAATTGATTTAATTATTTTTGTTAAGTTTCTAACGCAGAACGATTGAATAGGCTTTTCAAAAATCTATTTACATGAGTTCCACACCTATCCGCCATTTTGTGACGTCACAGATATTTAACGAACAGTGATAATAATGTTACGAATCCAATGGTACCTCTGTCATAATAAGCAAAGGTATTTAGTCTTCACGTCCTTACACGTATGTGTACAAACATAATTGGTCATTATAACTGAGAATACGACGGGCGATGCCGGGTCGATTTATACACATCGTAATACTCATAAAAGGAAGTTCGGTTTTTTGTTGATTTTCCTTAAAACAACAGTAATTTTCTGCAGGCGTCGTTTTTGGGATAAAGATAAAGATGTCCGGACCGGAGCGCCGTCGCCGTGACATTGACCTCAGTTGTTAACACCTCGTCAGTCTTCTGGGAACCGCGGGCCTAATAATACAGTAATTCGGACGTCGGGCCCGAGAATCGCCGCGTATTTTTCCAAGTATTTCGCTTTTGCCATCGCTAGGATTCATTGAATGCCGAACTAATTATAATCTGAGATAAAAAACTGTAGTTAATGATGCGATTAATATGACTCAAGTAAATAAAAAAAATAGAAAGTTTAACGAGATTCATTTTAATGAAAATATAAATTAAAAAATATCGATTTGTATTTGCTCCAAATTAACGTTTTATTAAACAGAACGATTTCTTTTTAATATCAATAGTAAACACTCACATGCAGATCACGACTTACATAAACTTATGTTGACTGACAGACTATACTGACATTGTCTACTTATGTATGTGGATGGCGCATCCTGGATATGTTATATTGAAGATAAACTTTTTTAAGACTCCACAATTGTTATTATTAATTCATTATAATTACATTACAATCAATAATGACATTCTGGAAAAACCAAACATTGCTTTTCAACATCTACCAAGAATTTGATACGGATGACGTCACTGTCACCACAGATGCAATTATAATATCGTTAAATTACAACAAAATAGATAAAAAATTGTCTGATGCGGCGCCATTGTTAGTAATTATAATTGATATCGATTTCTAAATGGATTTTTAGAATCGATTAATTAAATTTCATCATTTATGATAAAAAAGGTGATTTTTATTTCGAAACTAGCACGACTTGTCCGTGTAAAAGACGTGTATAGTTTTTCAACGAATACCACCTTAGTAATTTCTCGAAATAAACATATCTTGAGTCCGATATATAATAGAAAATATTCTACATATGACTCGCATAAAATCGATTCCTTCTTTTGTCCTTTGAAAGAATAGTGGTTTTATCTTTTATATGAATAGTAATCAGATCTGCATTCAATTTCCCGTCTTATAAGACATGATTATCGATGATTTCAAAAATGTCTGAACAAATAGAAATAAATATTAGAGTGAATGCTATTTAAAGCGTACCTTCGATTCCGAGAAGTACAAATCCAATCTGGATTCGATCGAGTGTTACATTCCCGCTCGTTGTCGGACATGTGTGTCCGTCTGCACTCTTCCTCAGTAATAAATCAGCTCGCATGCTAGCCAGGCATAAATCCTAGCGAGTCAGGTGAGCTGGATCTAAGCTAGATCTAACATTGTTATCGGCGCTAGATCGATAAATTTGTATTCAAATAGCTACCTTGAAATGTGGGAACCTGACGCGCGCTCGTAATCCTTTTTCAGGTGCATACTTACGACTGTCCGTACGTTATACGCGTGTACGGGTACGCGTATAAATCAGACGATTCTAAGTTATGGCTCGTCTAAAAATAGTTGTTGTCTTATTGCGATGGCATTCGTTTATTTAATTATTATTTTAACAGGAAGGCATCCTGGATAGCGGGCCTGATGTTAAGTGGTCAGCATTCAATATGGCGTCATGACAACCACGGGAGCTATCGCTTGTGCCTGTACACTGGGTCACTCACCCTTCAAACTAGAGCAAAACAATACAGTGTGTCGATGTTAGGTTCAAGAATTAGGAAGCTTCGTGTTATGCAACTCAGAAGCTTGTTATAAATATTCGATTAAGGCAGGATTAAATAAATAACTCAAATAGCATGTTAACGAGATATAAATCTGATCTAACAATGATCTCTGATAAACAATTTACAATTCCCGAGCAGACATTCCTACATAATACTCGGCGCCATTTTGCTAATGCTTTTTTAAGTTAATCATAATAATACTCGATCACGGCAAACGGATAAACGATATTTTACATTATTCAGATACATGGCGCCGGTTGGTATTTGAATTTTAAATAAAATACAATGTACGCTCGTAGTTGTCAGTTTATGGCGGCAAAAACAATTGCCATTTTAAGGGTAAGATAAATATTGAGTCCTCGCCCTAGTCACGGCGCTGGGAACAATTAAAACATAGGTATTACATACGAGTATAATCGGCGCGTAGTGTCTACCACACAGACGGACTAACACGGGCTTTTATATCATATCGGAATATTCTCTTGTAAGCGCTTTTGAGTCGTCTTGTAAAAAGGTTATATTGAACCTACATAGTTTTGGAATATATATCGTTCTTACAGTCAACAGACAACAAAATTAATTTATATCTTCTGTGCGAAAATCAAAGAATACCCACTCTACGCTTTTTCATAGTCAACAATACAATAACAGTTCAACAATTTTTTATCCCTTTCTATTAATTTTATTTTAGCATTAAATTGAAATTCATTAATAGATAAAATAAAAAAAAGTTTTACTTTATTCATTAGACAGCAAGTATTATTTAAATAAAGGAAAGTAGGCAGTCAGTTAGTGCATTTTGAATAATCAAACATAATTCCAGGAGCTTCAAACAAGTCGTGTCATGTTAATTAAAGATGTGTTTTTTTTTGTTATAAGATCCGTTTATGCGTCGATCTGTTTTATATAATTTAGTACCTAATAATAAACCGTAGGTATATCGGTTGCGTGTGCACAGACGGGACGTCGTCGCCGGACGGAGGAGTCTGCCTCTAATTGCGACTGATTGACAGGTTCGGGCAGATGTCCTCACAAAAAGCCACGACACTGATTACGTGTTGTTTATTTGTTTTCTTCATTAAGCTATCTATTAAACCTTTCAATGTGTGATCTAAGGTACTAAATATATGTTTAAATTGTACACCATACACATTTTTCCCACGAGTATGCGAGAGAGAAAATTGAAAAAAGATTTTAACTTTCTGCCAAAAAAAAGTTGATCCGTGATTAAAAGTAACGCAAGTCATTCGTACGCTTTCTTTAATACTTAGCTTTATATTTTATTTATTTGTCAAATACCAATTTATAAATCCAATTAGAATCTACTTGAAAACAGTTTGTTGCCATCAACTTATTTTGCAGGTAAACATAATTATTGGCCTTGCTCAAAAGCAAAAGTGTTTGGTGCACTTCGTGCTCCAAAAGTTCTTTCAAGAGTCTTTTTCTTTGAATATAATTTGGTAAGAGAACACAATATGTTTGGTATTCCGATAAAATGAAGGAGAGTAAAATTAAAGATCAGGGATTAAGCAAAATAAATCACATCAGTCCTGCGCACGCGTTGCCAAACATTTCGCCTCACGCATCTGTCATTGCTGATATATTTGTATCATTTTTTTTATTGTTACACACTCAGCCAGTTGTGTTCTTGTGTTGAAATACTTATTATTCACGACGAAGTGGTACCGTTTGTTACCGCGTGGTGACAGTTATTGATAATGTCATTATCGTTGTTATAACAAATTAACGCATTACTCTTACAAAGTTTAATTACACATTTTTGTTATTTTAGGGTTCTGTAAGCGAATGAGAAAAGTATTGCGTCATGTCATTGTATTGTTTCTATGAAAAGAACGCGTGAATCTCAATCAAGGCGCTATGAATCCAGCACGACTGGTCATCGTCATCATCTCGTGCTGTGAGGAACCCTGCATGTGTGTGATGAAATTCTGTCACATATTTATCCTCCAACTCTATTTCGGTGTTAACTTCCAATCCTTCCAAAGTTCTCTTATGTTTTTGGATAAAATTATTTTGCTGTATATGTTATTTCTCGCCGACTAAATTCAAAATTCTGACCCAGTGGTAGCTCTCGTTTCGAGTTAATCTTGTAAAATAACGTTTCATATGTCCTTGAATAAAGTACGTTACGGTAGTTATTTTTCGTAACCTTTTATTCCTGTTTTCTTCGACATATCTCCAATATGCTCGTATCATAGTGATGTAAAACATACGGAACAATTACGCGAGCTTATTTAACTTTAGCGCAAAGCAAATCGAGTCGGGACAGAGTAAACGCGTGTCAAATGAATTCCGACGAGTTATTATTGCGAGCGCCTCGCGCACGCGCACAGGGATGACGCCATCATCCCCTCGCGGTACTCGCTTGAATACCAGATTGTTTCTGATTATTTACATTGAGCCGCGCTTATGTCCACACATCAAAGTCAGATGTCAGTTCGACTGGATTAACAATAAACAGGACAGGATTAGACTCACTGTACAGCGTTTGGATCAGAGCATTCTGCGGAGTGAGAGCAGCTGTACCTCATGCTGTAAGTACCACTCGTTCGTCAGTCTAGTCTCGAACGACCACAAACAGCAATGATTAGTGCTGTTTTGTTTCGAAAGGCGAGTGAACCGGAGAGGTTTAGTCATGTTCGACGACGGAAATTATTACGACGACGTCGAGTGTATCTTTGGATGCCATCATCGTTAACATTCTTGCTTTCTGCTCTCATGTATTGTTGTCAAAAGAATTTTAACAATAACCAAGAATACCTCGTGTTATGTTCTCGTCATTTATTTTTAGTTAGAATGTGTAAGGATGGCAAAGGACACCCAGTTACTTCAATTTTTCGTCTCGAAATATTGATAATCGTACATTTTGTACACAAAAAATACAAGAATTGGATTATATTTTTCATAATTTTTATCTAAATTAGTTTTGTTTTGCAACGCTTAGTTGGCTTTAGTGCCTCGAGTTAGTTGAATCATTATTGTGGGAAGTGAAACAATTAACGATCTCGTTATATATTCATAAAACATTGGATCGATTACAAAGCAAGGTGTTATTTATGGTGATTTTATGGGCGCTGATAGAGTTAAATCAGTAGCGCGATAATGATACGGTAATTGTCGTGTCATTACCGCGCGGAATTCTAAACACTCGAATGACTCCTCGGTGTACATGGCGTGCAATGATTCTGTAATTACTTTATTTTTAATCGCTGGCTTATTCAGAATTTATCGGAAATAACACGTGTTAATAGCGTTGATACAAGAACACGTTATAAATGTAATGGAGTCTTAAATGTCTGTGAAATAATTTAATCTACTTAAATATATTAATTTATTTTATGATACATAAACTACCAAATACCACTGATTGACTTATTACGAGATCTCCGAAACGAATGGTCCGACAGTTACTCGACGTAGACGCTCACTACGGGGGCTATGATTTCTGAAAATTTTAGGGAAGAGAAATGGGAGGTGTAACTTTGAATGGATTTACCCGTACGAAGGCGGGACGGATAGTTAGTATATTATACACCTACGGTGACCGCGTACAAGAATGCTAACACAATGTCACCGTTTACCCGTAAGTATGTTAATGATCAATGATAATCTGAGTTTTGAAACCAATCAAGTAAATTTATAAATTTATTTATTCGTGTAAAACAACGGGCAGGAGACCCGCGGATGATGCAGCGGACAGTTGCTAAAGTTAAAATAGAATGATAAGAAATTAAGGGTTCCAACAGAAATATGTACGTTTACCGACGTTAATAACTCCGTCTGTGCTACGCCGGAGATCATTCGTTTTTTAAATTTATTATATTTAAAGGACTTTTTTCTTATTCTAATAAGTTATAATAATCAAAACTTGTTCGGTGAAATCCCGCGTCAAGCAGGACGCGAAATACAGAGCAGCAATATTGAAAACCGCCGTCGCCGATAGCTCGCGCCGCGCCCGCTGCCGCTCCGCAAAAACCGTACTAATCACATCATCCGACATTCATCCCGGCCCGATCCCGTGTTAACCGTGACGTCTCAATGAGAACAGCTTTTTGCGGGACACCTGATCACCGACTCGCGTATTACAAGATTAATTTTAACGCAACGGACGCCACCGTTAATTCTACTCACAAGTTAATATACAAAAAATAAAAATATTTAATAAATGGTTAATGTCACTATATTTTTAATTAAAATTCTGTTAACAAAGGCTTTTCTTAAATGTATACAATTAGTTTGAGTGGAAATCTAATTTTGACTTCCATACAAAGTAGCCCGCAGTTTTTAACACATTAAATATATGGTTTCTGTTCAACCATTTATTGTCTTATCAACAACAACAGTTACTCGTAGTTCAAGCGTTGAGCGCAACTGATTAAAATTCAGTAGCAAGATTCGCCCTGGGCTACACTAATAGGCGATGTTAAGTAATACAACATTACAAAACATAAAACAAAATGTCTACCTCCTGGACCCTCAGACAAACAGCTTGAGGATCCAGTTGTATATTAACGAACTATGATACTCGTACATTTTTAGTTTTCATCTGTTAAAGTTGTACATAAAACAAAATTCGCATCGAAACTGATCGCACTGTATTACATCTGAGTAACAGAAAATATAAATTAAATTATTATTAAAAAAAAATAACCATATAATACAGTCCGAGGGAAGCTTGTTCGATGTATGACCTTGAGGCGCCGGACATGTTGCCGTTCAAACGATTGTTAACGAATGACAGAACACGAAAACAGAATATATAATCCAATCTATATAATCCGCGTACAAATTACATTTTTTCATGTGTTATCAATGGTGTGCTCGACTTGTTAGTGAATGTGGCAAAGTGAGGCGGGCGCACTACTCGGCAAGCGAAGCGAATTTTAGCTAATGAAATATTATTCATTTAATTTCCTTTAATTGATCCGATCTACATACGTCTAACTCTAAGCTGCATTTCCAAATAGCATTGATATATTGCGTTGGTAAGCTAGTTAAACTAATTTTGATTTTTTTTGCAAAGTTTTATAGATAAGAACACATTTTCTTTTTCAAGTTTTTTCAGTGACTATAGCTATATTATTGAGTAGCTGTGCCCGCGACTTCGTGCGCGTTTGAATTTAACAAAAACATTATTGGTTGCGCGCTACTGGACATTGCAGCGTGATTTTATCATTATTTTATATATAATTCTAAAATAAAACTAGCCAAAATTACTCCTTATTACATCTGCCAGTGAAAGTCCCGTTTAATCGGTCCAGCCGTACCAGAGGTTAGCCGAAACAAACAGACAGACTGACAAAAATTGTAAAAAAAATGTTATTTTGGTTTATGTACCGTGTAATACAAACAGACACTCTAATTTTATTATATGTATGTATAATTTTATAACTTTTCGATTACAAAATACAGTAATCAGTGTTTATCTCACACTCAGCTAATAAAGCAACGCACTGACATATTTTTATGTAATAGGTGGCAAACGAGCAGGAGGCTCACCTGATGGTAAGTGACTACCACTCCCACGGACATCTGCAACACCCGGCAAGTATAGGGTGCCATTAATATTATGGTAGAACATCATTTAAATTCATATCATGTGTGTGATTGGATCCAAGTATTTTGTAACATAAACTAAGTATAGCTTATGGTATATGCTAGCCTCGCAGTGGATGACGAGCCTTCCTGATTGCCAGTTAGCATTACAGCGCGGTGCCTTTTTAGTGGACACTAATCGGTTTATCGTCGTAAGAACATTGCGCACTTAAATATTGACCTTACTATATTTATAAATAAAGCCTCGTGACAACTGCCCTCCGATTGCTGATTTGATTTGTCTAAAATCAGAATAATATAATACACCATCTCATCATATAAAGGGCTCCTGATTCCTTATCTTATTATTATCGACTTAGCCCTTCACAATAATTATACGTTTTTGGAATCTGTCTTGTCTCATTACCTTAATATGAAATTCGACAGATTTGTCAAACGTTTGTGATTGCTGCTGTGTGTTGTATAATATAATATCGAAAAGTCTATGCCACCGGATTCGAAGTACACGCCATCGCACTTGATACATTATAATATGAAATAACACGGACGAACATACGACCATGCTGTGGCATGGATTGCAAAAATCATAATAATGTTTGCTTGGTAAAAAATATGATTAAAAACCGTGTTTACATTTTAATTATAAAAACTTTCTAAGACGATGTTGAGCCGCGTTGCATTTGCATTTATTTGCACACGAGCAGCTCGAGCCGAGTGAGATCTCGGGATCGGGCTTAACGTCAAAGCGTCTGTCAGGGCTTAGCCGCTAACGCGCTAATTGATAACTCAATCGAAATAAATCTAGCAATTTCTCACGAGTACACTTAAATTCTTATGTTTGACCTTTAAGTGGTTTTAAATATGGAACGGAGATTACTAATTAAGTATAATATCTGTCTAGTTTTTTGGTTTAAAATTGATAGCTGGAACCACCCAGTCATAAGATACTTTGTGTAATATATTGTTTGTACCGTTTTAGACGATGAGTTAGGCAGCACAGGTTCAAGGGGGCGTCGAAATTAAGATTCATCGATTAGAAATATTATCATAATCGCATGCAATAAATATTCCAATTAAATTAAAATAAACTCTCATTCTAAAAGATTAACTAAACGCTGAGCTACCACACGGCTACCACCGGTTTGGAATGGCAAAACCGGTCAATGGTACAACCACTTGGTAATTCTTTTATACGAATTTTATAGTAGGTAATACATATTTTATTATAAACAGTTACATAATTCAATTATTTAGCAGAGTTACATTTTATATATCCTCCCTGATAATAATCGCTGAGATCTAACGGTTGTCATGGCCCAGTCATGTCATACATGATTTTTATCCGAAGACCCGAGTTCAAACCAGCAAACAAATAAAATACAAATATTATCTATTCGACGGCGACCGGAGCAGTTGTATGAATTTTTGAATCGTACGTTACTGAATTTTCATGGGCTCAATTTTTGTTTACGATACATCTCGTGCGTTTGGAAACAGTGAGGTAACTAGCATGCGGCGAACGAAAATCTTTCACAAAAAAAAAACACAAAATAAAAATATTTTTTATTTAAGTAGCCTCGTAAAAGCACTTTTGAATCATCGGGTTACAGTGTTGAATTAAATGAAAAAAGGATCGGATCCGAATATTTTCGGACCGGTGGTAGAATCCACTGATTCCACCGAGAAGAACCGGCAAGCAACTGAGTAGTTACTCTTTTCTACCATTTTAATTACAGAGCTTAGTACCTATGTCAATGACTTACAAGTAAATTTACATATAGGCTGCCTAGAAATCAACAAATACTAAGTCCAACTTTTTTAGAAGAATATAATCTTGTATTGAGTGATGTGCCTTAGTTATCAAAGTTAAAAATATCCGTCCCGCATGGGACCAGCGTGTTGCTACAGGTTCAAAAATGGTTTCTTTTCAAAACAAGGCGTCGAATACACGCTTTTACTTTTACACGAAAATCAAGAAATACTGATTCCACGCCTTTTTATCATCAATCAAGTCTATAAGATATTGTTTATACAGATAATCGTAGTCGTCGAGTGGCAAACGCAATGAGTATATCATGCGACAGGAATCGAGTTTTTAAAGGCAATTTTTCTTGCTTCGCTTGTAATAGCAGATTATTAATTAATGGCAATTATGAATGTGCATAAAATTATCGCGGCCATAACATATCATTACAGTTGTTTAATTTGCGTAATGGCTGCGCAGGCGCCGGTCGGTTTAATTCCTATACCTGTCACCTACTCGATGGGCCTTATATAGCTGATTATGTGCTCGGTATCCGTTTACAAGGCATTAGACGAGCTCGCTTTACATGATTCGCTTGCAAATGGATTGGAAGTTAATTGTTATCGTCGATTAGCGCGACGCGCAGTGCAGACCACGTGATTAATGGCCTTTGTTACCATTCGTTATGGCAAAGCATATACATATATATCAATTTATTTGTTTGGTTTTTATTTCATATTACCCCTACTCTGTATAAATTTAGTATTTCTCATAGAACATTTGTAGCAAATGGACCAACTGATGATATGGTCACCACCCTTGCATCGCCAATGTGCTATTAACCTTGGTAATTGTGATTCTGTCCCTTGTACCTGTACTAAGACTGGTTCACTCGCCCTTCGAACCGAAACACAAACATACTAAGTATTGCTGTGTGGCGGTGGGAGCTATGAATAGATGGTGCCAGCCAGACGGGCTTGCACGAAGCCTTTCCACCAAGTTCAAGTTAAATTTAAAACTTTGAAATGTCACAGTTCTTTATGTCCATTTCCAACATTGAACCGACTCGAATAGACTATTTCCTCAGCTCGTCTCAACTCTCTTGAGATATAAAGTAAGTAAATAGTTCGTCCACACCGGTCACCCATCCACACATCAACTTCGGTCAACGTTGCTTGACCCGGCAATCACACGACACGCG
This sequence comes from Vanessa tameamea, assembly GCF_037043105.1. NCBI lineage: Eukaryota > Metazoa > Arthropoda > Insecta > Lepidoptera > Nymphalidae > Vanessa > Vanessa tameamea. The sequence goes on along the minus strand of NC_087328.1, from coordinate 127,794 downwards.
CAAGTAGGGCACATCATTTGCACAGACCGGCGCGATTGTGTTAACTACGGCTCTTGTTCTTATGCGTTATTAACGTTTATTCGTACATTGTGTGTCACGTCAATTAACTTCGTCAATTTATATACAAACCGACACGACGCTCGTTTAAACATAGAGACGAGAGAATAACCTCGGCCTCAGAGCCGCGCGATACGTGATAACTTATATGTTCCTTTAAAATAACGTGCTATATGATTTTATTCGCGGGTATTATAAAATGCTTTTTTGAATACAAAAGAACCTCAAAAATATAATCTGACAGTAAGTATAACTAATTTTCTCAAGAATTTCGATCCAAAATCCCAGCTCCGTTTTGTCGTTGAATATTTATAATTGAATGCCTTATTAATTATTGCAAAGGACGAGGTTCACCGTAAGTTCCTGCAATAAATAGGCTTTAGCAGACTTTAAAGGAGAGTTGTATGCCTGACAGAGATGTCTGCGTTGGGTTGAATTTTCCGTGAAGAGAGTTGTTGAAGCGGGAGGCTGCGGAATATTGACGGCGCGTATCACAAAAAATGCGTTCGTCGGCTCTGACAATATTCATCATTCTGTTAAGATTAGATAGAATAGAAATTAGCCCTGCAAGTTTCGACCCTCGTCGAGTATAGCCTTCATTCGTAGCACTAATATCTTAGACTGATACATACGCAATCGAATCTTTGGAGTAAACAAACCTGTTAGAATTGAACTCCAGCGCTGTCGTGTCGTCGTCACAATTCTCTTCAATTGCGGCCGTGGCGGCCCGCGGCTCCGCAATAAATAGGAACCGATTAATGTTGCAATTAATTTAACTCCATTCCGGTTAAATGAGATGATGTCATGTGTTTTTGATCCCGACATTATGATTGATTTATGGATCGTGTCGAAATATCAACTGCAGCCGCCGCGAGCAATTGTAGGCGAGATTGTTTCTGGACTTCAACTGTGAACTGCTATTAAGTTACATTGAAGAATGAGACAGTTTATATATTTTTAAAAAAATGCTTCAGAAATGTCCAAAAAATATCCTAAATATTGGAGGAATTTTATGATTACCGTCCCTTAGCCTACGGTATTACTAAAATACTAAACAGATAACGCATACACGAATTCATTTATTGAAAATATTTGTAAGGTCTTTATATACAGGATTAGCACAACAGCATCGAAGTATTAAACTTCGATTGAAAATCTGTGAAATAGTTAAATGAGAAATAAAAGAAATGAAAAGCTCCGCGAAGACTGCGGCGACACCGATCTGCCAAGAAACGTTTATCGGTTGGTCAATAGTGATGAAATCTTAAGAGTTCTAAGCTGTGACTGAAACCTAAGAATAGGTTATAAAAATAGTCGCCCAGTCACCATTTATATAACAACTAAAGCTAGCGCCACACGCTTGTACAAGATTTGTTAATTTTGTCGAAATTTAAACTCAAAGATATTTGGCGTATTATTGAAGCCATAACAAATGTTTTGCCATTTGTTTATTGTGTGTGTGCAGCTTTGTGTAGCAACGGTGTCCTCGTGTAGACGAGATTACATTACCCAGTGATCAGAAATAAGTTCAATTTGTATTTACATTTGGAAATATTCACGCTAGAAACTCCGGAATTTATCGTTTTCTCTAAGAGTCTTACAGCCCACACCGAAGTTTCTTGGCTCTCCCGTGGTATGTGAACGTACGACGGCCGGTCTTCGCCACCTCGGCGCATGTCTGGCTTCGGGATAAACGATATCTGACTAATCTGTATTGGCATACCGCCGATTCAGCAACAAATAGTCGCCGTGACGCCACGGTGTTGGAGTTCAAAGACAGACCTTGAAGTGACGTCATCTCCAGATGGGATAACGCAGCGGCTCTACGATATTATTGTTTAGTTGGTTTTGGAGATGGTCCAGAATATCTTTAAGGAGAAACTGTATAAAAATATTTACTTTATCCTCGAGAATTTTTAACTACTTTTTAAACGTTTTGTAGTCTCGATGAAGTATCGTCTCGAGTCACTAATCGGTTAATATAACTTTATTTATTACACGTCGAACTTGTTACTTTTACAATCTATTTTAACGTCAGGCTGTAGACACTGAATTCGATTAGCTCATTTTTATTTCGCTTAAATACATTTATTTGCGTTAATGTTACTTTTCTTTTTTTTTTGGCATTCTATTCTCGAGACGTAATTTAACTTAAAATTAAGTCAAGTTATTTTTGACAAACTTCCAATTTCGGGTAAGCCACATAAAAACCTGTGACTGTCTCTGCATTTCTATCGGTGGTACCTGTTCAGGAGCCTGTGTTTGATGTTCACCATTACCTAAATACTGGTGGTACGTGCCACATCGGGTACAAACGATGTGCTAAGCATATCAACAGCGTTTTGATATTTTTCTATGAATTATATATTTTTGACCAGAACATTACCCTTAATAAGATAGAAACAATAATGAAGTGCGTGTGGTCCTCCATTACGATAATTTATATTTATTGTTTTGTTAAGTCTGTGTTAATATTATATTGCGTACAGATGGTAGAATTATACGAGCAATATCACTTTTTTGGCATATCACATCTATATAATTTACATATGGACGATCGTGTAGGCAGTCGACCCGCAAAGTAAAAATAACGCGCGCCGATGGACTCATTTACACGTGTTGGAGAATTTTCCTGACAATACAAAAAACTCAGTGGCAGTGGAGTCAGGAACACGGCAGTTCGACCGCGCTACGGTAGATAGGAGATAGAGATCACTTGTGTACACGCCTGCATTATGATATCCTGCGCAGATGGAGACTTCGAGATTGGTTACCGGGATATTATTATAAATTGTGAATTTTAAGATAAGTTGGAATACCTAACAGCTGAGACGAACGTCACTGTAATAAATACCTTAACTATTTAATAAGTGAAATTATTTAAGTTTGTGCAATATACAATTTAAAAACGATTTATTAAGAATATTTTTGCTAGTAAACGCGAATGTCGGATTCTTCTTCTTTGAGTAATTCTTAAACTAGCGAAGGTTGGCACTCTTTTATAGAATATCACTTAAGAGAACCAAGTAATAGATTAATGGAGTCATTCAGACGAGAACCGATTCAAACTGTATTTTTATAGCACTTTTATAATCTTGTCTTTATTGATGATTACATAAAATAGTGATTTAATGAGTTATGTAAATGTGTGCTTTGCTTTTATGAGGCAATAGTTGACGTAATTTATGGCACTGCGCTCGCAAAAGCCAGTAAATTCCACTTGCCATAGAGAGATGTTATTTCTAAATCTAATAAATCTAAAATAGACTGTTTAACAATTTTCACGACATCCTCCATTTGAACCCGAACAGTGTCACGGGAGCGCTCGGAGGAAAAGTCGTAAAACGATTTCCGTCGAATAGTTTTTTAAGAATAAGTTACTTTGATGTTCTATGAACCCTTTTTTGCGGACATTTCAATGATTAATAATTATTTTATACTTAGTACTTACATATTATTTAGAACAAAATTGGTAACAATAAAAAAAAAAGAGATATTAATTTAATAAATAATTGTTTTATACTATTATAAGTACTCATAATGAACACGAATGGAAAATTGTAGTGTTGAAGTAAATACTGCAATTAAAAAGTCCTGTAAACTTAATCCCTGGCCAAGAAGCTTTAGGGCTGACTACCGTCCCCCCGGTGTCGGTGCCCGAATTCTGTTCCGCTCTAGGTTTACTTTTTATTAGGCGATGTTTGCTACTAAATTTGTCGTCGACCAAGATGTTGTTCGAAGTTTCTGCGTGTAATACGTGCCTGTGTATATGTTATAAATCATTTAGTTAATATAAATATACATAGCGCTGTCCATATGAATTCGGTCTCTCTGACTTTTGGATTAAAATGTAAATCGCATTAGTAATTTATACAGCCTGAATTAGGTCTAAGAGGCTTTCAAAGTCAAAGATATCCGGCCAGCCGGCAGCCCTAACAAGTGCGCACATTTAAATCCATATTATACGAGGGGAGAGTAAAAGTATCCGTAAATACTCGGTACATGACTCTGAGCAGTCATTATCATTTACATAATAACCATGTTGCGATATTAATGTGTTTTGTTTAGACGACGAGGGGACGACACGACGCCACACGCGACACCACACGACCCGACAGGTCTGAGCGATATATCAACTTATGGGAACTATCATATTTTATTTTATTGCAATTTTCTGCATTAATAAACGCTCTGGATATTTTTGATAGTTTCTAGTCGGTTTTTTTTCTACATTCTAATTTGCGGTACTGATTGCGGAAATTATTTAATACTGTGACAAGATTCAGAACGAGCTCACAAAAGTCTACTCGAATAAAGAGTACTTTAATTTGATTTCGATGAAGAATGATATTCTCTTTATAATATAATGCCTCCTCGAATCAATAATTACCCCGGGGTCTGTCTGCATGACCGTCATGCGGACACACACATATAAACAAACGAGGCGTAATGTCGGGATTATCGTTAGTATAAATTGGTTAAATGTCGTAGTTTGTAATTATCCTCACCATAAAGTGTACAACACAGGACCACGTGTCTTAAAATAATTTCCGTTGTAGCGGTTTTATTCGCAATACACTACACGACACTAAAAGTCATAATGTTTATCGCTTCTATTACTGTTATGAATGGGTTCCATCCTTATGAGAGACGAAGGTGGAAATGGTATGTCTCTAAGCTTGTGCGCGCTGCGAACAATAAGCTCACCGATTCACGCTTTGTATTTAAAGTTATTTTGAGTAAGCATTATATAGACATATACGCAAAATATTTTCACATTTATCAATTTAAATAATTTAAGTTTTATCAAGTTTAGAACGTTATCAGCTATAAATGTTCCACCGTTGGACGAGGATCGCCTTACCCTTTGGGGATATGTAAAAAGTAGGTGCTCGGTCAAGTTTTAATACTACTCCTTGGTTAAGATTTTTATTTTCTAACCAATGAGCCAGCTCGGCGCTTATATAGACTCAGCTGTTAGATAAATATGCGTAAAGTGTAAAAAAACCGTATTTTTTCGAAAGATCTGGTCAAAAAGGTCAAAGCTATATTGATTTGAGCAAACAATGATATACTTCCGAGTTATTATATGAAGAACTTACCTGAAACAGAAACAAAAACATTATTAGAACGTCTCCGGTCTCGTTATTCGATATCGATATTATATTTCATAAGTTCGCCTGTTCACGCGGCGATACGTTTTAGGTTAAACGTACGGATTTGTTTAATTTCGTTTCAATCAAACTCAAACTGGATATAAACAATCTTCAATTTTTTTATAAATAAATGATCAACTACAAATAGAGAGTGACTTAATGGTGGGACTATGTGTAAGCTCGGCTATGTGTATAAGTGGGTGGTACCCACCCATATATATACTCTTCATTCCCAGGGCGGTGGCGCATTGGTTTTGTAAGAAATTATTAAAATTTCATAGCCAATAAACACTTACTGTCGGGTGCCCATTCGCCGGTCTTCCTAGTTGGGCCATAAAAAGGAGAGTACTAAATTAATCAAATCAGCAATGTTGACTTGCAATGAGGAATCAATACCACGATGAACAATTATGATTTCGATGATAAAATAGCTTATTATAATAATGTTTTAGATATCAGTTTAAGCCGGTAATATATTAATATAATTTTGTTAAAAACAATGAAAAAACCATAAATCAGTTTCTCACAGATAACAAATAAACTCAACCTAAATAGCGTATCAAAGAAATCACGCTTACGTAACAGTGCACTGATAAGAGGACGTTGACCCCGGCCAGCGGCGCCAAAATCGCGATAAGAGATTACTCATGGACTTCGAGGTTATTCTGTTTTACGCAAAAATTCTATTTATTGAAAGATTTACGAATTAAGTATTTTACATGACAGATTTAAGCATTTGTTATAGTAAAATATCATACTTTTTTATTTATTACAGGAAGGTAGCAGGGAATGGTGATCAGTGGTAATGGATCTTTAATGCTTTCACCGTTTCACTCAACCTTCAAATTGGAACTTTGATGGTAGAATGTCTGAGATGTGGTACCTTGGTGGTAGCTTGGTGGTATCCCAGGCCAGCTTGCACAAAGTCCTACCATCAATTAAAATGCAATAATCGTATATATTCATTAAAGTGATGCTTGTGCTATGTAATACGACTACACACATTTCATATGAATATATACGAGTGCCTCTGCCTGAACTACTCGTATACGCAAATAAAAAAACTTTATAGTGAAGCAAGTATTCGCCTTCGATTATTTAACAAGGTGTAATTTTAATGAGCGCACATTTATATTTCCTCGAGTATTTTCACCGGCGGCGGGCGCAGACGCAGTGGCCTTGAATTTAAAACGTGTGATGTTGAACTCTCGAGAAATTTTCCTCTATAAAAAATCGGCTGCGGATATATTTACAACTTCTGCATGTATATAAATATGTTAACGTACAAAACTTACTGTTAATATTTATTATGAGTTAGTGATGCTGCATAATTTACCGTCAGATTTTAACGTAAGCGAAACGAATTGATTTTTCTTTAATGAAATATAAATTATGAAAATGTAGAGTAATATTTAAGACTGTTCATTCGGACCACAAACATTTCATGGGAATTAAGTTGTAAAGTATTATATTTTAAGTCTACGTTCAATATAATCTCGTAAAATTACGAGTCTAATTTTAAATTAATTAAGTTTTTTACTATGGTCGCTCTAGTTAGTAGCTCAGGATCGAACGTAAGACTCTTTAACAGTCGGTGGTCCAGCTTTCATTGAACTATTGACGCATAATCATTGTTCAGAAGGTGGTAATCGCTTTCATTTAATTTCAAATCGTGGGTTGCGGGTTCAAGTCCTGTTGTATTACAACTATTATAAGTTATGTCTTTGGAATTTATGATACAATGTGAATCGTGTGTGTTTCCTAATCCTACTCTACAATATTACGTAATACCGATCCCCGATGGACGGAGTAGGCGTACGGAACCACGCGTTTTCCTTGTAACTAGTTAAATAGTCCGGTGACATTATGTTAATCCTGGAGGGGGAGGGGGGGAGCGGGATTGTGTACAAATAGGTCGGGAAACAACAATGGACTATTGTATAGAAAATCGATTATTTAACGAGTAACTCTTTCGTAATCATGCGTTCCTGGTACTTTATATATTTCTTTTCGTGTAAATTTTATTTTGAATGAGTCAAATTATTTAGTCGAAATAAATGACGAAACGAAAAATAATAATAATAAAAAGCAGGATGGGAGAGAAATCTTATAAAAAAAGAATAACAAAAGAAATGTTATTTCTATAAAGGAACTCCTATTAATCTTATAACGCCACCCCCGCGCTCCACCCCAAAATACACGTACACCTTGTGTCAGAGTGTGGTGCACAACCTCTCAAAGGATCAGCATCAAACCATACACTTCCTCACCGTTAACCGTCCCGTATACCGTAATATAAATAAAAACCATAGATGAACATAACGCAAAGCAACTAAAAACTCCGATGTTTGTTTTTAATTTATAAGTGTTTAGTTACAAAGTCCACTTTACAAGCTAGTGCAAACAAAAACTTGTAAAAAAATGTTAACAAGACGGCCGTAACGATAAAAACATCGCTCCGTGTTATACAATGTAACCTTTGTATTTTTATTAGTTTTAGACAAGTTTAAGGGCAAAGAAAGTGGTCTTTGATGGGCCGTGCAGGTTAGTGTTTCAGCGGCGAGCCCGGCCAGCGCCACGAGCGGAGCGGGAGCGACGAGCGATTTAACAGGTTATCACTTTAAAATATAAATTCATAAAGTAATGTGATGTTTATATTTTGTTTTATTATACTAAATCAACTTTCTGTCTGTTTGTGGTCTGTACTGCCTATAGGCTTTAGCACTGTAAGATACTCGTCACACCGTTAATGCGTTGTCAACCATTGGCACTAAAATGAGCCTGAAATTACACTGACTCACCTCCATTCAAACCAATCAAGGGAACACAGTACTGCTGTTTTGTAGTCAATTCGTTGATGGTTATGTATCCGCTACCACACCCGCGCCGCTCAAGCACCATCCCCTAGTAATCGTACACCGAGTGAAGCCAGACCATCCCGTGATAATGATAGATCAGGGCGTCGCTGAAACCGCGTGAAAGTCTATAGCTGACAGCTGATTGAATCTAGCGCGTGTATTTTTAAACCTAGGTCTATTTTTGTCGAGTCTTATGTTACGTTTTATTTACGCAAGATGTAATGCGTGAAGGTGGTCCACCGGGTAGGCCGCGAGAATCTTGACCGTAGTCCGCGAGTTCGAAATTGGAAACATGAGTTAGCTTATAATTAACCACATGCTCAGTGAAGTAAAACTTAAAGAGGTTAACTGCATCTGTCGGATGACATTCAACAATCCGCAGCGGAACTCTGTTGATACTTAAGCTCAAATATTTTTTTCTGAAGCCGAGTAGGCCTTCGACCACGAGAGGATATTTACGAAATTGCTATATATTTATTGAAACAGCTAAAATACTTTGCACAAATTACGGCACGTAGCTTAAGGTGCTATAATAATATAATTTATTTCACCTGGGTTCACCGATTACTTTCACAAAGTTCACTAATCAGCAGTTTTGGCGTGACGTGTGTAAAGCCATAAAAAATAATCTTTGTAAACTTAAGCGGACTTGATTAACTTAACGGCTGTGTTATCGTCGACAAGTGTTCGAGTCCGTATACGAACACAGATTATGGCGCACAATGTTGCGTTATTGCGGCCGTTTATAATGTTTGCTGGAGACTTGAAGCACATATCATACAAACGGCGCCGTCCCATCCAATACGTCCGGCGTAAAATTAATCAAAACATCGTCTTAAGCGATACGCCCGACATATTGTTTGCCCTTTGACTGCAATTAACGTACCTCTACCATCAGAGTATCGACCGCGATCTAATTACAATATACGTTATACATTGCGGATTTAAAGAGATAGCGATTTCTGAGTCGAGTTCTGAGTGAGCGTTGTATGCGTCCGAATGTTTTAGATGAAAGTGTTTCAACTCGCACTTGTGATAAATTTCGAGCTAGTGTTTGTAGTCAAAGTTGCGTCGCAAGTAGGTTATGGTCAGACAAATATTATAACTTGTTTATAAATCTGGGAATCTTTAAAGCGGATAAGAGAATGAGAGATGTTTGAGAAACTTCTAACCTTTCCTCGATACTCAGTGGATTCGAAAATGTTTTGGTATGGAAGAGAGCCCATATCTCCTTGCGTATAGGAGACTTACAAACAAATATTTCATAGATAAAATGACTGTGTACATAACTAAGGCAGGGCCATAACGAAGTGTGACAGGTTTACAATGATTAAAATAACAACGCATTCTGAGGAAATGTCGAGTGAGACGAGTTGTATTCAGTGCTAGTCTCTCTCGTAGAAAACCTTCCAGGAACTTCATAGAAAACGATCAGCAGAGATATGTATGCATTCATAATTTAATTAAACGAATTTTTCATCGAAACTCATATACGTTGACGATGCAATGTAAATGACCGCCGGTTCGGAATGTAGATTCTACCGAGAAGAACTGACAAGTAATTCAAGATATATTTCAGGGGGTATTTTACCGGCTGCCACGGCTCTATCGCTTAAACAAACGACAACGCTGCGCGGCGTCAAGAATGTAAGTGCCGCGTTCCTCCTCTTACTATATTATTTTATTATTCGTAAATTTGCATGTCTAGGTCACGTGGTCTCATTTAAAGGTCATCGGTACATTTATGCGGGTAAGCCAGGTCCTAAAACGAACAGTATTAAAAGTTAATTGCCTAATAAAGAGAAGTCAGCCAGGAGATAAGTGGAAAATTTCAATGTTCCGCACAGCCTGTGTAAGCCTTTTGTTAACGAGCAGCGGAATTAGGACCGGCCCTTTTGTATTCATGAACATTCTGATTAATATAGACTAACGTACGGCCAGACTCTTTTATTTTATACTTCGCCAAGTCAAAGTATTAACTTTTAGTTAAAAAAATTAGGACATAAAAAATTATGGGTTTCGGTTTACAGTGTTACCTAAGTTTACCTACCATCTACAAATTATAGCATTGCAGGAATATTTTTATGCACGACCACAGGTACTGTACCAAAAACGAGTAAACAACATTGCCTTTTCTTATTTTTTCAAATTATCAAATTAAATACAATTAAATTTGAACATTTGTTACTTTGATACCTAAGTATGGCGTAATAATTTCTAAAGTACCTTAAAATGAATATTACCGTAATGTAAAGAAACGTCAATATTAGTCATTGCGATAATATGTCGAAAACATTTGCTAGTTTTATCTCTCTCTGACTTATCTTGTTTTAGGCAATTTACTAAGACATTTCTTCAGTAAATAAAAAAAATCGCTCAATAAATTCGAGATTACGTGAACAATCTACGCATAAAGTACTCTGTAACCGCCCGTAGCTAATACATGTACTGATAAAATATTCAATTACATTACACGGTCAAGTACTTTCACCGAGTTCAGCGACATTTGAATTTGCTAAGCGAAATGAAACAGAAACTTTAATATTCATAAACGCACCCTATCTCATTTTGTAAATTGTGCAAATTACGGCTGAACACACGTCAGCGCGTGACGGCGGGCGGCGTTCGATTGAGCGATCGTTCGAAATTTAAACGCGGCGCGTTAAAAGAGCTTCGATCCCCACGCGTGATTGGTGGCCGTGATTCCGTTGCAACTCTGTGATTAGGGAAGATGAAGTTATCAAATTTTCGTAAGAGTAAAGTGTCGGTCCCGACTTTCGCCTTCGTCCGTATTTACATTCCACGGTGTATAATTTTATTGGGCGCGATTGAGTCATCGAAAATTACTCATACGACGGGGTGAGGCCTTAGTCGTTAAGTAGCGAGCTGTTATTACGACGGATGTGGAGCGGGGTTGGCGGTAATGACGTTTGTATAGGAGCTGTCAGGTTACAGTAGCTTTTAGACGATTTTTTCTTAAAATATTTATTTTGTATTATTAAGTTGAATGGATCAAAAATATTGCGTCATGCATTCAAACCTGTAAATAGTTTGCAGGTAGCAAGTTGTATTTTGATTTTGCCGAACAGACGTTGCGCAAGATGTAGGTACATATGATGATGATGATAATTTTGATAAATTGTTTGATAAAATGTTTTATTCAATCAAGTCATGTGAACTACGCTGAGATAAGAGTTTTGAAATATCATCCTCAAATATCAAATACATTTTAAAGTCAGCTAAATATATTGTCAACGAAGCACCTTTTCACAAAAAGATAATGTTATAATTTGGAAAGGCGCAAGTTTAATCGAGTCTTAGAACGTCAAAGAAGTTATTTGTGACACGTCCGAAGAGTATTCAGTTGTGCCGCCATTTTCACTTAGTCCGAGATTAATTTTCCGGGATTGGAACTAATGATCAAATATTTATATCAAATAATTTATTTTCACTCTTAAATGTGAAGAGCGTTTATTTATTTCACTTATAAAAACAAATTCTAATAAAAATGTGAGTAATATGGAGGTACAGTTATGTTTACAGCGAGCTATTTAAAGGTAACTCAACAAATATTTAAAATATGTCGGTCTCGGTTATTTGATAGTTGTTTGACTGAACTAGTATCGTTTATTAATAGTACATATAACGGATCGTTACACGCTCATCTAGGGCCGTCTCATTCTAGACAACACTTTATATAATATTACCTGGATTACCTAGCTAATGCCAGCCCGTCCGTGCAGATTTGATTTTATCACATCCCGGATACCTCATTTCGTTTCCAGCAGGAAGTCATGAGAAATTAATATTGATTTTAAATAGAAAAAGTTTTATCAAAATAGGTCTTCGATTTCGTGATGTTCCTTGTGTCTAGAGTCACACTGGCTCACTGACCTTTCAAACCGGAACACAACATTGCTAAGACTTGCTGTTTTGGGATAGAATGTCTGATGAGTGCCCACCACTAAGTAAATGTAATACGTCATTACGTAAAGTAAAATTCATTCGTTACTTAAGCATCGTTTTAACTTGAACTAATAACAGAAATAATCACCGGTCGAGTGTGTCGCAGACCGATTATCCTAAATATCGTTGAATCGGTATTCGTATCGCTCGCGACCGCGGCCGCTCGTAAAGCTCCTTCTAAAGATTATCATTTTCGGGAGACCAGCGCTCGAGCTAGACTCGAACGGATACACCGACGGGCTCGTTACTCTACTGGAATATTTAGGAACTTTTACATATAGTTTTTATAATGATAATTAAATATTATATACAGAGGAGATCGTAGATCCCGCGGTATTCCTCCAAAATTCAAAATATTTAGTCGATACAGAGCATTATGATAAGTTACTGGTAGTGAATTGTATCTCCGATAAGCAGGCAGACTAGAATGAGATTAAATTGATGTCATGGAATTGGATATTTAATTACTCGTAGGTAAGACACATAGGAAGGCAGACGACCAACGATGTAAGTGCTCACCCACTCCATAGACATCGGCAAAAGAGTCTAGAGAGCCTAGTGAGTCCTGAGCCTAGAGAGTCTAGAGCTATTACTTAAAGCATCAACGCTTTGTGCAATGTATTGTGGTTTCGTATTTAATGACTCGCCTCGACTCATTAATTATTCTACCTATATGAGGTGGTGGATGTATTTGTTTATATCTACCCACACAAACATCTACCACCAGTATGAACGCTATAGGCTCTAGAAGTTTCCAGGATATAAACATTATCCACTAACTGTCGTCGTGTCATTTTCCGTTTGTTCTAAATGACACAATTCGACTGTTTATTTTCTTAACAAGACGATATTATCTTATTCAATATTGGTTCGTCTCGTCCAACAGATGAGTAATACATTCAACTACAGAGGCTGTATCCTCCTTTTGGTCCGTCCACGGACAGAAGGATAAGTATTAAATCACGATCAGTAGTTATTTATATTTATTAGTCGTATCTACGGGGTGAATTATATTGTTAATGCTCTATAAAGTACGTTTGTCTGTCCGTCCGCCGTCCGCCGGCCACCAGCGACGGCGACCCGCTCTGAATTATAGCGCGTCGTGTCGTGGGTTGCTCTGTGTACTTAATTATAATATCATATTTGGTGATCTATATTAAATTTGTTTCGATCGCTTCGTTTGTTAGTGATGCTTGTCACGTGAAGTCATTTTATTGAATACAAACGACACTCATAAAAAACTATATAATTGTCGTTATTACAAGATGACTTAAAACAATTCTTTAAACATTATGATTAATGTGAATTGTGTACAATATTGTAGAATAAGTACCTATACGAAGAGACGTCGGAAAATTCATAACATGATTTGAAAAGTTAATATTTACTACAAACTTTGTCACAACTTTTGTTTTCGTCATCGTATTTTTATACCACATAATTCAAGTTTGAGCAATCATCAAAGCGAAAACCCACAACAGAATCTGTTAATGTATCGACATACGAGCGTCGACCGAACACACATCAAATTGAAGCCGACGTAATAAACGAACATTTGAAAAATGTATTTTCTCCTAAAAGTCGAGGCAGCCAATAATTATCGATTACAAATCGATTCCGAATTACTCCTCGAGGCGGTATTTTTATTACACGTACAAATTTGCATGGCGGTCGTTATGAGCGATTAGTATCACGTCTGAGCAAACACGGCGTCTGCGCGAGCTGTATCGGATGTTTGTTGTTGCGAGAGTGTGAACATTGAACGATTAAGTCGTTGTATAAAGAGTTTCCTAATTATTAATATATCTTTACTCACTCTATGATATCGTTTAGTTATGTTGTTTTCTGCTATAAAGGGAATCGTGCTTTTTTTATATTTCCGTCAAGTCGTTCTCAGTAGAGAGATTCCACAGACGAACAAAAACGGTAATATGTACTATTGAGAATACTATTAGATTGCTAGTAAGTATGGTTGTTTTATTTCGGTGGACGATACAGAGCCAGTGCCATTTGAGGTACAGGGAACATAACCCTTAGTTTGAATAGTTCTCAATGTGCTACCGACATTTATATTTCATAGCATAATAGGTAATACTATTATACATACATATGTATCCAGAATCTGGGTATATATAATAGTATAACTTATTTAGATATTCTATATATTTACCTAGGTAAATAAACAATTTACACATACCTATGCAAAAAATATCTATATGTTAGAATTTCATTATAAACGCAAATTTAGCGCGTCTATTTATAGTCAGCGGTACTCGCTCGGATCGTCAAATAGATTTCATAATAATATTACCATTGATTGTGAAAAAAAATGATCACAAATACGGTTGATTATCGAGACAGAACATCTGATCACTTCGCGTACTATCGACGGGACGCCTGTCTATACGACCGTACCGATTTTGATTTGACAAGCTTTTACGAAGTGACAGATGAAATTACCACTGGGACCGACCATTTAACGTCGGTCGTTAGCTTACGGCCACGCTCGCCTTGCTAATGAGCGGTACCTTTGCTTAAAGATAGCATGTGGTACACGTTGATGCCTTGTGGATGTGCTCAGGACATGGTCCCACCAGTATGTTATCATCGAGCAGCCACGCGACGTTGTCGTACCATTTATTTGCACGAAGCGCTTTAATTCATTATTTCTGATGCGAGCAGTCAGGGCGTAGAACGCTGGTCCTTCGTCGGTGATACCCGAACTATATAAACCGGATACTTTTAGGGTAAGCGTGAATGGACAGCTTCTGGTTAAACAAAATTAGCATGAGGTGTGATTGTGTTCGGGCGAAAGTCCCGAATGAGTTTGTAATGCTACCGGTATAGTTGAGAAGCCGACAGGTTCCCACTGGATATCTCCACAAATGGAATCTTAGTAAGATATTCAGGATTACGTCGCTGAAGAGTGAGTACTTGCATAATTTGTATAGAATGGCATTAACTAATTTAGCAATAAATAAATAAGCCTCCTAATTTTTTTATCGACGCTCGATTACACGTACTTAAAGTTATCCAGCAGCAACAAAATTATTTTCTAATTCTTGGTCAACATCCGGTCTCACATAAAAACCGAAATATTAAAGGACTAGTTCTCATTCAACCTTTTCTCTCATTAGTGATCGTTTTCGAAGTAACAATCTCACATTAATGAAATGTATAAATCCAATATGAATTGAAATAATTTAAAAAAAAAAACCTTTGAAAATGTGTTTAAAATATCAATGTGCAGTGGTGGCCACATATCACAGTGTGGCCTGCCAGTCCACCTATCTATATGAAATAAACGATTCAAATAGGCTCATACAAGCATTTTGATTCGCATTGTACCAGCTTCAATAAAAAGCTGCCATCAATAGCGAATACGTATCGTGATTAGAAGAAACTGAGCTGACATTCTTGTTCTTCAATAATATATGTATTCCATCTACACGCACATACAGTGGGCTTCAGATGTATTCATAGGGAAATATAACATGTTCTGCGCAATTTAATGATAAAGCCGAATGCCCCGCCTTCGCCCTACATCCTCATGTATTGACTGCGAAGCCGAAAACTTGGCGTTACAAGTTACACGTACGTAGGATTACATACCGATAACTTAACGCGGTATATCCACAATGAGCCAACCTCAGCTGATTATTACGAAATATGTGCCGAGCGAGACGCGAGTGTTTTATAGCCATCACAGCTGATAACGCGTTGCTGAGGGAACTCGGGGGCGAGCCGTCGACTTACATCATACAGACGCACAAATATTCACTATGTATATTTATATGTATAATAGTCTCGATGTTTTAACTAACGCTACAAGTGACTAATGTTCGCGAAATCAATTCACATTAAATATAAACACACAATCACTAAACCGTATATGCGTCATCAAATATGGGTCTCAGATTTTAAATCCCTGCTTACACTGGCTCACTCACGATTCGAACATGAACAGATATATCTATAAAAAAAATATTAACGATGGATTAAATAATAGGATTCAAGTCCGACGTTTACCGCGTACTTTGATATGAAAATACAGTGGTTTGACGTTTAACTAGCAGTATAAAATTTAATATACTTAAATAGATTTTTATATAAACATTTTTTCCAAAAGCTAAAACTCTAATTGTGTTCTTACAAATTTTGAGCAAATATTGACTGAAGAAGTCATAGCAGGTCATAAACATATACGAGATAACTTTTAAGATAACTATTTCGATATTTTTCGCGTATATAGTCGGGGCAAGAAGCAAGTGTTAGATATAATTAAGATTTCATTGAATTATTTTTTGTGCGGAACCAGTAATAAATTCAAGTCACGTTTTATGCAAAGGTTCTGTGTCGACGCGATAGTGTTTTGTTAGTCTGATTTTGATTGTGATTTTGGGGTTAGAAATTGAATATGTATGTCCGCTGATGTCGGCTGCCTTCGTTAGCGGAGTTTTGTTGTTTTTACAAACGACATGAAGCCAACCGCTGTCGCTGGCGCGTTTAATGAATCTTGTGCAACACAAACCTTCTTGTTAATTATACATCATTACATTTTTTTATTTTGCAATCGCTCTCATTATTTATTAATATGCAATTTAATTCAAGGCAAGTATTTCTGCCAAACCCATTGAAACTAAAAACGGCAACGCTCTGTAATGTCATCATTGAAAGTATCGATCGCTATCAGAGCACAAAACACTCGGCCCTGACATTAACTATGTAATCTTTGCCGCTTTTTATAACATATTAATCGCTCCATAACCTGTGTAAGTTTATAATTAAAATAAAACACGATACGAATTACTCCTCCGATATAAACAGAACCTACCATCGATGGTCTCGTAACACCGCAACGAAAAACGAGGGACGCGTTGAACTCCGAAAGTGTTCAAATTATAACTCGAATTCATAACTTCTCGTAACACAATCGGAATAAAGAAAGTAACTAAACGCAATTATTTCGTTGAGATTGGAAGCTGTCGAACCACTTTTGATTTTTCGTCTGCAAACCGGTCGAATAATTGGCCAGTCGCTCCCTTGCCAAGTTCAGGTCTTGATTTAAGGCCTCGAGTACTAATGACCGAAGGGTTTGCGAATTTTAAATCATGTTTAGTGAAATCGTCTCAACTATTCGATATGTTCTTAGGCTTAGGTAAAGTTGAATTAAAGGGAAGGAAGTCAATTCCATCGTCAAATATTTGATACTGCTAGTTATACGTTTAGTCTGAGTTCAAAAATAAGGGTTTAATGCTACAAAGTACGACTCGGCTTTATTGCTGATATATTTGAACTCCCACGACTTTATTCGGCGCGACACTGTCCGAGTTTATACATTGTATTATTTATTGTTAGAACTCTTTCCCAGTCAAAACTTCACTTGACCGACAAAATCAACAACAAAAACTAGAACAGCTTAGCCATATTACGTGTTTCGTATTTGTAGATGTAAGACCGTTACGCGGTGCTGTCGGTCCTTTCTGGTGGTGCTCTTATTGAAATAACGATATCTGAAAACGTTGCGAGTTAACATAAAATAGTCAAAATGTACTTTATTCGAATGGGCTCGAACGCGTTTAAGTATCATGTTATATTATTATCCCTTGGAGTAATGGAGCGAACAGCTTCTTCATTCCACGCGGTCAAGATTTATACAGTAACTATTTTTAATTCATATTTGTAAATATTTAAGCACTTAATGTTATCAATTCTTATGTTAATAAAGTACGAAATGTAGATTCTATCGAGAAGGACTGTAAAACTCATTACTCTCTTTCTTAAATGAAATAAGTAGTCGACTACATAGTATTATTATATGTCCAGTGTAGAATCAAGTATAGTATAGTCTTATCGAATAATATATATATTGTTTAACTTGATAAATTTATTAATAAAGCTAAAACAGTGATGACGGTCGATAGTACTTCGAGCAAGAGAGCGTTCTGACTGGATCATTCGTATAAATTATAATAAAAATTGTAATGTTAAATAGGAATACTTGAAGTGTCAGAATGTACTAAGAATAACAAATGCACGATCTTCCAACAGTATTAATCTCGCTGCAAGCCCGTGTAACTATTATTCATTGGTAATATTGTTAGAAAGCTATTCGTCTAAGTTATTAGCTAATTAGATTGATGTCGTAAAGTTACGTCCGCGACGACAGCACTCGATGCATTAACGCAGCAAAGTCACCTGCGGATTATTTAAACCCACTAACAAACACGCGGCCGTTTCTAAGGAAACGTCTGAAGTGATTTGGGTATACTTCATACTACATACTAGTAGATCACGATGTTCCCATATATATTTGATAAGCATGACAACCAATTTAGATATATACTTAGTAAACAATGAGATTTCGAATATCAGTCATTATATTACTAAAATATAGACCAATACCGGATATTTATATTTCTTGTATTGTGTGTAGTGTGTAGCTGCTGCGCCGCCTCAGTCCGCGGGCCGGTGGATATTATTACAGCGCGTTGATTATCAACTGCAACTTAGCATTAGTATTACGATCGTAAAAATACAATTAATATAACCTTAAATAATCGATAACCGTAGGACTAAAGGAGACCGCAACGGACCGACGGACCGACGGACAGATAAATTTTATTAGCTATTCGAGTTCTTCAACATGACGATAAGCAATCAAAAGGCCGAGAACATAAACATGTTTACAACCTACCAATCTTCAATTTCGCCTCGATTTGCTGAAAATATACGCACTCGTGAGGTCTGCCATTCACTATACGAATGTAAAACAGTCCGACAACCTGCTTTATGTTCCTAAAAATATAATTTTCTTAGTGTACGAAACAAATACGATCTATAAGACATGAACTTTAAAAAAAAGCATTATTATTATCAATAACTCGTAATAATTGGCTGAAAAAATTACGTTACTTAATATTGAAAACAATTAAACCTTAAAGATGTCTATAGATTCTGATTTTACATATTAATCCTTTTATATTTAAGAATTTTATGAAATAACACAAATATTTTGGCATATGTTTGCCAAAATATATAAAGAACTGTCATTGGTAAAGAATGCGGATCACTTTTATTTAAATACTTTTAGCTATCGGACGTTCAATGGTGGTCTTTAACGAACAAAAACATAAAATTCTATTTTATTTTTCTAAGCACTAATAAAATATTGGGTATCTAGGTTAACTATCTCAAGTTTAAAACAATAAACACCACGATGTTTAACGATGAACTTAAATACATAAACATTTATATAATAGATAGGCCGAAAATTTGTTTCAACAATACGGAATTTCATGTGCTTTGGAAGACGACGGAAAAGAAATCGCGATGTATCAAGTGTTAAATAGAACAGTCTACGTCTCAGTAACCGAACTCTACATGAAGTAAACACGCCGTTTCCAAAGCTGCAACTCATCCGCCGGGTGCCGGGAATAGCTCTTATACCCTTGATTGAATATTTGTGTGATAAATGTACATATGTATTAATATATTATACTGGCGACCTAACTCTGATGGCGATCAGGCTTTTAATTTTTCTCACTTCAGATTTATATTGTAAATGTGATCTCTTGGCATCTTTAGAAAATAATTTCAATGCTGCTTAACCTAATTACTTACTTGTAGTTAAGAGATATATCTTTTTCAGACATTTAATTGGCACTGAAAACAAATCAAAATTATACTAACTCGCAGTTAAACGTTACTAATAAATTGAGTTGTGTCTAAAAGTGAACTTACTGTTTCGAATTGAATAAAAACGAGTAAATATGCAAAGTTACAATTTTTAAATAATTACTTACATTATATTCAACACGAATTACTATTGGGTAGCAGGCACATATTCGTATCGTAATAAAACCAGCACGGGGTCATTTGTGTTCAGTAACACCTACTAGCTAACATAGTGTAGTAAGCAGATTGTTTTAATAAAAGTTAAATAAACTACTGTAGACGTAGACACGGTATTATTAGTAGCACCTTCCTTTTACGACTACGTATGTTTGTACGTGTTCAAACAATAACTTAAACCATCGCATTGTTACAGATAACAGCTTCCTTTTACGCTTAATGTAACAAGACTCAAATTATATACTCACACGCCAGCCACAGATAATATAAAAAACATACAATTCCGTGTGGGTACAAAGCACACAATATGTCCCAACAAGTTTTTAAAATCCATATAAAGATTTATTTCAAGTGCATTGTGTAAAGTTCTATTAATCTAACGACGCTTAAGCCAAAATCGGCTGACGTCCAGATTATTTCACGGGTAAATACGTAGAGATAACATTTAAATTAAAAATATTTCTTGTATATAACATAAACATTTCGAAAGGTCCACTCAAATACGCAAAAGAATTAATTAAACCAGCCATCAATTAAATTCCCGCCATAACGCCATCTTTAATTCTATAAAGTGCGCACAGATAATAAAATACCCGATCACTCGCTCGCGTGCTTCCACGTTATTAAAACTAAATCAATAAATCACTTTTAGTTGGGATAATTACTTAAATCCTGATATATTCCAGTAATACTATCAAAAAGGGCGGTGAACCATTTAACATTAACGAATCATGATTTATAGCTACTGGAAGCCATGTTTGTTTTACTTTTTTTTTTCAAATTAGACGATAGAACTATTTATGTCGACACTTTAAAATAACGATATTCATTATTTATTGTTATAATTAAAACAAATGTATCCGATGAACGGGTTTAGTAAATAATTGTTATTCGATACATTTTTAATATTAAATCGATATTTATAATAAATTTTGACTAATTTTATAACGATATACTACGACTTTCAAAAATGCCTATTTAAGCTCGTATTCAATTCGATGTGGAACAAAAATAAAAGTTAAAATATGTTAAATAATATATTTGTAATTAATTAATCTGAAAACATATTTGTGTTATCGGTGATCCAATTTTGAATATCATTTGTCAGGCTACTTGAGAAAATATGATTTTGTAAATATTTAGAATTGAGACTAGTTCAGTCTTCTTGGTATTACTCGAACCTTCGATACAATTACACATAACAAACATAATATTATACTATTAATATCCCAGAGAACATAAATATTATAGATACAAATTGCCGCCATCTTAAATTCGCGTAATTTGATAAATTAACAAAGTGACATAATATTTATAAAGTAATAATACTTGAAGAGATATCTCATCCACATGTAAAAATAACCAATTGGCTTACAAAAAGCTTAATAACTGCCGTAGATGTATTCTGACAGCATCATTCGCATCACGAATGTAATGTATTACTGTACATCTGTATGACATACGAGCGGCGGTTACAGATTAAGAGCATCGCCGATACAACACTAATCACCGCACCGTTACCGAGGTCGCAATTAAACTCGTAATTGCCCATTATTTTTTCCTATTTCAAATCGTTACTATTATGCTTCATAACGGAGTATAAATCATCCAATAAAAGAGAACGCTTTTTGCATTCCTTTTATTTGGAGTCAATGGTATTAATTTTCCATTGGGAGCACCAATTAACGAGCAGTTACGACTCGTGTACAAAAATATTGGCTACGTGTGGGGTATAAAATAAAAAGATGTTTAGTTTCAAACCGTACTACGATACCGTGACAACCAATCCTGAAACAATGCGATCAAACTGAATGAATGTGGCGACATTCAATCGTGCACACGTTGTGCGCAGAACGCCATTATTAGAGAGACACAACCGCTCTTAAAAGGAAGCCATTCCTGAGCTTATTATTGCGAAAATATATTTAGTAATAAAAAAAACACTAAATTTATGAGTAACTTATAAATCCATCATTATTCGCTCGGCCTTATCCTATTAATTTTGGTTCCATTGTGTATAATGATCATGTTCCATTGCAACACAAGGGATTAGGAAGATTTGTCCAGTCACCTGCCTGACGCCGACCGTTCTTGCGAATTACAAGTGAACTCTAAATGCTTGTAGTATCAGTACAGGCACTAAATACAAATTAAATACATTAAGTCCTCTCGTATATTAATATACCTACATTTATATTTTGAAATATGCTGAAATCAAATGAACGTGTGAATTTTCACAAAAATAATAAAACAGTAAAAAATCACTTATTCCTCTCTCGAGAAGCAGAAACTTCGGTTACCGTGTTGGTATCAAACGGAGCCAGTAAACTGTCAGGTGACAAAATGCATTTGACAATAATTATTATTGTCGAACGATGTCGAGCCTCGCTGTCGTCTGAATTATCCAATTTAACGCGTCAGCTGTTGACCGAATACAAACGTCACATCAATAATCCACAATTTCTATGTAATGTTTTAATAATATTAAAAGATGCATGTTTCGCAATGTATTTAGCATTGGAGAATTTTCAATGGAGTACTTTTCACCGTAAAATGGAGACATAAAATACGTACAAAACTACAAAATGTAGAAAAAACGAGAAGACGATAAGATGTCTTACTTACGTTGACAACGCAATACAGGATGTTTTTTCAATTCGAGGCTCTGTTTCCATTGTACGCGGTACACCATTACTGATGCTGTTTAATTCAATGATATTCGTTCGGAGATTTCAGGGCTTCGGAAAGTGACGATATTTAAGACAAAACATTTATAAGAGTCTAACTAGTTTTGATTTATTTTAATAAAATATACATATTTTATCATTGACTAGTGACTCCGCGCGGTTTTACCAGCGTGATATACTACTTTGGACCCCTTGGGCAGCAGCGTACTATTATTCATAATATATAAGCTTTCTCAATAAATGGTCTTTAAACGGGAAAACAATTCAAACAAATGGACTGGAATATCATTCAACCAAACCTTAGTTTTATAATATTACCTTAGCCCTTGATCTCATTAAGTTATCGTATTATAAATGAACAAACTAATAAAAATAAAACTGTTACACAAAACGTATATACGTTTTCTGTGATTGTAGTAGTCATTATGATTATTATTTTATTGAGCCCTTCTACTGAGATTAAACTAATATAAATATAAAACGATACGCTTAAAACCCACACAGCACGTACAGCAATGTGAACCTGCTGTCCGCACGGTTCGCGTTCTCAGTGACTAGATCAGCGGGACACAGAACAGGGCAGCGGAGCAGAATCCACATCGAACCGATAACCGCACTGTTAAATAAATACATTTATAAAGTAAGATTATAGTTTTCAAAAGGTGTTAGTTCAAGTTTTCTGTTGCTCATTCGAGTCACAAAACACTTAGTCTGTGGACGGGTGATATATATATATATTCTATTATCTGTGTTCTATTTTATTAGTATTATAACTTGCGCCTTGTGCTAGAATATTTGCTTTCAATAAAGTGTTTAGTTTAAAGAAATCTCACAAGAGTTTTATTGGAATACTACCCAATCTCAATACATACAGTTTATAAGACGATGCATCAAATATTGCTCAAATTTAATATATTATACCTATTTCATTCAGGTTTTATTTAGAAATGTTAATTGTAACGGAATAAAATTACACACACAACTTATATCGATGTTTGTTCCGAAGTTGGATTATTTACAAATGTATGGAGGTGTAAGAGGTTTGTGTGTCTGAGTGAGTTTCTGCATGGTTTAGATTGGAGCCGGTCGGGGCGGCGCTGCGATCGGGAAGTAAATAAAATCTCATTTCACCCGGGCGAAATCGGAACGGGCGACTATGGCGAGAATCCTATTTGAATTCAGTATACTTTTGATTCTTATTATACAGTGAAAATTAAATATATTTTTTTATTTTGAAAGTCAATCAATAGTTTACTTAAGTCACTACGACCACTTAAAACAAATATTGTTGCAATAAATAACAATGAAACGATTTACAAAGCGAGGCTAACTTCGCGGAACGAGACCGGCGCGATGCCATTTTCAAGACACCACTTTTTGTTCTCTAAAGTACGAGAGCGCGGGACAAACGATGGTAGACATAAATACCGACCGATTCGTTCTGAATAGTAAAAAAAGTTTTTTTTTATAGATATTTTAAATACAATCGTTGCGAGTTATATGCAAATAACACCGCGTTTGTTTGTTTGTTGACAACAGATAGAATACATTTTGAATGAAATCGACCAAGAAAATGGTAATCTAAAATTTCAAAACAAGATAAGACATTTAAAATCTACGATAGTCTATCGCTGTGATGACTCGCGTGACGCGTCACAGACGTGTGCCCGACTGTCACCGTTTCGACTGATGTTTAGGCAGTCTAATGAGTCATTATGAAGCGAGGACCCGAAATGTAAACAATCCTTTGAGTGATAAAAATTCTTTACAGAATCACGTCCGTCAGACTATTCACCGCTGACACACTTCTCCGACAAACAGATCCAGTTGACACAGTTGACGCTAAAAAACGAATAGTTCGGGGAAATTGAGATGACGCTGGAAGGCCTTAGAATTTATAACGTTCTAATTGTAAAATAATGTTGAATTATCATTTATATTTGAAATACATCCATAAAAGAGTTTTCTTTAAACTAAATTATTGCAATGATTAGAAATTTGTAATTCATATATTGACATTACAAACAAAAACTAAAATCATGACAAATGGCATAGAACGGCCTATCAGTGTGAAAGAAAAATATATAGAATATGCCAACGGCTACATCTGCCCAGGTGAACCAATGTCATTTTCGAAAACGCACGATGAGGATGAAATCGAAAGAAGAACAAGTATAGCCTGGAAGAAATTTTGGTCACTCAAAGAAATTCTAAAAGGAGACTGCTCGATAAACCTTAAGAAAACTGTATTAGACACCTGTGTACTGCCTTCTCTACTGTATGGCTGCCAAACTTGGATATTCACAACAATAGCAAAACAAATGATAAAAAAAACACAGAGAGCTATGGAGAGAAGTATCCTAAACATAAGAAAAATACAAAATATCCGGAGCAAAGCAATCAGACAAAAAACAAAGGTAAGAGACGCCCTCATACAAGCTCTAAAATTGAAATGGCCGTGGGCTGGTCACATATCGAGATGCAAAGACAACAGGTGGACAATCAATGCTACAATGTGGAAAGGGCCCATCGGCAAAAGAAGGGTAGGGAGACCGAGTAGACGATGGGCAGACGACTTAACGGAATTAACAGGAAAGGACTGGAAAAATATCGGCAAGGACAGAGATGAGTGGAAAGGACTGGAGGAGGCCTTCATCCGAGGAAGGGTCCATAATCAAAAACAAAAACTAACTTTTACTAACATTAAGACATAAGCAAAACACTAAAATTTAACAAACTACTAACAAATACCAACATTAGAAATGGAAAATTAAGGTTATGGAAATAAAGGCTTTATTATTATTATATATTGACATTTGTGATAAATAAAAACTTTCCGTCACTTCGTGCAAAATGTATAAAAGTTTATTACACGAACGAAACTCCACGCGAGTACTAGTTTAACTTTAATCATTCATCACCCATAGAGCTGTACTCCGGCTCCCATAGAAGGCACCGGCGGACTCGACTCGACGTTAACTACTTTATTAAACGTTCCAGGGTCAAGGTTATTGGGTTACGGCTAGGGTTGCCACCTGCATCAAAAAGTGGCTACTGGATAATGAGAGAGTATCCTTTAACAATATTTAACTAACACACCGTGTATTGTATGAGTATGTATATGTTATTAACACTGCAAATGTAAGTACTTCATATATTTTTATATTATGTAATGTTTTTGTAAGCAGGCGATTTGCGTTTGGCGTCAAGCATCAGTCGCCTTAAGTAAACATCAAAAAAAAGATTTCATATAATATTCTATTTTTACAAGCTTTTATTTACTGTGATTTCATTAATCTAACTATGAATACCAGCCTACACCAAAAGGGCCACCCCGTTTTTGTAATTAGGCGTCCTTTCGAATATCTGTTATTATTAATATGTAAAAATAGTTCTACGATATCAATATTCGATCGACTTACACATTTTGTTTGTTTATTCCTTTTAATTTAAGTTAAATGTAGTAACGTTTTTTATATAACATATAAACAAATATTTCCGTGAGTTTGGCAGTTATTTTGAGATATAAAAATTTTCTTGACAACATTGTATTATATATAGTATATGTTATAATTTCTGACGGAATATTAAGGTGTAGATCAACACCCCTAACTAATCTCCTCATAATCAGCTGTTTATCTCAAGAAGTTATGACGCCGTAACTCCTCAACAAGTATGCGTTTGTTAGCGGATAAACAACAGAAATTTAATTGTTACATCATACATGTTTATTGTCGACTTTTTATAAGAACAAGTTTATTACTTTATTTACGAACGATTTCCGAGGAAGAATCCCACTAGTCAGAAGTATTAAAGAAGGCTCTGTGACGAAATCTTGACAAATATTGTAAAAGCAGTTTATGTGTGTTTAGCTAGGCAAGCTAGGCATTAGACTTACGAGGAATTTACATTAAATAATTATAAATAAAACTCATCAAACCATACCGAGACTATTTAATAATACGAAGTCCCACTCCGCTACACATCATTTACTAATATTATTAATTTCATAAAGAATCATGTATTTTAGTTATTTAGTTATAAGAAGCAAGTGAGTGACGTCATACATTACGAATCCGTTTACCACATGTTTAAATAGTTTAAAGAATAGTTTTTTACACAATGTATTAATAATGGCGGCTTAAACTATTTGTGTAAACATTTAACAGCGAGAGGCACGCTCGCGTACACTTGTGTGTACTCGTATTTTATCAAAAGATTTTTATATATTAACGAGCTACATTATATATTACAAAATATAATTAATAATATTAACACTCTTTTGTATATAGTATGTGGTATTCACAGACATTTACTAACCGATTGCTTAGTGTGAAGTACATAATTTATAGCAAAAATGATACGCTCCAACTTATACGTCATTATACCTATTTATAATTTGAAAGTAATTAATTACGACTTTAACCAAACAGCTTTAAATAAGCGCGTTAAAACTAAACAGCAAATTTAATTTAACTAAAATATTGTAAGATTATCGATAACTTGCCAACAATAAGTGCCGCGACACTAATAGTCAGCTTGTAGTGTATTCCGTGTATTTAATTCCTGAACCAAGTGTCACGGACACTGAAACTAAATAAATCAAGTAACGCCGGGCGGCAAATTAAGCTTCTAGGAATTTCGGCTCCGAGATGCAATCCGCGAGTTACGTCTTTAGTTATGAATACGTTTTCAATATTACTTCATTCGAAATTTCAGATTTAGAAAATAGATTTTTTTTTTAAATACGACAAATAAGCGAAACATGCATCGACTTAGATTAGTATGAATGCGTCACAAATAATCAGATCTAACTGTTATACATCAGATATAACCGAGTCTATAATTACAATTACTTGTTCCCCTGAAACACAAAACAACGTCGTGATGTTTGGTTACAGCAGCTGACGAGTGCGTAACCAACCGACTGCATTTGCCTAAAGGCGTGTGCCCACAAGCGTGTTTGCACAAAACCCTATCACAGGTAACATTTACGCAAAAAGCTGTCACCGTGACGGTGTGTTCTGTTTGATATCGGAGTATCTCTATTTTTAAGATAGAATTCTAAAAACAAATTATCTTACTTTAATTTGTGTATTCAATCACCAAATGCTTAAAAGATCAATTTATTGCTGTTTTTGTACAAACATAAGTGTCGACAGATTAAATAGATGTTATGAGATTCACAACTTGTTCCGCGTGTCTGTGGTCCTCCGCTACCGCTGTCAGCATGCGCCCACGCACGCGCTCACGCTGGGACCGCGCAACACCCGGACACGGCTCACTAACATTTGATGAGTTTTAATATTCAGTTAAATACTCTAGCACTCTGTTACAAATTTGACTTAAATTGTTAATAGACTTTTACTGAAAATCAGAATATGAAATTGCACGGGAAGGCAACTTTACAGACGACCTCGAGTGCGAGACGAGATCGAGATAAAGCTTACAGATAAGGGTAGTGCAGACATTACAGGTATATGACAACGCGTTTGAGACCGGTCGACTTATGGCTAACGCATAATCTAATATCAAATAAAATAAATATAAATAAAAATCTCGCCCTTAACAATTACTTTTAAACTTACGTTTGTGTAGGGGTGAAAGTGAAGGGCTGAGATATTAATAAAACAATTTTCATTAAAGCACTAATAGTATAATCGTTTAATAAATAATGCCTTCCGATCTATTCATACTTCAGACTATACTTATTCAGATAATGAACTCGACGGTGAATTTCTTTGCGAATTATTTTAAAGGTATCAAGTTAACTCCGTGGTAGGGCTTTGTGCAAATTGTGTAAGTCTGCCTGGGTAGGTATCACATACATTACATTTTCTACCGCCAAAATTAAATACTTAGTATTGTTGCCTCCCGTTTTAAAGCGTGAGTGAGCCAGGTTTATAGACACAAAGGGCCATAACATCTTAGTTCTCAAGGTTGGTAGCGCTTTGGTGATACGAGGAATGATTAATATTTCCTATGGCAAAATTGTCTGCGGGCAGCGGTGACCACTTATATCAGGTGGCCCGCTTGTCAGTACGCCTACCCATTTAAGATAGAAAAAGTTGACTTGGAAACTATACATAACAATTATTCTTGTAATAATATTAATAATGCCAATATATTAGTCAGTAAAAAATAAAATATAGAATCAATGTATCGACATTGGCTAAGATGACAGTTACAGACATATTAAAAATATCTCAAGTTAACAAGATCGACACAACAACGGTCTTCTCAGTCCTAAATGTTCGTTAACAAACGTTCGTTTACTGTTAACATTTCACCTCGACGCTCAGGCAAGGATATCCATCAGAATAATGGCGGCGACAGGTGAAACTATGTGACACTTGAAACCTAGGAACGAATTAATTGCATTTGATCTACGATTACTCCGAAGCTTTCGAACCGAACTAGTATCAACATCAACTATGAGTCGGGTGTTAAGAGTTATAGCGGAGGACATCGGCGAGCACGGATTTGAATATTCATTGATTTTATATTCATTTCATTCGCTTAAGTCACTTTACTTGTTGATGCTCGGTCCGTACGGTATATTGTAACATTTTAAGGTTGATTTAGTTTAACTAACTATTTAAATAGAATCAGCCGCTCACGAGTCAAGTGTTGTTGTTGTTGTTGTTGTTGTTGTTCATGTAAATATATATCTAAGACACGTTGATAAATGTGGATGCAGTACATTTAACTATACAGGTAATAGCCAGTTTTACATTCGTCGTTAAAACACATAAGTTAGTATTTGAATTAACTGGAAGTGTACCAGCATAATGAGGTTGATATCAAAAAGCAATTCAAGCCAATAATTTCCTACATTAATAGCACAGATATATTTTGATTACCATTCCTGAGGCATTTCGAAATATCCGCGTCGGATTCAATGGAAGTGTCGCGTTAAACGACACACAGACCGACCGACCTGTTTACTGTTACTGTATACGAACTTTACTGCTATTGTATCGCTGGATGTTCATGGATGTCATTTCCATTGTTATGGAATTATTTATAGAATTTGCCATATTTACTGAGCAGACTACCGTAATTTCTAGTTTACGAATTCTAAATTCAATTTAATATATTTTTAAACTATTATTTTTATCATTAATTGTTATGAAATATATACTTACTTTATAAAACATAGAAAATTGATTCAATAAACCATGATCAAATGTCCAAATTGAGCGAAGTCACGCGTTTAACTATTAACTGGAGGTACCTACTAAATTGAATAACTTTTCTTTTCTAAAAATGGACAAAAGTGAAAATAGGTTAAACGAATGCGTCAATAACTTTAGATTATCTGTGCAAGCAGATAAGGTGATGGATGCGCGTGCGCCGATGTGTGTCGTGCGTGATCGATATGCTAATATTCGTGCCAAGAAACTTTAAATATGTGAGAAAATAAATAACTCACTTAACATTAGTTTTCTACGTGACATATATTCGAAGGGACCTAATTATGTTACTGATATAAATCTATAAAATTACTTGCGCGTAACAATACACAGCGAATCCTGCTACATTACTGATAAGACGTCGTGTGCGCTACTTATTCATTTGGTAATAACTCAATGGAGAACTATCAAATGAATATATTCTAGTGCTGGAACAATATTACAACATTCAAAATCACAAATAGTATCTGGAAACACTACAATTTCTTAAACAAACAATGCGTCCCCGCCGCCCCAGCTGTCACAAGGGCTGCCGTTACCGGGCGCCATATTTGGCGCGTTTCGACGGCCGCGACCACAATGCGTGGAAATTAGCAGATGGCTGCTGTAAATTAAATTACGCGGGCATGTGTCTAAAGCGTTTACCAAAACGAGTAGAATTTAAAAGTATTTACTAGACAATATGGAACGTTAAAGGTCTTATGTCGATACTTAAGCCTTTTTGTGGGACCTGAAAGCGTACTTTTACCGCCAGCGTTTGTTATGATTTTGAATATCAGCGGCGGCCACAGACTGAAACACATTTATTATTACTTTCTCAACAGTTATACTGAAGTATCGTTAAACTAGTGGCGTCCTTTGGTAAATAAACACTTTATATTTTTATTTTTAATGTATTTTCCGTAAGTTTTAACTGAGTTTTGGTTTACTTTTATGTCTCTTTTGGGACGGTAAGACCAGGTCTCGACTCCTGATATCGTCGAGCGATGAAGAGTAAAAATACAAATAAATAATTTCTATCCTTTCACACCTCGGCCGCTGCTCAAACAGGCGATTATTTCCAACAGTCAAAATCAATTTACTTTACACTTGCCATTTAAAACAAACCATTATCAATCTTATACATACGTCATACAGTTTGGTTCGGGCTGTCGATGTGACCACCCAAGCCGCTAGTGGCAAAGTTTGCACCTAAATGATAACACTGGGGACGCTGATAAGCGTTATCACTTAACACAATTCCGACGGATTTCGCACGGACCACGTGAGTTAGTGCCAAAATTACACCACTCATTCGTCACTTTTAAGGTACCACTTACCAGCAGGTGGTAGGGTAGGTTTGGTAAGTAAACATACACTTCTGTATTTATTAATAATAATTGATATTATTATTACGTCATATTACGACAAACTGCGAAAATTTCGTCCGGAGCTGATAAGCTGAGATGAGACGAATTAATCACTCACATGTTACGAGACCTCGAGTACGCTGCTCACTTCGCAGTTGCCATCCCAGCAATAAATATAACTAAATAGGCGATGAAAATGGTTCCACTTCGTAAAAAGGCCTTACACAGAACCAGCTTGGTCGCAGTTTTAATATATATTTTCGATTCACCGGTTGCCGATGGTGCGCGGTTAATTATAACGTCATCCAGCTGTCACAGAGTATACGACACAAGAAAAAAAAATTAAGCTTAACTAATAAAACAAACAAATCTATGAATTGATAATTTATATTCGCTATATATTTATAAAAGTAGACATTTAAAATTTAAATATTAACTAAAGTATAATTTTTATCTTGGAATTTGATAAATGCTCCTAATTAATAGCGGCGGACGGAGTTCCGATTGTAAATTGATTCAGAGACAGCAACATTCACATGAAATTTGCTTCGATTCAGATAAAGTTGTGGTGGATATTCTTTGCAATTATGTCCCGTGTATTAAGAAATATATATATTTTTATTTTTCAGAATACACGGGAAGTTCCCAAAACATGAACAGTGAGAAAGAGCCAATCTGTTAATAACCTTTAGTCAATTTCAGATTCGTTTTGTAAGAGCATACTTTGAGCGATAATCGAAATGTCATTGGTTAAGCTTATTGTGACATCACAACAAGTATTGAAGACTTCGCGCGTCTGAACTTTATGCTCGACTCTATTTGAATATATTTTAGAATTTCAATGAATAACTAATTAATGCATTCCCTAAATCAGCATACGTATCGGGCCCCACAGAGAGGTCCCGTAGCCATTACAAGATTTATATCGTTTCCGTCAGTATTGTTTTACGTTATTAACTTTTACGAAATATCATCACACGAGAGGATGTCATCCAAGTTGAAGATTTTGCACCTTGATGAATTCCCTATAAAGTGACTGACCGCCGCTCGGCAGGCTCATTCACATACATGCTCGCGGTCGCGATTTTCTTAAAATTTACCGTAGAGTGCGAGTCTAGAGTGTAAGTTCTGAAACGGGACTACTCGTTACGCTCTCGGGACGACCGTCCGATTCCACTGACAATGACTGATATATCCACGACCGCTCTACTGGTGGGAACGTCGACCACGGCCGCGTGCCGTCGATCTTATATTAGATCCAGCTGATGACGATCTTGTCACTTGATAGTACTACAAGATTAGCGCGAATTCCTTATATTTAGATCATCTCAATTGTTTAAAGTTAGGGCTATTAGCTTTAAACTATTACCGAGAAATACTTTAGCAACGCCGCCATATTGGATTTCATTATAAAGTGGCAACTCTGACTTTGTAAGCGATATCAATTAACTTCTTAAAGACCAATAAATGCCTGTAGGATTTTATTTCATTGAACCAGTCGTTAACGATTACTAGAAAAATTTAATAATATTTAAAAACAAATTGAACTTTATGATATATCTGTAAGCACAAGCAAGGCCTTGTCGTACAAAGTATTTCAAGATAACAATAGAACGATACGAATATAAATCAATATTAATTGAACTAATATTTAAATAAAAATCAACATCAAACATTACACGATTATAATTGGACGATAAAAATGTCGAAACGAGAATAATTGCCGATAGACTGTCATTAGCTTTACCGGTTTTTTAATGACATAATAAACGAACATTATCATAAATTATTTGAGCTACTTCTGAAAACCACTACTCGACATCGGAATTTTTTTCACATGTGACACGCATCACATGGGAGCAAATGAACTAACTACCTAATTTTTATTATTTTATTATTAACGAGTTGAAATGAATGTCAACAATTGAAATTGTATATATATGTAATAATATTACTACTAAACAAACAAACAAACACGCAACAGCACTCATTATAAATTTATTATTAAAAAAATTAAGATCCTAATTAGTATACGTCACGCGTGATATCATTGCGTATTTGTGTTTTAGAATTGTTCTGATAGCAAAATGTCAGAAAGAGACAAAGTCTGTACGTATCTGTGTCTCAAGTTATCGAAGTTGCGAATTAAAAAAGGCTCGGATCAGGCTTAAAGAGCTTCTTAACTTTCTCACGTTTAGTACCATATATACATTCGCATGTAAAACGCTAATACGTAGTTACATTGTGTATTCAATAGTAATTACTGAGTTGTCTCAGAAATTAAACATGTATATACACAAAATGGCTGCGTTAGCTTGTGGCTGTTTCCAAATGTTCTAGGTGACGATACACCTGATGGCACACGGCCCACCTGGTTCACTAATTGGTCAAACTACCACATTAATATTCACGTAAGTCATTAATACGACTAAATCAGTAATTTGTGTGTAATCTCCAAACATAGCTATAATCTCATTACGCCATATGTCTGAGCCAAGTCTCAAAAAAGGAATACAACGAAGCGCTGTCGTTAGTTGTAATAATTAACGAACCAGTAGTTCGACTCCGTGCTCGACTGGAGAGACTCGTCTGTTGTCATCCCCCTTAACTCACTTCGGTGTAATTACGGGCACGGGGGACGTGATCTTAGATGCCAGACATGGCGGTTTAAAGGATAATTGTTATTCCGCCAATATCTGGGTGTGAGCCGACCTGCGCCAAATATGTTATTCTTTAATTTGACGAGAGGTGGTTGTGATCATCCCTTTCATTTCCCGGCCGGGCCGCACTCTCGGTTACGAGGAAACCGTAGGACGTCGATATTTCATAGAAACGGTCAGTTTATATAAATAAGTTCATTTTTTCCGCGACTAATTGATAGAGTTTCTATAACTATTTGAAATTTTAAACAAGAGCGGCTAATGATCGTCTAACGAAGGCTGGACCGGTTGAGAACAGATTTCTATCCGTTAATTTATTTTTTATATAGCTTGTGTTGCGTGGATCACACAGCTCAACTCGCTTCGACTGCGCACATAGGTCCACATTCAGCTAAAATTTAAGAAATTCAACCTGACGTAAACATTGATTTTCTGAAACGCTGATCAAAATAAAATTTTACTCAGATCTAGGTGGTCACCGGTCGATGGCAGCTAATGACGCTGTATGCGACTAATCAGCTGTCTGGTTTTAGTCGGATACGTTATTCTGAATTTGATCAGCGTTTCAGGATCTGGCTGATAGTAAGTAAGTTATTAAGATTATTGATACGTTAACTCAAAATATGGTTGTTGTAAAAATTATGTTTTTAAATAGTAACTTGACAATATTTTATGAAAACAAACTTATGGACTTATATTGATACTGAATCGATAAAACTGCTTAATATTATAACAAAATATTTAAGAAAACACTTATGTGACGAAATATATTTCACAGCGTTATTGAGAATAAGCTCTGAAAGCTGATTAAACAATTAATAAAAGTCAAGACAGTTTCCGTAGACTGAGACAAAATTAGCCTCATACAGCCTTAAAAAAATTAGTTCGTGCAGAGAAACAGATAGTTACCAAAGGACACGGTACTTTATGTGTATAGTTTGTTTTCCTTTCTATTATTATTATTATTAAAGTATATTTTCAAGGTTTAAAATTAAACAATTAGTGTTTAACCGTAACAAGGAGCTGGCAACAGTCTAATGTATAGCTCGAGTGAGTACGCGAATATTGTACTGGCTGTTATTGTGAGATAATTTATTCTCGTTTGGTGTCAAGGCGCTCTGACGATACGGAGCATTAGTTTATCTAACTTATTATATTCTAATGAACACTGTGCACTCTGCACTGACTGCGACCACGTCTGTCACATCTCCGCTCGCGTACAAACGGATAACTTCTAAGTTTTAGTGATTCCATTGATCCATGAGATGATTCAGAATGCGGAGTGAACGCCTAAACTATACAAAAAAAAACATATTGATAAAACGAGCGAATGTTTTTGTTGAATTCAATAAATAATATATTTCTTGTAAATATTAAACATCTAAACAGTAGTAGACCTTAAGTAAGACCACGTCATTACTCTTCCACATAGGTCCCGGTAGCTCTACCTAGGTTATAAATTAAGATGATTGATGATATTTGAACACTAGGTCGCGAGGATCAGGGCGACATCGTCGGAGCCGTGAGGTCGCTTCCTGGTGCATTTATGACATTGTTATTCATATTGCGTTCTATCATCGTACCTATTCTAATAAAGGCGAAATTATAAAAATAAAACGTGGATACGACCTTAATATAATATATGAGACTTAAGTTATTATACATCAAATACTTACTCGTAATGATCGTTTTTGAAGTATTGAAACAAGTAAAGTTAACTATATTAGTGAAAACAACAAACGAACTATCCTTTTTATATTTTTTTTAGGTAACGTATTGGAAATGGTCATCGCCGTACACGCACTCCGATACTGTGAAAAATGTCAACGATTCGCTATACAATCAATATGTCGTGAATCCTTACTCATCCTTCGTACCGGATCACAGTAACAAAGTTTTGATGTGCTGATGAAGTCATAAAATTCTCGTCTGTAGGTAATATCGCGGTCTGGGGGGAGAATGCACAAAACGATGAACAATTTGACACTATAATGTGTGTCACTGGTTCATGTCGGTCCGAACCAGATGATATTCCTCACAGATTTGTATGAATATCCATTAAAACGTTCATGTTTACAAGTCAGTTGTTAAATAATGTTAACATTAAATATAGGTTGAAGATATGAATAATGGAAAAATCGGTAGCGCTGGTATCGTACCCGCGCCGGAAGCGCAACAAAGAAACACCACTTTCACCGAAACAATGGCGGCGACAATGCCCCAATAACGCCTACAAATAGGACATTTCCACTGATTTCGGTTTCATCCCTGTTCGACTATTGGCTTGCATTTTTATTTTAAACAATAATACGCTCTCGGTGCATAAAACATTGTTGAGAATATAAATGCAGTGGCCTCCCTTCAGAGAATGTTTCAGTAATATACTATTCGATAAAAATATTATAAGAAATAAAACAACAATAAATACAAATTAAAATAATTCCTATCTTGACGTTACAAATACCATTCTTGTTTTTATGACAGTTATAAGTAGATTGTAGTACTCGCTAATAGAGTAACAGTTAAGAAACCTAAGTTAGGAATGGATTGCGTCGATGTTTAAGGCTCCATTTATAACAGTAAACTGGAAATTATTGGCAAATCAGTATTCCATTCGCAAACGAATTTGTTAGAACCATTAAAAAGAATAAAAATGATAATAAAATAATTTGAGTCAGGTAAATAAATTAAAAAGTAATATTTAAACAATTGGTGTATATAACCGTGACGTGACGGGACGAGTGGGGCGTGGACCGTAATTTGAATACACGTGTCTTCACATGGTGTGTCCACATCAATGGCGCGTTTACATACGAGCACTGCCGACTGCCGACTGCCGACTGCCGACTACCGACTACCGACTGCCGACTACGTGTGGCGAAGACGACCACGAGGTAAACCGGGTTGATTGTTGCATACGTTCAATGGACATCGTGCATGCATCGTTTATTATTTAACATAATTATAAATTGACTGTAATTATTATATAAGTTTTAATCAATTCAGATCATTAGAAGTAATACATTTATTTATCAAAAATATTTCTCTCTTACTAAGTCGCGTCAGAATAGATTCCATATCGTAGGATTTAGGTATTAGTTTAAAGTTATTGCGTGTTCGTTGCCTGGACGATATATCGTGTAACAGAAAGGAGTCCACTGCACCTGTATGTGTTTAATAAAACTTAATTATGTGCTACATTGGGCAGTTACAT
This sequence comes from Vanessa tameamea, assembly GCF_037043105.1. Lineage (NCBI taxonomy): Eukaryota > Metazoa > Arthropoda > Insecta > Lepidoptera > Nymphalidae > Vanessa > Vanessa tameamea. The sequence continues at coordinate 90,797 of NC_087328.1, read as the reverse complement.
TATTGGTATTATTATATCTGTTGGTATATTGAACATTTTATCGCGGTTTGTGAGGTATTCACCGCGCTTTTCAAATCTTTCAAGGCGAAGTCGCGATAAACCGCTAGTTTAAAGTAATTGGTTCCAAACGAAAATAGCATCAGGACGCACTGCTTTTTATACGAGTCGTTCTTCTCCGATCTCAAATGAACTCGTCAACTGTCAACGGGCCGCCGGCGCATATCGATATTCCAATTAGTTTTTTTACTGCACTCATAAATACGGGATAAATACGTCTATTTGAGGAGTCCCCAATTTATTCAAGGATCGAATGGTTTGAGTTCTTCTGAATTTATTAACACAATAACACTCTGAGAAATAAGTACTGCATTAAAATTCCTTTTTAAGGATATTTTATTGTTTTTTTATTTATGAAAAATTTTAGAAGAGGGAAAAATAGAAATTGATTTAATTTTGTAGATCCAGTTCATAAAAAAGTTAATAAAAACATAAATGTATATACATATAATTGAATCCATACATATAATTACCATCGTGATGTTCATTACATAGCTCGTATTTAACAATGTATAATATATATAAGCTGTATTCGATTTGTATAGTTACAATAATTTTATAAATATATCATCAACAAATAAAATTGTAACTTTTAAAGATCAAGTATGTTTTGTCGTCTTTCGATTTTTCTGTAAATCAAAAGAAAACCTGTTTAAAATTCAGTCAACTTATTGAGTAGTACATATATTCTTTGCAAGCCCGAGGTCCGTGCGAAGTGGCGAGCGTGGCGAGCAGCGTGCTGTAATCGTGTACAACAAAACCGTCGTGTAATGAAGCAGGCATTTACAATACAATAACGCAGAACTAGATCTCAGTATAAATCATCGTTAAGTCACTTACATCGCGGCTACCGACTGCCGTGGAAATCGGGTAGCATTACTCGCATTACGAGCCGCGCGACGACAGGCCGCCTCTACGGATGGACTCCTACCGTCCGCGAGCCTTTGATTGAGAAGTTAAATATATTTAATAGTCGTAAGGCGCAGCACACAACAGCGGCTTCATTGGGTTTGACTATAATAAGTATATATACGATACTTTGTACTAAATATTTGCGTCACGCATTATTCTTTCGATCGCATTAAGTCTCTGTCCGGTGTAATAGCTTTGTGCATAAACTCATTTGAAAAGACATCGGTTGCACGCAGTTTACGCACTTATTGTATTTTAAGTGCAACGTGGCGACCGTCATCGAATACACCAATAGTAAGCGTTATTTTTTGTAGATAAATATATTTGGATCCGTTTGTACCGGCGCGCACAGGCCGCCGCCACTGATATGTAATGTTCTCGTCTTTGAGATATATGCGCGTATTATGAAACAGATTGCTCTTATTTTTGTCGTAAATCTGTTACCGTTGAAGTATAGCCTTCTTAATGACAGATGCGTTTTGTTTACAGCCTGAGCGCGTTTCTCACGGTTGTGCGATGTAACGCGATCGGCGCTATGTTTTATGTGGAACGACCTCGGCGACACCTCGCCCACAGCCGACACCTCGCCCGTAAACCGTGGAGAGAGTGAAGTGTGACTCATCAATAATCACACACCGATGCCTATCCTACTCTCCCGTGATGGCCGTCGACGCGGCGCGACAAACAACTAGGACGATATAGATACGTTTATAACATTTAACCAAATATTTACATAGGTGTATGAATGCCGGACGAGAGCAACTACTGAGTTTCTTGTCGGTTCTACTCGGATAAATGTACATTTCGTTCAGGCAGACCAGTAGCTTTGTAATGATTTTATTATGTAAAATGTCAATTTGAATATCATCACCTCGTTACGGTGCTTGTGCGGGAGTGCACTTGACGCGTCTAGCCGAAAGCTTATGTTACTCATACTTGCAGATAGTGTAACCACGATTGATGCTAATATCGGGAATTAAATGTACGCGTATCCTTGAAATCGGAACTATGAATCGAAACTTAAGCACTTAAAAAAAATATTGAAAACGTAACGGTAATTACGTTTTAATTTTGTAATAAATAGAAACGAATGAAAACAATCCGATATATTTCTCACAATTTATACATAATATTGCAAGCCGGGAATGTCCCGCAAAAAAATAATGTTTGACAACACGGCACGTCAAGCACATCTAAAAGACATTAAAAATAAAGTGTTCTTGATTTAAATCTCTTTTTGTTGTTCAAGCAACCATCGATAGAACGTATTGTGTACAATTAGCATCCGTTGATCTTCTTATAAATGCAATGACACACGATCGCACACAATCAGGCAAGAAGTTTAGGTTCTCGGTCGCATACAATGACCATACATTACCAAATCGAATCTGCTACACCTTAGTACGCAGTGCTAATCATCCATAAATCATTGTGGAAGAAGATTAAATCCCACACACGCGGGTGGAAAAAGCGCGAGGTGTAACGATACACTTATATTTAAAGAGATTCAATCTTCAAGGTCGTATTCCGGAGATTACATGACTTCTTTAATGAAGGCAGTACTACGAGTTTCCGTGTCGTTGACATTTTTAAGGTAAAGTTTGCAGTTAGTGTAATGTCAAGATGACAACACTAACCGACATGCTCATGAAAGTATTTTAGAATCCGTCTATTTTTATAAATAATACAGCACAAACATTTAATTATAATTTTTTACGTACTTTGTGTATTTATCGAAAGCGTTTTTTTTAGTTAATATTAGCTTTTAACTCTTAGAGGAGCGTAAAAGTTGTAGGTTTTGGAGTGGTGAGTCTTGTGTGTAAGGAATTCTAAATTAACAGGTTACATTATAATTTAGTATGACCACTTTAGTAACGAATACTTTTGCAAAAATAATCTCTTCAATTTTGTTTACTCTAATGTTATAATATTTAGAATTGGAAGCACAGTGACAACATACAAACAAAATTCATTTAAGTAGCTCTTACACGCTCATCTAAATCTTCATTTTGCAAGATTACATAACTTACATGTATGCTACCAGGCACCACCAATTCGGGAGGTAGAAATGCATATACATTTGTATTCATATAAAAAGAAATGTCGTTCAATTCTAAAATTAAAAAACTCTATTAATTTGTGAAACCAATAGTAGGGGCATATACTTTTTTGTGGAGCAATTTGGCGGTACATCATTTCGGTTAGCGAGCTGCGCCCGCGCACCCGACCGACCAGTTTGCGCGTGTCGATGCACCTGTGTTAATAGGCCGCAAAGATTATTAATACAGACGTGACATATGGTCACCGCATCATTTAGTTGAGACTAATCTCATAAATTCCTGAGCTCATTTTCTATTATGAAAACTATAAAATTATCGGGAGGGAATTCACAAGTACGGCTAGTACGATAAATAAATGGAGTAGCAGGTAAATATTCGTACATTCGGGAAATCGTCTCGCATCACTATGGTCTTTACTTTTGTTTCTAATCGGATTTTTAAACAAATCCATATTCGTACACAGTTATTTTTTAATAAACTAATTTTAAATGTAGTGTTATTTTTTTTAAATCATATTTATTTGAATGAAAATAATAATGTCGAAAACAATTATAAGATATTTTGTTTCAAATCGATTTTCGTTGCAATTATTTATAATGTAAATAAATTTTAAGTTGTCTTTTGTCATCGTACTGCGAAGGTGTTTTAAGCAATTTTATAAGTTGGCTAACCTGTTAATTGAAGTAGTATCATTTATTCGCAAAACATTTAAAGAAAAGTAATACGTACTCATTAAGATTTTAAAAATAAATAAATCGCCCGGCGCGGGGCTCGCGGGGCACGCGGGGGACCTGGCGACGCCGCGCGACATATTTTATCAATTTTATTTGTTATTGGATAGATTCTCGCGGTTTTGGAACTTTGCCTGATATAGAAAAGCAACATTATCCGCATTTATATTTATACTTTTATGCAATTATTTAGTGTTATATCAGAGCCTCTTATTTTAAATAGCTCTTATCCGACTGTCAGTCGCTACTGGTATCTAATAGGCGTTAGGTTAACTAACATTCGAGGAAAAATATTATTTACAGCATTTTTATTTTCGTAGTTTTAGTGTACACATTGAAAGTTTTAATTACAGTCTAGTAACAGTCCATAAATATCCTGATCAGAGCATGGCTCTGCTCGAGGAGGGAAGGTTTGGAGTTTATTCTACTACGCTGTTCCGCTGCGGGTTGGTGGATACACCGAGCATGTGACGAATTGTAAAATGTATAAACACAAGTTAAGCACATGAAAATTCTGTGGTGCTTGCCTGGATTTGAACCTGCAACCATCGGTTAATATGCACGCGTTCTAACCATTTATCCATCTTGGCTGTTGGTGAATTTAAGTGTATGTATATAATTTTATATAACATTCTCGAGGTTTTGTTTCTATGAGTAAGAGATGGGTTCAGTTTATCTAACTCTAAATCTTGAACCTTCAAATGTTAATACATGAAATCTCAGTGACCCTTGTAGCCCAGTGGACGCAGTCTAACCCGCGATCTTAGAGAATGATACACGAGTTCTATCCATTTTGCCTCGATTAAGTAAACTAAAAAAATAAACGTATATACTTTAAGTAACGCTTTTTTTAACACCATTTAAGTATTTGATCCATAAATCGATTTAGTGTTTATTTTATAACACTACAAGAGGAGGCAGATTTACTAGTGGTTGCCTGACGCCGGTCGGTTGGTCGATGGGTACTATATAACATATGTCATACGGAAGTGTGACGTCATCGTCGCTTAATGCTTTGGCCCAGTAACGAGATGAGACCAACGGCTTGTACGAATCACCCACGATCACGATCACCTACTTATAACGGCGCGGAGTGTGCTTAAGTATGTAGACGTAATTAGATTGGTGAAAAGGTAGAGTAGGTACTTGTCTCCTAAATTTCTTGCAAATTCTTTTAAGGTGTAGCCTTACGTTTAATTCAACAGAGCGAGGGAGGTGTACACATACAGTCGTCGAGTATAGGCTTTCAAATGGTTCGTAGTCGCCTTCGCGACTAGATATGATCACTGTCAGTAATATGAGCCACTTCCTGTAGCGTCAATGCGCCGCCAGCCACCGGATCATCACGTTATATAGCTACCTTGTGTCTAAGCCCAGCTGTACAAAGTATTGCATCTCGACAGTTTTACAAACGCGCACGGAGAACAGAGGGTGTTGTATAAGCTGCATGTCGGTGCATTCATGTAATCGGTCGAACGGATGAAGGTGGAACACATCGATATTGTTTAACACGAACTGCCTTGGACAATTCATTTGTATCGAAAATACTTTAAATTTTTAATTTCTATTTTAACACCAAAACAAATTATTCCATAAGAAAAATGTATTATAATTCACAAAACAAATTATTATATATTACTGATTTTATTTAAAAACTTTAAACTTTTCATTTTAGAATAGATAAATAAATACGCAAACGAAGAGTTTAAAAATAGAGGTGTCTTTATTTAAAGCCATTTTAAATCTATTTTGAATTGTTGTCAAACGTTTCACGAACACAATTAGAATGTCAGACGATATATCATTTCATCTCAATCACACACACACACACACACACACACACATCAAGCAAACAGCCAAGTTAAGCCAGATACACACAATGATTTACGCAATCGACTTCTTCGTATTACTGTCGATCCTATTCGATTAAAATATTACTTACAGAAGAGTACTATTTCTTTAGTGATAATTCATCAGCCCGCATTGGAGTAGTCTGGCGAATTAGCTCCAAACCTTCGTATTCGCATACGACTAGAGAAGGCTCTTGCGCTGCAGTAGCACATTTATGAGCGGTTTATTTATTTTACCTAACGATCGAATACCTAATTAAAGCCCGTTTAAACCATTAACCACAGTAATATGTTTCTAACTGTATAAATTTGATGAAAATAATTTAATGTATGTTACTTTGGTGTGCCCGAAACGTCGGAGCCACGAGATTGTTCGCGTATCTGGACCTGGGCTTGCTACTCATCACCCGGTGTGACACCCGCCCGAAGACCAACAAATCATCTTTGGAGATCAGATAACACGCACAACGATGGCCATTGCGAGTAATTACCAACATTCAACGCTGATATTCGATAAGGTAAAGAAAACAATGAGGCGAGTCGCCGCCCGCGAGGTCGCCCTCGGGGCTCATGCTCATTGAACTGATTTTTCTGATGTTATCACTTGTCAAATTAAAGATCGTTGAGAGCTTCGAGTTGATTCACTTTTATATCAATCGTTCAATTGAATTATTTATTGAACATTCAATAGGATCGCTCGGTCGGACTCTAATGTCAATATCGTGTGTAATACGATATACGTTTCGGTGGAACTGTTATGTATTTAGACTTTATGTGATGAGTGCAACTCATAAGAGCTTAAGAAATAGATCACATTTATCAAAAAATTCTATCGTCTTATCCGATATGCGCGTAAGGGCAACATGCAACTAAGATTGTTTGAAAAACCTTGTTCACGCTGTGATATACTTTTATTAGCAGAACATTTTAATGGTAACTAATATAAAACAATGACAGTCTATGACTAATAAAGTGCCCTCGTATTTATGTTTGTTCGTAAGTAAAATGATTCCCTGATTAACTGAGACACGACGCTCAGCCTAAATTATACTTACCACATAGTCTTGAACGCAACGTTCGCTTCGTAAGTGTAGAGTGGTCCTAAGAAATTATTTTATGAAATTGTAATTTTAACGGCCCTATTTCCCCGCTCTCTCTTCACTGCATCCGATCGATCCTTTCTAATTGTAATTTTTGGGATTGAGCAAACGAGGCGGCTCGTTAGCCCGCTACCTCGTATAATTACGCTCTGCTATAAAGATGTCACCCAGCTCGCAGATCGGCAACATCGTGAGATACAATTAGTCGAACGGAATTCCGAATCACTCGAGACTTGAAAGCCCGCCATAATTCCGAATGTCAGTCGGAAAAAGTATTTGAACATGTTAATCTGACATTTGTTTATTTTTGTCTGTCGCGGGACGTGACGGGTAATTCCGACGCCATTGTTCCCGCGTTTTATAAACACTTTTTTCTTAAAACACACAAACGCACACGTATTCCATATGTCGATTAATCGAATACAAGTAATTCCTACGACTCGTTCCGCTACGCTTTGTAGATTTGAATAGACCGGGTCTCGTTATCGTGATTATTGGTTAAACATTGGCTTTGGCTACTCTTTATTTCGGAAGCAGATATGGGCACGAAGCGGCGGGCAAACACTTGTATGGTATGAATGCATCTATTAAAGGCATCGGTTGTTTCGTGATTTGTAAAAGAATAACATTTAGGATTATTAATAACATAAAATATATTTGCATTTTGTCTATCCGGTCCATCCACTCCCGGTCAGACTCAATGTCAAACCTCAGCACGAGGAGTTCAGTGTCACAGCTGTGGTAACGTATGTTTTCGCGTGTAATCTTAGTAGAGATATAACGTTCGTCGTCTAAGCGTGGCTGTGCACTTCTCTGGGATTCACTCCTGACAATAATATTCTAAAATATATCGATTTCGATCGTGAGAACCATAACGACGGAAACGTAAGGTAATTCGGTAAAATGACTGAATAATTATTCAACGAACTCAATCTGAAACGTTAAGACGTCGTGTTACTTAGAGCACGATATTCCTGCGAGCATGCCGAGTGCGGCCCACGGGAGCGCGGGTGCGGACGCGTCTGCCTCGCGGTACTCTTTGACGGTATAAATACCGATACAACGCGATGGCGTGTATTTGGAATCGCGACGTCATTTACGCATTTTTAATCATTAAAGCGTTCCCAAATATCGATATAATTAAAATATATATATTCTCGACTCCACTCGGTTAAACGATTCCGACGAAACACGTGGTCCAATGAACTGTCCACTGCATTTTATTTGTCTTGGCGAGATCGATTCTATTTTAAAATTACTTCAATATATCACGATAACAGTTCTGTTTGCTTTTATAATTTCAGTCCGTGTTTATTTTGACACAAGTCTATATTATATAAAACCATTATAAATCAGAATACTTTACGTTAAGATAGTTTTAAATTACGTTTAATGTTACCATGGGTTTGAAATTTAGTTTCTACTCAGGACCCGCAAGAAACTCAGTAGTAACTCTGACACTTCACTTCCATAGGTATGTTAAATAAATACAGATAAATCATTATTTATCCTGCACAAAAATAAACAAATTTTAACTTTTTTATATAATACAGTAGCTGCTCGTCCCGATATTTTGCATTTTTCTCACTCGCCACCTGATCAAAAATATCTTCAAAAAGGTCGTTGTAAGCAACAGACACGGAATACCTACCAAGTGTAACTTTATTTACATTTTTTTTATTACATTTATAATAAATATAATTAGATATGTATAAAGAATTGTATTTATTTTTATTTCCGTCTAAAATTAGAAGTATTTACTTATTGGTTTCAATCCGTCCGTCTGTCTCGTGTTCCAGAGATAAACGGAGTGACGGGCGACGGCCGGTGACATTTGTGTTGCCCTCATTATATCTCTTAAAATATTATATAATTTGACGGCAATTTAGTTTAATTAGTTATTGTAATGTGACGTGCGTCGTGCCATGAATCTGGATTTAATGCTGACAACACTGATAATATTATAATATAAGATTATTTACAGGTGTCTTCATTCTTTGTTTCAACAGGAGCTGCCAAATGGAAATACAGGAACGAAGCACGATGCTCTTAATATTTTCTATTATCTTTTTTTAATTTAGCGGTTATTATTTTAGACCCATTATGGCGACCGATCGCAGCGAATCTAAGCGAGCAAATCGAAATAACCGATTCTGACAAAGTTTTACGGTTAACTTACAAAGTTTCGTTTCTATAATCCAAATTGTACAGATTACCGTGAACCTAAATCGAGTTATTGCCGCTCGACCTCCGCAACCTTTAACAACGAACGGATCGCTATCACCTTACTGTTTAGAACTACTAGCAAACGTAATGACGACCTCAACAGCACCGTCCGGAGGCTCACAGATAACACCGTATGATTAATATCCAAACCGAGCTGGAATGGCGCATCTCGTCGCTCGCGAGATGGTCGTCAGATCTAATCGGTCGCTGACAATTATTTATTAACAAGTGGAGGTAATGAACACATCGCAACGAGATTTTAAATCACAATCAAAATTACACCGAGCGCCGATCACCGCCGAAGGGTTCAATCATCGCCATAAACTTAACGCGAACCGATCATAACGTTGCAGGAAGCACGTTACAGGTGTAAATTGCTATATTAAGCTGAGCCGCGATCAATCTCTCTGTCGTCGATGCGCTCGCGCAGATGAATGTGCGCGCGCACCGCAGAGAAATTTATTGTTTTCTTCAATCGAGAGACCAGTCTGATTAGATGTTTTGTGGTCCTCGCAATTACGTCAGTGTCAAGATCAAAGGCATTCAGTCGGCTCCAGTCTCTCCCCGGCGACATATTGAGGGCCGTTGAAGCACCACTAAAGGGAATAAGGCTATTATCTGAGATTGATAGACGTCAGCAGAAGCAGTCGGGTAACGTTTGCTTTTTAATAATAAATAATGTAACATTCCCCACAGATCAGAATACAGCCGCGTGTGTCAAGTCGATTGGATCACTAATGCACTAAGACAATATTATGGAGTCAAACTACTTTTCTCATTGTGATGGGAAACAAGAGCATAACTTCTGATGAGAGGCATTTTTAGGTTTTTTTACATAGAACATGTTTAGTAACAGAAGTTATGCTCTTTTTTGAAGTCGGCTACAAGGAAATGAAATGCTTGGAATTGTAACACGCAAATAATATCTAATATGCATCCCGGATGCTGTTGGCCCAGGACGTCGGGTTGAATTATGCAGATGTGGGCCGCCCCAGGCCACGCCCTCCGACGCTAATACGAGTGTTAATTAGTACGAAATAGGAAATACAAAACTACACTTCGATTAACTACTTAGACTAGTTTTTGTTCGTGTTTGAACGTGAACGTTATTTTACTCAAGATTTTTTGTAGGCCGAGTGAAATCGCCATTAGGAAGCAAAAAATAAACTATGAAACAGTTAATTTAGTGAACTAATAACATACCGCCAAACAAAGAGTCAGCGCTTGTAAGACAATCAAAGCTTATTAATCGACGCACATTTTGTTACGTGATCACGTGATATATACAAGCTGGGTTATCAAACTTTTAACAAAAATTACTCTAAAACTTAAGAACTGTCCGTCACATAGTTAAAGATATATTTTTTTAAGAAATAGTTTTGAATGAAATTTTTAATGTGTGGAACGAAACACAATGCAGGTCACGTTAAAGCACAAATAAAAATCTCACATTTCTTAAGTCTTACCGTAACGGTTGTTTTCCTCGAATCCATTCTGATTCTCGTGGTTTGAAACCAAAAACATTAGATTAAAGTCTAGATCACTAAAGACTCGATAAAACGAGCACTTCATTCTCGATGAGTCTATTATATTGGCGTAACGGAACAAATGTTCGGAACATTGTCTTTATAAAAAAATATTACACGTGAGATGTAGAAAAAGTTGGCAGAAGACAATTACGAAGCCGCAAGCAACTCGCGCTCTTGTTGCAGGGACGTAAGGCCGAAAGCTGCACGAATATTTGTATCGCGGGAGAATGACCTGTGTATGAAGCATAATTTAGTATCCGCGAGTGTTCACTAAACTATGCGGAATATACACAAAAATCTAAATTCTATTCTTTTGTATGTCTTCTATATGTGAAACTATAACGCGACCATTACATATGACATTTTCCGAAAATATAGTCTTTTATTAGAATGTTTATCGTTACTGCGACAGCTCCTCTGGAATGCTAAAATAAAACCAACTCCTAGCAAATACTCGTCCGTAAGACATATATGAACCTGAAAAGTCGTTGCGATTCCAAGCTTCAGTAATAGCCCATTGGAAATTGATTGAAGTTACCGAGAGTCAAACATGTGTTTAGTTGATGTTTTCTAATAACTGGAAAAGCAAATCGTGTTGCTGCAACAAACGACCAGACTGCATCAATTAGATCATTATCCGCTTCTATAAATAGTTTTTATGTTCCTGAAATAAAACTATTTTTAATATCGTTTTATAGTTTTATAAATTGAAAGCCCAACGAGCAATGGAGACGTTTATATTGTCTAAATGAGTTATTAGTGTCGAATCGGGTGACCGGCGCGCCAAGTGCTCAGTGGCAATGGAGCTCGGTGCTAATGTCGACGTATCTTTTTTATTCAAAACTTCGTAGATTTTAACGGCGGAGGTGATTTACAGTCCCAATAAAATGTATCTCGTATTATCAATTTCTACCTGGTGCAGAAGCAACATCTGCTGGCACTCTTGGAATAAATCAGATATTCCTATTTGACGACGTTTTTGCGGAACAGTTTGACAAGCACAACAATAAACTAAGCAACGGGCATTTGAAAACTAAAATTCTAGGTAAATATTTCTTACGGTTCAAACGCATACGAAGATGATATCTCGAGACAATAGGATCCAGGCAAAGAGGCCAAAAATATTGAAAACAGAAAATACTAGACCACGGCATTGTTCTTCCCACTCCAGATCCGAGATTACATATGCGAATAGAAATCGTGCGGTCCATCTGTGACGATGACGGATTTATGGACTGAAAAGTCCATAAATTTAAGGCGTGAAAATATTTTTCAAGATATAGGAATTCTGATACGGGATAAGCTTCGCTTGGGCACTCTAGTCTTGGGAGAGTCCGGCGCGCGCTCAGCTCGATGGAACTACTCGAAGTTGACCACTTCAGTTTAGTGTTAATCGTTTTTGTATTAATGATAACCACGTTAACCTGACGCTAATTATTACAAGTGACGCTGTTAATTATACGGCTGCTAATTTGAAAGTTCATATATTTTAAGCGGTATACCACGAGATACTTTGTAAACAAAATGAAGCCGTTCAAATAGTCAAGTACAAGTCAAACAGACCTTATCATACCGATTCTTTGCTGGAGTCCGCATTCCAAACACATGGAAGCAAAAGTTATGAGGGCTGAGCCGAGCCTTCTTAAATAAAGTATAGCGATGCTTTTTAAAGCCTGTCCCAGTTTGTTTGTGTTTAACATATATTTTGCAGTGACTGCAACGAAACTTTTAATGTTTCATATTTGAAAATAAATCATGTTTGTAATTTTATAATATTTGCGAGAATTTTTCTAAGTTATCAGTTGTGTTATTCGATTTTTTTTTTGTAATTAAAATATTTATGATATATACTTAAAGAACGGCTCTATTTAAAGTCGGTTAAACCCGATCCGTTGCGTGATAATAAAACGAGTTGCAGTGAAATAAGATAAAAGGCGATCTGTTTTTAAAAAGATCTGCGTGATTTATCACCGTTTGATTTAGAATACCTAAAGATAATCGCTCGAAATAATTTATTGCGTAGGTCATTAAGATACAAGCGGTACGAAATTTTCACATTCATTATTTGTAAATTGAAATTCATTGCATACTGAGATTGAAACATACTCGGCTGTTTGGTCGTTCTTTGAAGTTCGTTAACAAACGGTTTGGGCGGACGATGACGAGTGAATTTATGTGAGATTAATTGAGTCGATGACGTCATAAACAAATACGAGGAAATACTTCTTCATATATATTCATTCGTTGTCATCTACATCATTAAATTTTATTTTTTTTCTGTTAAGAAAAAGTGATGTGATGAAATTTAACTCATTACTTACGTATGCTATCGGAGACCGTTTCAATATATTTCGTTTTAAGGGTCGAGTGATCCTGTGTAATTGCACAAGGGACATACCGTCTTAGTGTAGGCTAGTGGGGCATGCTGTATGTAGGGAATTGTTAATATATCTTATAGGGGCGATGTTGGCAGACAATTTAGCTTGACATAAACAATAAAAATGTGTTAACGAAACACCACCTGAGAGTAAAGTGACGTCACCGAGCGCTCCGTTGCGGCGGACCACCGACAGCAGTCTCATTTCAGATATAATAATTGAGTAAACATCAATGTACATACATACTTAATTTTGCGAACGAAAATATTAAATTCACGTTAAATTTATTCGGAAACGACGGTACCATAGCGGTACTTACGTCCTTGTAATTACCATCGGTGTGTCTTATTGTTATAAACTTAGGGCTCGAAATTTGTCGACGATAGGACCTTATGGTGTATGAACTAAATTACTTCCGAGAAAGTGGAGTACTTTTTTGAATTCCATTCAAGTACATTCAGCCGGGCGTCGGCAACGTCTCACTTGTTATTGGTCAAAGTTTCGAGAACGACCAACATTCGCCGTATCAGCAGCGACGGATGAATACAGGACAGCGCATTGGAAAATATATATTTCCAAAAACTGGTGTTATAGGATTAAAAGAAAAAATCTAGTAAAACATCATATTGGACGAAACCCACTCCACGCATCGATGTGTCGGCTCGATACCTTTTGTGGTAATAAACGAATAATCGAATTTCATACTTAATTATGACTTCTCTGTAAAATACATCGCGAGCTAAAGATTTCATTTATAATTTAACAGCCGCAATCAAATCGCGTTTTTATACGTGTTCAAATCGACGTCGCGTATAATCACATATTTTTACGGAGTCTCCTGGGCGGTCGCTTTTTGCATCTTATTTTATTTGTGGCTGCGAATACGTAACTTAAAAACGATTGACGTCGAACATACGCTATCATAGCGATTACACGGCCGATACGTGATTCAGTTCGGTATTAATACGCTGTAGACCATATGAAAAAACATCCGCGAATTCGTTGAAATTAAACGAATCCGAGTGCTCACTTACGTTATGCATTTCATTAAAATATATTATACATCTATAAATAATGACAATATATTATTAGTTTAAAAAGCCTGAATAAATACGTCGCCAGTCGCGGAAATCGATATAAATTATTTTTCTTTTGAAATGCGCACTTTAGCTGTCCGGGCGGTTGATATATTGACTTATTTCAACTTAAAATGAAGTCTTATTGAATAAATAGTGGAATGCCAATACTTGATTGCCTTTTAACAATAAATTAGGAAGTCGTCTCTGAATGTTCATTCTATTTAATAGACATTATCATCAATAAGGCAGCCGAAGAACATGCGTTGCAAGAATTTGGAGTAGGTATCTTAATTTAGACGAAAACTTAACCTTTTACATCAGACTTAGGTATATTTTAAAGAAATCTATAATATTTTTATCATTTAAACGAAGAAACTAACGAGAAACTTTATGACGCATTTAACGACGTATGTAGGTATAGTATTGTATTGTATTGTATTGTATTGTAGGTAACATTGTGCGTCAGGAGTCGTTACAAGCACTTGAATAGCAGCAATGAAAATGTTCTAAACATCAATTATATATTAGAAACTAAAGGAAATCACACGTAATACGATACCTGGGCGACCACCGACCGCCGACCACCGTCGCGCCGGCGGCCATCGCCGTGGTAATTGAGTCGTTATTACAATTTGACAGTCTGGCAGCGATCTAACGTGTAATTACCTAGATTAACATTCGAGATCTCTGCTATTGTTATTATATCCGAGCTATTTAGGCGTCAAACGCAATCGCTCGGCTCGATCTAAGCTCCATATTTTTTAGCCGGGATTGCTTCTCTATGATTTACATCAGTTGCCGCTCGTTCGTGACGGCCTTACTCCGTACGGTCCTAGAGGCTTCGCATAAGCCAACAGAGATATTCCTATACATTGATCTAATCGTTAATTATATACAAATCTATATTTGTATAATTATTTGTTTATAAAATATTTATCATATTATTTATAATTATACTTTAGTAACTACTCGATTTTTTGTCGTAGACTCAACGAAAGCCACGTCGACACATCGTAACGGCGGCGATCGCGGAGTGGTTACGTAACACACGTCTGGTGCCCGTCTGGTTGCCGTCTGGTTGCCACAAATGTAAACTATAAAATAGATAAAAACATAATATTCCCATTAGCAAAAAGTTTGTCAAAACTTTGCATATGTTACGTTTGGAATTAATTGATAATATATTATAATTAAACATTTATGGCAGCCGAGCCGTCCTCTCGTTCCCACACCGATGTTTTCGGTGAGCTAAAAACATATTTTATGTTTCTTTAAAATAACTTTTAATGCAAAATGAATGTCATGCGTGTTTTATTGTCTCTTATATTATTTCAAAGTAACCATAAAAAATTGCTTGTTATGCTAATGTTATGCACGGGCTAAGGCTAAGGCTTCACCTTACTAATTGGTCTATCCACTAATGACTGCGCGTAGGCTTAAGGGGTTTTTGTTAATAATTACGACTTCATATTATCATTCAATAAAAAAATGCTCGTCTTTGTCGGCGACTTGTCTATAAAACACATTCGTTTCCCGGTACAACTCGCATTGCAGCAGCGTGCTGGAATATGTTACAAAAAATCTCCTCATAACGGGAGAAGGCCTCAGCTAGGGGGTCGCGCAATTTTAAATCGACTGTTTTTATATATATAATGAAAAATGAGAGGTGTCATAGGATTTTATTTAAAAACAGACACAAACTTTTAAATAAACAAAATTCAAGAATAATAAAATGACAGTGACAAAATGATTATTAAAAATCCCGTGAAAATAGAAATGGTGCCTGGAAGGGACACGACGCTTTTTTCTTAAGTGATGCCAGTTCACTCTACAATAGCCGTGTTAAAAAATCTCGTTCCAAAAATTCTATCCGTGCTGAATTCAGCTATTTGCACAACCTCGTCTTTGGCTCTGAGAGTCTTTGGAAGAGAGATGCATTTACTTCAAACGAAGGATATCTTTCAGTCTTAAATATTTTTCGTGTTATTTCTATGAATGTGACACGTCTGCTGTCCCGCCGTCTGTCTACCGCAGGTTTCCGGGAACTCGATATCGTACCACATACTCGTAATAATGCGCTTCGGGTTCATTTACAGCTCCATACCGCGCAATAGAAACGAAATACCAGGAAAAATGCACGTAATGATTATTGCAATGGGCATTTCTCTCGTCGTGACTCCGACGAGGCGACGCCAATAAACGTCCTTTAATGATTCAATTTGAGATAATTATTTTAATAAATTGGTAAATATGTCTTGTTCACAACTGATTATCGAACACGTTAACTCTTATCATATTCCTCTTTATTGAACTATTTATAAATTACGTTTCTTTTAATGATACAAAATGATGAGATACTCACTGTAAACGCTGTTGACGTCTGTGGTGCCGTTGACGGTGCCATCGGGCATCAGCTGGAGATAGCGGTTCTTGAGGAACATCTGTATTGTGCGGGACGTGCCCGTAATGTGGGACAGGTTGGCGGAGCGCTGCGCGCGCGGCTCCGGCGCGGGGGCCGCGGCGCACGACGCCAGCGCGAGCGCAGCGATCAGCAGCCGCAGAGGGCGCGTGCGCTGAGACATGGCGCGCCGCGCCCATGGCAGCCGCGCGGGCGCCGTCACGCCTTAACACGAGCGCATACCACACACTTACAAACACACGCGCACTCTTACACACGTCCGCGATATAATCGTATCGAGTAGTGGCGCCCGAACTGGGGCTGATTCAACGCACAGTTCGCTTAAACGATCTATCAATACGCATAATGAACTCGTCGGCAGCTTTAATCAGTTTGCTTCCGTTTTCAAGTGGATATGTTTCGTTTGATTCGTCGAGTGAGATGTCGCGTACGCGTGTGATAATGCATTGTGTATTGCACCACTTGGAATTTGTAACGCGACTCGTGTTACTGAAGCCGCAAACGATCCGAGGTTTTGCGGGCGCCGTCTCACAATCTGTAACAAATAAGGGCCTCGTATTAATAATAGCTTCAGTCTATAAATGGATTACAATGTAATTAATATGCCTCTTACAAAGTAGTAAATATTTATTGATCGCTAACGTATTTCCTCTCTTCGTGACAATTTGACGCTTTCTAACACAAATAAAACAGTCTCCAGATGTTATTTTTAAATTTGTCAGATATTACGAATAATCAGCGTCATTTATCTCGTGTGTGATTGTTGACCTCATCGTGTGATCGGTTCCCACTCTTGACACAAAATGAACACACCACTTAATAATGCCTCACAGGTAAAACAACTTTAACAATAAATTACAAACATCTTTACGAATCCGCAAAATTTTCGCTCTACAAGTCATGTGTGAAAATCAGACACTTCATACACTAAATATTCCAAACTCTATAATCGGCCGTGGATTCAATACAGTCCAGGAAGTTCTTTATAAACTGTGGACAGATGAGAAACTTAAATTGTTTTTGAATGCAAAGCGCTTACGCGGCAGAATAACACGAGTCGTAAGCTTAATTCCTTCTTTATGTAATGTTCTAATTTGGGAAGCGTTATTTTTAATTATTGCACCGAACGGATTACCGCCATACCTGTAGCAGATGCCGAAGTACTTCTTAAGCGTTAGCGATTTCATTTGAAGTAATCGTTCGACGAAATAATAGCAGTATATAGTATTAATCGATACCAAACCTGTGATCGTTATCAGTTACATTTTAAAAGGTAAATGATATTTTTTAGTCGGCATCGTTGGTCGCAGTCCGATTGCAATCGTTTCGTAAAAACTAGCGCTAGACAATTAGACTTACCAGACATGCTGAGCGATATCTACGGTTTAAAGTTAGAATAAATGGTTTTGTATGGATATTTCAAATGGTAACCCTAAATGGTAGGTTATTTACAGCAGAAGAAAAGACACCCCCCCCCAGATGCACGTTGGAGGATAGACATGCGAGTATATAAATAACATATACGAGATTTAAAAATGTATGTCATTTTATTCGATAATGAATCTACCACTATGCGACCTCACGCGGGCACTCGATGATCAATGGCCGCGCAAACAGCAGCGATCTTAATATTTATAGACCTTTCTTTACTCGCAACTCGACAGCCTTTACATTTTTCGTTTAAGGATTTACATTTTAGTCTATACCACTCTCCGGACCATAAACTATCTGTGCAAAGTATTACGTGGCGACACCGCGTGAAAGAGGGACAATGCTCGGTCTTACATCATTATTGATATATATTTTTCAAATATTATTCTCTGGTGCAAACCTAACAACGCGACATACGCTCAGCCGATTTTTTATCTAATATAAACCCGATGATTGCTGCTATTGCCGATGATTCAATAGATATCGGGCAACACATTCATATCACTCGCCTGCGCTCGGTCGGTCGGCCTGAGGTCGGCGCAGTGTACTTTATTCTTACACACATTAGCCTCTCAACTCACACTTCACCTCCTCCACAGTCACCTCCTTTTTCCGCGTGTCATTCCACACCTTTTACATCCGTTGAATCTTTCTCTTGTTTTAAATACACCTTATCGAACATCTCTTAATAAAAATATAACGATTAAATATTATAAAATACTATAATACTATTGAGTATCTCGACAGTAATGAAGTGAAATATCAGTTACAAAGAGTCGGTAAGATATCCGGTAGCGACCGTCTCTTAGCGATAACGGTCTGGTTTGTGGGTCAGTGGTCACCACCGAAACCGAAAAGAACAAATTGATTCAACCGCCGTGTTTTATGATTTATATTTAATTAGAAGCACTGAAGCGGCTCTTCGAGGAGTCGTTCCACGCTTTCGAATAAGAAAACAGATGATCATTAATTAATTATTTTAACATCAAAATTTGGAGGTAAATAGTTTATTATAGCAAAACTGTCATGAATCAGTCGCTCTCGTAATTACATTTTGAGTTCAAGCCGTCGATATCAAGTAGTACTACAAATATAAGGTGAGCGTATTGTATTAATGGATCAAATAAAGTCGTAATGTATAACGTCGTATTTGATTATTATTACCCACATCTAACGTATCGACTGCATGCGAGCTTTTATAAAAAGTAATTTCAAAGATTATATTTAATTTTGCGAGGAAATATAGAACGGCAAGATTAACTGGCAATTATGTATCCGTGAGTGTCTTAGAAAGTACAAAACATTTAAATCTAGTTTCAGATAAACTGATACGAGCAGCCGGACCGGCGGCTGTTTTATCTCGATAAGGATATTGAGATAAGAAAAAGTTTTATTATTAAGAATATCTCTCTCGAGAATTGGCCGTCTGTCTGTCGGTCGATTGGAAACATGGAATAATTGAATTTAACTAATTGAATTGATGTTTTAGTGAAATTACCGTTCAATAGGAAACAGATAGGTTAGTAGACAACTTGTTAATTAAAAATAATATATGCACACAAGGATAACATACAAACATAATACATAATTGGCGAAAGTTTCAAATCTACAAGGAATCTAAATCAAAAGGATGTTCACCTCTTCTTAAATAATGTTGTTGAAATGTTCAAGTTTGGAAAGTACTTGAAGAAATCAAGATTTTAAAAAGAGTTAACAAAGAGGTTGACCTCTCTGAACTCGGACGTCAACGCGTATGAAGTATAATTTGCCGTGCCTGCTTAATCTCGTGATTAAGGAGCACAGACAACAAATGAAGCGAACACGAGCTGCAACCGCAACATTAATTAGGAATATAATTGGGTCCGCGCCGTTGTTGTTTTCGAAACGGGTAATGAAGTTCAAGCGATCAGTCATCGATCAGACATCGGATACGTTGAATGAATTGTGCAAAGAATGATTGAATGTATTCTAAGGGACGTGTGAAGGCACGTGTTGTGACGAGCGCTCGCGTCTCGCAGCGCCTCCGGTGCGGCTCCACTAAATATATCATCTTGTTCGTATTTTTTCTAACCATATATATCGCGCTCATCTCAAAAATCCCTGAATGTTTATTTTATTGCGTCACAGTCACTCCTCTGAGGTAGTAAAAGGATAACCGCGACCGTTACGAGACCACCACCAATACCAGAGTATTACGAGTAGATCCTGTGACTTCATTTGGGTAGAAATATTGCATTTGGTCGATTATATTTGTGCCGTGACCGAAATCGGTCAGGAGGACGTCATCCGACAGCATCACTTCAAATGCCGCATAGACAACGGATGACTTCAAAGAAAACTTGTTCCATACGTCTGACCCAACGGCGCTCGGACAGGTCGCGGTTGTATTACAGCACACAGTTAACATGCAGCGTTATCACACGAATACTTCTGAGAGACCTCTATCGCCTTCGCGCGATCTTGAGTTAATCATTGTTTTATTCTATAATAGTGGGTAATACAACTAATGAGACTTCTTTTGTTGTGAAATCTTGTACAAGACATTTGTATAAGTCAGTGTTTCAAAATGGCTGGTGTTGTATCGATGTATAGTGTTATGAGACCCTATCGGTACGAATTTCATCGGCCGCTCGTGCACAGTACAGCAGCACACACACACATTCTTACTCTTATCCTGTGCTCGATTTTAAACAAAACACTGAAGTTATTATGAGTTTTTGTTTTTTTGTCTCAGTCTCTAAATGTAAATGCTAGCAGTCTCCAACTCTTACGTACTTACATCTGAAATAGTTTAAGATCGTTACGATCAAAAATATTCAACTGAAGCCATACGTCTTGTATGCGTACGAATCGGTGCATTCGTGAGTGAGCGAACTCACAGGTTATGAGTAGTGATATTGTCTATTTTAAGCAAGATGGCGGCCACAAATCATTCGCCTAGAATGTTGAATATGCAACGATTCTCTTGTCTGATAGTGATGCAAATGTCAATGAACTGACTAGATTATATTTTCATTTGACTACGGAGACCCATGATATATTCGTGTGTAATTTACCGGGTTTTGACTCCCGCTTAGGCATCAATATTTCGCTAAACGCGCAGACAAAGAAACTTACCGAATATTTTTAAGTTGTTTATAAACAACGTGATGTGTAATTTCATTAAAATAACATTTCATTCATATGAATTACAAGGTACACTAAGGGATGTCACGCGCTTAAAGTTACAACCAATCTACTAATTCCAATAGTTATAACTATCTTTACTGCAAAAGTCTACGTAAAAACATACACAAAAATATTGAATTTTCTTCTTTACTTGATATCGGTTAAAAGATGTTGGGACGATCAGTAAACCTTAGTTGAATATTTCCTGCACTAAAATATTGTAATAACAGCATCATCTCGACATCTTCGCTATTATTCTTATTAATTTAAGCCGAGAACTCAATCCCACAATATAGAATTTAATAATTATTTTTATAAATATGATTTTTAGTAAGCGCTTTAAAGCGTTGACCGCGTTTTTTAAGCCCTGTCAAATAATAAGTCGTAAAGCAGAAACAATAATGTCACGTCTAATTCCGTAGACCGTTATTTCTATATTCCCCCACTCTGCGTAGACAGACTAACATACTGCTACGACCCGGCGTCGCACGCGCACTACGACTGTCTATTGTAGCATAATAATCATAATAATAATAATAGCCTTTTATTCAGATCTCTTAATAGGTTACATTAAATTTGAACTTAAAAAAACTAACACTAACTCTTAACTAATAAAAAAAAAATTAAACTAATATCTGTTTCTTGGTTATCACTTGTAGATCTGTTTGCCAGCCGGCAAAGGCCTCCTCCAACCTTTTCCATTCATCCCTTTCTAGAGCCACTCTGTTCCACATGACTCCTGCCACTTGTCTGATGTCGTCGTCCCACCTTTTCTGCGGTCTACCTCTCTTCCTTCTGCCTTCTCTGGGGTACCACCGTGTC
The DNA here is from genome assembly GCF_037043105.1 of Vanessa tameamea. NCBI lineage: Eukaryota > Metazoa > Arthropoda > Insecta > Lepidoptera > Nymphalidae > Vanessa > Vanessa tameamea. The sequence goes on along the minus strand of NC_087328.1, from coordinate 69,035 downwards.
AATCTTTTGCTCCATTTGTCGTGTTTTCTTATCAATATTGTAGCATATGATCTCGAAACTATACATTCAATAAATAACTAATAAATTTTGTAAAATATGTTTATTTCATTTGATAATAATTCAATGTGTTCAATGTGACAAAATGAGAGTCATCTCAATTTATGAATAACATTAATAACTGAACGAAAACTAGGAGGAGGAGGGCTCTGTGCAAGCCGTCTGGGTACCATCTGCGCATCGTACATCCCACAAGAGCCAAAGAGCAATACTTTGTATTGTTGTGTTCCGGTTTGAAGGGTGAGTGAGTCAGTGTAACTACGGCCACAAAAGATATAATAACGTAGTTCCCAAAGTTGGTGACGCCTTGGAGATCAGTGAGTAAGTTAAACTTCTTACGGCACCAATGTGTATGGGCTGCGGTGACCACTAACGATCAGGTGGCCCACGTGCCCGCCCGCTTACCTATCGCATAAAAAAAACGTAAGTAGTAACAATAAGTGAGTAGAGCTGCTACTTGTTACTTCATGTAGGAAAAAACACGATACATTTTGTATATATTATTACAACGTACTTTTATATCTTTACGACGTTGATTAAAATACCCTCAGTATAAATGGCATGTTATTGTATCAGGTCTGCTTGGTACAAACTACGTCTATAGAAATACAGCTAGCTCTGAAGTATTTATGGAAGTCGTTAAATAAAGAGTATTTCGATTTGATTGGATGCCATTGTTCACGCTATATTACATACGAATCTATTGATAATTACATTAAAACATAAGGTAACTTATACGCGCTTAGTGCAGGTTACAAACCGCAAAAAAAAAGCTATATAAATAGTTTTATAGACTGTCGTATATACCTATGTCTCTATGTCGTGTGTATAAGGGCTTATCATCGAGCTATAATTTAGGTAATACTTTAAACATTCATGACACAAAAAAATATTTATTTAATGAGCAAGGTACGCTTCCCAAATGAGTTCGAGATGCGTCGTCGTCAGACAGAGCTGTCGCGGTCGTGTCGCACGCCTGTGCGGTCTCGTTTACACATTTACATTAATTCATATTCAAACACACTTCAAGGAAGTCGCATGAATTTATTATCTACTGAATATTTAGCTTCTATATATTACTTCAAAAGAATGCTTTACGTCGTAAGAGAGAAAAAATAACTGCGCAGACCACTCGTATGCTGAGGTGTGAAGACTAACGAAAGTGTAATCGAAAACCCTAAAGCTACGTACTGAAGACAAGCACAGGGCGTCGAGAACCCCGAGGGCGCAATGGACAGCTCGTGAATCTTAACGATTTTAGGTTGCAGGTATAAATCCGGGCAAGCGATACTGATTTTTCATGATCACCTCGTGTTCCGAGAGACGATCTCTCCGAGCAGTTTTGATATTTACCACGGGTTACTTAACTTTATGAAACACAAAAATTGTTTAAACATTTGAACGCGCTAGCTGTTAGATATATGTAATTCTAAACAATGTACTAACGATAATACATTCCATAAAATACTTGTTAAAACAACTCGCGAACCGAATGACATAAACAAACACGCAAATATTTTACAAATATTGAAAAGCGTGGAAAGCGATAACAGGAGTCATCGACCCCGTGACGTTGATAACGGAATTGGCCGGCAATTAGGAAGACGAAAGTATTTCTAGATACGTTTTTTCGGCAAAAGTTTTGGCAGCTGCGTCGCGACGGTTATAGATACTTTCGCTTTGAACTCCACTTCCCGTACTGGGAACGCGCTTTTGACGTTTCGCTACACTCCCTCTGATGTCCGGTTGGTGTCCGGTTGGTGTCCGGTTGGTGTCCGGCTGGTGTCCGCCGTAGCCCCGAGCACGGGGCTTATAAACGGGGAGTCGTTTCTTCGTAATGGCATTCCACGAAAACTACTAAACCATTACACATGAAACTTATACGTGAAGACAACGACGTCTGTTGTGTGACCTTGGCTCGCAGAAACCCAAACTTGGTGGTAGGGCTTTGTGCAAGACCATCTGGATAGGTACCACGCCCACTCATCATATAATCGACCGTCAAACAGTAATACTTAGTATTGTTGTGTTCCGGTTTGAATGGTGAGTGAGTTACATTTCAAACGTTCCGCTCGTAAGCGACCTCGGATGGGTACCCACACCACCCGGTGAAAGCCTTCCAACAATATTTAACATCATAAACGGGTATGAGTAGTGCAGCATATTTTATTAAGTGCATACATTAACAATTCATTTATTGAAGAGACAAAATTAAAACGTGCAACATTTTGCACTCCTGTGCTCCACGGGCTCAGGGACGTAAATATCGCGCCAGCGGGACTCACTGAACGTGCAAATAAGTAATAAATTATTGAAAAGGTCGCATCTAAGCTTGTGAAATTAAAAGTATACTCGTTTGTCAGCCGCCCGCTGAGATCTATTTATCCTTTTAATTATACATCAAAATCGACGTATCAGGGTCGTCGCGCATTATACGACTTGTGATCGTGTTCTATTAGCTGGGTATAAATTCAACGTGCGATTTTATTTAGTCGCTAGAAGGGCTAAATTAACCTCAAAGCGTTGCATTGCAACTTCTTTTGAATGTGATTTTACCGCAGAAATGTGGTCCTCGTTAGCATCTGTTAACGTCCATATATTTTACAATGACGTCCGAAAGTCTTGTAATTTATAAAAAAAAAACATTCCATACATACGAAATAGCAATAATTAATAATTTATGGTTTAAATTTAACAAATATTAAATATTATATTATATTCCGTACACGAACGACTTCTAAAATCAAACGTTGTAAACGTCTCCACAGCCGTTGTGTGTACGTTGCAGAATTATTTAGAAATAAACGCAAGTGTATAATGCATGGCAGCCCTGCACGGCTTACGATTTCTGTCGAATTATTCGCGAATTTTACAAACTCGTAAATTGTACCCACAAGGTCACTCTTAGTGATAGCGACCAAGCGGCTCTTGTTCTTTCTGACCGCTGACCCGCGGCAACTGTTGACTCGTTGATTAAATACGGAGACGACGTTCATTTTTATAATTTCCATTCGACTCTGCCATTATCTAACTTTTGTGTTTCATAGTCTCCGCGGAGTACGTGTGCAAATAAACTAACAATATTGAAACATCACGAGTGTTTCTAGCTTCTGGGTGTCCACACGAACAAGACATATACTAAACGAATGAATAAGGAAAATAAAAAGTTATAAAACCGGATGTAGACTAATTTAAAGAATTAATAGTTCCACTTCTGGGCTAAGGGACTGTCCTTTTAAAGATAAGCTTTGGTGCGCATTCTACCACTCCGCTCCACACTGTGCGACTGATGCACACATGCAGGTTTCCTCACGATGTTTTGGCTTACGGCGAGCACGAGATGAAATAAAAACGCAACCGAATTATTAATTTATAATAATTATTTAACGTGCGCGATTAGCTATATAAATAAATCAATAAACACGTATTTAAATCGACACGATGAGTTAATGTCGTTGTGCGGGAGGTGACGCACGCGAAGCCGTTTTAATCAATCGAAGACTTCAATATCAATATACCTGATTATGAGAAAATAATTTAAAACGGGTTTGTGGATAGTTTACGGATTGTGTTTCATTTTTAATATGCAAAGTATACCGAAATAACTTGAGTATTCATTCTAATGATATTCAGTATTACAAAAACAAGAATATAAGAAAGTACGAAAATATTTTCAAGAATATAAGCTCGAGGAGATCGTGACGCGATAACATGGTAAGTTTACAGAAGACAGACGACAGTTAGTGTCAAAGATTGTGTACAAAATATTCTAATTGCAGCATTATTGAATCGACTCGATACCGAATGGACGAACATACACTTTTTTCTAGCGCAAGACACAGCGGTATTTTTAATTTAAATAGGTAGGCAGACTGGCTAATATCTGATATATCACCTCATGATAAGTAGTCACCGCCGATCAGACATTGGCACTAAGAGACATTAAATACTCCTTGCATCATCAACGCGCCAACGACCTTGGAAGGCAAGAATTTACGTCCCTTGTACTTGAAGTTTCACTGGATCACTAACCTTTAAACCGAATAACAACAAAAGCGCTGATGTTTGGCGGTAGAATATATGATGATTGGGTGGTACCTATGTAGAGCGTTTTGCACAAAGCCATACTAACCACCCGAACCAAGAAGGGAGCAGCGTAAGACGAAATTAATTTGAAAACATTTGTATAAACTTTAGAGATATTTAGTCAAGCAATAAAAAATCGTTGCATGCGATACCACCGCAAAGAATAAAACATCACCGCGCCCCGCGCGCCCCCGCGCGCCCCCGCGCGCCGCCGGAATTCATCTCGCGATAAGACAAGCGCTAATCCGACGGACCGGTACGGGTATATGCAAATAGATCCCAAAATTAATAAGAGCGGTAGTCGAGTCGCGCGTGTAGTGGAAGTCGAACAATACATAACTCCCAGACAGATTTAGATTCGATATTTGCTACGACGACGCAACTATTTTAGTGAGGATTAGGGATGTGCGCGACGTCGTGCTATCGACATGATGATTATTTTAAACGTTTAGTTTACAAATGTTGGTGCATTCTACAAAGTGACATCCGGTATTATCTAACTGCTGGGCTAAAACGGAGGGGACTTTTTGAGAAGGCTTGGAAGTTATTTTACGACGCTGCTTCACTACGGGGTGGAGGATATATATGTGGCAGATTTACATCTGGCACGAGCAGTTTCCCTTACGATCCAGATCTCCGCCAAACGCGAAATGAGTTATAAAAATATTAAGCACATAAAGATTAATGTAATGGCAGATGGCCTGGGTTTTAACGCGCAGTCTTCGATTCGATTCTAATTATTTTTATGGATATTACCCATCTAAACAATGTTAATTACGAAAGGGCTTTATTCACGATATATAAAAATATACGAATACACGCTGTACAGTTATAAAACTAGTTATTAAAAAGTCGTTATCTATTGTAAAGCAAATCCAACTATTTATTAAATATTGTAGATTAAGATTTCGATAGTGTTGTAATTATCGATGATACGAGAGATACGGCCCTATTGGAGATCAAACGCCGCGCTCAGATTAAATTGACTGATTTACTCAATGAAGTATTTCGTAGTGTTAGGATTTTGTTCCGTCTCTATGTATTAGATGCGTTATAATAAAGATAAATTATATCAAGTAATACGTGACGCGGCGCACTGCCGCACTGCCGCACCGCCTATGGGCCGGACTCTTAGTTACTCTGACTCGATAGCACACTCCGTTACTCTCACTCCCTCTCTAAAATCGCGCATGGTCTGATGGTGGACCGCCTCCGAGAAAGCACGCACGGGTACTTTGTTGAACTATACTCAATGCAAGAAACCATTTGTTGAAATAAGAAAACGCATCGATCCTTGTGACGTGACTAACCGTAGTTCGCAAAAACTCAACAACTGCAATGAACATTATCGGTAGCAGAGCAGAGCAGTTTCATCGATACGTCTGTATACATTGTCACGAGCTCAAAACGATAATTATCGTATTTCTTGCGACTCCTCTTCTTAGAACGCCATTCGGCGGTTTGTTACCTTTCGTGAGTCCTGCCCGACACTTGATTGAGTTTATGTAATTAGATTTTTTGTTTCGTTAATTTTGTAAAATGTTAGTTATCGAATCAAGCTAATGCGCTGTTATCTAAAGCCTGGTGACGCACTACGTAATCTATAGATGACATTCTGATTACTGTTATACATGTATAGCTCGTTCAATTGTCGTTTATCGCTCGCTGCAAGCAGCTTGAAGTAGCTTGAAGTAGCCGCGGGCGTCATGAATGTCGCTGAGCATTACCCGGCAGTGCGGTCAGAGGGAATACTCGAACACTTACATCACTCCCGCGGACTGTCACCGAGCGAAATAACATTAATTGATAGACCCTTTACATATGCGGAAACTAAGATTGATCGTCCCTAACATTCTATCATTTAAACCTTCCCGTCGCTCAAAGCGCCGCATGCTTTCAGCCATTATCTCTCGAGTTGCTGACTTAACAACAGTATCACTTACTGAGAGTACCGCATCTCAAAATAGATGAATTACACTTAGCATTGGGCTCCAAGAGTTTATATTTTATTAAGCGGAAAATAAATTTATAATAAGGGGAATGTCAGTCTGTAACAGTAAAGTAATTAATGACGCAGGTTTCGGTGTATATCTGTGACTATTTTTATTGTTTCAGAAAAAACAGGGCATGTGCCACCGAGACCTTCCCTGTGAACAACTTCCTAGCACACTAAAAACGTCGAATCAAAATGTAATGAATATCTCGCTGAGAACACGTATCTGAATAGTCTCTAGAGCTGGGCTCGTTAGAGATGTGACGACCATAGCCATATTGTCAATTGTCATTTATATTCCAATAACAGAGCGAGAACATCAGAGTTTGCATCTTTGGACATGGCTCTGCACTCTGCGATCTGCGCGTGTCTGTGTGTGTCCGCGTGTGTCCGCGTGTCGCGCACGATGTGCGAATGTGCGAGACGCCGATGCTCCGAGCGCACTACAGGACGTATTCGACTCGAACTCGCTTCTTAAGTTCTTTAATATATACCTTTAAGTATGTAAATCATCATGAGAAATATTTAGTGTGTGGAACATTGTCATACCCGACGTCTCTCATAATGTTTTTGACACTAATAATATCGAAATGAGTTAAGCCATTAGTCGGCCTAGCGACGTCATGTCGTCATGTCTCAATTACAAATTATTAATTGTCTAATTATAATAAAAACTGGTAATCGTGTCGAATTAAGCTGTTAGTTAGTTTTATATATCAACACAGAATTAAGCGGGGGCCATTATTGATTCATACATAAATCTCGATTTGACTTCGACAGAGAACATTGTGTTATTAATAAACATTTTGTGACTATAAAGTAAATTTTTCTCTCTGCGTCTTTGCTCATTTTGTTGATGACTTCAGTTGTTATAGTTTAATTTGTAAGAACCGTACTACAGAATACTATGACATGATCGAAAAACGCTAAAACCGAAGAAAACTGTTCAACGTCGTCGGCACATTATCATAAATCATAAAAGATGTAGTAAACAGAGCTAAAATATACATCTTACGTAATAAGTTATACGAATATGGTAATTCCATATCGAATCGAATTCGTAAAACACAAACATACCGTGTTTCCTCGTCGTGTTGTCAGTACGAAGTGACGCGCCGAGACCCCTGTACCGCAACCTCGTATATCAACACTAAATATTCAATTATTTTTAAAACCATTTTTAAATGACATAAATTATGCACTTAAACCTGTTCCGCTGGGTGACATTTTCCCAATTTAATTAACAATTTTATTTTATTTTTTATAGCATCGAGTCAAAGATCATGTCTTCTATTTGTCGAAAATATTTCGTAACAGAGAACGCCATTTGTGTTACATTATGTATAATAAATTCAAGAGATAGACACTTACTCAAATTCGTCTTTGAAAGGAAGCTTTATTGAATGCATCTATTTTCCATTTGAATGATACGAGCTCAATTATTCTTGCTGGGATTTCGGTGCTCCTTCAGCATCGCCACGTCACGTGTCTAGTTAACTTCGTCGGCTAAGCGATGAAAGTAACTCCAGCCGGACGTTCTGTCGGTAACCTAACCGGGTCAGCGCCGGACACGTTCTCTGGAGTGCTGTTTAATATAATCAAGACATATTACCTACCATACAAATGGACAGGTTACTATTAAGATATGACATCTCGGTGAAATGAGCAGCGACATGTTTTATTGATAATATTAGACGGTATAGTCACCGACCATATGAGGGGCGTGGCGGATAAGGTTCCAAACCTTTTCCTCTAGAGTCTAGAGGTCTTTGGCCAGCAGTGGAATATTTACGGGTTGTTACATGTCATCTTTTAATAATCAAAACCACATGTCACTAATCGCAAAATACGAAACGGCCTTCTTAAATACATTCTGTATTCAAAAATCAGATTTTAGTTCGTCGGAAAAATCGGTTCAACCTATGAACCTATGAACCGATGAACCGATATTCTGATTCTGTATTAATGTACACGTACATCTAGCGCCGTGTTTAGAACCGTCGGAGCTCCGAGTCGAGATATAATAACAATTAATTGATCGCATAATTGAAATAAATATTCACATCTAAACTATTGAGGTCATTATGTTTACGAGATCGTGATTTATATCGGAGATAAGCGCTGACCGGTTCAATGTATCGGGTTCTTGTTTGCATCTGTTTGTACTAATATGCGAGTGCGCGTTCGGCGTGCGACGTCAACGTGACGCGAGGAGCCAAGAGTTCACTACTCAACTTCATTGAATTCATTACAATTCAATGATTTTTTTTAAATATATTTCCTCAACAAGTGTTAAAGGGGAATTTATTTAGAAGTACAAGATGAAGTGACGCTACCGAAAATGTGGTGAGCGACTTAAAGCTTCGTACATAAATATCTGTCTTTATCTGTTACCGGTGCTTTTTTATTTTAATGCCAGTAATTTAACTCTAAAGATGAAAAATTCGAGGCCGCTGCACTCTGAAGGCAAACATTATTTTGAATTTCCTTAAATTGTTTGTCGTAGTAAAAACGCAATAAACGCATGAAAATGACTGGATAAAAATATTGGTTTCCGTATTATTTTTTCTATAAAACAACACAGGTTCGATTCATCTGTCACAAACTTATAGACTTTCTTATATGTTATAAATATATGTATATAACTTATTAGGGATTAAGCTTACCAGTATGCTTAAGGATAGCTTCCAAGCATTTTTTGGATGGAGGAATGGATGATATGGCTCGACGTACATCATCTTATACAGCTATTCACACATGAGAAGAAAAGGATGGCAGAGCGCCCTGCCTCTACTCATCCCACGACAAGCGAAGTAAGGCGCGGGCAGCGCTCGTAAACAGTGTTTCCAACAAAAACCAACAACTATTAATTCAGATAGGCTTAATCTCGACTTTAACATTTATCAATTTAACTTTATCTCCATTTGATTTGCGTTAAATAAAAGTACGGCGACCGACTCGTTTGAAACGAAACGACTTGCAATTGAAGGCCATTTTAAAGAAATTATCACTTTATCTCAGAAAGCAATGAATTAAACAGTGAGGGGTCCCTCGTAACGCGTATACAGCAACGTGTACAGGCTGCTCCGTTAGGACATTCTATTGGTTTTAGAAGTACGAGTAGCAGCAGTATTGCAAATAGCACGAATGACTGTTATATTCGTACATACATTTGTATTACCTATTTGTTATATTATATATATTTAGTATATACTGTTATATGCCTTCAGTTACAAATGCATTGCAGCACACACGGTCAGGTGAACAGCACCTTTTCTTTACGTAATATACAAAAAAAATCCAAGTTCATATTAAATTGTTGGCACAGAAGTCAAGAACACCCTGTCACAGTTGAAACATCACGAAAATCGAATAAGGAAATCGATTTGTTGCCTAATGCCGCCGATTAGATAGCCAGATTTTGATACAAAGACAGATAACGATGTTTGACAATTTACTATTTCGTTATCAGTGACGTTTTTATATTCATGAATACAATGCTCATTTGGGACAGAGGTCACTGCGACTGTACAAGAGAGACTCGGGGAGGTCGTCGATTGAACTCCCGATTGTGGCAGATATTATTTATCAATCGAGTGTTCTTACTTCCCAAGAGATAATCAGCGAATAAATTTAATGTGAAATGAAGTAAACGCAAGATGCTCGTGACATTAAATAACGTTCGGTATATTAAACAAATGTCAACTGTATTCATCTCAGTGACATTGTTGCAAACCGTTAATATATTTCGCCGCCAAGCAACACTGTAACGTGTTGTGCTGAGAGGTGAGTGAACCGGCGGGCAGAGACATGCCGTCTCCCGGCCATGATGGTACGTTGATTCGACCTTGACATCGAAAACTATGGTCACCATACCGACGACGTCACGTACACGTCACTTTACCATCGATAATCCATTTAACAAAAGTAAACAAAGCCAACGGTAACCTCTAAAGTACTGGAGACTTAATTGAAGATTTAAATTAGTAATTGATTCTTAATTTTTTGCAAGATCGTATTGTGTTCAGAGTTTCTATGCAGCATCATCATAAGGGAAAAGAAGAAAAATAAAGATAAAAATACTTGGAGAAAAATATGTAAATCATAATTAAATTAAAATATTATTAATTATTATTACTTCCAAATGTTATCGAATTACGCATTTGGATATAAAAGCGAGGCAGCATACGGCTATACGACCTCTTTTCGATCAAATATTGATACACGAATTTAAATTTCGACGTGTGTCTCTGGTTACGTGGCAGCCGTTAGTCAGTTGGCAATTAGCCGTGACGATAGACTATTTATACTTGCTGTAAACACTGAATATCTTCAATGGAGTCACGTGGTGTTAGAGAAATCTAGTGACAGTATCGACGGAATGTGAGCATTGTATTCGTGGGATTTAAATGTTTCACGGGATACTAATATAGACAATGGTCAGCGGGGTCAGATCTAACTCTTCAAAGATTTCACTCAGAGGTCGATTGATTCAATTGCGTTCGTTGGAACGACACGTGCCCAAGAATTTGGTACCTTAGGTAATAACTATTTATTATGTATAAAAATAATATGCTTCAACAAATATAATCTAATTTGTATTTTTATTCCGTCATTATTCCTAAATTAGTCGTCCCACACAAACAGACGTGAGACATCTTATAAGTACGAGCATCACTCATATAAATGCTCGCCGTAATCATTTAATGTGGAGCGGCGCATCTTTGTGACTGAATGTTGCCCATACCCTCATTTTACCACTTTTGATATTATAATATAATTGGCGCCATTTTTTAACTCTAAAAACAGTAACTTTCCATACAAAATTCCATCATAAGTTTCATCCTCTTAGGTGATGAATATTCTAAAAAAAAACAAACCTACATTCCGATCGTTATATTTCTAACATCAGAAATAGCCAATTTCCATATAAGCTTTCACCCCCATTTAACCTCCTTAAGAGATGAATATTGAAATATATTTCTTTGAGCTGACCTATGTAACATTCTATAAGAAATTCCTGTGCAAAATTTCCTCCCGTTAGAAACACGCGCTTAGGTCAGTCAGTCAAAAAAAAAAAACTTTAATTAGTCAAATATGTTCTATATTTGTTATCACTGTCTCGTTGCAATAACTTTTGCTCTTGTCGAGCCCTCGATATCTTCAATATTTTCTAAGTAAGCATTTGTAGCCCACACTGTCTTTGGTACAGTATTTAGTACCCGAGACAAGAACCTATAAATCCGTCTTCAGGATATACAGCCTTTCTCCTACGAAGCAACATTAATAGGATTTACAACGAAATATCAAAAATAATTACCCAGCGACCCGCGACTTACAACTATTAATGACAAAAATACAATCTGTAAAGTCGCCCACAGTTAAAACTGAAGTGCGAAAGGAGTCAGTCATTGCCATTATCTGCAGTCTGTGGGCTGTTTGTTACGGAGTCATGAAACGGTCTGGGCGATCTGTACTCGAATTTATGAACCGTGGAAATTAGGCAATTAATATTTATCGACGTAAATAATTATTTCAATTGTTGATTTTTGTATTAGTTAAGAAATGATACGTTCGATTGGACTCGTATGTTGTGAAATACCTTTTCAACAATGATAAAATTGCATATGTATATCTAATTCCTAATTTTTGTATTTTTGCGTGTGAAGTCGAGCGATGTCGTATTAGGTTATTATTGCAATTTACTTTGACTCGTGTTAAATAGCTTCGAATGAGACAGTATTAATTATACTGCGTTTTGAATTTTATGAATAGGCAAAAGGTTTTTTGTTGAAGCGATCCGTATTGCATATCTGTGGTCAGTTAGTTATCTGTGGACGTGACATTGACAGGAGCACGTTGGACTCGCTCCCGCGCGCGCGTTAACAAGAATCAGATACGATTGACGATGAGCCGACTAACTGGATGGATTGCATATACAAGTGTTGTGGATTGCGGATTGCGGATTGCGGACTTCTATACACGATAACTACTTCGAATTGAACTTACAGGTAGCACCGGCTCGCCGGAATAAGGGTTGCTGTTATTCTTATTGATGAGTGTACATTGAGGAATACTACAGTAAATAAATATATTCGGCGATAATTGAACATTTTTTTTACTATAGCGAAGATCTTATTGCGGAGAGAGACTATTCTCATAGTTAAGAGTAGTATTATTATATACCAACGCTTGTTTCCATTCGCATGTACTACATGCGTATTTAACAACTGTGACGTTTTGCGTAATTTGCGTGTTTGATAAATTAATATATGAAGGAGATACATTATAAGATAATAAATCATACGAATATTGGGTCTTTTGTCCGCGTATGACAGTTATAGGTCAGATTTAACAACGAATAGATATCTGCTACACAAACGAGGTATTTAAATGCGTCTCAACGTCTATGACAAAGGAGTATCCGGCGTCTTTTATGTACAAAATACTAATCGTAAAAAGCTCCAACGGAAGTTTTGTTAAACGAAGGCATTTCTGTACGTTTACGAAATTGTTTAGAAACGGTTTGTGGTCAGAGCTCTTTAGGATTACGTTTGCTTCGAGTGCGCCGCGCCGTGTACGAATAAACGTCGAACTGCGTATAAAAATGAGACTTATCTAAAAGCTTACGGGGCGTCGACCGGATATTAAATAATTTATAAGACGCGCTATAAATATGGAGTAAAGGCTGATCTGTCGTTGTACTAGTGGGCAAATATTACAACTTCGATGTTAGATTTCACGATTTTTGTGGTTATCGAAATAAATCAAATCAAATGTATTTTATTCAAGTGAACTTCACAATTAAGTGTTTTTGAGTCGCCAATATTGTAACACTACCACGCACAGATTAAACGCTTGTTATAGTTTCTGAAATGATGAAACATTCCGTAACACAAATTAAGGATTTGCAAATGTATATATATGAACATAACCCATTCGGTTATGATGTCTTCTCCACACTCAACTACTGAATTACTGAACTCAATAATTATCACTAAGCGCGTATTTCAAGTGAATTGAAGTGGATAAACTTTATTTTATCGCTTTCTCATAGAAATACAATTGAACACGTGTGTGCAAATTTTCAGCTCACTTTTATCATTGTATTCTGCAATTCTACGATTAAGTAACAAAACTCTGCAGGTCCCTATATAGTCGAGCAGATACATAAATCAAAACACATAATATATAGCTACGCCCTTGCAGAGCAACAGTATAATGTATTACAATTCTAACTAGATTCCAATTATCGTATATAATACGGTATTATCTAGTTAGAGGCAGTCGATTGACTCTTAATCTGGCCATTTGTATCGGAAAGTGAATTATACGGAACTATTTCACGTACCGCACTGTCACAATTAACGAGCTGTTCGGCGTCACCTATCTGTATTACTAAATACATAACAAATTATATTTAAAAATGTATTACTGACTCTTTCTGTAGTCGTAAATTAATACTTAAAAGTAAAAATAAAAATAAAATAATGAGACGAGTAATATTAAGGAAATTAAAATACAAAAATATATATTGTGAACATCTCAGATTTTATAATTGGTTGCTAACCGCCGGCTGTCGCTCGGTGTGTCTGCTACCAAATTATGATATTATAATGCCACAAACAAGGCATTATCATCGCGCTACATAAATATTGTTACAATGATCATATCTTAATTGATTCTACTGAGACCTGTAACCTCAACTCAGTGAACTGCACGCGGTGTGGTCGACTTCAATGGAAATGTGATTTTTTAAATGCGATAATTTTAATCGCGTTGTGACATTTTTAATTACTGCCAATTTTTTACTGAAATTGCGATATAAATTGTACTTTTTAAACTTAATTACCATTTACGTCAGTTTTTTTGTAATATATCAAAATTTTTATTCTAGTAATTCTTACACCAGGACACAATTTTACTATAACAATCGTAATCAAGCATTTATAAACAAATAAGAAAACTGAATAAAATAGAAACTTTTAATAGAACTCTCAGTTGGTAATCCGTTATGTTTTGAAAACCCATGATGACCATTCAGACGTACCAACACAAAATTCTCTCATTATATAATATGTACAGTATTCTACTAAATAAAGTATATAACACTCAAAAGCACATAAGACAAAGACGATCTGACGTAAGGACACTAAGCTGGCCCCTCACGTGCGACGGTATTTACCGTTTGAAAACTCGCAACCGATAGTGCTAATGAATTGAGCACACGTGGCTCGGAAATATAAAATATTTTGACTTAAAAGTGTGTGTCAAAAGACATCAGACACGAAGTACTTTATTGCTAAATTCATATAAAACCAATAAACGTTGAGTAGGTATAATATAAAGAACACTTTGTCTATTAGAGTTGCTCGAGGCGCGGCGCTGTATCAACAACGCCGTCTTGTTTGAAGAATTTTCGTAAAATTCTCTAATATTTATGGCTTAAATATTATATTTCTATTTGTTTTACCAATTATTCATGAACTATAAAGAAAAAGGTTTTCTATGTGAAAAATTTAACTGATAATCGTCACTGCATTGTATACGCACAATTCCTTGCTGTCAGGTGAAAACGGATCTTGCAAGAGGTGAGCTAGGGAAGAGTGTTATGTAATTCATAATTCAAAGCGAACGTAAAACATTTCAAATAGCTTATAAGTTATTGTTTTATATTTTACGGTAAAACATCAACAGGTTTTGTTATGTATGTTGACTCGGTGACCAGTCATATGGTGATTTACTGTCGCAACCACTGATCGACAAATTAAATGAATATAGGTTAAAGTACAATAAAATTCTATATCTCAAGTTATTAAGCACAAACATTAGGCCATACAATCACTACAATGTTGCCTAATTTGTTGGCATACATATTTGCAACAATGTTGTATAAAACGCGGACTGTTTGATAGCTTATTGTTTGAGTATAAACAAGTAAAACTTATATGCTATTACGTTGAAGTTCTCGCTGAAGATGAAGCACAAACACGCACAAATAATACACACGTGGGCATGACCGCACGCAACCTTACGTGTTTTATTAGTGGTAAAAAATTACTATTTATGTATTTAACACTTACACAAAACGGTTTTATAGCGATATCTCGTACTCTCAATAAGTTTGTTACCGTCGAATCCAATAATCAAATTTAATGATCTGTAATTGATCGCAACGTCAACAAGAATAAAGATGTCGGTTCGACGAGCGCCTGCCCGAAGTTCGCTCCCGTATGTTTCCACACCGGTCAGGCAGCGTTTATTTAGAGTGGCGTGCCTCGCCTCTCACATGTGACTTAGAAAACTAATAACAAACTACGTAGATCTGAAAGTGTAACATTGCAATTGTTTCATACTCTTTGAGTTTATTGGGAAAATGTCTAAAAATATGGTCATGTAGAACTTCTTGAAGAACGGTAGTAACCGTTCTTCAAGAAGTTGCACAAGAACAGGGACTGATTGCGTACTTCCCAGGATGTATCTTATTTTTATAAGTGAAAAAAACTTGTAACTAATATTGTACTTTAGTAATACATACTATGTAACTACAAACTACACATCGCGATTGTGTCGAAAGCAAAATAGTACTAAAAGCAAATTAAGTGGGTTTCCTTGGATCCGATTTATATTTATTTCATATATACTCGTATTATGTGACAAACAGGGTCTGCTTAAACGTATAAAATAAGCTTAGCTCACCTGGATCAGTTTAACATATCGAAGAGTTTTTACAACTCATTATTAAATGGAGAAGGAAAACTAATCTGAGCTGATATTTCAATGTTTCATTCTAATCGGTTCTGTGCGGGCTCGACCTGTCGCGAAATTAAATGTAGTTTATACACTAATACACACATACACACATAATATCTTTATCTTTACATAGTGTAAAACAAAGTCGCTTTCTCTGTCCCTATGTCTCTTTGTACGCTTAAATCTTTAAAACTACGCAACGGATTTTGATGCGGTTTTTTTTAATAGTTAGAGTGATTCGAGAGAAAGGTTTTTGTATATAATACATAGACAATATAGTTAAGTAACACTGATAATTTTAAAAGTTTCTAACGTGATGTCGTAAATTTATACATTTTTTGCGCTTACATTGTAAACGCTGGCTGAACCCTACTAGATAGATCAAAATAATGTACTACAGAATTGTACACTTCAAAAATGTCTACAAAAAAGTCCGCGATGGTATATGTCTATCTCTTAATGATAACCCACAATAAACAATTTTTTATCGTTTACTTTATATGAGAAATAGTGGCTTATTTTCGAAGCGATTTTAAGCAATATAGCATTAATCCTTATCCAATTAAGTAAATTGTGCATTCAATATAGATCAATATGGCCCTTTACAGCATGTAATTTAAATGAATATTTTCGAAGATATTACAGTTTTAAAACGCAGGGACATAGCGGTTTGTATTTCCTAATGAGTGAAAACTGTGTACGTTGTACCTATTTGTTATCACTACATAGTATAAAACAAAATTGCTTCCCGCTGACTGTCTTTTCCTGTCTATGCTTAAATCTTTAAAACTATGCAACGGATTTTGATGAGGTTTTTTTTAATAGATAGAGTGATTTAAAGAGAATGATTTTGTATGTATAATACGTGGACAATATAGTAGATAAACACTGATAATTTTAGAGGTTTCTTATATGATGTGGTAAAAAGACACATTTTTTGCGCATATATTGCAAACGCTGGCTGAACACTATGAGATAGATCAAAATAATGTACTACAGAATTGTACACCTCAAAAATGTCTACAAAAAAGTCCGCGATGGTATGTGTCTATCTGGAAGTGATAACCCACAATAACATGTTTTTGTCATTTATTTTTTACCACAAATATTGGCTAATTTTCGAAGCGATTTTAACCTATACAGCATTAATCCTTATCCAATGAAATACCTTAAATACATTGTTGATTTAATATTGATCTATATGGCCCTTTACAGCATATGATTTCAACGAATATTTTCGAAGATATTACAGATTTAAAAATTGCGGAACGTAGCGTTTGCGGTGGTACCGGCCGGCCGGGGCGGCGGGAGCGTGCTATAGGCGCGTCGGAGGCCGCGGTTCTCCCTGTAGCACTTTGAATTTAGCGGCGATTGCGCGATCGGACGCGGTTATTATCGGAGCTTTTTATGATACTTTTTATTTGGAAAAAAGTGCTGTAAAGGGTTGAAAAGGGGGATGTAAGGTTGTAAGTTGTTGAAAGTATTGTCATGTTTAGACTATTTGGAACTAGAAGCATAAAACTTATATTTTAGGTTGTACACTTATAAAATAACATATCATGACACTCACTCAGGAGGGAATTTTGGATATTCTACCCCTAAATGGGTGAAATAGGGGTTGTACGTTCGTATGGATTTTTTTTAATTAGAAACATGAAACTTTATTTATGGGCTACCGATTAAAAATGAGTAGAAACGTATTTAAGCGTTTCTTGATATTTTAGGCCTAAAGGGAAAAAGTAGGGGTTGACATTTCGTATACAGGTTAGTCTAGAAATCCATCATTTTTAAGTTAGAAGCATGAAATTTTATTTTTGGACTACCGATTAAAAATGAATTGATTCGCATTTAAGCGTTTCTGGATATTCTACCCTAAGGGCTGAAATACACACCAATGTGGTATACATAGAGGTATTACATTAACGTAACATTTAAGTTAATTTGTATATATATTCATATTCTACGCGGGCAAAGCCGCGGGTAACAGCTAGTAACGATATATACTGATTCAGTTTTGTTTATATGTCCTTGTAGTAATTGTTATTGTTTTAATAAAATAATCACTTATTAACTACTATGTCAAAACACTAAAGCTTCGCACAGACGCACAAAAACACAGAAACGTCATTTATGTAAGTATCGCCTTGCACCATCGGCAACAGTCCGTGTTAATAACCAAACATATCGAATGGAGCAAATAAAGTAACCGGACCACATTCTAAACACCCTTGAAAACCATATTAACTGCAAAGTCAAATGCACTTTCCGATTTGGCAGAGCTAACTGTGTGCGGTCGTAGCGTTAGCGGACGAGTTACGTTGCACTGATATGTGGCTATAATATTACTACTAGTAAGTACATTACTTACGAGCACATTGATATCGGTACTCAACGACTATATGACATACGCGTACTCGGATCGCCGTTGATGCGCAATTCGATTCTAACATTTTAATAGCTAATAATAAGACAGATTCGTGTCACGGTCGAAAAGTTTTGGAGGTCACAATCGCGTGCGAAATTTAAGTTTATAATAATTTAACCTAAGCATTTATACGAAGTTGGTTTAGAGTACAATCTCCTGATAAATACAATTAGGTTTTCTCTTTTGCCACTAATGAAGTGCTCGATAGATATTGCAAACGAGTATGATATCCGCTGCGCCCCGCCAGCACTCGGGCAGCAGGAATCACCAGCTCAGTCTCACATCCAGATTCGATTTTAGGTCGTCGCCGGCTTACATAACAATTGGATAATGACATACAGTGAAGCGCTGGTCTGCGTCTGATTTAGACACGCCGCGTCACTGCGCCGGCGCAGCGCTGCGTGCGTAACACCGGCTCGCTTTAAACTAATGCGTTCGCGGTGAACACAATCGTATGGAAACTATTGCTTAATAAGGAACTTGTCTTCACGAAACATGCCGAATACAGGCATAATAATAACGCTCGACAATCCAGACTGCGCGACACACACAACACATACGAGTATGACCTAGTAGTGCATTATGACCTTCACACAAAAAACAAAGTGCATTGATCAACGCGCTTTATGTGATGATCACATAAAATTATTATTAAAAAAAAAGAGCGGTACCCGCGATGTTATCTAAGCGAACTAAATATTAAAAACATGACTCTTGTTTTATTATTTCTGGATTTTTATTCAACTTCCGGTTTGTATTTTCCCCGTTAATATTCTCTAAAGCATTTAATCTTGAGTTTTTAACTTTTATTTAGGTAGTGCATACAGTTGGTAAAAAATATAATAATTACTGTTTATAAGAGTTTCTTTGTAACGAAATCAATAAAATATTTCAATGAAGTCAATTAAAAACTCAATAAAGGCTTCGACGCGTTTCCCAGCAACAGATTAAAGACTTCCTCCATTAGAACGTACAAGTTCGTCGGAATATATGAAGGCGATTCCGTGTCCGCTGCGCGGGAACCGTCGCAGGGAAGGTGAATTATACACGAGTAACGTGAACGAATCTGTTAATTAAGTTTTAATGCGATATTCCAATGTACTGCGACACATCTCACCTCTCACCTAACCTCGAATTCTTACAGGGAGACTGTGAGATCTACTTAAAAGCTACTTATTATTAGACTAATTACAGATTGGTCAATATGAAAGGAAAAAGAATCATTTCGATCAGCCTTAACAATACACAATTAAGTATTACATTAGACCTGAGCTCTCTGCTGGTCAGCTCATGTTGCACAAAATAATTATTATTATTTTAAAAAGCATCTTAGAATTTAAGGCCAATTATATCTTAAACAACCAAAATTTAACATCTAGACGTCGATGATCTTAAATTGAGGAAAACTGAAATGAAATATCCGTGTTGGACTAAGATATAAATAATTCATCTCGAAAGCACTACAAACTGGTGGCAACACACACAGCGTGCTATACCGAGGTCAACTAATACACCCAGTATTTTCCTAAGACAAGGTCTCGGTGGCACCGAGTTAGATTTGATCCTGATACGCGGCTCAACTCCCTATATACGTTGCTCGAGGGAAGTATTACAGGAATGCTCTCTGCAGACGCGAGCACAGAACGCCCGTTCCGTCCCAATACGCCTTAATCCGTATAGGAGCCGACTTATTTACAATTCGCAAAGAGTCCTATCTCTAAATAACTTATGTCAAGAAATATAACAACCAATTTATTAAAAGCTATGATATCGTTAAATACTTAAAATATTATAAATTTTATGTAACATTCCAGCGGTGTGGTTATTAACATAATATGATTATGTTCGAACATTTATTAATATCGGCAAGCTAAGCTTCATATAAGGCACTTGTTAAAACCGAAATCAAGTTTTAGAGCAAAACATAACAACTCGTACAAAAAATCTCTCAGCAAAAGTACCATTCATTAATGTTATCTGATAAACGCGTATCGTAAACATTCATTTATTACAAATTTTCGATTGAACCGCACCAAAGCGTGTTTAAAATCAACAAGGTCAGTCTGAGTAATTTGCGTTAATCAAATTTAGTTACGTACAGAATGAAAGATGAATATAATTAAAGAATATTTCTAAGCTGTAGTGAAGTGAGTGAATGGGCGAACAGGTGACCGAGAGGACGCAAATAATAAACTCATGAATGATGTAAAAAACATTCTAAGACGTCCACTCGCGTGTATTATTAATTAGCGCTGCTTTTGACACGATTAATGTTTGCTCCGAGTAGATTTTAAAACACACACTACTTAACTATTTGAAGTGTATGTCGTGTGTATTTCTTTTACATTAACTGTCTATACTTCTACTTTTAATTCAAATGTAACTCTGTCTGTCTGTCTGTCTATCTATAGCTCGGCCAAACCACAGAATCGAGTTTGATGGAATTTGCTATGAAGCAAGCTTAAACTCCAATAAAAGATATAGGCATACTTATAGCAAACGTTTTATGCCCAACACCTGACGCCGCGAGCTGTAGCTAATTTTATACAAAAATGATCAGAATTGTTTAAGGCTGTATATGTGGCTACATAGGCTATATATACTTTTTTAAGACGTTTCACACAATAACATCGTCGGCGTTATGATAGCCAGAACCTCTTGTTCTCATGGAATGATTAATACACGTGATTAATCACTTGAAACACATCGGAAGCGCTTTTCCGACACATGAACATGAAAACTTAATTAATCGTCGCGTCTCAGTAACACTTCCGTACGCGTCCACCGCGCCGCGGTGTCGGCCTTGTAGGTACGTGGGCCGTGGAGCTGCTAGTGACCCGAGGCTGAGCTCTCTTGCTTCTTAGCTCTAGCTTCTTTGCTTGCACAGACAGATAACAATATTATGTGTGTAGTTAGATGCACAGCACATATGGATACATATAAAAGCTGTATTTGTTTTTTTGGACCAATGAACGCTTCTTTATCTACGTTTTGTCATCATTCACGGTACTGTACAGCCGCGTATGTAAGTCGACATCTTGTTTCTTAATATTCAATGAACACTATATCTCCATTAATATTATGTTGGTATCTCAAGAAACAGTAACTTCACAATGGTGAACCGTTTGACCCAAGTGGGTACTAACACGCTGCGGCGCCAGCTGCAGGGGGCCTCCAAGATCGCTAATTACCGGGGAATCATTTCGGTTAATACCTAATGACCGATAACTTTTAACTGCAATGATCTATGATCTGTCCAAATGCCGAAGAGCATTCCAGAAATACGCGATAATTATAAACGTCCACATTCTAAATACACACTCGTGCGTATTTCAATATTACTTCATTTATACTACTACACTACACTATATCCGCGCGCGTGTGTGTGTGTGTGTGTGTGCGTGTGTACGTAATTTATGGAAAATCTTACGTTTTAAGCAGTAAATGTGAATTACAAAGACAAATATTGGCGTACAAAGATCTATTAATTAAAAAACATTGTGACCGGGCTCGAGGTGTCGAATTGAATTCGAGCTAATTTCATTTAAAATTTAATCAGGACCGGAGGGCAGTCGGCGTTCTGTCTCCAGCTCCGAGATCTGCGTGGAGGAAGGCGCGAGCACTGCTCGTAATAAATAAAATTGAAAAATGAGCACAATCGGCGTTTGAAAGTGAAAGCAAAGTGATGGCTGTTAACGATTTAAAATCTATAGAGGCGACCTCCTTCGGAAATACATGATTTAAGTATTGTGACTTTCGACAGCTCAGTTCCAGCGAGTTAACTTACAGAAGCTTCTCAACCGAAAAATTATTTTAACATTCTTAATTCATACTCGAATGAAATAAAATATTTTTTGCCAAAATAATATTCGCTTTGGAATATCGTGTTATACATACATGGTCTGACGAATTAAGTTTTATTAATATGCAATATTTATATTTTTGATTTATTTAAATTGAAAGGATTTTAATAGAAAACACGGTGATTGTCCGTAAAAGCGGTCATTGGAAACCTGTGAAGATTGATGTGCGTTTTACGATCAGTTTAAACAGATAGCCGATAAGGTCCCGCTATGTTTCGGCATGTTACGATACGTGGACGACTCGTGGATATGGTTCAGAACTGTTAAAGCCTGCACCGGTCAGCCAGATCTGACGGTTCGAGTTAATCTAACAAAAGTAAACCTCCCAGCAATATTAATATCACCCTCGTTTAATGTCACAGAAAATAATTGAGCCCATGTGACATTTACTAATTTATATCGGAACGAACTCTTGCATTGCTATCTGACGGGGCTGACGTGCTTTACGAGACAAACGTACAACGCTGTCAATTTAAAAATAAGACTCGTTTAACAGAAAAACGCAATTACTTTTTTTAAAGTTCTCACTGGGATCCGCGAAGAATATCTGGGTACCAGTACTCATGAGTTGTAAGTTCAATGAGGCAGTTACTATAAAATAAACAGTTTTCTTGTGTTGAGTTTACTCGGATTAATGGTTTTCTTGTTACGAAACGATAAACGTATTAAATATATTTTAGACTACTTTAAAAGGTATCCAAAAATATGGCTTTCAGTAACATTTAGTATTTTCCAAAACATTTAGACGTCCCGTTTGCGTAATCTTTTACTCCGCGACTGACATGATAATGCTTTGGATTTGATGTTATCACTCTTGGTTTTAGAATGGAACTAGCGAGACAATTATTCAATTTCTATACACCAGTGACCCAGCACAGACTCAATATTAGTGATAAATTCAAATAAACCACCAGCATCCGAAATTTAACTTCGCAACGGACGAAAGTAATCTCCGGTCAAATCATAGGTCTTGGCGGAGTGTGACCTGTTTCAGAGCACTCGTGTGTCTCAAGTACAGTAACAGGAATATCACATTGTTGAGGTTAAAGTTCACAAACATTTACATCGTACAGGATTTGAATATATCTTTATAGAAACGTCGAAGATACATCAGGCTCGTTCGGAATGTCAATCTATTCGTAAATACAATCGGCCGTGCATCAGCTCGCGACAGAACCAGGATTTATTGAATGAGCTGTTACGTGATGTCTGTCAGCCATCAAGAATCAATTAGGAAGAATCCTAAATTTCTATTTTGCAATTACAATATTTTTTATTCAGAACAAAAAGCGCGGTTAGGCACTAGTTCAACCATTCTGGTTTGTAGGGTGGGTGAACCAGTGTAATTACACGATACGCAACATGTTACTTGGTGTCCATGGGCACCAGTGGTCACTTACTATCGTTTCTAAATATATGTTGCCGATTTTACAGAGCGTAAGCTGAATTTTGTTTAAACATAATCAAATAAAGCGGCCCGATCCCCTCTCCGCGACCCAGTGGAGTGCGCCAGCGATGCGTGCTATTTACGACATGTTAAATATAAATTACATCGACACGCCATCTCATTTGAACTATGACAATTTGAACGTGAAACACTTCGAACTACGATATCAACAACAAGCTACTCTTGTACACGGAGGCTCCGAACGCCCGTCGGCATGCCGACGTTATGCCGACTGAGCCGACGGGGCCGACGGGACCGACTTCTTGAGAAAGATTTGACTGCACACCAGAGTGGCTCCCGCCTTCGACTTCGACGACGTAACGACATTCTGTTTGTCATCAACACCGTGAGTACTTAAATATTGATGTGTCCCATTATCGGTACTTCTGCATTTTTATACCAAGAGTTAACAAAATCTATTTAATATATTTTTACCATTTGAAGTTTAATGTTCACATTACACACACGCTACGTCACGTGTCCGATGCGCGATGAAGTAATCAAGGTTCGTCGGACGAGTGAAGTCTTTCATGACAAATCCAATGCGTTTACTCTGAGCTTAATTGTAAAAGTATATTTTCGGAGGTTTGAATCGAAGTCTACTTATGAGAATTCAATTCCTATCGCGATGGAGTACTCGAAGTATTGAATGGATCATTAATTATAATATTTTAATTGTATTTTATAATTTTTAAACGGAGGCAAGTGATTGGGGTGGGTGTAACGAAACAATCGTTCCGCCGGGCGGACTTAGAACGAGACGAAGGAGCATTTGTATACGTTGTTAGTACTCGATCGTCTCGTCTGGCCATCGTTTTAAAATTGTGAGTTTTATCAAATCGTCAGACAGATGGCCGCGTCTCAAAAAAGGAAGTCGTTGCAGTGTCTGATGTATACCACTTTGCAGTATAAATTCAGTTGCTAAAAGAAACAGTTCGACATATTAAAAATTAAAAAATACAGTTAAATAAGATTACGTGACTTTAGGTAATAAGTGAAATTACTACTCGCGGTACGAGTAAGTACGACGCGCCCGGATTGTACCCGTCCCCGGCGATACCGATCGTCGCCGGCTCTTCGACTCGTTACGTGTAATCGGCCACGACGATGAGTAGCGGCGAGACGAAATGTTGCGAATGTCTTTTAAAACCATCAGTTACTGATAATATACGTCATGCAAATGCTGAATTTGTTTCTTTGTAATTAGCGGCTCCGAGCTCGCCGACGGTTACGTTAAGAGTTCACAGTAATACACTCGGATCGCCTCGCAATCGCCGACCGTTAATATAATTTTACTGAAGCGTATGCTTTAGATACATAAGGCTCATTGCGAGAAACTCGATATCCAGAAAAGGCTTTTTATAAAACCATCAATGTTGTTTGCACGGGTGAGTTATGATAGGATAATATCAATCTTAACTTACAGTCCGGTGACACTTGTACACCACGTCAGAAATATTGTTACGATATTCGAGCACTGCAGATTAGAAATGCTTTACAGAAACGAGTTTCGTCAAAATATATTCGATTAAAAGAGATAAGCGTAAATAGACATTATAGAAGGAGATTTATTTAAAAATACAATAAAAAACAATATATATTTTACTAATTTTTAATAAAAATATAGATCAAGGAAATATGTGTCGGAGTCATACGGAGCATGCTCTTAGATTTCATTGAATTAGTGACTGATCACAGAACTTAAGTACACTTTATGAAATCGCGAGCGATTAAAATGTCGCGTCCAATTGGTGATGCAATATGCGCTTTCCTGCAACGAAACACCGGAGCGTAATTGAGATCGCATATCGCGCAGGGGTCAACGATAGTTTAAAATCCTACACTTTCCCATCGACGTAAAAGGCGTTATGCACATATTGTGAACAATCGGACGAGATGTACAAACAGATACTACATCCGAAACACTGGTGCTCCTGCCGATGGCTATCTCAAAGGGCCGGGTCAGAGATTAATGATAGAGTTACGTACAAATAAAGTATCGAAGCGATGTTTCAATGAGATGCAGTTAGCGCGTTGATCACCTCAATTTTATCTTATTTAGCAGTGATATGTCGTACTGTGATTATTTGTAGGAATTAATTTAACACCAAATAGGATTAACATGGATCGTCATGGACCCGGGGAGTGGAGAGGTTTCACCGAATTTCCAGCGTCGAATAGTATCCATTTAAATACTAATTACTACAATAACGTCCAAAACTCTGCCTATAGAGATATACACAGCCGGCGTACCAAATTATTCGACAAAACCTGTATCACGAGTGGAATCGAATCTAGTATTGGTACAGAAGGTCGGTTCACTTCGTCACATGACCGACAGCAATTATAACAAACATAATTACAAACGCCCGGAACTAAAACTTACATATATTTATTTTAAAATAATAAAATATAGTTTTAATGGATTCTGTAATCTGTCACTTAAACGTAAATGTTTTCGAACAGAGTCAGAAGAAACAGATCATTATCGAAAATTGACAGGAAATACAACTTTTTATATACTTAGAAAATTTGGAATAAATTTAATTTGCTTGAAAATAATGAAATATGATTAACGATAATAATCTTGGCCATAAATTGAAATTTGTTACTTTATAAGTATATAAATTTGAGTTCGTGTTCATTTGTCAGAAATTGATTGTAAGGTCATCGACTCGTAGATAGGTAAAATAAAAGCCTACAAAAAGGTACGGAACCCACCTGTCGATAACTTACATGAATATAACCCTTAATACCGATTTCCAAATTTTTTACATCAGAATTGACGGATTCTATGCAGACATTCATCCCTTAGGAGATGAATGCTGTAAACTACCCTCTCAGTGCTCACCAATATTTTTAATGGAATTCCTGTGCTCACTTACATGCAGTTACTCTCCGGTTAGGCTGTGCGTGTCAGTCAGTCATTTCACAATTTTATTAAGTAGTAATGTTTTGTGATGTACTACGTAGGATATATGAACCGGTAGTTTATTAAGTAATATGAAATAAAGTAAGTACGATTAAAAAGTGTTTTTCGGCATGTTTCGTCGTTTTTAGTTCAGATTTGTTTTAATTTTAGTGTAAGAATTAATATCAATTACTTAACTCTATACAAGTAAGTTGTAATCGCATAAATAATGAGTGTAACGTTGACGCTTACAAAGCGGACTGAAACATGCTTGGAAAAAGTCAAATTTTAATAAAAATGACCCAGTTTAGAGCAAACACACGCCGGAGACGTCGTCGAACAGGTTTCGCGTATTATTAAAGTTAATCGACGGAACGTCAATGTCAGTTTTCCTGCAGTACTTTTATTGCGGCAAAATCTGAGCGGAACGCAGAATGATGCCGTACACCTAACTTTTTTAAACAACACCAGCCTTTTTTAACTGATCTATAAATATTTTTAAATTTAGGATGTGAACCGATGGCTCGATGGATAACACAGACGAAGAAGACGACGAATACCTTTGTACGTTAATAAGTTCTACTAATAATACTTCGACGATCCGGTTCCGGTCCAATAAGAAGACAGCAAAACCTAGTCTTGTTCATGGTTGTTTAGTGTTTAGGTAATTATATATATATATGCGAGCCAGATATAAGATAAGTATTAGAAGCTACTATCAGAACACTGATCTCGTGCAAAATAATATTTCTCGATGTCGTAATGACACAAGTTCGCAACTCGCTGTTTGATTTTAATTTGTTCTTAAGATAATAAACATTTTTTTCAAACGAAACCATTAATCGTCTAGGCTACAATCAAAATTAGGTACACCAACTCAATAGAACAGTGGATCGAAAACACCTCAATTAGTTCTCGTGTTTGATTCCTGTTAGCGTTACTCTCAGGTTGAAAGAATTATTGACAATATTATATCGTTCGTAAGTAAAGTACTTGACAATACTTTGTACGAGTAATTAAGCTTCATCTACCGCGCTTTAATTATTAGCATATATACATATCCCGTATCTACACGGGCAATAGCAGCTCCAAAATCTGTATAAACGGTCAAGTCGTCGCGAACGTCTCCCAGCAATCTCGGCGCATCCCTTGCCGCTTTTAATGACTTTGTAATGTGTTTCCTAAAGCAAGTCTCTTGTAAATTATCAGAGGAACATATCTGTCCATTCGTACAGGGGCTCATGTTTGCTCGCGGCGTCTCCGTAACTCCAAAACGGCCCACAAAACATAATTAACCTTCAACGCGGCGCGACGGTTCCGTGAACATAACGAATATTTGTCTTAATAATTTCGTCACACTTTAACGAGTTTCTTAGATCGTTCGGAATGAGAGAATTCGTTTTTTATCACTATATACAAATATAGAAACGCACGTTTCTGTTGTCTTTTTAAATCATCATCATTATAATCTTTAATAAAAATACAAATATTTTATTGTTGTAATGTATCGAGTGCTGATAGTTGACACATGCAAGTTTCATCATGATGTTTTGCCCTCTGGAGGCGGCCCAGAGGCAGTAATACATGGACCTTAATCGGATTAAAATTCGGGCAAGCACCACTAACTTTTAAAATTGCTAAACATTTCAACCGTAATTATTTTAAGCTATGTTATGCCAGAATAGTAACAACAATGAATCCACATCGTGGTAAGCTTATGTCGAACTTGGGGGGTTGTGAGTCAGTTTTATAAAGTATAAAAATTATTATAAATGATTAGAATCGCTGTCTTTCACAGCCGGGCCCGGTAGTGCGTCGTGTGTATCAAATCAAATTACCTGACAGAATGTGTTCGTATATAAACGAATCCCCTTATTATGTTTAATGCACATTAATATGCATTTAAATGATCCTCAAGATCGTTTAAATGTCTTACTTTATCATGGGCGTTTACTTAGGGACGTGACGAGAGTGTGTGCACTCATTTATGCAATATCAAAATCGGAAGCGTCAAAGAAAGCGATGCAAATCGAGACATTATAGAAAAAAGATTAAGGCCGCTTGACGTCAGTGAGGGAACAATCGTTCCTCTGTAAACATTGTGAACATTTAATTTTCAACTTATAATTTTAAAAATAATAAAAAGTGAGGGATGTTTAACGCGTAAAGATGCAAATAATGTTTTTTACACCGCGGTTTGTTATATTTCTACCGATCGGCTGCTCGGTGGATATCCTGTCGCGACTAACACTTACGTACACCACGTTTACGGACACCATTACGTGCGGAATTCTTCTATAAATTGAGATTGTAGATTGATTTGATTGATTGGAGATTGCTCTCAGTGAGAATCAGTAAGCCTCGCCTTCCAGATCTTGTGATGTCGCTCTGGCGTTCATCACTGAATCGGTGAGCCGAATGGACAAATGTAATTTCGTAATAACTTCTGTTTAACTGTTCTGCCTTAACGTATGCGTTATACGAAAGTATTCCCTACGTTTTATCTAAAGTACTCAGTCAGGGACCCTCGAGTCTGATAACCCGCGTACTGTGGCAGCCGCAGTCGCTCGGTTTCTTCCACTGCCTAAAACATTCACGACCTACTTTCATGCGACACGCACGAATTGTAAACGTAATCAATAACATATTCATTTAAACTTAAAGTCGCTAGAGTCGCTCTGCTGCTGCGGCCGCTCAATTAACGCTCGGACGAATAATTTGTTTATCGTTAGAATTACTTTATAAGACACGAAACTCGTCGGAGAGTTTCATCAGCGAGCTAATTCTATATATTTATAGGTATAGCTTTACTCGTAGACGTTTAAAAACTATACTTCCAACTTTGATCGCACAAATATTCAACACGAGACTGAGAAATCAGATCGTTAACTTATAAATAAATCTAATACTTATAGACACAAAAATGATCATAATATAGCGGTTCGTCTCTTTATAAATAACGTTACAACTGAATTGTATATTATGGGCTCATTCGCAAGGTCACTGGACTGTTGGCAAGTGAATGCGACTTAACTTTGATCCGACACGACATTGGGAACTCCTGAGGAAGAAAACCCGAAGTCGACCACGATACGCACAGGCGGAACCGCGCGTCGCTGCAGTAGAAATACTTCCTAAAGTTTATTCAAATTTATTGGTTAACGTTTGTTTAAATTAATCTCATTAACATATTTAAACAACTTTCTATGCCCTTATACTGTTTTAAAACCTTTCTGTAATTACGAATTTGAATGATTTAGTATTAAAGGTCAGTTGGAAAAACAGATTTATCTTTTAGTACCTACTATGAGAAACGAGATGACGCAGTTGTTTGAATACGTACATTTCAACCGAAGATTGCGGGTTTAAGGCCGGGCAAGCACCACTGTACTAAACTTCAGGAGTTATATTTGCGTTATATATCACATTTCGGTGCGAAACAATATCGTCAGGTTCCTGCGCTTCGGATTAATTTCTGCCACACGTGTTTCCAAAATGTAATTATCAAAAAACCTTATTAAAGTATCTACACGATTATATAAGATTTTAGTAGTATTCAATAGAGACTAAAATTATCGTTTTCTCATACACATATTCAGATGGAGTTTTGATCTCCAATTGCGTTCGTGTGAACTTCACACTTGAACAGTGAGTTTTTCACTTAGTTCGGAACATTTCATAATCAAATTAGAGTCGATGTGTACGTTGATTCCGTTCATAATCTACCATTATCTAAGTTCCCGTGGAAACTGTACAGGCAGACAGGTAGCTAGTTATAGCTCCTTATTCGCTTCAATGAATACCGCTAATATTACTAAAACGATTTTGATATGACGTTAGGAAAAGCATTCAACGCGTTTCAAGTTGGAGACGATTATTAAGATATTCGTTGTGAAAAGTGAAGCTTGACGTTTCTTTTATTTTGATTACAATATGAATACTTCGTGAAAACTCGTTTGACAGAAGTAGTTTCGATGTAGTGGTAATGCATGAACCAATTCGATATGTAAGTACATGAAATGCAGTGTAAGTGGGCCGTCCAAAGCGCCGCGACTGAATAACGGATGCTTATCTTCAATGCAATTTTAAAACACACAGTCATATAAACTGAATGTTCACGCGCAGAATAGGATGAATGGGATGTGCCCGCAATTCAAACAAATTCAAACACGCGTGTGGTCACAGTAGCATTTCAATTGTAATCGTGTCTGTTTGCGAGGATACCGAAACAAGGGAATATGAGGTATGATTGATGTCCTGCATTGAGGTTGCAAAGGCTTGTATAATGACGCTACTCAGTTGACAGATTACGTTTAAAGATAGAGATTATTATCCAACTAACATAAATGAACCGCTAGTCAGTTTTCCACGTCCGATTAGACCGTTTTAATCTGTTTAGTAATTAAAATTTATAAATTACATGGCGTATTTAAAAGCTCTCCCTATGAGCCTACTTCAATAAAGAACATTTTGATTTTGATTAAAAATTATATAATTAAACAGTAATTGGATTAATTTAAGCAATAATTTATCAATAAAGCCCTCGATCCATCACAGATCATACAACTGCGGCTCAGGTCGTGTGACTTCCTGTTCTAGACAAAACTTGGAATTCATTTTTTTATAAATAGTAATAATGGTGTATCAATAGAATTTCACGTCGGCGCCTGCTTTGAGGTTTTATATAGAAGGTAATGTTCATTCCAATACCGCTTATTTACACAAACTGTACTCTACATATATATCTGTAATTAGTAAACGTACTATATATATTTAGTGCTCCTCTACGTTTGGTCTTTGTGTTGGATCTACATCTACAGGTGTTTACCGGAAGGAGATCGCAACAACCGCTTCGGAGCTGAGTACAGGCGAGGGAGCGATGCGATGCCCTCCGTCCGAGTCAGCTCCGAAATGGTATCGGACAATCATTATCCTAAAACGCATAAGTCCGCCGACGCAGGCCCACACTTTTCTCACGCTGGCCCGCGCCTGTGCCGGCGCGCGGCGTTATTTCGCAACGGGTGTAAATGACCGATCGTAATGATTTTTTTAAGTCGTGTCGGTGCGACATTTTAGCACCGCGATATTGAGGTTAATTGACTTTTGAGTATTGCTTTTGGCGCGTGCTTTATAATTTCAAAGTATAATACGGAATCTTTTTAAGTCTATTTCTGGCCAGCTTCAACACGGCCGGCGTGACTAATTATTATAGCTTACAACGTATTGATTCATAATTACAATGTATTGAGTCCATTGAGGGTTTCAAATTGTATTTCTATAGAGAACAATAATTACACCAGCGAGCATTTTAGGAATCCCACTTATCTAAGATGACTTATCTAAGGCTGATTACTATCTAGTAATCAGTTAGTTTAAAGTATCAATTTAAAGAATGACTCTCCTGGTTTTGTATTTTGTAGCAAATATTAAAAAGCCTGTTATTTATAACATTCTATCGAAATAACTTTATAAGTTAGAAATTTCACCGGCGCATTAAAACAGCTACTTTTACTGTCAACATTCTCAATAGTCGCCATTAAAGATTTATTACTGGGTTATAGTATTAAATATATCCAATTAGCGCGTTCTACTGAACCTGTATTGATGTCTAGAGCGAGCTGCTCGCGGGACGCGATTATGAAACTAAATAACTGGAATGGCATGTAAAAATATTATATTTTAACTAACGATTGCCCGCAACTATCGCCACTCGGGCTCCGCGTCTCGGTTGCGCGTTATGTTCACTTCATTTACTATGTATCCGAAAACATGTAGTTTGTGGACTCTTCTCCTTTAATCTCTATCGAACCGCTCCATTAACACGAGCGTGCACTGCCTTATCGATAATTTAAGTTTATCAAATATTGGTGACAATAACCGGCTACAGATATGGAATCATATTATTCTCTGCATGACTGTACTTTCCACAGTATGAGGTAGATATCGTAAATATCATTCTGCAGCGCATTGACAATATAAAGTCTCTTATATTAATGTATTTCGACTTTTGTTAGTTTGCTTTCTGATAAAAATAAATAAACCTTAAAACTAGAGAGTTAAGTCGACGTAACGAAGTCACTCTTGATGTTGACACACGAAATCCCGGAAATGTATCATCTCTACTTGAAATTCAAATATATCTTTCCTTGTCTACGTCTCTTTTGTATTTAAAAGACAAATTAATTCCAGATTAGAGAGCTGTATCAGCGGTTATCTAACATCTACTAGTATTAATGTAGGGCTAGATTAGATACAGGCGATACTCGGTGAGATATCCGGAACATCTCCCGCCTACCACGACCGGGTTTTTAACGACAATAATAAACGATGGCTGTTTCTGATAATTGATGTTTTTGGATTTTAAGTTACAAATTGCACTCGTAAACGTTTGATAAGAATTAAGCCTTATACATTCCCTTTGTAACGCGATACGTCGAGTCTACGGCTCCCAATCGCGTATCAGCTGGACAGCTTTTGGATGTAACTTAATAGATTCGTTCGGAACCCAATCAAACGGGTGAGTTCCATCCGAGCCCAAGCCCTGCCACCGGTATTTCATGAGTTCTAAACGGCGTGTATATGAGGTCGACTCATTGAGCCCCACTAATTTTCCCATCCTGTAACCGAACAGAGTCAGTTGACCTAAATACTAATTAGCTCGCTAACACCGGGATCATCTGCGTCACTTCTCTTTTGATACAGATACACATTCCGATACAAGTCTTTCTCCCGAACTACTTGGTAACTAATAGTCCCTCCCCCTCCGAAACACCTCAATGCGTTCACATCAGTAGTAGCGAGTCGAGGTGCGAGTATACGCCAGCGTCAATATTTGCTTTAAGATATATATAAAAATCTGAGATGCAGTCTTACAACATTTTTCAGTAAGCCTTACTTCCGCTACGTTTTCGGTACAGATAATAAAACGGGACTACAGATAAGTAATTGATATCGTACCGCTATCTCGCTCTGTGTACTCCTTCCGCTTATCATAATCAAATCAGTGCTACATAGATACAGGAGGCGTAGTCTGGTGCCTTATCAGAAGTAAACATTTTTAAACTTTTGCAAAATTTGTCTATCACCCTGAAACGCATCGGAAGAAAAAGATTGATGTGTAAATGTTCCACGTTTTTCACAGAATTATACGACAACTACTGACTCAGGCAGTAGAGTCACCTCTGATTTCAAAAGGATCCTGCGGAGCGGCGCGAGACGACTCGTTCATGACAAATTTCGTCTCGCCGTCAGTACTATATTTAGTACAACGAAAAATTTTCATCGAGGTCATTGTTTCGTCTGAAGGAACATTACATAACTTCACGCACGTTGTAAAAATCGTACATCAAAGTATCAAATATTTTGCGGAAAATAAACACACGCGAACTTTTATGAATGCGGCTGCCAGCTCTGATATGCAATGGTGATTGTATTCTGTTATGTACACTGTGCTTACTATCGTGAAAATGATCGTGAAAATCTACTGGTTAAGACTGTCTCTTTACTTTTGGTTACAATGTGGCGTAAGTCTCGAGTGTCGCCGTGGGCTGGCGAAGGTACGCCCTGCGTTTGGACCCATCCTTGTTAGCCTCTGTTACTCCACTACTGTGGACTTCTTAACTGATTACATTTCGTCAAAAATCTACACAAACGTCTCCAGCGTCCAAAAACACAAAATCACACTTATCTATTTGGGAAATAAACAAATATATTAACACATTTATGAATTCACGTGTAACAGCATTTTTAAGTACCTGAATAGTATTGTAATACCATTTGCCACAAAAACCTTTTAATAGACTCACAATTCCCTAGCGGATAATTATCAACGTAAGAACGGAAGGCAGACAATGCGAGAAGCTTCAATGGATCCGTCTTTATGGGCAGCAACTATGGATGCGAAAACCAGTATTTTTTAAAATAGATTAATACCATAATCTGAATATAATTATATTATGATTAATCAAACGATTTCAATAAAATGTAATCGCTAATAAATGTATATAATATCTAAATTTGATCAATGTCTGTGCACAAACAAAAGAAACGAGCCGTGGTCGGAAGCTGTACTAGCTGTACAATGAACTAAAAACGGCGTTCAGAACGGTACACCACTGGCATTTGAAATAAAGACAATCACAAAAACTTTAGCAAACGATTTTAAATCAATAATTATACTTGCGACTGTTTTATTTCACGCATAACCTTATATATCTTGGACAGTATACATTATGATTCAAAATGATTTGGTGCAAAGTTAGTCGCGCGGTTTAACTGGTCATGTCACTACACGAATAGTAACAGTAAAGCGTCATATCACAGCACTACTTGAACTATAAATGTCTATGTATATTTGCAGTCACAACGAACGAAACTAGAATTAGCCTACGACAAAAAACTGGCGATACAAAATTTAGCATTGGAGGATATAGGCATTTGGATAGACAAGAAATACCTGTTTTTATTATCTTATTTTATACAGCATAGCTTCAAACACGTGTTGAATTAAACCTCTATGAAATTTATTCGGATTAAGTCCAACTCCGAACTCTACAATAGTATTAATGTATAATAGTTTTGTATTTCAATGATAATTTTAAACATGATGTTGAAAACGCCGTTTCCGTCAACCGACACGTTTTTATTACGTTAACACAAGACATTACACAGCAATTAACATCGGTATCAGTAATTTTGCAGGATTTACGAAGTTATTACACATTAAGATAAAAAGTCCCGCGGGTTAGTATCCGTTACTGCAGAGCGTTGGTGACAGGTGGTCGAGCACAGGTCGTGACGTTGGTGTATTCGCACTGAGCAAACACCATCACAGCCATGGCGGCGGGCTGGGAACGCTCATTTAACTTAAGAGTTCTTAGGTAGTATGACATTACTATAACTTTTATTTCTTCAATTGTTTTTCAAAGTAATTAAATAGTAACGGTCAGCTATGTGCTCGGTTCAAATCCAGGATATCCTCGTTCGAGATGACAGTACATAATTATTATTATAATTAATTACTATGAAATAATATACATACATTTAGAATAATTCAGATGAAAAATTAAAACGAGGTCTTAAAACTTGTCTTTTGAAAAATTCCTTACTAGATCTCTTGTCAGTATTAACAGTGTTGCTATACTCATAGTCTAGGTCTGGTTTAGAGTTGTTAGAAACTCTTAATAACCGACAAACAAAAAACTGCTAACACTTCCGATTCAATTTGGCCCTCGGCAGAAGGAGGCCTCTTAAAAACTGAATATTATCAACAAATCGTTTTAAAAACTCGAGGATAAATGACCCATATTCCTGAAACTGCTTTTCGTGATTCCGTACTTGTCATTTTAACTGTCTGTTATCGCAAACAACGGCATTTTGTCAAATAAATAAATTGTAAAACTTTAATGTATTTTAAGTATTTTTATAAATAACGGAAACAGAACGGAAAAAGACGAGCACAAACAAACCCGTGATGGTACGTAGTCGCCACCGTCCACAACCATTTTAAACACGTCTAACGTTGTTTTGTAATATATAAATATATCACACATAAACGCACAAATCTCACGACGCAAATCTTTTATTACTTACTTCAATTTGTGAAGAAAAAAAACGATTTCAATAGTCAGCTTGTTTTACACAAAGGCAATTTGATTTTTTCACATTGATTAAGTTTGTCGAGAGTCGTGACCGACTTCACAATGACTGTCGATAACAACTATAAAAATATAATTCTTAGAAGCAGAATCATGTAATTAACATTATGAAATATACGTGACAACGTAACGCCGTAATCTATCCAAGTAGACCAGTACCGCCGGCCGTTGCTCAGGTGTGCACGGGTTCGATCAACTTCAAGGATCACGTTTTCTAACGCCTGTTTTCCCTAAAATCGAGACTATACTGTAATATATGTATAAATAACTATGACAATAATTATGTATTTCAGCGAAGGCGAAGCCACAGCCCGGGGTTGCCTCGTGTCATCGTTACGCGCAAAACGGTTCCGACCCTAAGCATGATCTGTTGAATCTATTCAATGTTTTTGATAAACTGGCACAACCTGAGGGAAACGTTCGAATCATATTCCACTACGGATTAAGTACAAGTATTAAGCTCTTTATAAATCAGTGCCGGGTTAAAATCCACTGAGCCTTGTCGGATCTTCAGAGCATCCTCGCTTTGAAAACGTAAAATATTTTACAAGCTAAGTGTTGAAATAATCTATATTTTAGAGGAAGCCTGACTAATTGAATTAAAACCCAGGGTCGACTGATAATACAGCATAATATTACTAAACGCACAGTTTAGAAAATACACAATTATTGAATTGTATAAAATAAATATTGTGAAATATATCAATTACTAATTACAATCGTATTATCGGTAAATAAAAATTATTATTAATTGCTAATCCACAAAACGACTCATCGAAGTCAGTCATATTCGATGCCTGACTTTCTACACCTCGATGACATCGTTGTTAAGTACAAAAAAGTGTCTCTCTCTCTTCCTTTCGTCTCTGTCTCCAGTCACATCAAGTAACCCCCTCTTGCTCATTTCATACTTTAGATATTCATACCTTGTAAGTATCAGTTGCACACTTCATCGTATTAAAATAACAACTACACCTACTTCTAAAATAAGCACTCTGAACAGGGAGATAGATAAATGAAAAATGAATATTTTCATGCAAGTATTCATACAATAAAATTAAAATGAAATTATACGTGTTTAGATGTAATCGACTATTTTATACTAACCTTGTGAGAAATGAATTGGTTAAATTCTGCCTGTAGTAAATAAAGTTTATATGGGTTAAAACTATTGTACCTAACGTGCAACATTACCTATGTATATTACGCAATTTATTCCATTTTATTAATGAGTATCACAACTCACAGGTATAGAGTACGACACGTATAAATTTATTTATTGCAAATTAAAGTTATTAGTTAATTGTTGATGTTAGTACTGTATGTGATATCACTCGAATTTTCAGTCTTGCTGAAGATAGCTCGAGGTGGTGTGATCAAACCTGACGTGTAAGATTCGAACCTGCGACTTTCTCATACTTATTCGGCCCTCTTGCCGATGAGCTATTATTTTCTTTAAGTTCCTCTCCAAATAAACCTTTACTTTTCATGCCGTTTGATAATTCAAGTTCTCTTTTATTAATATAGATTACGTATTATAGAGGACATAAATTCACTTAACACTTTTTTATATTTTAAATAAGAAAATAATACGATGTGATGGCGGATATGATGTTAAATAAAAACATAAACATTTAATTCACAAACATTTAAAATAATATTTTTATAATAAAAAAGTAAGATTAATAACGTAAACCGGTTACAACAATAAATATATTTTCTTTGATAAATGTGAGTGACCTCGTTGATAACACTGACAATTGTTATTTCAAAGATGGATAACGTCATTAAATTAAATTCAGGTATTTTAATCACATTCCGCTTATATTTAAATAAACAAAATAAATATCAAACTCATTAGAAATCCAAAAAAAAATCTTATTTGCATTACACGACATTATACTGTGAGCTGCAAAATATAAACAAAAAGTGTGTTTGGAATTTATATCGTTCGTACTTTGTGACAATCGATAATCAACATCTAACGCTCGTTCTGCACCTGCAGAGGTCCCACCGAATCTCAGACATCACAGAACAGATTTCAGTGCCACTGCCACCGAGCACACACAGCCGATCTGCGAGCGTGTCAGCCCAGTTTGAACTTTGTCGAACACGTGGACACAGTCACGTAAAGGTTATTAATGAACATAATGACTAACTTGTGTGCGGAGGTCGCCTGCGAAGTCAGATGCGCTTTCGAAATACCGTTTAGAGGCAGATATTTTTCAAAACCGCGTCTCGGCCACACCGTGTCACTTTCTTGCTTCACCGACTGTATCGTATCACTGCGGTTCGTGTAACTCTAACTCAGCACTCGTATCGTAAACATCACATAGGAAAGGTAACAGATATTAATATCATTTCCCTGAGAGCTGAAAATCTCACACGTACACTCACTGACACTCCACCACAATATATTATAGCGCGCAGCGACAAACCGCACGATCGAGAGGCGGCTCGGTAGAAGGCGAAAGACGAAATCAAAATCCACAGGCGCGATAACAAAACGCC
The DNA here is from genome assembly GCF_037043105.1 of Vanessa tameamea. Taxonomy (NCBI): domain Eukaryota; kingdom Metazoa; phylum Arthropoda; class Insecta; order Lepidoptera; family Nymphalidae; genus Vanessa; species Vanessa tameamea. The sequence continues at coordinate 30,333 of NC_087328.1, read as the reverse complement.
GAAAACGTTTACTCGAATAATTAGTTAGAACGGGGAGCGGATTAACTCAAACTCGCGACTCGCCACTCCGGCGCAGGGCGCATCTGAGAGTTACGTCGGCGCGAAAAGAAATTTTGCGAGGCAATTATCAGATTACTGTCGTCAGGCCAAAACCTTAACTTTTTTCGGCGAACTTTTTGCCCGAAGCGTTTCGTACGCGGCCACCGCGTGCGACTCGTTAAAACGAAATCGGTCCAAATCTGACTCGGCGCCGGTCGCCGGTCGCCGGTAGCCGGAGACCGATCGCCGCGTGGAAACGTATGCCTATGCGAAATTTTCACCAAACACTTTTCCACGCGGCCTTCGCTGCATTGTTATGCAACGGAACGTTTTCCGAACGCGGGAATTTTGATTTTCGAATTTCGTTGGAAATCACTACGGCACGACGGATGACTTAATTCGGCATTAATGGATTTGCGTATAATATTTTGTGGTGTGAGTGGTACACTTCAGTTACCGAAAGCAGTTCGTCGTGAGCGTGTTTGGTCGCGCTCGCCGGAGACATAACGTGACCGACCCGGGCCGATTCTCGCGCGATACTGAGCGCCGGCCGCCGCGCGCGTGGCGGTCCGTCAGCTAACAGCTAACCGCTTACCGCTTAACTATTTCACTTCCTGAAAACGACATTTTTTAGATTTCTGTAAAGTTTTGTGAAAGAAGAGTTTTGGATCTCGAGGTTTGGGCTCACTTATTATTTAAAAGAAACTATTGAGTGAACTATGTCTTATTTAATAAAATATATATTCTCTATTACGATATTTTCATTACGTAGGTACTTATCTTCACACAAACACAAAACCGATGAGCTTGTACGTAGAAAATTGAAACCTGGGTTACAGAGCGCAAGGGTTCTCGACAAAATCGAATCTACTAATCTGAGCTTCAGAGTTCCTCGCCGATTGTAAATTTAAATTATTTATTTAAATCGTGTCGATCCAAAAGTGGTCATAAGGGCCCAATTGAAGAAGTGTACTTTGATTGAAGTAACGAGGCAATTTTTAATATTATTAAATTTGAGTTCCATCAAATATTCGTTTTGAGAACTGTTCTATTGCACGCGTATGACGAAGACGAGAGCCCATCCTTGTAGATATGCTTCATAATTTTTTATTCATCAGATATTGCGGCCCCCTCGCCCAAAGACATCGGCGCTGTGAGAAGTATAACGATTCCTCGTGCTGTCGATGAGCAGCCGACCATACAACTGTTAGGTTCGTAACTGGCCCACGGTTGGGCTACGGTCTCCTCTCCTTGTAATGTAATGCAATTACACATAATTATCAAAATTAGAAAGTAACTGTGTGTACCTTCGTTGGAGCTTATAATTTTATTTTGTTTTATATATTATAAAGTATAGTTTACGGCACGTGTAGGCGTCGGTACATGCGAGTAAGCACTACTCGTAAACGTTGATCAGCTGCGAGCGGGGAGTGCAGCGACGGCGCTGAGGGCAGCAGTTTGTTCCCGTTTAGTCCCGACCTTAGTACTCGTACGTTACTAAGTTCTGCGGTCTCGGTACAGTTAGGTTTTATTCTCGAAGATGTTTCAAATATTATGTTTCGTTTATTATTTATATTTTATTAAACCTTTAACATATCTGGGAAATATTACCTTAAGTTAATATGGTATTTTTATTTATTGTAAATCTTATTTACATATAAAACCACCACTTTGTCAGTCTACCTGTATGTTTGTGCAGAACACATGAAATCCAAACTTAGTGGTTTTTGTGAATAATGAAAATGACGATTTTAAGTGGATGTTTACTTATTATGACAATAACGCGTGTATGCATGTGCCGGTAACAGCGCACTTAAACCGCACAGAACAACTACCTACACGGCGTCGAATCGTAAAACAACGCTCGATAAGAAAACGCGATTAGAAAATTCGTTGTTAGAGTGTGGTTCGGTCTAAAACACGCGCAATCATTTTAAATACGATTCATTACGAAACCGCAAATTACGAAAATGTTTTATAGAGAATCATTATTGTTACATTATATACTGGTTGTTAGATCAAATAAATTGTTTTGTTGATACCTTTTTTGGAGTACTTTTAATTATGAATTTTTACAACCTATTCTCTGAACTGCGACTAAGTACTTAATCTTAGAAAAGTGACCTCTTAAGTAACGGTCCGTAGCAGAATATACGTGTTTGTATGGTACGCAAGAGCAGTTGATGGAATAGAGCTGTTGGATATTGTTTGAAAATTAAAGCTATGTTGAAACATTGCTTCCCAAATACGAAAAGAAAAGGCGAAAAGAATGGGGGAGTACCGGGGATACGTCCAGCCGAACTGCTAATTGATGTTCGATGGACAAGATTCCTCATCCATATACATCCAGGAGCCACGGCCGTGTCGAGTTCGCTCGCCACGGCGCAGCGGCACATTATTGATGATTCTTAATGCTTCCATATACACGCCGACGTCTTGAGACCCCGAACGCGTGCTACGGGGTTTTATACAAAATACTCAATTTAAAACGATAGAGAATTTTCTAACGTAACGTATTATAATCTCTGTGCGTTTTATTTGTCGTTTTATTTATTTATTAAAACAAATGAGACCTCTTCAATCAAATAATACTTTGTCCATACATATACTTTGTCCTCATGTATGAGGTACATACGTTTACACACGATAGGGATGTTTGAGGGTTGAAATAAATCGAAAAATGGATTAAAACCAGGAACAGGACCCATAAAGAGAGGGGTGGCTCTTTTGAAGGCACTTTTGATAAAATACTGACAATTACAAAATGAATTCTGTATGACCCGGTGCTGCCGAACTCAATCGCCTCAACAAGAGTATGTTTATAGAGTTACATACATATAAATGTGAAAATACTGCACAACATATACATATATATATGTCCTAATCTCGTATACCTTATGATGAGCTCACGATGTTTCGAAGCCATGAAGTCATCGGCGATAAAGTTAACTGGTGTAAGAAAACTTTAAACAACATGAAGCGAAACGCAGCGGCAAATCAACGCGCGTCGGTGCGGACGCAGCGAGCGGAGCGGGCGCAGCGGGCGCTGCGGAGAGGCCGACTGTAGTGTCAATTATACGCATGTTAAAGTATAAGGGCTCGGAAATCTTACACTGTACTTGTACCCTGTATTCTGAAGAAACCCTGCCGGTAAGGATAGTAAAGTAAACTTCCAAGAATCTACCCATAGACGTTGATGTAGAGTCGATGTAGAGGGTATACATTATACGCGTAGCTATAGACATATGTGTTTGTTGTTATTCTGTGAAACTCTAGTAGAGAATATATATAATTTAATACCTGTATTATCTCTTCCAGCGAGAAAGGTCTTGATCAAGCTGGAACTCTGTCCTTTTGAATAGAAAACCAATCAAATGTCTTTAGCGCATTCAAAACTCTTTATCAGGTTCACATTTGCACGGCGCTTGTGTAAAGATCTACATTTCACGAAACGCAAGGACTTTAGACTTTAACTTTAAGGGACTTTACTGCAGATACGTGCGTAGTAAAAGCGTGTAGCGGACTACCGTCGCGGCGGTAGTCGGTCCGCGCGCCATTACACCTACGAATATACAACAGTTTAAGCTAACCGACGCGCGTTAACTTTTCATAAGAGATTAGCAAATGTACAGACAAATCTGCAATATGAATATCGAATACTGATCACGAGATAAAGCCCTGGTCTGCCCTGAGTCCGAACGGGTAGTCGACTCTTCACGATTATTGTGATTCAATATTTCTTGATATTCCTATAGGGCATAAATTACTTTCAAATACTTACGAGTATAATCTTAATCATGATAATTTAACTGTTTTTCAAAACTAGTATAAAATTGCCATTGAAGCCTTTCTCAAAACATTTGCTGCATGATGTGCATAAGAAGTTTAATAATTCACCGTTACCGTTTTTTAGAACTACAGGTACCTACTTAAAGATGCGGTGGTAGATTTGATTACAGGAATTTTTTGAATGAATGATTATTATTTTGCTAATTGTTTTAAACGACTTCAATAAAGGATCAGGTTCTGAATTTGGATGTTTATATATACATATTATTTATGTTCGGAAATAATTGTTTCATACGTAATCGGATAAACCAAAGTATTTACATAATTTCGTAAGGATCTGATGATGAGTATCGGAGACAGACAACGGAAATCTTCAATACATGCCAGAAAGTCAACCGCGTTTGCTGATATATTATTGCGAGGTACTGATTAAATCGATTGTCTTTGGTAATGGTCTTTTCTGTGTGGTACAAGTCTGATACAACGAGTACCATTTAAAAAATATATGTCATACTGATTATGACATGCCTACTTAAATTTAATAATTACGTTTCTCATAAATTTTCATTACTGCTTCATTTTATTATGTAGATATATTTACTAGCCTATGACGAGTGACATATATTAGATATATATACTACAAAATTTGTAAAAAATCTACACTGCTTGGAAATAAGCATAAGATAAATACAATTATTATTCTTAAAAATGTTTTCCACTTCCTCATTCGTCTACTGGCTAGCTAAGACTTAGAGTAGAGAATTCGAGGTTCCGGGTGCAAATCCCGAAAAGATCCATTAAAAGTTATCGGCTATTTTTAGTAACTTGAAGTAATGAAAATGGCAGTTACTCTTCCACGAAATCACGTGAAGCCGTCAGTCTTGCACCTGATCTATCTCGCTCGTGTCCAAATGCCGTCCCGTAGCATGATGAGACACAGGACAGAGAGTCCTGTGCACACACTTTTGCACTATAATGCTCCTACACAGATAATCAATACACAGATAATTTTTGAAATTGACCGCTGTGGCCAAAATTCGGCGAGGGGTACATTCGTATATATTTATTATGTTTTAAAACTAAGTTATAATATATTATTTTATTTTATTTTGATTAAAAAGATGTGGCACGTCAACTTCTTCTTCTTCCTAGTCGTTTCCTCATTGCTGAGGGTCGTGACCATCATGCGTGTGGCTCTCCTGTACACTTCGCACCACTTTCCTCCAGGCATTCCTATTCTGTGCCATTCGCAGGCAAGCCTGGGCACTGGATCCTGTAGACGTCTTTACTGTGTCTATCCACCGGAACGGCGCTCTTTCTCTACCCCTCTTCCCATCCACGTGGCCAACCATTATAAGTTTTCCAGGCTGTCCTCCTGCCTAGCCACATGGCCAAAGAAACGAAGTACGCGTTGAGTAGTAATGGTGGAGAGACGTGTCTTAATCTTTAGCTGGTTCAGGATTGATTCGTTTGTGCGGCGAGCTGTCCACTTGATACCCAGTATTTTCCGCCAGCATCACATTTCGAACGCGTCAATTTCCCTTCCCTTGTTCTTCCCTTCAGGGTCCACGTTTCAGAGGCATATAAAAATATGGAAAAGATTAGAGTCCGCATCAAGTTAACTTTGGTCTTCCAACTAATCCCGCGGTTGTTCCATATCTTCTCCAGCCTTTTGACCGCCGCTTTTGACATCTGACCTCGTCGCACGACTTCTTTCACGCAGTCACCGTTGGAGCGTATCAAAGAGCCCAAGTAATTGAAATCCTCGACTGTATCCAAATCTCGGAGTTCAAACGTGCGAGGATTGGTGTTGTACCTGTCCACGCACATCAATTTAGTCTTGCCTCTGTTAATCCTGGCGTGCGAGCCGCGCGCTCCCCACGCTCGCCGGCCGCTCAACTGAACGGGTTTTACGCTTTTATGTAGCGTTTCAAGATTTATATTCGGTTTGACGTTTTTACTTCTATTTTTTAGGTTTCTTTCTTTTCCCAATATTAAAGAAAAACTATTATTGTTGGCATTGGCAATAACAATATTTCTCACATACATTTTCATACCTACATACGCTATCCCAACTACTGAGAGGGCGAAAGACGAACAGTATAGAGATAATTTGACATCAAATTGACGCGATATAATTTGCTAATGAATTGAATAATCTATGAAAATGGTATTGATTGATTTGAAATTAAACATTTTTGCATATTAACTGTGAGTTTTGCAAATTAGGTATGAGTGGGACAAACACGACCGACCACAAGGAGGCTGCTCATATTCTCTGTTTACGACACAGAAAATAATTATCCAACAAATTGCACATTCATGTGTAACTTAATCATGATAATATAATATTTACAGTTGTAAAATTTAGAAGTGTTTGTAAATTCTAATCAAACATAAAACTTTTTGGCTCTCCTGAGCCTTGAGCCTGACTCAGCCCCGTATGAATGCATAGTAATCTTGGAGAATCATTAGCATATACGTAGAGGACATGTAGAGTAGCAAAAAAAAGAAGTTCAAATTTTTTTTAATCGATTTATTGAACAATAATTATTACTTTATTTAAAAAATACTGACTTTGAATATATTATTATTTTAATGAATTTAAGGAATGAATAATTCATTGAAAGGATTGAAAAATATAATTATTAATTACTCATACTACAAAAACTTGTTGAAAAATTAATCTTATGGCCAAATATGTCATTTTATTACAATCAAACGATTTTTTTATACTACTTCTGACATCTAACAATACCATGCAGAAACTTTGAATCCGATAGAGTGAGTTATAACGATAGAGGGCGCAGCTTTGTACAATTTTCTATATAAAATTTATATTACGTAAAGTACTGAAATAAAATAATTATTCAACGAATTGCAAACATATTTTATTCTCTAAACTGTTTAAGAAATAATAAATTAATAAATGTCTACGAGACAAATAAAAATACAAAAGGTAACATTAGAAATCGATTAACAATCGATTTTATAATGATTCATGAATATTTGTATAATTTTAATTCATAAACAACAATAAAAATAATAATTATTATTAGTTGGACAAATTAATAAAACCAATTAATTCTAACTCTTAAAATCATTCGATTTTTCTCTACTCCAACCATAAGAGAAAAAAACACCAAATAAACAATATTTGACAGCAAATTGACGCGATATTATTGGGTGAGATCTTGATTAATCTACGATAATATTCATTACAGAGTAGTTGGTCGCATGCGAAACTTCTTGTTTATTCAACAGATTTTCGAAATTCGAATTCGAAACCTATGACAATATTTTTGGTTGTTTTTTTATTTAATTTCATTGTAAACTGACGACGTCTTTCGCACGATTTACATTTGGGTTTTTTTTATACAACCATAGCGCCGCTTTCTACGTGACCAGTAACTTTTTCCGTTCTTTAAAATTAATTCTTTGTTAAATCATAACAATTTAATAAATTGCAATCAAGAATAATCTTTATTTTTCTACACATCTACGCCTGGAGCTCTTCAAAATGAGAGGGTAATCGATTATTTGACAATAATCTCCTTACGCTATTAATATATAAGATTTGCAAAAAAATGGCGTTTTGAACATCGACGAAACTATTAATGGAATTTGGAAATAAAATGAAAGTGGAAATAAGTAGTTAAGTGTAATAGTGATGTATTATAAATAAATATATATTAATCATAAACCCTTAGTAGTGGACAATATAGCTGAATTATTAGCAAATCGCATTGGCATTCGCCATGAAATACGTAAATCTTAATCATACGTAAATACGGTTTGTATATCTTTTTTCCTACTTCCATTGGAATAGGCTATAGAAGTTTTAAGTTTCAAACGTCAACGTCATATTTAACATCGTATTCGCAAGCATAAACCATTAACGCAATGTCAGTGGCATAGATAATACATATATACTGAAAGTCAGTGGTCAACTTGTCACTACTCACTAGTCAGCAAGTATTCAACTATTCACTACTCCAGTAGCCGAAAGCCATGCCATATTTGATACATGTGTGACCAAATTTATAACCGACAACTTATGAAATATTTAAAAGTTTATTATTATTTGCAAAACACCTAATGTTTAAGAGTATTGGATATAAAGTTCATGTTTGTATTTTTAAAGAAATTAAACGATATTATTTTCCCACTAATCGACTTTTTAACAACTTCTTTCAAATTATGAAGGTTAGTTTAAATTTATTGGTTTTGCAATACTTGTAATCGTGTTATATATTTCTATTTCGTTTTTTACTAATTACAGATCGGTACTCACGATGGTGTCTTTCATTGCGACGAAGTTCTGGCTTGCTTTTTGCTCAAGCGCCTTCCGGAGTTCAAAGACGCTGAAATTATCAGAACAAGAGATATGGAAAAACTTAATCAATGTGACATAGTAGTCGACGTCGGTGCCGAGTTTAATCATGAGAAAAAACGTTACGATCACCATCAGCGCGAATTTAATGCAACATTAAGCTCCTTAAGACCTGAGCTTGGTGGTAAATACAACATTAAGTAAGTTTTTCTAAATGAATAATAAACGGAAAGCATGTAAAGTGATCGTGGAACCTTGTACCTGCCTTTTCGAGCCTCTTTTCTACATTACCCCACTCTACTGCTTTCATTTTGTAGTTGTTTACTAGATTCGTAGGATATTTGTTCCACAGAATGTTGTTATTGTTTTTATCTGATTTAGAGTTGCACTCAATCAGTAACATTTATGTTTCAGATTAAGTTCTGCTGGGCTTGTGTATGCATTTTATGGAGAGAAAGTCATCCAGTCACTAGCACATAAGGACCATCCTCTTTCACTTGAAGTTTTGAAAATAATCTATAAAAAAGTTTATGAACATTTGATTGAAGAAATGGATGCTATAGACAATGGAGTACCAATGACAGATGAGGAACCTAGATACAAAATACGTACACATTTAAGTGCTCGCATACACAGACTGAACCCTGAATGGAATTCTGACCTCAATGTTAATGTTGAGACTGGATTTAAAAAAGCATTAGCTCTCGTTGGTGAAGAATTCTTATACAATGTCAATTATTTTTTGTCTGTTTGGTTACCTGCTAGAGATTATGTAAAGTCTGCATTAGAAGAAAGATATCAGATTCATGAATCTGGTAAAATTCTAGAATTCAAAGAAAGATTTCCTTGGAAAGAACATCTGTTTGAATTGGAAGAAGAGATGGGTTTGAGCGGTGAGATCTTGTATGTTGTGTTTAATGATAAACCCAAGTCATGGAGAGTACAAGCAGTGCCAGTTTCTCCTAGCAGTTTTATAACAAGGTATGTATACTTATTTATCATTCTTAGAAAAATATTAAGTATTGCTGTTTATTGTTAGAATAACAAGACGGTGGGTATCAACTATCAACCAAGACAAGTGAAAAGCCCTAATGTCAGCTGCTACATGTTGTTTAAAATGTGGCACATTAAGATTTTCAGGGTTTTTCATATACAGTGGAATCTGTTATAATGACATCAAAGGGGATGACAAACACGTCATAATAACTGGACGTTATACAAAGCATTTGTGAAAAAAAGTATATGTATATATAAGGGTGTCCCTTACATGACCAAAAAAAAATTTTTTTTTAATTTCGAAATGCATACCCTCTATTTTTTTTTATCAATTCTAAAACATGCTCAAATATGAATATTCATCTTTTTAACATGATTGCAACCCGTGCCGACCAAGCTACAAAGTTTATTAAAAGTCAATTATTTACCTGATAGTTTTGTCTGTTATAAAACTGACATAAATATATATCAAAATATATATAAATACAACAAATGAATTGAATAATAATTGAAATAAAATAAGATAAACATTATGCTTTAGTTAAAAACATAAAATAATAATAATCAGTCAGGGGTTAACTGATCTTGGACACAATGTTCCTGGACACAGTGCAACAAGAATTGTTTTTACTCTTTTTCAACTGTAATAATTCCATTAAAATCTTGCATTAATTTGAATGCACACATTTTGGATAGGAGCTCTAGTCGCCTTAGTGCATTCGAGCCAAGGTTTAACAAAACAAATCAAAATTATTCTTCTGTTTTATTCTTTATTCAAGTAGGCTCATAATAGCACTTTACTGCCACTGGTTCGGAAAGTAGAGTTTACCAAGAAGAAACGATAAGAAACTGAATAGTTAGTGTTTTCCACCACTTAAATTATAGAACTTTTGTCAATAAAGTACAATTAAATTAATATATATCCTTCCTGTGAATCAACAAATACTAAGTCACCTCTTCTTTATCATGAATATCTTGTAGGAGTAATGTGTTTTTTTAACGTTAAATTTAAATCACTATTAATAAAATTATAAATATAGAAACGACTACATCCATCTTCAAGAAGGATGTTGAATACATTGTGAATTCGGAAACTAGGTGTTAGAAGTTTACCTTTCCTCCTCGTGCCCATACAATGATGGTCCAGTCACTGTTTTTTTTTCGAAAGGATGTATATTCTAAATATATGTAATATTGTTGTGAACATATTGTGTCGCAGCTTTAGTAGTTTTAACTTTAATATTTTGCCATCTCAAAAGTCTGTGACTTCGTCCGGTACATTTTTCTGAAAGTCAGTTTTTATTGCTTCTGCTCTGGATTTTTTTATCTTCATAATAATTATCTGAACCGAGGATTTATTCATTTCTGCTCAGAATAAGCGCTTCTAAAACCGAATGAAGAATATAAACAAAGTATCTTATGCTTAATGGGCATATACATAAAGCTGCCACAAGTTCAGGTGTTATGATATTATTTCCACCTCTTTGATTTTTTTTTTCTGGTCGGAAATGCCTTCGTCAGAACTCTTGCTTTTTCCCGAAATACAAAGCACTCCCTAATCACAAGATTTGCACTTTACCGCCAGTCAGCTTAACTTCGCGCATATCGTACAATAACACTGCGTGAACTTTTCCATTAGATGGTAATTTTGCATCTTTCATTTGATGGCTAGGCTGTCCGATAAGGAAAAAATTGTGTTTATCACTTCGCAATCCTATCGGCATATGTATAATATATATTGCAATAAACAATTATGCACTAATAATCTTAAAAATATTAGGTTATTACTAAAATTTTATGAAGGTATGCGTAAAAATATATTGAAGTTGAAAATTAAAGGACACCCTAATATATATTAATATATACTATTTTAATAGAGAAACGTACTCGTAATAAGTACATTTGATACATGTATGTATATACTATATTTTTAATTTTTTTGTAATAACAGTCTCTATTACTATTGTGTATAGAAGATATAGCCTTGGTCGAATTATCATTTTCAATATTGCTATGAACAAATCTGCAGCCTTGAATGCCTCGTCTGTGGTTGGTAATGGTTCTTCCTTTATTTATTTTTCTGATGCGTGACCTTCAAGTGTCAATTACTCACTCAGATTAAAAACAAAAATGAGCCAGGTGCCGAACGTCACGGTCGTAGCCGAGTGTCGGTAATTATAGCCGAACATAATTTTAATAAAAATGGGTCATAATAAGCGAACTGTCACTACGAGGGAAGTCATTATATCTGACTTTTTTACAAATAATTTTATATGAAAACTAAACTTCATAGTTAAAGTACGTCATAATAAACGGGTGGTCAATATAGGCGGAGTCATTATAAACGGATTCTACTGTAATCTCTAATCGTGCCCTGCACAACACAACTGCCCAACACTAGTTCTCTATAAATATGTCATTTCATTATTGACAATATAATTGCTAATTTTAGCTTATCTATTAATTTCAGAAAAGCACTTCATAAAAAATGGTGGGGAGTTCGAGATGAGCTACTGAGTGATGTTTCTGGTATCAAGGAGTGCATATTTTGTCACAGCACCGGCTTCATCGGAGGCAATGCTACAAGAGATGGTGCTGTAGCAATGGCTATAGCCAGCCTGCAGGCTGACCTGGATACAGAATAAATTATGAAAAGAATACTTGAACTAACTTATTTTATTTTACGACTATAAAAATATAGCTCTAAAGCACTAATTTTTTTTTATGGTATAGGTTGACCGACGAGCAAACGGGCCACGTAAGTGGTCTCCACTGCCCATAGACAATGGTGCTGTGAGAAACATTAACCTTACTTTACATCACCATTGCACCATATATCTTGGAAACTGAGATGGTACATCTCTTGTAGTCACACTGGTTAACTCTCCCTTCAAACCGGAACACGACAACACTGAGTACTGCTGCTGGTTGGCGGTAGAATATCTGAAGAGTGGGTGGTACCTATCAAGACTGGCTCGCACAAAGCCCTACCACCAAGTAAACCATTCTATCCCCTTTTTCGTGATAAGTTTAAAAAATTGAAATTTACTAGTGAGTTTACTGGCAATAGTTTGTACTGTGTATATGATCTTAAATTACGAATTTGCTTTGGTTTTATATTAAAGTACTAGCTGGTACCCGCCACTCCGTTACGTGACTTTAAGCACTTTTGTCTTTCTGTGTCTGTGTCTGTCGTGGCATCGTAGTTCTCGAATGGATGGACAGATTATAATTTTATTTTGTTAGATAGATGACTTTTTCGAAAGTTTACTTCGTCGTATTCAATAAAAATTGATTCAGCAATTCAAAAGTTATGGGGGTTAAAGCGGGAATGACAATCGAACGTTTTAAATTTATAATTAATTTTGTTAAAAAAAAGTTATCATGTATTTGACTAGTTAGTCATTTAAAGGAAAATAGAAAAAAGTTGTCGTTACCAGAATTATTATTATAAAAGTTACAGTAATGCTTCTCTATAAACGATATCACACGTAGTGCCGTCGGGATTTAAGCATAGATTTTTAGGAGAGACAGAGACATAAAGCTGGCCGTGCGCACTGGAAACTGGACTCGCTTAAAAGTAAACGAACTCTTTAAAAATAGAGGGATCCGATGTATAAACAAAGAATCACTTGGGCTGCACTCTGTTAAAATATCTGTTTGTATCACGTTGCAATTTGATCACTTTTAATCTGGTACCGTTACATAGCTTTCGTGGGGTGCAATTTCTAAGGGAGTGTATTGTAGGTACGGTGACTTGTGTCTTTGTGTCGTTTTGCTGTTGACCGAACTGGCCTTTTCAGCGTCACCGGGCGTGGGGCGAGTACCAGACTAGCCTTGAAATTTTAAGCCCTCTAGTGACTTTCGTCCTGAGGGTGTCCCCTATGAGATCGCACCTCGGCTCGGAACGTAGTCGGTGGTGTGGGGATCGCTTCTGCTCGTAGCATTGATTGACTGATTGACGTCACGACCGCCTTCGGTGTATGTTGAGGTACTTGGCGATCGAATCGAAGTCGATGTGTTTGTGGAGATCGACGTTACGAATGTACCACGGCGAGTTCATGGCGATATGCAGAAACCGGCGTGGGACGCTTTAATGTGAGCAAAGACAGGGCTCGCATATAACGTGGGCAAGACGGGACGAATGAAAAGAGACGCCGCGCGAAAATTACTATTTAAAAAAAATCCGCGCGCGACGGACGACCGAGCGAGAGGGAAAGGCGCAAGAGCGAGACAGCTAATATAGTCTTTTTAAGTCTATCAGAACAGCTACTTTAATGTACGTTTTCTAACTTGTTATTGTTTTTATTTTTTTACAACTTATGATTTTCTTCTATTTTTATTAGTTAATTTCATTTCCAATATCTGTAATATATAATAAATTTGTGTCATCATCGTACATGGCAGCAAGCTCCCATGCTGTGTAACCTTTTTCTGATGATTTTACCATATTAAAGTGAGTTTTAAATTGATTAATTATCAAGTGTATTTTACCATCATTAATGGTTTCAAGTAAGGTCTGATATATTTTCATTCGCAGTGGGCTGTGGCCAAACCTAGTTTCATCAAATATCAAACAAATTTCTGGTTTCTCCAAGTAAATATTCTAGACAAGATGCACATAAACTATGGGAGTGAAACATACACTTCAATAGCCAAATTTTAAGAGTTTAGAACATTTTTTATTGAGGCAAAACTAAAAAAAATCCAACATATCACCAGTCACTACATTTTTCATACTAATTAATTGGTTTAAAAAAAAATGCTAGAGACCAGAACTGGTAATTTCTAGGGATATATGCTAGTTATCATTTCGAATCATTAAATGAGGCAAAACTCGAAAAAAAAATACAGCATCTCACCGATTACGATATTTTTCATACTAAATAATATGAAATGTTTGGCGATTAAATATATTTATAGACATTTGGAAATTTTCAAAAAATGTTACTCTACTCTACAAAAGTTATTATTATGGTAATAATAGAGGAAAAATAAATTACACAAAGATTTTTTAGCCGTCCCTTGGGAATAATAAGATAACTAACAAGACTAAAATTATCAGGAGAATTAAAATACATGTTTTTCTCAATTATTTTTCAAATACTAGACGCAGAGACACGATGAAAGATTTTAGAAAAGTAGATTTTTGAAAGAATAAGTATAATATAAGTATAAGAGATATTTAAAAAACAAGTTAGTCAAAATCAATCATCACCTGTGTTATTATTAGTACCCATTATCATTTTATTCACAGTATTTCCTAACCAAAGTCAAATATTGCACCACAGTTATATCAATTTATTCTTAGGGTTTTAAGAGTCCAAATGCAAATGATAATACAATCATACCATTTGTTTTCGTGAATATCCTACTACCATTTTATGTTTAATGAACTGTAATCGGTTTTTCTAGTAAAACTGATATGGTTATCAACTTTAGTCTCGCATTTCTTAGTAGTGGTAACTACTTATTGAAACAAAATTAACCAAGGAAATACAACCAAACGCCAACTATTTTATTCAGTTTTATTTTAATCAGTCTTTAAATCAAGTAAATCAGTTGCATATTATTAATTAAAAGCCTTGTGTATAACCAAATAAAATCAGTTTTAATCAACAACTGAAATAATAATCTTAATCATCTTCCTCGGCTTCATCAGAGTTACTATGATGAGTTAGGGACTCGTAAAAAGCATGATAATAGATCGGATTATCTCCTGACCTACACAGACTCATTAGATCTTCATATAAAGCCTTACTAGAAAAGGCTAAGTATATAGCACTTGCAGCTCCGCCACATCGCCAGGGCTTGGACTCGCTATTTTTCGGGTACCTACCCCATTTCATTCTGTTTTTTCTCACGGGGTCTATTTGAGAATATTCAGCATCAAAATCAAAATCTGTATTTTAATACCGATGGCTGTGAATGGGCAACACTCACTTCCATAATTTCAGGGTCATCTAAAGCCTTTGCCTATATGAAAAGGGTCAAATATATTAGACATCATATTAATAAAGTTACAGATTTTTTTATTATTATAATAAATACATACAGCATTCCTGTAAAGAAGCAGTCGTATATATGGGACCTCGGTAGTGCTGCCATCTAGTTTCAATGTATGTAACAAATCAAAACAAAACTATCCATGGGCGTTCGCCGTGCTGCCATCTGTTGTCAATATATGTAATAAATTGAAATAAAGTTATAATCTGTAAAGCGACATCTATCAAATAATTTGGTACTTAATAATACAGGAAATATTATTATCTACTCTTAGAAATAAAGTAACTAAAATGTAGAATAATAAATTGTAATTCACATTTTAAAATCAATCTTAGATAATACTAAGTTATATTTCTTATTTTGGAGTGTAGAATGTATCAAGCAAGTCATTATCATTTGTTTTGTACCTATGGCGTTTTAAGCCTATGATTTCCGGATAGATTTATTATAATAAGTAAGGAATTAAATAAATTAAGATTTAGTAGAAGTTTTGGTTATGGCAATTATTAACTAATACTGTTTAAATAATTTAGAAATATAAATATGATCTATTTTTGTCATAAAATTTGTTTTAATAATTTTGAAATATGAATATGAATTCTTTTTGTCAAGAAATGTATAAATTTGATTTGTCCGGCCTATATTATTTTTTTTTTTTTTTTTAATATAGATAGTGATAAATTATTAAGCTAATTACAATATATTTCGATTTTTAATTAAGATCAACAATAATTTTATATTATTTTTTTATTATTATAAGCCATTAATAGTTATTATGTTTGTAACAAAATAAATATGGTCTTGTTGTTGATATAAAAAAAAGGATGTCATTGTTTAGTTAGTAGAAAAGTAAGTTCAGGCGGGCATTCCTCGGACAATTGTAGAACTATTCACTATTCATACCATTAAATTTATTAATGCAAAAAGTGTTTTTCTGTATTTCTACATGAATCCCGGGAAAAATTCAGGCGAATCGCCGACATATACTTACTTTAATCTGAGGTCAATTACCACCTTTCAGAACTTAGTTCACCCGAATGTCACTAGGTGGCGTTAGTTAATCAACAATTGCGCGGAAACCGCCACCATATTCCTTCTTACTCTTCACCTGGAAATACTTCCTTTGTGTAAAACCATAATATTTGCTGTCTATTATTTATTCCTTTATTCGGTTACCCAACAACTAATAACATTTGCATATGTCTATAACAGGTTTAAGCTTCTGAACTACTGAAACAAAAATGATAAGGTAAATATCGCATGCAATAAGGGTTTAAATAAAATTTACAACTAAATAATAGAATAGTAGAAAATAAGAAACAATAAAACGAAAACGTTAAACTGAGTTAATGAAAAGGATAGAATAATAATAATCATTTCAAAATATATATCACCGCTTACCGGAAAATGTCAAATTTCTAATGATACTGTATAGAAACATATTTTCAGTAAAACTAAAACGTCAACGAAACGGTAGGTAGGTAGGTAGGTAGGTAGGTAGGTAGGTAGGTAGGTAGGTAGGTAGGTAGGTAGGTAGGTAGGTAGGTAGGTAGGTAGGTAGGTAGGTAGGTAGGTAGGTAGGTAGGTAGGTAGGTAGGTAGGTAGGTAGGTAGGTAGGTAGGTAGGTAGGTAGGTAGGTAGGTAGGTAGGTAGGTAGGTAGGTAGGTAGGTAGGTAGGTAGGTAGGTAGGTAGGTAGGTAGGTAGGTAGGTAGGTAGGTAGGTAGGTAGGTAGGTAGGTAGGTAGGTAGGTAGGTAGGTAGGTAGGTAGGTAGGTAGGTAGGTAGGTAGGTAGGTAGGTAGGTAGGTAGGTAGGTAGGTAGGTAGGTAGGTAGGTAGGTAGGTAGGTAGGTAGGTAGGTAGGTAGGTAGGTAGGTAGGTAGGTAGGTAGGTAGGTAGGTAGGTAGGTAGGTAGGTAGGTAGGTAGGTAGGTAGGTAGGTAGGTAGGTAGGTAGGTAGGTAGGTAGGTAGGTAGGTAGGTAGGTAGGTAGGTAGGTAGGTAGGTAGGTAGGTAGGTAGGTAGGTAGGTAGGTAGGTAGGTAGGTAGGTAGGTAGGTAGGTAGGTAGGTAGGTAGGTAGGTAGGTAGGTAGGTAGGTAGGTAGGTAGGTAGGTAGGTAGGTAGGTAGGTAGGTAGGTAGGTAGGTAGGTAGGTAGGTAGGTAGGTAGGTAGGTAGGTAGGTAGGTAGGTAGGTAGGTAGGTAGGTAGGTAGGTAGGTAGGTAGGTAGGTAGGTAGGTAGGTAGGTAGGTAGGTAGGTAGGTAGGTAGGTAGGTAGGTAGGTAGGTAGGTAGGTAGGTAGGTAGGTAGGTAGGTAGGTAGGTAGGTAGGTAGGTAGGTAGGTAGGTAGGTAGGTAGGTAGGTAGGTAGGTAGGTAGGTAGGTAGGTAGGTAGGTAGGTAGGTAGGTAGGTAGGTAGGTAGGTAGGTAGGTAGGTAGGTAGGTAGGTAGGTAGGTAGGTAGGTAGGTAGGTAGGTAGGTAGGTAGGTAGGTAGGTAGGTAGGTAGGTAGGTAGGTAGGTAGGTAGGTAGGTAGGTAGGTAGGTAGGTAGGTAGGTAGGTAGGTAGGTAGGTAGGTAGGTAGGTAGGTAGGTAGGTAGGTAGGTAGGTAGGTAGGTAGGTAGGTAGGTAGGTAGGTAGGTAGGTAGGTAGGTAGGTAGGTAGGTAGGTAGGTAGGTAGGTAGGTAGGTAGGTAGGTAGGTAGGTAGGTAGGTAGGTAGGTAGGTAGGTAGGTAGGTAGGTAGGTAGGTAGGTAGGTAGGTAGGTAGGTAGGTAGGTAGGTAGGTAGGTAGGTAGGTAGGTAGGTAGGTAGGTAGGTAGGTAGGTAGGTAGGTAGGTAGGTAGGTAGGTAGGTAGGTAGGTAGGTAGGTAGGTAGGTAGGTAGGTAGGTAGGTAGGTAGGTAGGTAGGTAGGTAGGTAGGTAGGTAGGTAGGTAGGTAGGTAGGTAGGTAGGTAGGTAGGTAGGTAGGTAGGTAGGTAGGTAGGTAGGTAGGTAGGTAGGTAGGTAGGTAGGTAGGTAGGTAGGTAGGTAGGTAGGTAGGTAGGTAGGTAGGTAGGTAGGTAGGTAGGTAGGTAGGTAGGTAGGTAGGTAGGTAGGTAGGTAGGTAGGTAGGTAGGTAGGTAGGTAGGTAGGTAGGTAGGTAGGTAGGTAGGTAGGTAGGTAGGTAGGTAGGTAGGTAGGTAGGTAGGTAGGTAGGTAGGTAGGTAGGTAGGTAGGTAGGTAGGTAGGTAGGTAGGTAGGTAGGTAGGTAGGTAGGTAGGTAGGTAGGTAGGTAGGTAGGTAGGTAGGTAGGTAGGTAGGTAGGTAGGTAGGTAGGTAGGTAGGTAGGTAGGTAGGTAGGTAGGTAGGTAGGTAGGTAGGTAGGTAGGTAGGTAGGTAGGTAGGTAGGTAGGTAGGTAGGTAGGTAGGTAGGTAGGTAGGTAGGTAGGTAGGTAGGTAGGTAGGTAGGTAGGTAGGTAGGTAGGTAGGTAGGTAGGTAGGTAGGTAGGTAGGTAGGTAGGTAGGTAGGTAGGTAGGTAGGTAGGTAGGTAGGTAGGTAGGTAGGTAGGTAGGTAGGTAGGTAGGTAGGTAGGTAGGTAGGTAGGTAGGTAGGTAGGTAGGTAGGTAGGTAGGTAGGTAGGTAGGTAGGTAGGTAGGTAGGTAGGTAGGTAGGTAGGTAGGTAGGTAGGTAGGTAGGTAGGTAGGTAGGTAGGTAGGTAGGTAGGTAGGTAGGTAGGTAGGTAGGTAGGTAGGTAGGTAGGTAGGTAGGTAGGTAGGTAGGTAGGTAGGTAGGTAGGTAGGTAGGTAGGTAGGTAGGTAGGTAGGTAGGTAGGTAGGTAGGTAGGTAGGTAGGTAGGTAGGTAGGTAGGTAGGTAGGTAGGTAGGTAGGTAGGTAGGTAGGTAGGTAGGTAGGTAGGTAGGTAGGTAGGTAGGTAGGTAGGTAGGTAGGTAGGTAGGTAGGTAGGTAGGTAGGTAGGTAGGTAGGTAGGTAGGTAGGTAGGTAGGTAGGTAGGTAGGTAGGTAGGTAGGTAGGTAGGTAGGTAGGTAGGTAGGTAGGTAGGTAGGTAGGTAGGTAGGTAGGTAGGTAGGTAGGTAGGTAGGTAGGTAGGTAGGTAGGTAGGTAGGTAGGTAGGTAGGTAGGTAGGTAGGTAGGTAGGTAGGTAGGTAGGTAGGTAGGTAGGTAGGTAGGTAGGTAGGTAGGTAGGTAGGTAGGTAGGTAGGTAGGTAGGTAGGTAGGTAGGTAGGTAGGTAGGTAGGTAGGTAGGTAGGTAGGTAGGTAGGTTAGGTTAGGTTAGGTTAGGTTAGGTTAGGTTAGGTTAGGTTAGGTTAGGTTAGGTTAGGTTAGGTTAGGTTAGGTTAGGTTAGGTTAGGTTAGGTTAGGTTGGGGTACATGTCAGTCGCCTCCTCGTGGCGTACCCTGGGCAACGGGGCCGGCTTGAGCTTGCTCGCCGGCCACGGCTAAGACTGACGCGGCGGGTCAGGGGTCGCTCCCGGTACATCTCTATTAACAGAGTGTGGACTGTGGAGCGGCTTCGTGGCAAAGAAGGGGGAGTTTTCTTTTGTAAATTTTATTTTCTTTTCTTTTCTTTTGTTTTCCTCTTATTTGAGTTTGCTTTTACTTATTTGATTTGTTTTGTTTTGTCCTGTTTTCGTTATTATTTTGTCTTTTGTTTCGTTTGCTGTGTTTTGTTTTGTTTGTACATTTTGCTTTGTAAATATTCTTGTTCCTACTTCTGTAGTGGGGTCGAAACGCGACCGCACCTGCTTAGATGCAGGCGCATCTAAGCGGGATTCGTTCGTCTGTCTTCTCGTTCACTGAGGAGCAGACCTTTCGGCGGGTCCGCTGAGTCGGGTTGGCCGGACAGCGGACGGAGGCATGATTCAATGCCGCCGTCGGGGGGCTGGGCTTAACCGCCCGGCCCCAGAGGAAGGACACCTCTCAGATAAAAAACCACCCAATCCCAAGTGGCTTCGCAGCGCGATGGGATGCATGGCCGAGGGGTAGATCGGTCCCGACTGCATTTCCTTTCCCACCCTTCCTCATCCTTATTCCTTCCTCCTCCTATCCTTTCTCTATCCCGCCGGCAGCCCCGGCAAAATTTGTAAAATGAGTGCTACCGAAAAAAATTATTCCTCAAGAGGGTGTCAATCCCTCCCCGATCCGCTTCACGGATCGGGCAGTCCCATATCGAAATATGAGGGGGACAAAGTCGCACTACCGATTTCCATTGACGACCATACCGCGAGCATACTGGACACCGATCTGACGAGGGTACCTGTGGTACGACTGGAGAGGCTGGGCGCGCTTTCGGACACCGATAGCGTGTCGAGCCGCATGAGCGTGGCGAGCGCGGTGAGCATCAACAAACGCTCACGCAAACGCGTGAGAGAGAGCGCAGACTCAGGGTCCGATTCGGCACTGAGCGACACGGAGAGGAGACGGAAAGAGAGGCCCGCTACTACCGGCAAGTATGCCGGTATCGGCCTATCCAGGCGAGAGGCTGCGGCTGCAACGAAGGCCGCAGCAGCCGCCGATAAACTCAAAGAGGACGAGCGGCAGATCGCGGCTCTGACGAAAAGGGTGGTGGAAGGCAGAGCCACCCCCCTGTCGGAGTCGAGAGAGGCTGCCCTCTCAGGGGTCGAGGCAGATGAGCTTCCTGCCTCTGACCTCAATAGGAAAATGACAGACGCGGTTGCGGCCATCAGAAGAGTGGGCAAGGTCTCGAAGGGCCTTAGCGGCTGCAGCCAGAAGGCGCTCAAAGAGGCCACGGCCTCGATACTGGAATGCGCCCAGGTGCTACTCACCCGCACCAACACGGAGGAGACGGAGTTGCTGCGAGCCCAGAACACCAAGCTCGCAGCTCAGGTGGATGTCCTCAGAAAGGAACACGAAGAGCTCAAGGCCGAGATGGCCAACTTCCGCCGCGAACACCTCAGGCGGGAGGTGGGCCTTCTGAGGGACACGCCACAACCGCAACTGCAACAGTCGTCGCAGGAGACGGAGTTGACTCGCCTGATCCGTCAGGAGATGGCGAGCTTCAACGCCCGTTTCTCGGTGCTCGAGGGGAGGATTCTACGTCCTCCCCTAGCTGCAGACCATCGCAGCGCACCGGCGCCGCCGACGTATGCGGCCCAAGTCGCAACGCCCCGTGCCGCCCAACCGGCACAACCGGCTGCTGCAGCAACTACGAACATCAAAAAAAGGGGAAAAGTGGCCAAAAAGACAGATGTGGCCCAGGCCGCAGCGCCCCGTGCCGCCCAACCGGCACGGGCGCCGCGCACTCGAGGAAAGGCCGGTGAGGCGAAAGAGGCGGAGTGGACGGTTGCGGGCGCTGCCAGAAAATCGAAGAAGGCGCGCCAGAAGGAGAAAGCGGCGGCCAAGCGCCAGACAGCGAGGCTCAGGACCCCTCGCTCTACCGCAGTGGCTCTCACTCTGCAGCCGGGGGCGGAGGAGCGGGGTCTCTCGTACGCTGGCATCCTGGCCAAAGCAAAAGCCGAGATCTCGCTGAGTGATCTCGGCATAACGGGCCTCCGGTGCAAAACAACTGCCACCGGGGGTCGCCTCCTGGAGATCTCGGGGACCACCAGCGGTCCCAAAGCGGACGCCCTAGCGGAGAAGCTCAGGGCGTCACTAGGACCAGACGACGTCCGAGTGTCCAGGCCTACTAAATGCGTGGTTTTGCGTATTTCGGGCCTGGATGACTCGGTGACGGCGGATGAGGTCGTCGCTGCCATCTCCAGGACCGGAGGATGCCCGACGGATCAAGTGAAGGCGGGCACGATACGTCGGGGTGTCTCCGGTCTCGGGACGACACACGTCACCTGTCCCGTAGCGGCGGCCAACAAGCTGAAGGACGGCAGGATATTAGTCGGTTGGGTCTCGGCGCAGGTCGCGCTTTTACCACCAAAACCCTATCGGTGTTACCGCTGTCTAGAAGGAGGACATGCGGGGGCACGGTGCACCGCTGGGGTAGACCGCAGCCAAATGTGCTTCCGCTGCGGTCAACCCGGTCACAAGGCTGGCACTTGTCCTGCCAAAACGCCGCACTGCGTCATCTGTGCGGCGTCCAACAAGCCAGCCGACCACCAGATCGGGTCGAAGGCCTGCGCGAGGTCCACTACGAGGTCCACTACCAGGACACAGCCGGCTCATCCGCCGGCTAAGGCCAGAAAAGAAAGGAAGAAGGCAACCAGCTCCTCGCAGCCGGTTCACCCACCGGCTGCGGCACAAGATCAGCCGAGGACTGGGGAGGAGGCGACGGCCATGGACACCTTATAATGGCCCTACGTCGTTTTCTCCAAGCCAACATAAACCACTGTGCCAGGGCTCAGGATCTCTTGCTCCAGAGCATGGCGCAGTGGTCGATCGATGTGGCCGCCGTCGCCGAGCCGTTCTTCGTGCCACCCAGGGATGACTGGGTGTGCGACAACAACCGCTCGGTAGCGCTCATCCGGAGGTCTACCGCCGACACCCTTCCCTTCGAGGCCGTCACCCGAGGGCGGGGCTACGTCGCGGCAATCTGGGGTGATATCATGGTCGTGGGGGTATATTTCGCCCCCAGCCTTTCTCTCGCAGATCTAGAGAGTATCACCCTGGAGCTGAGCACGGTCGTCCGTCGCAGCTGTCCTCGTCCCGTGATCGTCCTGGGGGACTTCAACGCCAAGTCTGCGGCTTGGGGTTCCCCGTCTACGGACGCGCGGGGTGAGTTAGTGGAGGAGTGGGCGGTCGAGCAGGGCCTGCTTCTCCTGAATCGAGGTTCGGTGCAGACGTGCGTGCGGCAGCGGGGTGGGTCAATAGTGGACCTCACGTTCGCTAGCCCCGCTC
Organism: Vanessa tameamea; assembly: GCF_037043105.1. Classification (NCBI taxonomy): domain Eukaryota; kingdom Metazoa; phylum Arthropoda; class Insecta; order Lepidoptera; family Nymphalidae; genus Vanessa; species Vanessa tameamea. The sequence continues at coordinate 7,372 of NC_087328.1, read as the reverse complement.
TCGCGCGCACCGTCCACGACTGGCGCGTCCTGGAGGACGTCGAGACGCTATCCGACCACCGTTACATCCAACTAAGCGTCTCCGCCCGAACCTCGATCGGGCCGGTTCAAGCGGCCCCGGCAGGCGCCGGAGACGGTCCGCGCTGGGCGCTGAAACGGCTCGACAGGGAGGCTCTCCTGGAGGCCTCAATCGTCAAGGCCTGGCTGGATGCTCCAGGCAGACCTACAGACATCGACGAGGAGGCGGAGTGGTTCCAGGAGAGCATGTCGCACATCTGCGACGCTGGCATGCCCCGAGTCCGGCCGATACCATCCAGGCGCCAAGTATACTGGTGGGCGCAGTCGATCGCGCAGCTGCGCATCAATTGTGTACAGGTGCGACGCCGGTACGCAAGGTGCCGCCGACGACGAAGAAGTCGCCGCCGCCCCTTTACAGCGGCGGTCGAACAGGAGAGAGAAGAGGCGGAACTATACACTCGCTACAGGGAGGCGAAGAGCGCACTCCAGCTGGCCATCGTCCAGGCCAAGGCCCAGGCCAACGGCGAGTTACTGGAGACTCTGGACCTAGATCCATGGGGACGCCCCTACCTGATGGTGAGGGGCAAGTTGCGCCAGTGGGCTCCCCCACTGTCCCGGAGTCTCCAGCCACAGCTGCTGGAGGAAGTAGTGAGTGTATTATTTCCAACAAGACCGGAGCACACACCACCGGCTATGGTTCCGCCTCGGAACGTGCCCGACGCGGAAGACGACGACGACAACGACGACGTGCCCGAGGTGACCCTGGCGGAGATGAGAGTCGCGGCGGCTCGCATCAAAAACACCGCCCCAGGCCCCGACGGCATCCCGGGCCGTGCATGGGTCCTCGCCATGAGGCACCTCGGGCCACGTCTATCTGGGCTCCTGAGCGCCTGTCTGGAGCGAGGCCAGTTTCCAAGCCGATGGAAGACGGGGAAACTGGTCTTGATCAGGAAGGAGGGGCGGCCCGCGGACTCACCATCTGCATACCGACCGATCGTGTTGCTGGACGAGGTGTGCAAGATCTTCGAGCGCATCATCGCCAGTCGCCTCGTTCAGCACATGACCAGGGTGGGACCGGATTTGGCGAATAACCAATTCGGTTTCCGCCAGGGGCGCTCGACGGTGGACGCGATCATGCGCGTGAAGGCCCTCGCGGAGGAGGCAGTCGCCCGGGGTGAGGTGGTCTTGGCGGTGTCGCTCGACATCGCCAACGCTTTCAACACCTTGCCCTGGAATACCATCAGGGAGGCACTCCGGTACCATGGAGTGCCGCGCTACCTCCAACGCATGGTCGCGGCTTACCTGTCGGGGCGAGCGGTCGTGTACCCGGGTCGAGAAGGATGGGGTCGGAGAGAGACGTCGTGCGGCGTTCCGCAGGGTTCCGTTCTGGGACCACTCCTGTGGAACGTGGGGTACGACTGGGCTCTGCGCGGTGCGTTTCTCCACGGCGTCGGCGTCATTTGTTACGCCGACGACACGCTCGTCACAGCGAGAGGGAAAACGTACCGGCAGGCGGCCATACGCGCGACTGCTGGTGTCGCGCACGTCGTGGGTAGGATCCGGCGGCTGGGCTTGGAGGTGGCATTGCACAAGTCGGAGGCCCTGTGTTTTCACGGGCCGAGGACGAAGCCGCCTCCCGGTTCCAGCATCATCGTGGGAGGGGTATCCATCGCTGTAGAGTCGACGATGAAATATCTAGGACTCGTCCTCGACAGTCGGTGGAACTTCGGGCCGCACTTTACACGGCTCGCCCCCCGTTTGTTGGGCGCCGCTTCAGCGCTCTCGCGCTTGCTGCCCAACCTCGGGGGACCCAACTCCTCGTGCAGGAGGCTCTATATGGGGGTCGTACGGTCGATGGCGCTATACGCCGCGCCAGTGTGGACGGATGCCCTGACGGCCCGAAACATCGCCGTGCTGAGAAGACCGCAGCGCGCGATGGCCGTCAGGATGATAAGGGGATACCGTACGATCTCCTTCGAGGCAGCGAGTCTCCTGGCCGGATCCCCGCCCTGGGACCTCGAGGCAAAGCTCCTCGCGTCGCTCTATTGGCGGCGCGCGGAGGCGGCCGAGCGAGGCGAGCGCCTGGTGCCTCGACAGATCGAGGCACGCAGGGCAGAGCTTCGCCAGGTCCTAGTGGCGGAGTGGCAGACGCGTCTGGCGCTACCCACGGCGGGGCAAGCCGCCGCCGTAGCGGCGGTGAGGCCCGTTATGAAGGAGTGGCTCAACAGGAGCCACGGCGCCCTCAGCTTCCGGCTGACGCAGGTGCTTACCGGACACGGGTGCTTCGGGAAGTACCTGTGTCGCATAGGCCGGGAGCCGACGTCCCAGTGCCACCATTGTGGCGATTGTCGCGACGATACGGCGTTGCACACGTTGGCGGAGTGCCCAGCTTGGGCTGAGCAGCGCCGCGATCTCGTCGCGGCCGTAGGTGCTGCGGGAAACCTCTCGCTGCCGGCTGTCGTCTCAACGATGGTTCGGAGCGAGGCAGGGTGGAGTGCCGTCGCCACCTTCTGCGAGGGCGTGATGCTCGCAAAGGAGGCGGCGGAAAGGGAGAGAGAGGCTGCCTCCTCTCTCCCCTCTCGCAGCAGACGAACTGGGCGTCGTAGGGTGGCCGACCTTCGACCACCCTAGGGCGTGGCCTGCGGACGACAGACTCGGGGCGTCTCGTCGTCCGATCAGCAGCAGGCCTCGAGGCGGCGGCGTCGTGTTCCGCACGCGCGCCTCGTGATGGAGTCCTGCGGCCGGGGTGACTGCCGCAGTGGGTGACGGGGCTCGCCCGACCACCTGGCGAGCCAATACCCGTCGGGGGGGTAGCGACGAATGCTTCGGCGATTCCCGCCCTTCCGACGCACGGGTACCTGGAGGACACGGGTTGGTTTTTAGTCAGTAGGAGTCTGACAGTCCCCTTCGCCCCTCCCCCGGGGCGGAGGGACTCCATCGAGGATTTTCCAACCGAAAAAAAAAAAAAAAAAAAAAAAAAAAAAAAGGTTAGGTTAGGTTAGGTTAGGTTAGGTTAGGTTAGGTTAGGTTAGGTTAGGTTAGGTTAGGTTAGGTTAGGTTAGGTTAGGTTGGGGTACATGTCAGTCGCCTCCTCGTGGCGTACCCTGGGCAACGGTGTCGACGACTTTTTCGTCGGCAACGGCTAAGACTGACGCGGAGGGATGTCGCGGGGCCGCTCGTGGTGCGTCTCTGTTTGAGCAGAGTGGACCTTGTGAGTGGCTTCGTGACAATTTGGGGGGTTTTATATTTTATATTTTGTTGGTTTTGTTAAGTTTTTGTTGTATATACAATTCTTTTGTTTTGTTTATTTGGTGTTAATAGTATGTTCATGGAGGATTGGTCTTCGGGATCTTTTGAGTCACTGGAGACCTGAGGAGGAAACTCGTAATCCTTCTCCGAGGTGTCGTGGACATGTCTCGCGACTTCGTGTTGGACCGAGGGTCTTGCCTTAACTGGCCGGACCACGAGGAAGAAAACCTCTATAAAAATTACCCCGAATCCCAAGTGGCGACGCAGCGCGAGGGGATGCATGGCTGATGGGAAGTTCAGTCGCAACTGCGATCCCCGTCAGGGTACCAGCCGACACCCTTGACGAGTTACGCTAGGCTTATCCAGGTGCAGGGGGCACCACCTGGACGGACCTTCACTTCCCCCATACTCGTGGGATTTTATATGGAAGTTCAAAAATCAAAAACTCACAACGGACAACGAAGTGCTAAACGATTGGAAACTGACGATATGGCGGTGGAGGTGGGCGCCCCGATGGCGCGCGCTGAAACCTTTTACCCTGGCGTGAAAAAAGGACTTGCTGCCCGACCTGTTCTACTCTCTGAGTCGGACTCGTCGGTCTGCAGCGTACGGACGGCGGAATCACCGGGTTCGGCTAGTGAATTTTGTGATCGGCGAAGAGGTGAAAAACGAACTCATGCTGGTGGTAGTTGCTTGGGCTCTGACAGCGACGCGAGCCCTGCTGCACAGCAGGGCGACGACCTGAAATCAATAAATAGGTGGCTGAAACCCGCCAGCAAGAGAGGGCGGGGCCAGCAGCTCACCCATGGAAAATACGTTGGCCTGGAGAAGGCACAGATGGAGTCCAGAAGTGTGCAGTCGGCGAAGGACCGTCTTCAAGCAGAAGATGCGTTGGCAGCCTACAATGAGGCGGCCAAATTAAAAATTGAAGAGAGAGCAGCTCGTTTAAGAATTCGTAATACTGAGGGTACTTCGGAAGGCGCACCGAAGACGTCTGCCACTTTGGATGCAGCCGTCCGGGAGGCTTTAGGAGTGGTGCTTCAGGTTGCCGACAAATCGGGCAACCTGAAGGGAACTTTCATTCGGGCCCTGAGGACTGCTGCGGATACTATAAAAGGTGCGGTGGCAGATCTCAGGGCGATGACCATGTCGGAGGAAGTGGCTCGACTGGAAGCGGCCAACGCGCAGCTTTCGGGCCAGTTGGTCGAGCTGCGCCGCGAAGTGGCCCAGATGCGTCGGCAACCGGTGCTGGCAGACACAAATGTTCAGCGTGTTGTGGAGGAGGCTTTGCGTTCAAACCGGGAGCAATTCGGCAACATGCTGAACGCTCGGATGGAGGGCATCGAGCGCCGCCTTCTTCCGGAGCCTCGGCTGCGGCCTCCGTTGGCTGCTGACCGCAACGCGTCGCGGGCTGCTGCTGTGGCTGAAGAGACTGTCGAAAATGTGGGTGCTCCAACTGCATCAGTATCTGTTGTTCCTTTGGCTAACAGAAAAAAGGTGAAACGGACAAAACGACCAACTCTGGCTGCCCAAGAAGCGGCAGCTAGAAGAATTCCGGAGATAACTACAGCGGATCAAGGTACTTCTAAGGCGTCCTGGAGTGCCGTTGTTCGAAAAACAGCAAAGAACAAACCGGCTAAGAAGACAACCATGAATTCAACGATGGAGAAGAAGGCCCCTCGCAAGAGGAAGCTCCGCCCTCCTCGCACCGCGGTGGTCACAATCACCATAAGGCGTAGCGCTGAAGAAAACGGAATGACATACGAGCAGGTCCTGGCTCAGGCAAAGAGCAGCATAAGATTACATGAAATAGGCCTGACATCTATTCGGTTTCGGATGGCGGCCACGGGAGCGCGGATGCTCGAAATACCGCCGGGCACCAGTGAACCAGAGAAGGCGGCTGATGCCCTGGCGGACAGGCTCCGCGAGATCTTCAGCCCGGACGAAGTCCAGGTTAACCGTCCGACTAAGTGTGTTGAAATAAGGGTCATGGACTTGGACGACTCTGTTTCAGCAGAGGAGGTTGTGGCAGCGGTTGCTGAGGAGGGAGGATGCTCGGCAGGAGCGATTAAGCCGGGTACGATTATTCGGCGCTCGAGTGGCTCTGGTTCCCTCTGGCTTAGCTGTCCTGTGGCGGCTGCTAAAAAAGTGGTGGAGGTTGGTCGCGTGAAGGTGGGATGGGTCTCGGCGCGAGTGATGCTACTCGAGCCCAGGCCTTTACGTTGCTATAAGTGCTTCGAGGGGGGTCATGTAGGGGCCAAATGCGACAGAGGTGTTGATCGCAGCCGCCTGTGCTTCCGCTGCGGTCTGCCCGGCCACAAGGCCCGTGAATGTGCCGCCCCTGAAGCAGAATGCGTCGTCTGCTCAGCGGCTGGTAAGTTGGCGACACATGCCGTTGGAAGTAAGGCGTGTCCGAGCAATAAAGTTCATCTTGTAAAAAGAATAAGAGGAGCGGTAACGAAAGTTCCCGTTACTGCGTCCCTACGGACATTGGAGGTGACAATGGAGACCGCATCGTAATGGCCTTGCGATGTCTCCAAGCTAATATTAACCATTCTGCCAGGGCTCAGGACCTTCTAGTCCAAAGCATGGCAGAGTGGCAAATTGGGGTAGCAGTGGTATCTGAGCCCTACCTCATTCCTTCACGGGATGACTGGGTCTCCGATCATGAAAGAGTGGTGGCTATCGTTGCCCCTGCTGTTGTCGGCTCCTCGCCCATCGAGGGTGTAGCCAAAGGTAGGGGGTGTGTGCGTGCCATCGTAGGCAGTGTAGCGATTGTGGGAGTATACGCCTCTCCCAATCGGACTCTCGCCGAGTTCGAGCAGTTGCTCGTCGAGGTTGGGGCTCTGGTTGGGCAGGTATCGTCGAGTTTGGTGTTAGTGGCGGGGGACTTCAATGCCAAATCTATGGCTTGGGGTTCCCCTGTGACGGATGCCAGAGGAGAGGCTTTGGAGGAGTGGGCAGTTTCGCTGGGTCTCACGGTGATCAACAGTGGGTCGGAGAGCACGTGCGTGCGGCCACAGGGCGAATCGATCGTCGACATTTCGTTCGCGTCCAACGCCCTGGCCCGCTGTGTTCGTGACTGGAGGGTGGAGACGGGGGTGGAGACTCTATCGGATCATCGTTATATCCGATTTGATGTCTCCACGGTTCCCGTCGTCCAGCCGGCTGTTGGGCGGTCAGAAGGTCCGCGGTGGAGTCTTGGTCGTCTCGACAGCCAGTTGGCAAAAGAGGCGGCCATTGTGGAAGCCTGGTGTGCCGGTTCTGACCCGGTAGTCCAGGTCGATCGAGAGGCTGATCAACTTGGTGCCGCCCTGTTTCGCATTTGCGACGTGGCGATGCCAAGAGTGAAGCCTCAGACTCCACGTCGCCGTGTGTACTGGTGGCGCCCGGAACTCCGCCAGTTGCGGCGGGCTTGCGTTGCGGCTCGTCGCCACTACGTGAGGAGCAGAAGAAGAAGGATACGCGATCATAACTTAGAGGGTGTCCTCTACACTGCCTACAGGGCTGCCTGTGAGGGTCTTAAAAAGGCCATTGCACAGGCTAAAGAAGAGGCTTGGAAGGAGTGGTTGGCGACGCTCGAGAGGGATCCGTGGGGGAGACCGTACCGGGTCGTGAGGAAGAAGCTCCGACCCTGGACTCCTCCGCTCACCAGCGGTCTCCGGCTGCCGTTCGTGGAACACGTTTTGGAAGAGCTCTTCCCTGAGCGAGGAGCATTCGTTCCGCCGATGAGAATACCGACTTCCTCCTCAAATCAAGAGGTAGTGGATCAGGCGTACCCGGTTACCGAGGCGGAGTTGCGTGCGGCTGTTCTGAAGCTCCGCTCGAGAAGAACAGCCCCTGGGCCTGATGGGGTACCGGGGTGCGCCTTGATGATTGCTGCAGAGAAGGTCGGAGAGTACATCCGACGTTTGTTCTCTGCATGTCTGGCTCAAGGCAGATTCCCCGAGCGGTGGAAAACGGGTAGGCTCGTACTCATCCGTAAGGAGGGACGAGCCCCTGATCAGCCGTCGGCCTATCGACCTATCGTGCTGCTCGACGAGATTAGCAAGCTCTTTGAGCGTATAATCGCAGCCCGTCTGGTCGGTAGTATGGAGCCTGGCTTG